>NC_142852.1:26677500-27302500 GCF_061612785.1 Hesperophylax consimilis | reverse complement strand
CGAGATAAAAACAAGTTTTTTGACATTGGCAGAAGAGCATTTTTGGTAATCGTTTAAAAAAGTGCAAAGTTCTGAACTAATAGTTGAGGACGAGCTACCATCAACGATCATCAGGTCATTTTGTTCAACGGGTGAACCGTAAATTTTATAAATTTTCTGTAGCCGTGGCCAATCTAAGAACGTGCAATGACTTTCAGCTGTATATTTGTTATTGGGGGCAGATGTGTGAATGTTTTGTTTTATTTGGGAAAAGATGTTCTGAAGTCTTGTCATTTCAAACGCTCCGTCTTGAGTTACTATGGAAAGGACTTGAGCGGTGTCCGAAAGCAAGAAGTTCTTGAGGCCGATGGAATCGGTAAAGTTCAATGTCAACTTTGGTAATGAGTCCAGAAAGCTCTGTCCCTCGAGCCGGTAGAACGAGTCAACAGCTCGAGGAAACGCCGCAATCTGCTTCCTCACCACCTTCCTGAACTCTGGCCCCAGCCACCGCACCAGCTGTTTCAGACTCCTCGTGAGTGCTCCTAACAATTGTTTGTTATTGCAGCTAATTGTTTGATGATTGTAATTGATTTCAAAATTTGGAAAAAAAATTGCGTAATTGATTTTAAGTTCTTTCTTTAAAATAAATTCTTTTAAAACCCTGACATCCTTTTGGTTTTGAATAATAAACAAGTAATAAAGAATCTCTACTTCATCCTCGGAAAAAACGTTTAAATGACTTATGGCACTAATTTCATCGCCTGATTTAGGTTCAAAAGAGACTACCTGATACCGTTTTTTAAACTCTTCGAAGAAATATTCTACTTTACTTTTTTCCAAACCTAAGTGGAAATTATTGAACAGGTTCAACGTTTGATTCTTATAAAGGGAATTAAATTCATTGCTGTCCTTAGCCCAGTCCAATATTTCACTTACTTCTGGTGAACTCTTTTTAAAAGCTTCCACGAAATTACCGATTGCGTGAGTCTTCACATTATATAAACCCGTTTCCATTTCTTCCCATTCATATTCAGATATATTAATTAAAACACGATAAACTGTCCGGAGATGCGCTCCGCAAGTGTTAATTCGATTTGGGGCCAAAATGTACACCGTAATGTCTAACCTGTTCAACCTGTCCAAAAAATCGGTTCCATACCTAGTGTAATGATCATCCTGAATTTTGTACAACATTTTCTTTGCCCCCGGGCTGTCGAACACCACGGTCTTAGCGTGGAGTCCACCACTGGTGTTCTTGATCAGCGCCCCGTTAGACACCTTCACGTACTTCACCGTGAAGGTGGTTACCTGGGCTAACCAGGCCCCGAGGGAGTGCCCCGTCATGGCGAGGTTATAACACCTCCCATGTTCAGAGTTCACTAAATGAATGACCCGCCTAATTTGGTCCACAAAAGTTGTGGCCGAGTCTATACATCCAGTGTATTGTTTCCACCAGTTTCCGATAGCATCGGTGATAAGCGCTCCCGTGTTGGATAGTAGGGTCCCACGGTGGGCCACCACCACTTGCTGCAATCCGGTGTGCACAAAGGCTGCAGCGAAGTACGCGTTGGCCCAGTTGCGGTTGGTTCCCGTGACCAGCAGACGCCAGCCCACAGGCAAAACTAACCTCTTCTCGTAATCCGCATCCGTTTCCTGCATTGTCTTCTTTGTGTAGACAGCCTCTGAAAGCAGCACCAGGATAAGGTTGCTGGGATGAGGGTCTGTGTCCAGGATGTCCAGAGGAAGCTCCGCCGAGGATTCCAACAGACATTCCTTCAGTTGTACCTCCGAACGCTCCAACAGCATTCCATGGTCAACTTCCATGGTTGGAAAGGTGCACGCTGGGAATCACCTGAAACAATAGTACCAAATGATGTTATATCATGTTACGTAATAACGGAATAAATACACCATTAACAATAATTTCATGACACAGTTAAATACACGAATAAGAAAATACTAAGAACAATTAGGCGTTGCATTAGATTCAATGACATCAGAAAGTATAAAATGAATACAAGCTCTTTAAAGGGTATAAAAGTAAAAGATACAATAAAGTAGAATTTAAATAAGTATTTTAATTTACTGTTACAAAGAACTTAAAGATAATAGATTATTAGGAGATATGAGCTTCGGCGGATGTTGGTCTACTAAGCGTACGTAAATAATTAGTTCATTTAGTCGAGTTTGTGTTGTCACCGAGAACAGTTCGTCGTCGTTTTATTAAATATGCCGTCTTGTTCAGTGCAACTTTGTGAAAATGTAACACGCCAAGTGAACTTTAAAACAAACGGTATATCATTTCACCTGTAAGTACAAAATTAGAATACAATGACAATTTTTTATGATTTTTCAATAGACGCAAACCGACGTGCGGGGGCACTTGCCGGCGAAGCAGCATTGCAAAGCTAGTGGAGGGACGCGATTACGTTTAAATACCGACTATCAACATTTCACATATCTACATTAATTTTTTTAAATGCATTATTTTTTTTGATAAATTATTGTTGTAGAAGTGGTGGTGGAAAAAGTGGCAATGTTTTTTTTTTTTTCAATTACAAAATATTATTAATTTATTAGTTATAATAATTAAAATAAAATAACTTAGTTTGAATACCACTTTATTGTATATATTTATAACCAACCGGTTTCAGTTCAACCCGAACCTTCATCAGGGTTAATAAAAACATATTAAATTAATTACAGAGGTGTGTGGGTACTTATAGTTAAGGTGGAAAAGGGAGAGAGAACATCAACTTTGGTGGGGGTGGAAGAGTTAGGTAAGAGAGAGGGGGTAAACATAGGTGCAGGGAAGGGAAATATATTTAAAATGGGGTTATTTGTTAAATCTAATTGTTTATTTAATAAATTGATTTTATTGACTTTAAGGGATTTTTTTTATTTTAAGTGCTTCTAAATTGTTGAGGCGTAGACCTATCCCGTTTTTATGTAATACATCTATACCTGAAGGCTTATCAAATATAATAATATATAATAAATAGTTCTCCAAAGCTCAATACGGTTTTCACTATCGTTTAGAAAATTTCATCCTGAAGGTTTATATATAAAATACATGCATATTTTATGTATGGAAAGCATAGAAAAGTTGACGTTTTGTAATCAAGTCAAAAAAATATATTTTCGGGCGCATAATATATTTTTAATATATTTTTTAATATAAAAAATATATTAAAAAGACCTACGGAAAAGTTCATGGTGGTATACAGGGTGTCCGGAAACTCGTAGTACAAGCGGGAAACTGGTGAATCTACATCACATTTGGAGTCGATTTTGTAGTATATTTTTTTTTGATTTGAGCTTTCGTTATCGAGTAAATCGAGTTAGAAGTTGATTTTTTTTTTTTTTTTTTAATCAAATTCTTATAAATTATTACTGAAGATCAAAGTACCCAACTAATTAAAACTATTTTAAAGTAAAACAAATGAAGAAACTCGGATTTGAAGCATTATTTTGAAATCACCCTTCATTTAACCCGGTGTAATCATAAAATATTTCTGCTCTGCAGGGTTAAAACATCTGTTGTTCAACCCTAAACACCAGAAAAAACTTTAACCCTAAAATAGCCGAAAAATATTTTTTTTTGTTTTTTTTTTTTTTTTGTGAAAATGCTCAAAAAAAAAATTTATGTTTTTTTGGGTTCCCCATGTGGTGTAGATTCTGCAGTTTCCCGCTTGTACTACGAGTTTCCGGACACCGTGAATATATATCTATCTCCTAAAAATAACTTACAGTAATCATTTTTATCTTATATTGTGTGTTATTTGCGACGCTATTTTGACCAATAAAATATTAATTCTTATCAAATTAAATATATTAGTTGTGTTGAGCATTTAATGTAGAATTACTTTATGTTTGTGATTACTCTTATGTTTGCTTCACTTAAATGTAAATTGTTAACCTCGATACAGGCTTAGTCCTAGTGAGGTTAATTTTTATGTGAAAAAAAAGTGTTTTATGTATAGTGAGATACAATAAATAAATAAATAAGTAGATTAAAATTTCCCTGTACAATATATCATTTAAATAAATATCTTAGAAGATATCATGCATTTAAAACTATGCGAGTTATACAAAAAAAGATACACAGCTAATTTAACCGATATAGTTTTAATCCTTATCCAATTACCCATATTAGCAAATTAAATGTAGATAAAAAATGTTAAAATCTAAAAAAAACTATTTGCCGCACGCACAAAAGCAGCCGCGGCGATTACCTATCTTTGTTGCGATAACAAGTACCTATATCAAATCTCTCCGTGTTGGGTTATTTATTTATGGATTTAAGACAATATTATTAGGTTTTCAAGGATAAAACACAAGTTATTCTTATATTAGTGTTGTTATTTTGTAAATATTAGTTTTTTATTTTCTTTTATTTGTCGTTTATTTTCCTGATCACCGTTTTGAATTTAAAGTATGTCTAGAAAACGTAGTAATTAGTATAGTATTGGTCGTAGTACAGAGTAATAGTATTGGTCGTATTACGAGGAATGCAAAAAGAATGCGTTTGGTACGTCTTAATGATGAAAAAATCCGGCTGTCAAATAGCAGAGAAAGTACTTCTTCGCAAAGAGATAGAGAATCGTCGGTAGAACGTGGGGCTTGCATCAGTCTTGACGGAGATAGGCACTAGGGCGGAACGAAATTTTTTTCTTCTAATTTTGATTTGGAATAGTTGTATTATGTTGCCAATTGCCATCAATTACCTTAATTAAAAATATAAATAATATCAGACAACGGTAAGAGCCCCCGCCAAGACATCGAAAATTTAAAAAAACGACAGTTTAGGGGATATTTGCGCGGCCTAGAAAATAGTACAGAATTTATTGAAATAGACTTATTTTATTTAAAAACATATTCAAATATAGTTAAATAGCTATTGCAATCAAATATTTCTTTATTTTAATATACATTGGCGCAGTGACAGAGGTGCAAAGTGCGGGACGAAGCGGAGAGCGGCACCTGACAATCTACGAAATGCAGTGTTTTGTTTAAACTACTGTCGATAATTGTCTCAAGGTGAAAGGTCGCACGTCAATTATATTCACGAGTACTTATTGATAAACGTTTTTTAAGTGAATTAAACAGATTTCTAGAAGACAAAATTTAAAATGTCCGATATTTGGTGTAAGTGCAGAGTTGAAAGAGAATATCCCACCTACGTATGAAAATGTGATGAAATTCTACGAATGGGTTAGACAAGACTTAAAAGTAAGAAATAACACAACAAAAGAACCTACGTATTTGGAAATTGCCGTAGTAGTTTGAGCGAAAATTGAAGGATTGTGGATAAAATCTTCTATTCCAATTGTCACACACAAAATAATCTTACAGTTACTAAAAAGATATCACTCGAAGTGTTATAATTTGAAAAAGTCTTTAAAGAAACTTAAGGAAGAAAAGTTAGAAGAGTTCAGAGTACAGAGTAGAAAGATTTTTGACATAGCTGCAAGTAAATGTCAAGAATTTGTAAGCTGTACATACTTGTTTGAGAGAAAAAAAAGTTCCAAAAGAGGAACAAATGTTTTAAGAAGACCAACGCACTAACTGACTAATGGCTTTAGGAAGAACTGACTACATAGTAAAAAAATTGCTGAATAGAAGATTACGTACCCTCAAACAAGAAATGAGGCATAATAGATAGGATCAAACTAAGAACAATGAGACAAAATGAGACGCGAGCAAATTTTAACCGAAGAAAGAGTAACAGAAATTCCTTCATTATATTTCGATGGAAGGAAAGACAAGACGGCTAAAACTGTTTTAAAAAGATCGAAGAGGCTTAGAGTTATTGTACAAGAGGAACATATTTCGATTATAAAAGAACCAGGTACTGTTTATGTTGGGTATGGGGTTCCAACATCGGGCAGTGCAAGAAATATTGAAAGAGCTATCCACAGTTTTTTAACGACTGAAAAGATATCACTAGATAGTTTAATGGCTGTTGGCTGTGATGGAAAACACAAATACAGGGAAAACAGACTATCTCGACCATTGCAATGGATAATTTGTCTCTTACACTCCAATGAGTTACCATTGAGGCATTTGTTTACCTATTTGGATGGCCCTACTGCAGGACCTAAATCATTTGCAGGTCAAATTGGTAAAGCATTAGAGATATGCGAGACGCTGCCGTTGGCTAACTTTGAGAAGATAGAAGGTGAACTACCTCCACAAATATCCACAGATCTCAGTACAGACCAGAAATATTTACAAGAAATTACTACTGCTGTCATAAATGGATCCTGGTCTCCTGGATTTATTAAAGAGAAGCCCAGGTAAACTACCCCATGCCCGCTGGTTGACAAGAGCTAATCGCATACTGCATTTGTATATTTCTACAGAAAATCCACAGCAAAATCTTGTGACTTTAGCAACGTTTGTCGTATAATCATACGCTCCTGTCTGGTTTACTATCAAAACACATTCATCCTGCAAAGATGCTTCAAATCATTTATGGAAACTCATTAACAGCACTAGATAACGAGTTGTTAGCGATAGTGGACCCTGTTATAATTCGAAACAGTTACTTTGCTCATCCAGAAAACTTGTTGTTGAGTATGATAACAAATTCACGTAAGCACATTAGAGAACTCGCTGCAAGACGCATTTTAAAGGCTCGTCAAGTTAATATGTTTCGCGCATGTTTGAGGTGCCAAAAGTGGACTTAAATGCATGTTCTTACATAGACATGATTGACTGGCAACAAAAATATACGAACCCCCAATACTGATGAATATTTCCGATGAGCATTTACAAGATCTTATTGAAAATGGAGAAGATACAGTGTTGGAGTTTATAAGACTGCCTTGCCACACCCAGCAGGCTGTGGAAAGATCTGAAAAAGTTATGACAGAAGCAGCTCTAAGTATATTCAACAAGACAAGACGAGAGGGATTCATAAAATCTAAATAAGCATCTCAAAAAAAAAAATTCATATAAAAGTGTTCCACCCTAATGTTCGGGCCTAAGACTGACCCTTGCTGAAGACCTTTGAATATGTGTCTAATGTGAGCAAAGGCTTCAAACCCACTTCTCTGGGAGAGCAAATTGATAATCAATTGGACCAATTTAGGAGGGATGCCAATCACCAGTATCTTTTCTTTTAGAGTGTGTATATTTACATTGTCATATACTCCACAGGTGTCTAAAAATACTGCTGTACAATATTAATTCTGTAACAAGAGAGGAAAGGTTGTCGAGGGTACTTTTACCCTTTCTAAATCCAAACTGAGAAGGGAGAAGAATTTGATTTTTCTCAACAAATCAGCGTAATCTGAAGTGTTGAAGAGCGAGCAAACAGTCTGTAGCTTGAACCTAGACTTGGATCTTTGCTGCTTTTCCAGTCTGGGGGAATAATACCAAAGTCCAGGGAGATATTAATGAGAGAGAGAAAGTAGGAAAGGGAATTGTCATCAATTGTGGGTTACTGCCAAAACTTACAAAAACGCGTTTTGGAATAAAATCAATTTTAAAGTTTGATCTTCATTATAAATCAGGGTTTTGGAAAATAACGTTACTGTTAATTTAAGAAAACTCTTTAGCGTGTTTTTTTTATGGGCTTTTATAATACGTTTCTTATCTATTAATTATAAAAAATGAAGTTAAAAAGTTTCATAAAAAAGCAGTAGCTAAATACCTACTTACCGACGTAAGAGGGGACCCAAATTTATTCCAGAAATAGATTATAATACATAAACATTAAAATCATCACTAACTCAAAAACCATAACATGTAGTTACCAACCTTTGGCAGTAACCCCACGATATCCTCAGTATTTCATCCTTGTCCGGTACCGAGTCTTTGAGGTCTTCCGTGGCTCTTTTGAACTCGTCTATGGCAAATGGAGTGCAAGATAAAAAAGGTACTTTGTCAAGATAAGGGACTTAAAGGGGAGCTTCTTTGTCAAGAAAGTCAGAAATCCAAATAGCTGAATTGTGAGATGACCTCAGCCTGAAGTCTGGTTATCTTAGACCAGACCTCTCCCGCTGGAGTTGCAGGGGATATATTAGTACAGAGAAGACTGAATGAGATTAATGAGGCATATGTGAGTTAAAACCATACATGATTGTGTGACAAGTGTGGAGATCCGCGAAGAATGCAAGGCTGATAAGTGTAATAGGTAAAATTAAGAAAGAGACGCTTAGATGGTTTGGGCATGTAGAGTGAATGAAGAAAGGAGTGTAAGAAGAATATATGACGCAAATGTGAATGTTAGAAGACGTCGACATGGCACAATCAAGTGAATCAGATACTTGAGTCGGGCCGTGTTAAGAGTCAGAATAACAGAAGAATATGCCTATCCCGGGGAAACGGCGTGATGGTTAGTTAATTAGTTAGAAATTAAATGGAATGTACGTTTAACAACAGCTTGGGCGTTTTGGCCGTCAAGTAGGCATTAATTTTCCATCGTCATCTTCTGTTGGCAGTATGTCTTGCTGGCCGCTTCCTCTCCTTCAGCACTCGAAGACATTACTCATCCCACCAGGGGGGTGATAGACTTGTCAGCGGATTTGAGAATGGAATCAAACCAAGGTTTATAAGTGTAAGTGGTTAGTATCTAACCGCCGAGTCAGATTGTAAATAATTGGATAGTGGTCACTGCCGCAGGATCTGATATAGTTCTCCAGGAAATTAGTGGATACATAGTTGGGGAACAGAGAGTTATAGCCATCGCACTAGGGCTCTGCCCCAGGGTCACTTAACCTTGTTTGGGATCCGTCATTTAGGAGGCACATGTTCCAGGAGTCCAGAGTGGGCATTGAATTCACTCAGAATGACAAAGGGAGAAGATCTCTTTCTAAACATGTGGACCCATTGGTAGACATTGGTAGCTTCAATACCTTGAAGAGCTGAGACGGCTTAAATCAAGTCTCGGAAGCAGCAGCAATCGATATTGAGTGTAAATGTAGAAGGCGGATGAGGTCATCCTTATTGGAGGGGGCGCTTCTTCTATTCCACTGAAGACTTGCTGCTGTCGGGGCAGCCATTAGGAACAAGAGAGTAAAGAGGCAACGTTGGACAGTAGAGAGTTACTGTTATTAATTACAGAGATTTGGCATTTGATTCAGGGTTGAAAGCACTGCAGTGCCAAGTATTGCTGTTAGGAAAGATGACATTTTGGAGAAATAGGGAGCTGTTGTTACCATTTGGGAACAAGAGCTGGGAGTTATGGCTAAGATGGTCATATCCGGGGGTTTTAAGTGGGCGAGAAGCGGATTTTCTCATCAGTCTTCTTGTGTGACGACTTTGTAGAAATACTGTTTTGAGATAGCGGAGGTTGAGAGACGGCTTCAGCAAAACGTTTTTTACAGGTAGCTATTATTTTAGAGGAATGGAAATATGATACGCTATTGGAGGCAATATAACTTTTAAAGTTTTTATGGCGTGAAAGTTCGGGGCGGGATGGATTTATGGCTGTTAGACAGTTGAAGCACTGAATTGTCGGGTATGATATGAATAGATTTACACTGTAAAATAGTTGTGAAAAGAATACATTTGTGATGTAAAAACTACAGTTCCAAATTTTAGAATCTGTCATTCCAGTTAAGTCGCCGAATCTTTATTATGCTGGAATAATCAGTTCCGTAATGAGTTCGTCCTCGTCCCCCATAGGTCTGTGGGGATACCTCTCACTAGACCCATGCGCGAGACATTAAATGATGGGATGTGTGCCATGTATCTGTTGGAAGAGAGGTAGTCTCAGGGACGGCCGTACGCGGACGCAATTGGACCAGTCCGTTCCACGCGCCCAATCGAAACAGATGAAACGAGTGGCCTTTTGTGTTGTTTTGCACACACACGATGAAGGAGGCTTTTGCTAATGTCAGGTACACGGTAACGAGCGACTGTCTGTAGGAACTGTGAACTGAGAACATTCGGAAGTAGAGGATGGGATTGGTAGGTCTGAATCCGTCAGTATCTTTACCTCAGGGATTTGGCGGCTTCTTCCCCAGGGCCATCAGGGCAAAAACGGAAGAGAACAGAACACTTACTGGACTTGATCAGCAATAAAGGCACTCAAAGAGAACAACAACAAATACTATAACTTTTAAAGGCTATTTAAAAAAACAACACTCGATTTCAACTTAAATGTCTAACGGAGAGAACTATTTAATTCGGGGTTTTAAGTAAAGATGCACAAAACAAGTTTTTTGGGTGTTAGTTTGGGTTATTTTAATAATTTATGCGTATTTCCTAACCTTCAAACATAACTTAGATTGAGGAAAAATGGAACTTTAATGCAACTTTTATCATCTCCCACGACATAAATAGTTAATTCATGTATTAATGAAACAGACACCAAGTGCTATTTATAATTTTTTGCGTATTAAACGTGCAGCAGAATTCGAGAAGTTTATCATAAATATAACTGACAAAAGATTAGGAAATTAGATTTTACATATTAGAATGAAAAAAAAAAACAAAAATTTTCGAACGTAGATTATAAAGTTTAAAATATTATGCTTGAAGTACACACTCGCCAAATGCATTGGGCCAAGGCGCTGGCCCAACGTGTACAGGGCGACTTGTGGGACAGGGCGGTTGTGTTGGTCGCCAACGTTGGCCGGTCAACCCGTTTATTGTCGGTTTTCGCACACTCATCAAAAGATCTTGGGGCCAACCCGCAAAGCGCGTTCACACGTTGGCTCGGCCTTCAGTTCGCAATACGCCTTCAGCGGAGATGGTCATGTAGATTATTTACGTTTACGAATTAGAATGATTAATAATTTAAGGTGCTGAAGAAATAAAATGCTGCGGCTGCGATAGTATTCACATCCATCTAGATTTGACAGCCTCCGTGGTGGAGGGGTAAGACTCTCGACTAGTAATCCAAAGGTCGCAGGTCCAAATCTTAGCAATAGGAAGAAAATTCAATGTGGATTTATATGTGGAAGATACTCTCAGTATTGCCCTGGTGTAAGATCACCATTCCGAATTGAAACTTTGCTTGAAATGGCTTTAGCCGTGTTTGGTGACTAGATCTAGCCAGGTGCTCCCCCACCTTCCTCTGCCACATCTCCTTCCCCTCCCCGCTACCTTCAGCCTAACAACATTCCTCAATTGGGGATGTGTAGTCTCACTGGCTACAGACGGTTATGAGCAGTTGGGACTCTGGTGCGGTATTCACATAAAAAAATGGATCAAACGGCCAACGCAGAATAGGTTTTTATGTTTTCTTAATCCCGAAAAAGTGGGGAAAATAATAGCGATAATGAAGGTACATTTAGTTTATTTTTATGTTGACGAATAAATTTTCTATAAAAATTTGCTATTTTCGAGTTGAGGCTAAACTAAATGAAAATTTACTTAATTAAGTCAGTTAAATGAAATGGTGGTAATTGTTTATTTGCGCCTGTACATACGGTATACGAATTTGAATAATTAGTTCTGTCCGTCCTTTCTTGAAAGAATTGAGATTTAATGGGGACAAAACTGTTTATTCATGTTGATAGGCACATGATACAAACAATTCATCATAACACTTAACCAGTAAAAAGGGGTTTTCTTCTAAAAATAATTAAATTAGCGCCATCTATGAACGATGAGTTTATGAATAATTTAAAGTTTACCCAACAATAACACTAATAAATCTGTTTTAAGTAATATAAAAACATAATGATTTAGTTCTGTGAACTAAACTCAATTCCACATTAAACATGAACAAAGATATTCCAATGCGGTAACACCCTCTATAATATTTATTAAATTAATGTTCATTGTAAGGGAAACAATAGCAAATGTCAAATAGAAAATTAAAACGTTATAAAATTGTGTTTAATCATGGCGATATCTTAATGTGAATTTGGTCGCTAATAAATAAACAAATAATACACTCACCTCAAGTAATATTCCTGATACGTCACACAAGGTCACTCAATTAACTGTTACAAGATCGTATAGTTTGTAAATGTTTGTTTTAAATTGATGTTTGTATTGATTAAATAATATAATCAGTTTCCGCCGGGAAGCCTAGAGTCAAGGTTCTTTACCGTTCAGCCACGGAGGTCTAAACTAAACACTTTTTCAATAAAGCAGCACTCACAACAATAGCAGTTTAGGGCTGAGAGGGTCTGAAGTCTGAAGGCAAGACTGATTTATGAAGAGCTATTTGCTACCTGCGAAATACGTTTTGGTTGTTATCTACAGGTGTGCCTATCTGGTAGATAGGGAGATAGGCACACGCTTTAGTACACTAACATTAGACAGGTGAAAATCTCCTACTACCACCACAGAAAGCGGAAAATGTTTCTTGTGTTGTGATGGAGGACTTAGCCAGCCGAGGAATTGAATGCACTACCCAAACGCGATGTCAACTCAGCCACCGACGAGGTCAAATAGCCACAAATAATTTCTTGTTCACCATTCCCCATAATTTAACCGTTTTAGTGCTAAGCAATTTTCGCAAAAATGTATGAAAATTGCTATACACATATTGATTGATTTAGAGGAAAAAATAATGGTGTCAAATAAAACACTCTAATTTAGACAAATATCAATCAATTTTATTAATTCTTTTTGCATTATAAAGAAAAAATGTTTATTGATATGAATATGAATAAATAAAATATGTACAATATATTGTTGTATTTTATTTCTTTTTGAAAAACTATGTTTTGCCGCACAAATAGCATGTAGGCCTTTCCTACATCGAACGCAAATAAGGCGGGTTTGCTTTATCCCTGTATTCTTAGCTCCTTTGTAGCAGAAAAAGCTCAACAACTATGTTTTGCCGCACAAATAGCATGTAGGCCTTTCCTACATCGAACGCAAATAAGGCGGGTTCGCTTTATCCCTGTATTCTTAGCTCCTTTGTAGCAGAAAAAGCTCAACAACTATGTTTTGCCGCACAAATAGCATGTAGGCCTTTCCTACATCGAATGCAAATAAGGCGGGTTCGCTTTATCCCTGTATTCTTAGCTCCTTTGTAGCAGAAAAAGCTCAACAACTATGTTTTGCCGCACAAATAGCATGTAGGCCTTTCCTACATCGAACGCAAATAAGGCGGGTTCGCTTTATCCCTGTATTCTTAGCTCCTTTGTAGCAGAAAAAGCTCAACAACTATGTTTTGCCGCACAAATAGCATGTAGGCCTTTCCTACATCGAACGCAAATAAGACGGGTTCGCTTTATCCCTGTATTCTTAGCTCCTTTGTAGCAGAAAAAGCTCAACAACTATGTTTTGCCGCACAAATAGCATGTAGGCCTTTCCTACATCGAACGCAAATAAGGCGGGTTCGCTTTATGCTTATTGGAATGTATTGTTTTATGGCAGAATGGCAAAGAGTACCAACTAACGACTCGTCGATTTATAATTGTTGATTTGGTACATAATGCCGCTGAAATACAGTATTTGCATGTTTGACAAGCACATCAAACAAACCTGCCACATGGGTCATAATCTGGATGACCTGGTTCAAATAATAACCTATTATCAACCAAGTGAAAATACTTCAGAATCAGTTGAAACCTATCCCGTGAAAACATTGTCCTAAACCAGAGGTTCCCAAAGTGGTCTATATGGACCCCCAGGGGTCGATATCGGCTTGCTGGGGGTCTATGTCAGCGGGAAAAAAATTTGGGGGTCCACGAGATTCAAATGGGGGTTCATACGACCGGACCCCCATTTACCTCAAGTCAACATTTAAGAGTTCCGTAAATGACACAATAGACCTAACACAAATATAATTGACTGCGAAATTACTTATTTGATATTTGTATTTTTATATTTCGTAAAGTTGTTAATTGGGGTATATAAATAGAGTCTACGTTCCTTTTCTCGTCAGAATTACTATATTCAAGCAAAACATTGCACATTGGAAGCCGCAAATTTTCGTAGTTCCCCAACTTGTTTTTGAAAAACGTCCAGGGTAATAATGACGTTCAACATTTAAATGCACTTCACACAGACTTCAAAACTAAGTTTGAGGACATTGTGACTATGGAAATGCAACGTTGAAGAATCGGATATCATGTGACAAGAAGAACTGCCCCTGTCTGCACAAGGGTTGTCTGTTGGGCAGGCGAGGGAAGGGAATATTCTTACTAAAAAATAAATGATTATCACATGGTACGTTAATAGTTTTAGGAAAATTCAATATTTGGCAGGCAGGGGGTGTCCGGAAAAAAAAAAATTTGGCAAGTGGTCTACGGGGCAAAAAAGTTTGGGAACCTCTGTCCTAAACCATGGTATGTGTCGGGAATATTTTATCCAATAACTAGCAATTGTTGGCTTTTTCGTTATCCCCATTTCGAGTAACTATCCGTAGAATCACTAGGAATCGAATCAACGTTCGAAATAATAACACGTGATATTTTTTAAAATAATATAATTATTATTTTTTAAATTTTGCGCTGCGTCGCAATTTTTGATACAAACGATCGCAGTGCTTTTGCGCCGCGTAGCATTCAAACGGTTAAACAGTAATCTTAGTCATGAATTGCGTCGTATTCTATTCATAAATGATTGTTCTCCATGCGCTGTAAAAAACCTACCTTCTGAACCAATCACCTGTTCAGTTGACGCTCTGTTACTATGTTGAATATTAACTTAATGCTATCTCACTGTTCTATTATTATAATGTTTTGTCTCATTCTATGATTTGTATATATTATAAGGACACCCATTGTATTTTTGATTAGTTAAATTTTGAACCCTGAAGATGCTTCTACGAAGCGAAACCGGTCGGTCTTAATAAAATTTACAACTATTCGTGGTTTTTAAACATTGTATTTTATTTTTATTTAATAATATGTCACACCACAAAGTGATTGCTTTTTACCAAAATATATTTCAATTTGTTTTTTCACACAATCTTAAATACAATATGTTTTGGTGTCATAATATTAAATACGGGTGGGTGATTATCTACTGATTGTGATAAACTTATTTCCAACAAAAAATAATTGATCAGTGCCAGATTGTGTATTGCGATAAAGATTTCAATTGAAATATGTTTCTTTTATCTTGAAAAATATAATATTAGTCTGTACTCGTCGTGACCAAAAACAACTCAAAGAAACGTCTCACTCATTCCCGGATTACGGATAACCTGACAACAGTTTAAAATCTCCTACTACCATCACAGCAAGCCGAATATGTTGCATGTGTCATGATGGAGGACTTAGCCAGCCGAGGAATTGAACTCACGACGCCCGGGTGGGAACCAGACGCGATGCCAACTCAGCCACTGACCGGCTTTAAATTAAAGGGATATACTATAATTCAGTCACTTCACTAAGTTACATTTAGAAATTAATTGCAAAAATGATATAGCTCCTTCAGCATTCACAAAATCATATTAAGTGAATTTTTTTATTTCGCTGTGATCTGTGAATGTTGTATCACTAACATTGTAATTTAGTTCTCCTAAAGTGATCCATTCTAGATACTTCGGATACGCATGTTTAAAGCGGTGCAAAATAAACTACCCTCAAGGAGCTACGCTATGTGTCAATAATGCACAAAATGCGTTATATATCTTCACTGTTCTAAAGCATGATTCATTATTATTTATATAATCTTATTTCAAGATAAGTTTAACAGTAATTGAGTTGTTTTAAATTTTAAAATAAGTTAATCCTTTCTTTTCTCCAAACAAGAATCTAACGGAGCTTTAAATAGAATTATATTAGTAGCATCGATGACCGTTACGAGCGTAATCTGTCTCGTACTTTGGTTTATGGATGAGTGGGGCACAGACGTCGATGAAGACGGAGGACAAACAGTGAAATGCACATACCGAGGAACCGCCTCTGGTGGGGGACATGACAGGAGCGTACTTTGGTTTATGGATGAGTGGGGCACAGACGTGGATGAAGACGGAGGACAAACAGTGAAATGCACATACCGAGGAACCGCCTCTGGTGGGGGACATGACAGGAGCGTACTTTGGTTTATGGATGAGTGGGGCACAGACGTGGATGAAGACGGAGGACAAACAGTGAAATGCACATACCGAGGAACCGCCTCTGGTGGGGGACATGACAGGAGCGTACTTTGGTTTATGGATGAGTGGGGCACAGACGTGGATGAAGACGGAGGACAAACAGTGAAATGCACATACCGAGGAACCGCCTCTGGTGGGGGACATGACAGGAGCGTACTTTGGTTTATGGATGAGTGGGGCACAGACGTGGATGAAGACGGAGGACAAACAGTGAAATGCACATACCGAGGAACCGCCTCTGGTGGGGCACATGACAGGAGCGTACTTTGGTTTATGGATGAGTGGGGCACAGACGTGGATGAAGACGGAGGACAAACAGTGAAATGCACATACCGAGGAACCGCCTCTGGTGGGGGACATGACAGGAGCGTACTTTGGTTTATGGATGAGTGGGGCACAGACGTGGATGAAGACGGAGGACAAACAGTGAAATGCACATACCGAGGAACCGCCTCTGGTGGGGGACATGACAGGAGCGTACTTTGGTTTATGGATGAGTGGGGCACAGACGTGGATGAAGACGGAGGACAAACAGTGAAATGCACATACCGAGGAACCGCCTCTGGTGGGGGACATGACAGGAGCGTACTTTGGTTTATGGATGAGTGGGGCACAGACGTGGATGAAGACGGAGGACAAACAGTGAAATGCACATACCGAGGAACCGCCTCTGGTGGGGGACATGACAGGAGCGTACTTTGGTTTATGGATGAGTGGGGCACAGACGTGGATGAAGACGGAGGACAAACAGTGAAATGCACATACCGAGGAACCGCCTCTGGTGGGGGACATGACAGGAGCGTACTTTGGTTTATGGATGAGTGGGGCACAGACGTGGATGAAGACGGAGGACAAACAGTGAAATGCACATACCGAGGAACCGCCTCTGGTGGGGCACATGACAGGAGCGTACTTTGGTTTATGGATGAGTGGGGCACAGACGTGGATGAAGACGGAGGACAAACAGTGAAATGCACATACCGAGGAACCGCCTCTGGTGGGGGACATGATCCTCAGTAATCAGGCAACGAGTCGAGAAGAAGAAACTAGAATTTACCTGAAGGAAGGTGCAGACAGAACTCTTGAGCAGGTCACTCCGATGTGGCCAAAGGTCACTCAGGTCCAACACCGTCAGCTGGATCTTGGCAGACATCATACCGGCACCCGTCCAACACTAAAACACACAACAGAACACAACTGAGGGAAATTATTTTCTTCAGGGCCTCCTGTGTGGAGTTAATATAAAAAAAAAATATATATATATCATGGCCCATAAGGGAAATTATTTATCTCCACACAGAAAGCTTCGAGGAAAATAATTTCATGCCATCTTTGGGGATGCTGTGTGAAAGGTCTTTTTGAGGAGAGGAACGAGTGAACATGTCTTTTGAAGAAACCCATGTTGTAGGAGAGAGGACACACAAAAGCCATAAAAACATTCCAGTCGAGATGTTTGCACTCAAGAATGTGTCAACCTTGTAGGAATGTTGGGTCCTGTGCCGTACGCCCAGCTTCAAAGAGGCTAACTTGGCTTTTCTGTGTGGCCTGCTTTTTGAAGGGTTACTCTTCCCCACACTCGGGCTATTTCCACCCTGCACGGTGTGCGATGTACGCATCCAGGTATGTCATATTGACGGGAAAATTGGCCATTATGTGAAAATTTGCAAGATGAGTAGTAAATAATACGCTGTGTGATATTCAGTGATTTTTGCATGGTGATAATGTTATTTATACTGTAAATACTTATCTAAGTTCATTCGTAAGAATGTTGGAACAGATAAACACGACTCTTTTCAATCCACTCTCAAAATGTGTCAGATATATTATTTATTTATTCATATTAATACCGTTTAACGTAAATATATTATATCTGCTTGATAGCATAGATTATATTTGAATCTCGAACAAAAAGGAAAAAAAAAACATAGTTTGAAATTGCTACTTAAAGCTGGTCTAATAATATAATAAAAGGTTTTAAAACTTTAATCTTCTGACTGGTAGGAAAAATTTTAAGAATTTGAATAACACCCACTGTTATCCCCTCCCCAAATTTTATGTATATATATATATAAGCCATGGGTTAAGAAATATTTGTATCAGTCTGAAGACGGCCTTAACAGATTGAAACCGGTTACGGTCAAAAATAAAATATACCGGACCAGTTGCGAGTTAAAGATGCCCACTGACGGGCGAGAATGTCCGCGGCAAGGATGATGTCACAGGCGAGCCACAAGAATGAAAAACAAGCGGCAGAGTAGTAGAATACGACGTACTGTCACTAGGGTCTCCTTCATACTCTTATGTGTTTCTGTGTTGGCTGTCTCACTTTAGTTTATTCAAAAAGCATTATGAATAGTGGTATTTATTGGAATAATGTGATTTTTAAGTGCATGCAAATGGAAAGAAACCAGTTCAGAGAAACCACGCGCATTGTCTCATTAACATTATCTTGCCTTTTAATTCATCTAAGGCCGTTAAGTAATAACCGGTTTTAATTTTCCTTTTCGGACACCGAAATACTTTTCATTATTATATAACTACTGCAAAGTATTTAAAAAATAAAATGTGCCCTATTTTCTGCATTAAGATCGTTTCACAAGGTCAATTTAGAACATTGAAAGATTATAATGCATCTTTTACCATCTATCCCAACGTAAATCGTTGTTTCTTTTAATAATTAAGTTGAAATGAAGTGTAATTTCCATAATATCCGAAATCATTAAACTTGTCGAATTCCGCTGAACGCTTAATACGCAAAAACTATATGAAATATGAATAACACTTGGTTTCAACTGTGATGGTGTAATACCCTAAAAACCTATTGTGTGCATGTTTACTTAAACCCCCGACTTGAATAGTTGTCTCCATTCGATATCTGAGATAATATCAAGTGTTGCTTTTTAAAGAGCCTTTGCATGCAGCGGAATTCGACAAGTTTACCCCGAAATGATTGTTATTCGACGGCAGTCACAACAAACATTATAATATTGTAATCAAAACAGAAATACGCACTGTTTACAACATAATCAACATAACCTCAAACGAAAACAATTGTTTATCTCATGAAATGTGTTAGATCTTGAAATAAATTAATGTTTATTGAATATTGTGTTGACTCCTGCAGGAATGAATCCAATTAAACGAATTAATTCGCTTATTATTTCAAAATGATTAACGGTTTTAGAATACAAACATACCGTCCTCGGCTGTGTTCATGGAGAGTGATTTTCCAGAAAAGTCTACGCCAGTTTTCTGTTTGCCAGCATCGTCCGCCGGCTCAGCTAGACCTGACAGCATCTTGGAAACGTTTAAAGCCGCCATTTAGCGCTATTTATCGCTAAGAACTAGACTTGACATACGAAAAAAATATCCGAAGACCGAAAGTTACAAACGAAAAACGCGCGCAAATCACCATAGAAAATATTTGACATTTCCAATTTAGAAGCGGAGTCAGTCTGTCAAATAAAAATTGAAACTTTAAAAATATAAGAATTTTTATTTTGTGGGGCAAAGTTGAACATCAATGTTTTTATACTTGGAAAAATGATATGACATATTATAATATAAGTATTGTTTGATAATTTTAAATAAAATAGTCAAAGGAATTATTATCTCGTTGAGTATCAACAAGAAGCTGTCATATCCTTAATTTAAAAATACCATTCCTGAGAGAAAGTCCAGTTTTATCCAATTTTCAATTATGTCCTAAATCCTGTAAATAAATTTCAATAATAAACAATAAGTTAATGTTAATTAAGTGATAATCTCAAGTGACCTACTAGGTTAGGATTGTACTGTATATTATCTTCATATATAGTTAATAATAAAATAGATCATTGTAGAAATGTATTAATATATTTGTACAGCGCCCTTGAGGTGATTTTGCACAAAACCGGCGCAAAACAAATCATCCGATTATTGTAACTGTTATTATGATTTTCAAAGAGTATCGTAGTAAAAGTAGTGTTATTAATGTGTTAAGCGTTTCCCTTGATATTCAACGAGAAAATAATTTCTTTGACTTTTTTTTACATTATCATAACAATACTTTAATTATATTACACATCATTTGTTCAATATAAACTTTTCTGTTCAACTCTGCCCCAAATTATAAAAATTTATTATATTTTTAAAATTTCAGTTCTTAGTTGACAGACTGTCTCCGTGGTTTATTTATGCTGTCTCCGCTTCTAGATTGAAAATGTGAAATATTTTCTATGGTGTTTTGCGCAGGTTTTTCGTTTGTATCATGTTTGTATCTTTCGGGTATTTTTTCGTATGTCAAGTTTAGTTTTTAGCGATAAATAGCGCTAAATGGCGGCTTTAAACGTTTCCAAGATGCTGTCAGGTCTAGCGGAGCCTGCGGACGATGCTGGCAAACAGAAAACTGGCGTAGACTTTTCTGGAAAACACTCTCCATGAACACAGCCGAGGACGGTATGTCATCCATGTTTGTATTCTAAAACCGTTAATCGTTTTGAAATAATAAGCGAATTAATTCGTTTAATTGGATTCATTCCTGCAGGAGTCAACACAATATTCAATAAACATTAATTCATTTCAAGATCTAAACACATTTCATGAGATAAACAAATGTTTTCGTTTGAGGTTATGTCGATTATGGTGTAAACAGCGCGTATTTCTGTTTTGATTACAATATTATAATGTTTTGTTTTGACTGCCGTCGAATAACAATCATTTCGGGGTAAACTTGTCGAATTCCGCTGCATGCAAAGGCTCTTTAAAAAGCAACACTTGATTTTATCTCAGATATCGAATGGAGACAACTATTCAAGTCGGGGGTAAGTAAACATGCACACAATAGGTTTTTAGGGTATTACACCATCACAGTTGAAACCAAGTGTTATTCATATAGTTTTGCGCGTTCAGCGGAATTCGACAAGTTTAATGATTTCGGATATTATGGAAATTACACTTCGTTTCAACTTAATTACTTCAAGAAACAACGATTTACGTCGGGATATATGGTAAAAGATTCATTATAATCTTTCAAAGTTGAAAATTGACCATATAAAACGATCTGCTAAATTTGTAGAAAATTCCGCACATTTCATTTTCAAAATACTTGGCAGTAGTTATATAATAATGAGAAGTATTTCAGTGTCCGGAAATGGAAAATATTTCTTTTTAATAGTTATTTTAATAAAATTAAAACCGGCTTTCTTAGATGAATTAAAAGGGAAGATATGTTACTGAGACAATGCGCGTGGTTTCTTTCCATTTGCATGCACTTAAAAATCACATTATATCAATAAATACCATTATTCATAATGCTTTTCGAATAAAATAAAGTGAGACAGTTATCGCAGAAACATTTATTTATTATGTGCATCTATATAAAAAGATTTACATATATTTTTTTGGCTTTTCCTGTCTCACTGGGAAATCCTGTGCCGAGACAGACTAGTTTACAAATATTTAATAAATCAAAATAAAGTACATTTTTCAATAAAGCAAAAATATTTGAAAAAATTTTCAGGTTGGTAACAATAATGAGTTAGAGGATTATATTTGGGTGAGGTGACTAATTATTGCACGACCTTTTTCGATGATCCATTGTTTGATCAGGATTTTGTATTTGTTAATATTTATCGATTTTCTTGTTTTTTCAGGTGGTTATTGTATATTTTAGACGCAATGTATTTGAAATTTCTTTGACCAAATGTTGTGTTTGTTTTAGGTGTTTGTATGAGTTCTTTGGTTTTGTGCCTCATGTTTACAATATTTTGGGTATTTTCATAAAATCTATGTGTTTTATTTTTAAACAGACGAGTTAAGGCGAATATAAACGCCAAACATATTTGGGTTTCTACCCCTTCCAACAGAATATAAAATGTGCACATTTTTTGGTCTTTTCTGCACGAGACAAGTAATTGCAGTAGCCGCGTACTATGTACCTGCAATACGTAGGAAGCGCCCGACCAGGCCTCCCCGTTCGCCAATGCTTCCGTATACCTACTAATACCCTTTTAACTGGTGGACGATTATTATCAATCTTATTTTGACAATAACGGCAGAGCTATGACTGCCGGATGGACTCAAACTGTGGGGATATTAGTGATTAATATAATAGTTACGTTTAATAATAACTGTATATTTTTTTATTGATTTTATTTGTATGCATTATTAATACATATAAAATATTTGTTAATAATAACGTTACATTGAAATCTCACTTACATATATTGCTTTAAAAAAATTAGATACACTTTTATCAAATTTATGTTGCTAATATATTTTTTAAATTCAATTTACAAATAATTTTTGAAGAACAATCAAATTACGGACAAATTTGGGTTCCATTTTTATTTTCCAGAAATCGTCGTCCTTATAAATGTATCCAGTTTTTAAAGGATATTTTCGTCCACTCCATACAACAAATAAACAGACATTTTTTTTCCGTAATGTGAAGTTGCCCTTGTACCTGAAAATAACAATCATGATTTGTATTTATGCTCATACTTCCATCTTTGTTTTTCCTCCAAAAAGTAACTTTCTTCTCTTGAATAGCTCTTTCTAAGCCATGTTTGAAGGACGTTAAAGGACATTTTACTTCTACTAGCATATCGCCGCTAAGACCGTCCGGAGAAGCTCCTAGAAATGGAAATTTCTGGTCAATAAATAGCCCACACGGTTGAATTTCAATATCGTGTTCAACGCTAGCCTGATGTAAAGCTTCTTTCTCATATTTTCTTCCGTGACTTATTGAAGATACATGAGAGATATTGACTTTGTACAGCAACGATTTTACAAGAGCTGCACAGCTTATATTGTCTCTTCTACGTACAACTTTTCCAAATGAATATGCTGTGATCATTTTACGCCCCAACTCCATCCATTCACTGCAGTTACTCTGTAAAATTGTTTCCCGTTCTATTTTATTCCTATCTTTTTGTTTTTCTCTCAACACATCCTAAAGTATTTCTTTCTCCGCCTCGAAAATATATTCAGAAATATCTGGTTTTATGCAGAACTCTCCATACTCAGCATCTTTTCGATTCATGTGTCGCTGAATTCGATTTTTCTTCCGAAAATATCGCAAAGTAAGACGACATTTCGATAGTCAGTTTTCTTCTGATTTTTTTAGTCTGCCTCCAGGAGTTTTTCCTAAAAGCTGTTTATGTAATGTTTACCGTTGTTTTCGAGAGTTGTGGGATACAACCGCTGCATAGCATCGCCCTTGATAAGATTGCTTATTGGAATAATTTATCCTTTTTCCACCTACAAATTTCTCAAACCTCTCTACAACATTATTTCGTTTTATTCCCCATCTTCAATAAATTATGGACCTGTAAAAACGCATTATTAGTCAACATAAATGCAAACGGAAAGCATTTTTTCCGTAAGAAGTAAGTCATTAATTTTGTTAAATAATGAATAAAACTATACATTCAAAAGTATTTTGAGATAAAAAGTAAAATATTTTGGTCATCAATAATAACAATATCACACAAAACTCCCTCACCGTTTGAGAACTAATAATACTCGTAACCAAAATAATGCCGACAAGAAAAAACCGTCAAAAAAACTGTCGCAAACCGACTTCCGTTCCGTGCCACGTTCCGCGGACTTCTGTACAGATGCTAGAATGTTTGCGTCTTATATCACCACGAATAGAGGCGACAATTGCTTGACCAGCGGAGTCTGGATATATTTGACGTAAGCGCCAAAGTGAGTTTTATTTATTTGTTGAATATTTTTATATGAATGAAAAAAAGTTAGTCAATAATAATTATAAAAAACAATCTTAGCCATAAAAAGGTATTTTTTTAAATGTGTTTCTTATATGAGTTCTTAGTTACCTTAAGAAAAAACAAAATTATCAGTGGTTTACGTTTATATTTTTTGTAACGCAACCAATAATTTTATTTTAATTCCGATCAATAATAAAGAAAGAAAAAGCTTCAATTTATGCATAGTATATTTTTTGGTATTCATAATGTATACCGATTCGTGGCAAAGATTAATCTTAATAGTGATTTAGCATTTACCTTCCTCTTAAGATAGTTTTTGTGTAAATTTGTAGAATATGTAGATCTGCAGTACTTGTTTCTAAGGGAACTTTAAGAATAACTTTCATAATTAATTTTTGTGCCTTCGATAATGAATCTATAGCTGATAGTGTTGCACCTCCCCATGCGATTATTCCATACTCAATGATAGATTGACAAAGAGAGTAATAAACAATTTTCATAGATTTGGAGTCTAGTATGTTTCTAATGTTTTTGAAGAAATAAATATGTTTTGTTGGGTGATTTATTGTAGATATCAATCCATGGTAGCTAAGTAGGTTTAGGTAATCTTGGCATTGTAGGTGTGAATTATTTGGTAAAATGTTAATATTAATGAAAAATAAGTGTTTTTTGTGCGCAATTTGTGATAATTTTTCATTTAGGTTTTGTATGAACGAGGTTTTTATTTTATTTTTATATTAACTCCACACAGGAGGCCCTGAAGAAAATAATTTCCCTCAGGGCCTATGTCATCTTTGGGGATGCTGTGTGGAGGGTCTTTTTGTGGAGAGGAAGGAGTGAACATGGGTCTTGAAGAGTCCCATGTTGTAGGAGGGAGGAAACACAGAGGCCGGCAGTTCGTTCCACAGCCGAGCTGTTGAACTTAAGAACGAATCGTAG
Organism: Hesperophylax consimilis; assembly: GCF_061612785.1. Lineage (NCBI taxonomy): Eukaryota > Metazoa > Arthropoda > Insecta > Trichoptera > Limnephilidae > Hesperophylax > Hesperophylax consimilis. The sequence continues at coordinate 27,277,897 of NC_142852.1, read as the reverse complement.
AAGCGACCCGTTCTCATGTGACAAATTTCAACCGTGTACAAATGTTGGGCGCGCGTTTGGCGTACATCCCGACTATGCACCGGTGCCGAAGGGATCAATGACGCTAGTTCCTCAGAGCATCTTCCATTGTAATACCGATAGAACAAGGACAGCACACCTACCTGACGCCTGTGCTCTAAAGATTGCAGTCCGTTTGTTAAGATTGGAGAATCTATCAAACGGACCGCCCGTTTCTGCACAGAGTCAAGGGTTTTTTCAGGTATTTTAGGGCTCCGGACCAGAGATGGCTGCCAAATCCGACAGTAGGGCGCACTTGCGATTTGTACAGGGTCAGCAGTTGTGTACTATTAAAGTATCTGCGGGCCTTGTACAGTACGTCCAGCTTCTGAGAGGCCAACTTTACTCTGGCTTCGATGGAGCCCTCGTACCTGAGCTGGTCACTTATAGTTACACCAAGCATATCAATGGAAGGCCTGTTCGGAAGATTGCTTCCGTTGAAGGAGACTAGATTATCATTTGGATCCCTTTTAGACGTAATCAGACAGGATTGGGTCTTTGAAACATCAAATTCGACGAGATTATTTTTACCCCAGGAGGAAATATTCGCGAGATAACCGTCCATTCTCTGCTTCAAAGCCCTCCGAATCCGTATTGACGGTCGTTGATAATTTTGTTCTTCTCGAGGTATGTGAGCAGTTTGTCGTTGATCACACGTTCCATCACTTTGGACAGAACTGATGTGATCGCTATGGGGCGGTAGTTGGCCGGGTTGGAGCGGTCACCTTTCTTGGGAATAGGGTGAATGACCGCTTTTTTCCAACCAGAGGGCACAGTGCCACACTTCAGGGACATTTTGAAGAGCTTTGTCAATACTGGAACTATTTCCGCAGCACACCTCTGCAATACCAGGGCAGGTATTCCATCAGGTCCACTAGCTTTGTTAACATCGAGCCCCCGTATTTCGTGGAGTACATCCCGATGCCGGATCCTCAGCTTTTTGAAGGGTCCGAAGTCCGAAAACAAACAGCTGACCACGGAAAAGCGTTGAAATGGGCCCGCATACCGAACCAATCTGCTGACCTATAGTGCCACACTTTTCTCCTCAGCCTCTCATTGGTTGGTCTGAGGCTAACGGGGATTGATGTCGTCACTTGGCAGTGGTCGGATGATCCCAGAGGCGCTGTGACGTCAATCTTATAACCGTGTGGCACAGTAGTTAAGAATAGATCTAACAGACTGGAGCGGTGAGTCTGGACATAAGGAACCCTTGTAGGCTCCTGAACCAGTTGCTCTAATCCGTAGCAAATGGCAAAGGATTCCGCCTGTCGGCCAGCCGAGTCCGTTGGGCCTGAGAACTTCAACCATGGTTCGTTATGAACATTGAAGTCCCCCAGAACAATAAACTCGGCCGAAGGGTAGCGGGGCAAGAGTATCGCTTAAAATAGTATTGCTCAAATGTTTGAAGAGTTCGGAAGTGTCTGATTCGCTATGGTTCGGTGAGCGGTATAGACATGCGTAGAATCTTGCCGTAATGGCAAGATTGACGCGCACCCACATTACGTCAAATCTGGAGTTTTCCAGACTCAACAGTCGTACACAGTTGACGTCAGCTCGACTATAGAGGCACACTCCTCCTTTGAGTCGGAACCTGGTTGCAAGGGTAAAGCCCGGGCAGTCCAGATAGGAGGAGTCTGGCGGCTCGGCTATCTGAGTTTCGAATAGGAAAAGAAGGTTAATCGATCTAAGAATCTGTTGTAATAGACCAGAAATATTGCACTCATCATGAAACTACGAGCCGTGTCAAATTATAACATTCAGAATACCGCTAGCAATAATTGTAAACAATCAATAAGAGAGAGCTAGTATATATGATATGTTCATAACAGATAAAATAAATGCCTAACCTAAAAAACAAGGTATTGAATAACATGACAGTTGGAGAAAAGAAATAATATTCATCAAACAAATAAAAATTCTGAGCTACCTTGGCGTGAACTGTGCCCATTGTCGGGAGGGTGAAATGAAATGAGACTGGTGTTGCCAAGGAGGAAAATTTCAGGAAGAAACAGTGTACTTAGTACTTTTCTCTCGTTATTGTTATTGCTCCGTACCGCCATGGACCTGTTTACGTCAATGCGTACCGTACTCTAATTAATTGTATGTAACCAATCAAATACTGCGTGGTTTATTTATGACTACGAATCCAGAGGTATCGGGTTCCAATCCCGGCGTGGGCGATTAAAGTTTATATAATGTGTTATGTTTAATTAATCAATAGTGTGTTATGGTCATAGACATATGAATATTAGTAGACCTGCCCTAAGTGATTAAAAGCGTATTATTCCCCACTCCCCATACCGGTTCCATTGGAGCCGGCTGTTCTCGCGTATGGCCTCAAGTGAATTTAGAAAACGTGACGTCATCATTCCTGTGCGAACTATGGTTGAGGCATCATAGGTTCATTTTACGAAATAACACGGCAAAATGGTGACTTGTGCTATGAAAACTTGTAAAAATAGATGTGAAAAAGAGAATAAACCCAATTGTCGTATTACATTCCATATATAAGCATTATTTTACTTTATTTTAAGCATATTCACATCGTATAATATGGATCAGTTGTAGAAACATATACTATCACATCGAGATACGTCTGGACGCGAAACACAAAGCTGGTTGGTTGCTGGGAAGTAAATTATGAACATTTATAAAAGTGTCTTAACTAAATACGTAAACGAAATATTCGACTCTGAAAATAGAAGAAATTTATTTTGCAAATTTGGACAAACGTGGCGAGTAATTTGCGCTCCCATGTAAAAATGTCTATTCATTCAAAAGCAGATTTTACTTTTAAGAACTAAATGGTGATGTTATAATGCGAGATGCGAGATTTACTGTCAGATTGATTTATTGACGAATCACAGTCAGCTTTCCTCTCTGCGTCCCGCAACTCTTGTTTTAACCCCTCGTCCTTAATTTCTCGTCTATTAATATTCTTATGTCTGTGGTTATGGTATATTTGAGACAGATAATGGCAGATACTCTGAGTATCGCCCCTGTGAAAGACGACTGTTGAGAGTTTTCCATTATTGCCCATACAACATTTTCCAACAAGAATGATGGTAGTAGGAAGAATTCCAATATAAATTTTTAGGTTATTCGTAAACTGGGGAATGTAGGTATTTTTTTTAAATAAAAAGAATATGGGTATAAAAAACAGGGACAAAAAACTCTCTCCAGCGGGGAATCGAACCCCGGTCTCCCGCGTGACAGGCGGGGATACTTACCACTACTCTACTGAAGATACATAACCGAGCGTCGTTAGCCGTTATCAGGTGCAAACTTACAGCGCTGTCTATTTTCATTGGTTTCTTGTTTCGTTCATTAGATTAAAAAAAATATTTTGTATACTTTTAGCTAACCTAGAAATTGATTAGTAAAAAAGAAGCTATTTGCAGTCACTTATTATGTACCTTCAGTTGACACGTGGCCTTAAATCGTACAATGACATCAGAAAGTATACTTTTAGCTAACCTAGAAATTGATTAGTAAAAAAGAAGCTATTTGCAGTCACTTATTATGTACCTTCAGTTGACACGTGGCCTTAAATCGTACAATGACATCAGAAAGTATACTTTTAGCTAACCTAGAAATTGATTAGTAAAAAAGAAGCTATTTGCAGTCACTTATTAAGTACCTTCAGTTGACACGTGGCCTTAAATCGTACAATGACATCAGAAAGTATACTTTTAGCTAACCTAGAAATTGATTAGTAAAAAAGAAGCTATTTGCAGTCACTTATTATGTACCTTCAGTTGACACATGGCCTTAAATCGTACAATGACATCAGAAAGTATACTTTTAGCTAACCTAGAAATTGATTAGTAAAAAAGAAGCTATTTGCAGTCACTTATTAAGTACCTTCAGTTGACACGTGGCCTTAAATCGTACAATGACATCAGAAAGTATACTTTTAGCTAACCTAGAAATTGATTAGTAAAAAAGAAGCTATTTGCAGTCACTTATTATGTACCTTCAGTTGACACATGGCCTTAAATCGTACAATGACATCAGAAAGTATACTTTTAGCTAACCTAGAAATTGATTAGTAAAAAAGAAGCTATTTGCAGTCACTTATTATGTACCTTCAGTTGACACATGGCCTTAAATCGTACAATGACATCAGAAAGTATACTTTTAGCTAACCTAGAAATTGATTAGTAAAAAAGAAGCTATTTGCAGTCACTTATTAAGTACCTTCAGTTGACACGTGGCCTTAAATCGTACAATGACATCAGAAAGTATACTTTTAGCTAACCTAGAAATTGATTAGTAAAAAAGAAGCTATTTGCAGTCACTTATTATGTACCTTCAGTTGACACATGGCCTTAAATCGTACAATGACATCAGAAAGTATACTTTTAGCTAACCTAGAAATTGATTAGTAAAAAAGAAGCTATTTGCAGTCACTTATTAAGTACCTTCAGTTGACACGTGGCCTTAAATCGTACAATGACATCAGAAAGTATACTTTTAGCTAACCTAGAAATTGATTAGTAAAAAAGAAGCTCTTTGCAGTCACTTATTATGTACCTTCAGTTGACACGTGGCCTTAAATCGTACAATGACATCAGAAAGTATACTTTTTGCAACCACGCATTTTATAAAATCAATGTATTTTAATTGTTTTGTCTGTCCAACTAGGAGAACATCCCGTTTTAGGACAGGCAAAATTTAAATAAACTCATATACATATATTTTGTACAGCTAAAATATGAAGAGACGAAAAGAAAAACAAGAAATGGAAAGAAAGAATAAAATAGATTTAAACCTAAAGTGTTGTTTCATTACCAAACTTAGCTGTCCGATAGAAGATTTGTAAAATCACTGATTCCCTTATTGACAGATCTGTATTATTACAATTGATTTCATTTCATGTTCCTAATATATCAATAGCAGTTTGTCTATAAACTCCCCCATTCCACACAGCTTAGGTAACCAATAGCAGGAAGGCAAGCTGCTAGTTTTATTATACAACTAACTGTCGCGTACCCGGCGTTGCTGCGGGTTATCCTTAAGAGACAGACATATATCACTTAGGACTTTTCTGTAGGCCTTTTTAAGATATACAATTCCGTGGTACATTATGTTGATGTATCTCATAAGGTTCAGCCAGCGTTAGCGATGTAGTGCCCGAAAATATATTTTTACATCTTGATTATAAAACATGGACTTTTCTCTACTTTCTATAAATATAATATTCATGTATCATATATGTAAACCTTCCGCAAGAAATTCTCTAAATTATAGTATAAGATGGCGACTTTATTTTATTCTATTTAGAGATGTACTGATGACAAATCTCAACAGGTGTTCCACAGGGATCACTTTTATGGCCAACCCTTTTCAAACTGGAGTTCCTTTTCTAGCTGGAGTCCCTTTTCTAGCTGGAGTCCCTTTTCTAGCTGGAGTCCCTTTTCTAGCTGAAGTCCCTTTACTAGCTGGAGTCCCTTTACTAGCTGGAGTCCCTTTTCTAGCTGGAGTCCCTTTACTAGCTGGAGTCCCTTTACTAGCTGGAGTCCCCGGTGTTGCCCGGGCTAAACACTTCCCTTTCTCTTGTTTTGAAGCTTAAGTTTTCAAAATTTCATTATTCTCGGAGTAAAACAGTAGATTTGTATAAACTTCAAAGTGGATTCAGGCGTGGAGCCCGATACCGTTTAATTGCGGCGACCAAATGTGAAATGTTTTAGTGATGATTAATAATGATAACTCGATAAGTTCACAAGATTTAGTTTATTGTTAACACAATTAAAATTGATTACAGATCGGACCAGTCACAGACGTGACTGGCGTCAATTCTATCTGACAGATGGGATGGGAATGCTGGGATGCGAGAGGTGGGATGCGATAGGTGGGATGCGATAGCTGGGATGCGATAGCGAGGTAAACGTAATGCAATTACTTATATATTTATGGTTGACAATCCGTTGTTAACATTGTTGCCTTCTCTAATGCACTGACGCAATGTCAACATCTTGAGTCTGTTCTACATGTATTTTAATGAAGCCTGCTCTAAGGAGCTAGTGCACTGGTGCACATGCGTGAAACCTGACGTACACAAGCTGAACACCCGTTCACACTTGATGTTGGCTTCACGAGAACGAGCCGCTTCATTGACTCGTTTTCGTGCCAGACGACTCCTATGTGGAACAAGCTACCGGCATTCTGTGTTTCCTCTTTATATAATCCAGGCCTCTTCAAGACCGGCATTAATAAATCCCTTTCTACAGCCCCTACCTAAATCCACCTCACAACGCTACCCAACCGGGTGGGGAAGTAGCTCGCCTGCCTGTATACTGTACAGACAGGGACGTTCCTGTGGGATATTATATAAAAATAAAATAAATCATATTGCCATATCTTATTCTCATGATATATTAAAATTGATTATGTTTGTGCTCGCAAAACTTAAAAAGTAGTTGACCGATATCGCTGAAAATTTCAAAGTTTGTTCTTATTAGTGCTATGAGTCTTTAGAGAGTGGTTTGAATGGTACAAGAAGTCGGGGACGCCCGAGGAATACTTATGTTAATACTTAGTTTAGCAAGTACAGTGGCGTGCACAAGTTTACATCAGGGTAGGCAGAATGGAAATCAACTAATCAATTGATAAAAACACCACAGAAAACTTTACTATGAATGTAGATACTCCCTTTGTGCAAATGAAGAATGCAAACTAAGAATGAGCCATTGTACGGTTTATTTACCGGGAGTCGTTTGAATATGACTCATCAAAAAAAGCTACTTAAAGTGAACAATAACATAAACTCTGACTTGATCGGCATTTGGAATACCTTGTTTCTGCTTTTGACACTTTAAAGTGTGCATTCGGTATGGTTGTTGTTAAAAGAAAATTTTGATTTCTTGAGGCAGTGCGTACGTGTCAATATGGAATGATCTAACGTATTTTCATTATCTAATTTTTGTGTAGGGTGCGCCTATCTGCTACTGATTGTCGAATTTAAAAATATTATCTCCCGATAGTAACTCAAAACCGTTATCTATTTTATTGAGATAATGAAATTCGATGTACATTTTGAAGTGACTTTTGTAAAATCAGACTTATCTTCAGACAAGTCAGTGCCAGTCTTAACGCTGTTTTCCTTCTATAATTTTACCTCTCGCACCTTGCTATCGGTCCTAATTAATTCTAATTGAAGTGTATCGAGTGTTACTTTAATAGAAAGTGTTTAGTTTTGATCTCCGTGGCTGAACAGTAAAGATCCTTGACTCTAGGCTTCCCGGCGGAAACTGATTATATAATTTAATCAATCCAAACATCAATTTAAAACAAACATTTACAAACTATACGATCTTGTAACAGTTAATTGAGTGACCTTGTGTGACGTATCAGTGAAATTACTTGAGGTGAGTGCATTATTTGTTTTTTTTATTAGTGACCAACTTCACGTTAGGTTATCACCATGATTAAACACCATTTTATATTGTTATAATATGCCTTATACCTTACAATGAACATTAATGTAATAAATAATATTGTAGAGTGTGTTACCGCATATTATGTAATATCTTGGTTCAAATTACGTGGAATGGGTATTTTAATACACTTTCTGCTTTATGTATTTTTGAATAGGGAAATAATGTGACTAATGTTTGATAAGCACGTCGGGTGTTGGAACCGTTCTTTGATAATATTTATGATGGATTACCTCGCTATACGTGCTTATCATTGCGCTAGGCACTTTCACGTTGATTTAATAATAATGATAATTCATATTTCATTTTTGCCAGATGTCCATAACATTAACATGAAATTAAAATGACGTTAACATGACGTTAACATGACATTAACATGACATTAACATGACCTTAACATGACCTTAACATGACATTAACATGACATTAACTTGACATTAACATGCCGTTAACATGACATTAACATGATTTAACATGACATTAACTAGACATTAACATGACATTAACATAACTTAAACATATTGTTAACTTGACATTAACATGACGTTAACATGACGTAAACATGACGTAAACATGACATTAACATGACATTAACATAACATTAACGTAACATTAACATAACATTAACATAAAATTAACATAACATTTCATAAAATTAACACAACATAACATTAACATGACGTTAATATGACATTAACATGACATTAACATGACAATAACATGACGTTAACATGACATTAACATGACATTAACATGACGATAACATGACGTTAACATGACATTAACATGACATTAACATAACATTAACATAACATAACTTAACATTACATTAACATAGGATTAACATTAACAAGAACAGTACAGAGCACCATTCTTTGACAGATCTAATAATGTTATTATTAAGGGTAATAATAATAATTTATATATTTTACATGACAAAATTAAATAAATAACTTATATCATTGATGTCGCTATTCCAAATTCCTGTAACATTCAAAAATCTGTTATAGGATAACGAAAGATTTTTAAAATATTTATATTGAGGGCTCAGTAGATTTATATTTAGATGGCGCTAATTTTAATTAAATTATTTTTGGAAAAAAAACACTTTTTGCAAGTCTTAGAAGAAGTCGGTGATGCCCGATGTAGATGTTACGCGTTATCGCAGAACTGGAATGAGATACGGACTCCAATTGAAGTCAATATAAATAAGTTCCGTGCAAACAACAATGTGGATTGCATGGTACTACAAGAGGTGAATGGTATAACAAGTTGGGGATGCTTGAGGAAGACATGGCACGACCAAGTGAATCTAATACTTGTGTGTGATAAAATTAGGCTCTGATGAAAGAAGAAAATGGAACGATCAAATGAATCAAATACTTATGTGTGATTTAATGTGGCATATATAACGAGGAAAGCGTACAAGGATAATGTATGACGTGGAAGTGAATGGAAGGTAATGAAGACATGGCACGATCATGGCATGGCAAGATCAAAACAATTCAAAAGGTAAACTCCTTCAATTCTACATATTCAGTTTTCTGGCACACTAAAATCCAAAAGCAATAATAAATCTGAGCAACGCTGGGTATAAGTCAGCTAGTTGTATAGAAATCACAAGCACTAATAAAACCGTGCAACGCTGGGTACAAGTCAGCTAGTTGTATAGAGGTCACAAGCACTAATAAACCCGAGCAACGCTGGGTACAAGTCAGCTAGTTGTATAGAATTCACAAGCACTAATAAACCCGAGCAACGCTGGGTACAAGTCAGCTAGTTGTATAGAATTCACAAGCACTAATAAACCCGAGCAACGCTGGGTACAAGTCAGCTAGTTGTATAGAATTCACAAGCACTAATAAACCCGAGCAACGCTGGGTACAAGTCAGCTAGTTGTATAGAATTCACAAGCACTAATAAACCCGAGCAACGCTGGGTACAAGTCAGCTAGTTGTATAGAATTCACAAGCACTAATAAACCCGAGCAACGCTGGGTACAAGTCAGCTAGTTGTATAGAATTCACAAGCACTAATAAAACCGTGCAACGCTGGGTACAAGTCAGCTAGTTGTATAGAATTCGCAAGCACTAATAAACCCGAGCAACGCTGGGTACAAGTCAGCTAGTTGTATAGAATTCACAAGCACTAATAAACCCGAGCAACGCTGGGTACAAGTCAGCTAGTTGTATAGAATTCACAAGCACTAATAAACCCGAGCAACGCTGGGTACAAGTCAGCTAGTTGTATAGAATTCACAAGCACTAATAAACCCGAGCAACGCTGGGTAGAAGTCAGCTAGTTGTATAGAATTCACAAGCACTAATAAACCCGAGCAACGCTGGGTACAAGTCAGCTAGTTGTATAGAATTCACAAGCACTAATAAACCCGAGCAACGCTGGGTACAAGTCAGCTAGTTGTATAGAATTCACAAGCACTAATAAACCCGAGCAACGCTGGGTACAAGTCAGCTAGTTGTATAGAATTCACAAGCACTAATAAACCCGAGCAACGCTGGGTACAAGTCAGCTAGTTGTATAGAATTCACAAGCACTAATAAACCCGAGCAACGCTGGGTAGAAGTCAGCTAGTTGTATAGAATTCACAAGCACTAATAAACCCGAGCAACGCTGGGTACAAGTCAGCTAGTTGTATAGAATTCACAAGCACTAATAAACCCGAGCAACGCTGGGTACAAGTCAGCTAGTTGTATAGAATTCACAAGCACTAATAAACCCGAGCAACGCTGTGTACAAGTCAGCTAGTTGTATAGAATTCACAAGCACTAATAAACCCGAGCAACGCTGTGTACAAGTCAGCTAGTTGTATAGAATTCACAAGCACTAATAAACCCGAGCAACGCTGGGTACAAGTCAGCTAGTTGTATAGAATTCACAAGCACTAATAAACCCGAGCAACGCTGGGTACAAGTCAGCTAGTTGTATAGAATTCACAAGCACTAATAAACCCGAGCAACGCTGGGTACAAGTCAGCTAGTTGTATAGAATTCACAAGCACTAATAAACCCGAGCAACGCTGTGTACAAGTCAGCTAGTTGTATAGAATTCACAAGCACTAATAAACCCGAGCAACGCTGGGTACAAGTCAGCTAGTTGTATAGAATTCACAAGCACTAATAAACCCGAGCAACGCTGGGTACAAGTCAGCTAGTTGTATAGAATTCACAAGCACTAATAAACCCGAGCAACGCTGGGTACAAGTCAGCTAGTTGTATAGAATTCACAAGCACTAATAAACCCGAGCAACGCTGTGTACAAGTCAGCTAGTTGTATAGAATTCACAAGCACTAATAAACCCGAGCAACGCTGTGTACAAGTCAGCTAGTTGTATAGAATTCACAAGCACTAATAAACCCGAGCAACGCTGGGTAGAAGTCAGCTAGTTGTATAGAATTCACAAGCACTAATAAACCCGAGCAACGCTGGGTACAAGTCAGCTAGTTGTATAGAATTCACAAGCACTAATAAACCCGAGCAACGCTGGGTACAAGTCAGCTAGTTGTATAGAATTCACAAGCACTAATAAACCCGAGCAACGCTGGGTACAAGTCAGCTAGTTGTATAGAATTCAGAAGCACTAATAAACCCGTGCAACGCTGGGTACAAGTCAGCTAGTTGTATAGAATTTACAAGCACTTATAAACCCGTGCAACGCTGGGTACAAGTCAGCTAGTTGTATAGAATTCACAAGCACTAATAAATCTGAGCAATGCCGGGTATAAGTCAGCTATTTGTATAGAATTCACAAGCACTAATAAACCTGAGCAACGCTGGGTACAAGTCAGCTAGTTGTATAGAATTTAAAAGCACTAATAAACCTGAGCAATGCCGGGTACAAGTCAGCTAGTTGTATAGAATTCACAAGCCCTTATAAACCCGTGCAACGCTGGGTACAAGTCAGCTAGTTGTATAGAATTCACAAGCACTAATAAACCCTAGTATGTTTGTTTTTGAAGTTTTATTTAGATGTAAGCAAATTTTTTCATACATCTAGTAATAAAAACATATAAAATACAAAATAAAATAACAAATTGAATCTTAAAATTATAGAGAAAAAGAAATATACATTATATCAAAAGAAAAACAGTTACCCCGGTTTAAGGCGATGCACTACGTTGTGTAATATTTTAAATTGAGCCGCTATCAATAACAACCCTTACGTAGATGGCGATAAGGTTTAAATTCCCGCTTAACACCATCCGCCTGTTTTGATTTATGCAAGAAAAAAACATGGCCAAAAAGTGCCTTTTATTTTATTTTGTGGATGTTCAGGCATAAATATTTAAATTTTTTTCCATCATTTTATAAATAACTTAATTTGCCACATTATACAATAAAATCATAATCGAAAATGGGTTTGTAAGTAGGCGATTTTGAACTTCAAAGCAGTTTTCATAGGCCTTATACATTATTTTTTTCTGGGCTTATAAAAAGACTTATCTAAAAAATAATCGATTATTTCAAAGGCCAAGATGTATTCTACTCGCAATATTTAATTAAAGCATCTGAAACATTTCTAGGCGACCAAATTTACAAACCAAAAACACATGATTTTGCATTACTACGTATGGCATCACCTTAAGAAATAGAGTTTGAAAAATACATTTAACTCCTGTTAAGGTGACAATAATATTTGTGAGTGTATACAATTCATTATTATTTTTTAAAGTATATAGCACATGTTTTACGGAAAGTGTCAAGACTCGAGGCTTCCTTTATGGCACTTGGTAGGTTATTATATATACGCTGTTCTGTGTGCACGTAAGTTTAGTTTTGGGAAGCCTGAAGTCTCTGCAACTCCTCGTGGGATAATTGTGAACATGTTCATGGCACATAATATTAGTTTGCTGATATTTAGGGAGCATGTTATTTTTAAGCTTATAAATCATTTTTAACGTTAACTAATATATTATAATATATGTTGTTTAGTTGTCATCATATTTAAGTATGGTAAATGTATATTTTTAAACTTAGACTCTCCATCGGTGCATACAGGCCTGTCTATGTCTAGTTGGTTTACAGGATATTGTGGAATACTTTCGTTTATAAGATCTATGCTCGAAATGAAGTGCTTGTTAAATTTAGTCGCTATATTCTCAATTTGTTCTTCAGTTTCATCTGGGAAATCAATCCTTCTTTTTGTTTACCCTTTATGATTTCTTTTAGTGTTATTCAATGTTTTCTTCGCTCATTCTGTCGTGTTTCTCATTTTTGTTTAAAGTAATCGCACTTATGTTGTTAAATTTGTTTTGAATAAATATTACGAATTTTTTTATACGCATTCAATTTTTATTTGGATGGTTCGAATTTTGCCGCTTTATCTCTTTGTTTTTGAAGGTTGTGTACGATAAAATTTATTAGTGTTTTTAAACTTAAGGCGAAATAGGTAGACGCGACCTGAAATTTATAATTTTTTAGACCAATTTTAGACGTATGGACACTTTTCTACAAAAAAACACAAATTGATTTCGAAAGATCGTTATTTTATCTACTAAAGCAAGACGTTAAATTTTGAAAAATAAAATTATTTTCTTATCATAATAAAGGGTTACCGTTGGTCGATGCGCAGATTTGTTACATTTTCCAAGGTGAATTTGTATTATACAACAAATATTTCAAATCATATAATTATACTGTATGAACAATCGATAAATTATCTACGTATGTAACTTATGTATAAGAATTTTGTTTTTACTTCAAATAAAATTACTAAAAAATAAATCCTAGCACGTGTTTCGTGACGAAAATCCCTCATTTTTACTATTTATTTATGGTTTTACAAATTGGTATAATAATAATATTTGGCTAATTTATATAGGGTCGTTTTTCGTGAGAAATCACCTCAAGGGCGGTTCAGATTATAGAAGACATTATTGAAACAATATATTTTTAAAGTATATAATAGTAATTAACCTTTCTGGGAGTATGGGCGCTAATGAACGACGGTACACACTTTCGCTAAAGGAGTATAGCTATGGACGACAGGCGTCGCATATTCATGTTCGATTCATATTCTGTAAATATGCATCGTATTGCCATCTATTCCTGTAACTTTACACCAATTTTAAACATTTTCCATCATTATCGGCAGAGATATCGACTGTTATTTATTGCATACTTTCATAAAGCATACATTTAATCAAAAAATATATATTTTTTATTTATGTAAAAAAAACTCACTCCCCAGAGCACGGCCAGCTTTACGTAACTTACTTCCGGAAAGGATAATTTCGATTCGCGTTTGTGCATTTTTATCAACTCGGCGCAAGCCGAAATTTTGTCAACGGACGTTCGGTCCACGCCGGTCTAGTTAATGACATTTTAAAGAAATTCTTAGCTTAAAAATGGGGAGGAAAGTACCCTTGGAAAAAAGTTTTATTAGAAAACACAAATTACGACATCAAAAACGTACGTGGGAGATATATTTTCAGAAAAAACAAAGGTTACTGATATTTAATTATCCGTGTACATTAGGGTGGTTACAAAAAATCAATGTTGGAATTTTTTGTGCTGACCCCCCTAAAAGCTGCCAATTGGCTAAAAAATGAGATTGGTGAAGTTTCAGCTCAATTGGATAAGGTTAACCCGTGCCTCATCAAGGTTGAAGTGTAACTTTCTATAAAAAAATTATTTTTTTATAAAATACCTTACAATATTGCAAGATTTAATTACATGTGCTGTCCAGATTTTGCTTTATTTATTTTCTCAATTGGTACATAAAAAAGGGTGTAGTTAAAACTGTTTTCAAAGTAAATACAGTACAATCCAAATTGAAAATGATGGATTTACGAGAAAAGAAATGCAAAATGGTATAAAAAACAAGAAGAAATAATTTTCAAAGTTTTATTATTTAAAATATACAAAAGAAAGCATTATGAAAGAAAGAAGTTATTATTATTATTATTTACATTTACAATTAATTATCAGATTAAGGTGGTAATGGCTTAGATAACGTGGCTTTTGAAGAGTCAGGAAAAAATTTTCGACATTCCGATACAACTTGTAACAGAAACTGTCGTTGTTCTTCGTCTTATGTCAAACAGGAATTGAAGTCTTGGATTAATTTTACCCCTCTTTCAGTTGTGTCATTGACAACCTTGAAACCGTTCACTATTTTTTTTGCTTTTAAATAATGTGCATTTTCACACCATATATCAGGATCCGTATTTAAAAATTCTGTTTCAATTTTGAATCTTTTGAAAAAATTTAGAGTTTGATGAGAAACAAAAAAATCGATATCTTTGTCCAATAAATTATCCACTTGATGGAGACTGAGTTTTGCTTTCACTCCCTATCACATGTTTGTGCTTCAATTGGAACTAATTGTAGACTTTTTACAGCCATGCTTGTTTTGACACTTTTTTCTAACTTTTCATCGAAGAAAGAAATTGCGACTTGCTCAGAATTGAGGTACCACAGATGATTTATCATTTTAGACAGTGCCTTGTCTGCAAGTTCTTTATCGATATCTCTATATTTTACAAGAGATTTTAAAAATTGTTGGTCTTGGTTCGGGGCCAAAGTGGGTTTGGGGGCGTTAAATCACGCTTTTACATAAATATTTATTAAAAATAAATAAATGTCAGTGATAGCTTTTTTTTCTAAATTTGTTAATGTAAATTGATCCCTGAAAAGATATATTTTGATACAATAAATCAATCACCATCAATCTAGCGTGATTAATGGCACCAGGAACTTTGAAAAAAGTATCTTTTGGGGGAGTACGTCCTAATACAACTAACGAAAGTTGAATTAATTCTTTGTAATCATCCCTTGGCTGTTGGTTTTTTAATTGTTCTGTAAGAAAAATTGATATTTCATCTGAATTCCCTATTTTATGTCTAATATTTTTGTCTTCAATAGCAGTTTTGTATTTTGTCTTGTCTAGCTTCGACCACCCAGTCTGAAAGTTTTTAAAAATATTTGAGTGGGGTCCAGTAGTTGTTCCCATTTTTAAATCAAAAACTGATTTGAGAATAATTTCTAAAATATGGTGGCGACATGCTAAATAAAGAAGATTTTTCTCTAATAATTGCTCCAACAAAACGCAGGTTCCGTTGAAGCGACCAGTATTTACCGCAGTGGTATCAAAACACATTGCAAGTTGAAAAAAATGTTTGTTTTATTTTTTATTATATATTATATTATTTTATTAAATATGATGTTGTTTATTATATTGTTTAATATTGTATAATGTTCAATGGAAACAAAATTTGATCAAAAGTGATTAAATTAAGTTTTTTTTTTGCAAAAAATCGTTTTTTCATATTTAATCTCGATGAGGCACGGGTTAACATTATCCAATTGAGCTAAAACTTTCCAAATCTTATTTTCTAGACAATTGGCAGATATTAGGGGGGTCAGGCCGGCATTAGGACGAAAATATTTTTCACCTTAGGCTAAGGACTCACGGAGCGATTTTTACCCGCGCCCGCCGCGGTTGCGAGCCCGCAGCCTTTGTAGAATGCGGATATTTATGTAAAAAATTAAAGCACATTTCACGACGCGTTTTACGCCCGCGGCGGGGGGGCATTGTTTGCGGGGCCCGCTGCACCGGCGGTTATCTTGTACCGGCGGGTGCGGGCGCGGTCCCGCAGCCGCGGTGGGTTGCACCCGCGCGCTCTGCGATCGGTTGGCGGGCGAGTTAGTGGAACTCAACTGATCGTTTAACTGCCCGTCTTGCAACCGCCCGTCTTGCGATAATCAACCGCCAAGATTGCGGGCGATAACCGCAACCGCGACGGCTGCGTCACCGCAAAAAAGTCCGGTCTCGTGAGTTTTGAAAATAATACTCCATTCCGCCACCGCAGCGGGCGCAGGTAAAAATCGCTCCGTGAGTCCTTAGCCTTATACTTTGTAACCACCCTAGTGTACATTGTACTTACTTTATATACTACAGGGTCGTTCCAACGAAACAGTCAGAATACACATATATATTTCATAACATTTAGCGATAATTTTGTGTTGTTTAATTTCCAGGGAATATAATCAACTATGGACTATCAGGAGTTTATGTCTGTCATCGATGTTCCATGTATAAATGTTAAAACTTATGCCAAAGTACGTGAAACTGTTTGTGATTGGTGGTCAAAAAGTGCCATGAACCAAATGAATTTTGATTCTTGATGTGCGATTCAAATCATATTTTTGTTCATAATTTCTATTCTATTGTCCAATTCACTATTACATTGGTATAATTCAATATTTTTTGTGTTACTTTGTGTCTAACTAACTAACTAACCATCACGCCGTTTCCTCGCAGGGGTAGGCAGAGAGGACGGACCGCCAAACAACTCGGTCTTGGCACACACTTCTTGCCTCATTCACATTCATACATCGTCTCATACATACTCTTCTATTGTTCTGACTCTTGATTTGGCCCGACTCAAGTATCTGATTCACTTGGTCGTGCCATGTCTTCCTCGGGCGTCCCCGACGTTACTTTGTGTCAGTTTCATAATATCATATTATGAATTGAGCCTCTTGTTTTAGGAAAAAAAAACTAGGTTATTTTCGACATACTTACCTATGATTTTTCAATTGAAATTTACCTCGTGAATTTAAACTATAGTCTTTCTACCTCCGCTAACCATTAAAACAAATACATGAAAGCGATACAATATTATGCAATCGCATATCTACATACGTAGGTAGGTACGTTTCGTGGTCTGTTATTTTTAATTACACTCGTTTCAAATAGCGTTATTATGTTTTCGTGGTCTGACATTTTTAATTACACTCGTTTCAAATAGCGTTATTATGTTTTCGTACTCTGACATTTTTAATTACACTCGTTTAAAATAGCGTTATTATGTTTTCGTGGTCTGACATTTTTAATTACACTCGTTTCAAATAGCGTTATTATGTTTTGGTGGTCTGATATTTTGGGTGTATCCACAAGCTTTACCAATAATGGTTGCTGATGTGTTTGATATTCTCATTGGTTTTGTCACAAGTTGTTTCATTCCTAGATCATTCACTATACTTTGGAGTCTATTACTGTAGGTATTCTTTACTTTCATATCAATATTAAAGTCACCAGCTATATAAAACATATCTTGATTTTTCATATTTTTAATACACCAACTTTCGAAAAAATCTAAAAAATTTTAATTGCTTTGGTTGGGTGAGTGGTATAATACAGTGTATGTTCCTTTGGTTGGGTGAGTGGTATAATACAGTGTATGTTCCTTAAATCAAATTATTTGTATTGTCAGCATCCCTGTATTTTTTTCATCAACTTCTTCATTTGATATTATTTTAAAAGATATACAACTTTAAATAAACATAATAACTCCTCCCGTATACCGACTATGTGAATCGCATCTTACAGTTGAATAGCCTATAAATGATACTTCAGAATTGTATACATCGTTGGTTATACACGTTTCACTTAACATTCAATTTTCTGGTTTGACTTCTTGAAATCATACTTCAACTTCATTAACATGAGCCAAAAGGCTTGAAATATTTTTTTTTTTTTTTTTTTTTTTATAGTGTATACCTCACAAGAGTCCCAACTGCTCCCGTCTGGAGCCAGTGAGACTATGGCATCCCCAATTGGGGGATGTTGTGAGGCTGAAGGTAAGTGGGGAAGGGAAAGAGGAAGGTGGGGAAGTACCTGGCTATTCAGATCTAGTCACTAAACACGGCTAAAGCCATTTGGAGCAACGTTTCAATTCTGAATGGTGGTCTTACACCAGGGCGATACTGGTAGTATCTTCCACTCTGGAACGTGCCGCAAATATACTATATATTATTTTAATTAATTAATTGTGAAATAACACAAATTAATCAAATAAAATTTATTTGTGCACGCCGGGTTCGAACCCGCGACCTTCGGAATGGCAGTCCAATGCGTTACCACTGGACTATGCCGGCCGTTAAGTAGTATACAGTTGCTTTTCTTTTTATCCTAAAAAACAATTTGTTCTCTTATCTGATTCTATATTTCATTTGTAAATAGGACACTCCTTGTTCCATGCCTGATGGTTATCTTTCAAATTTGATGACAGTTTATCATTTGTTAGTTTGCAATTAATACATTTTATTTTGTCAATGTTTTCCTTGCATTCTGACGTATCGTGTTCATTTGAACATCTTCCACGGGATTTAATGTTTTCACAATCCCCTGCTTTATGTCTATATCCGTTGCAGTTGAAACATCTCAGAACTGAGAGATGAGCGTAGACAGCACAGCTGTTCCATCCAATATTTATCTTCGTTCCCTCTATCATTTTAGAGTGTGTTTTTCCATCTACTTCTATGAATACAGTAAAATTATTGTATCCACTACTTTTTTTATTTTCTTTTATTAATTTTACTGATATTTTTGAGTTTTCTTTGTCTTTGTATTCATTTTGCAACCTGATTTTATTTTCGATTTCTTCGGCGGTTTATTTATCCATAATTCCTATCACTTTTACCTTTGGATTTTTGGGTTTAGGAATGTCAATGTCGTACCTATCCCCAAGCTGATTTCCTTTTGGATTTTTACCGTTGACTCTGTGTTCTTCAGTTCATCTATGACTTTTATGACATTTTCTTGTTTTTTTGTTCCTGATTTTTCGGTTTAATGATCACAATTGGTTGTGTTTCTTTATTTTTTCCTCCGCCTGGAGCTGAATAATTGCTTGATTTTTGGATGCAGTCTGTTCACCAACAACAATTCCCATTGTAACAGCCATTTCTCCAATAGTACCCAAAAGGTCTGTCAATTTCAGCGTAAATTATTAGTTGAAAGTTATTATTTTCATTGAAAATAGTTAATAGTTCAGTTATCATAATCTTTGCTTTGGTCATATATTGTATAGATTTTTCTTGGAAATCCATGGTGAATAGGTAATTTGTCGTTGGGTGTTTATTTTATTTTTGGCGCCTGTTGGTGGGCGAATTCGGCAACACCTTCACTACAATGTTTCTGTAATTCTGTGAAATAAGTATTATTTTCTTTAACAAGTTATGCGTGCATTGCCGTCTGTTGTCTGAATTAATTCATTATCTGGTTTAATGTATGCTGGTTAGTGCCATCTATGGATAAATAGCTGTAATACAATATATTAATATAATCTTAAATACTAGGATGTTGTAACGTTAAAAATTTATAATTTGGCATGAAATGAAGTGATTGGTGATGTTATGGTTGTTAATTTAAAAAATATATAATTTGATCTTTTTTTTAAATGATACCAAATCTGTTATTTTTTTTATTTTTTCGGGAAGATTATTAAAATATTTTATGCCTTTGTAAAAATAATTTTTGTGCATTTGTTGTGTTGAAAATAGAGGAATTTGGATGTTATTCTTATGCCTTAATGATGAGTTAAGTTTAAATTTTTTTACTACATTTTCTTTGAAAATTTGTAATATTGAATCTTTTTTATAAAGGTCTTCAATTTTTGGTACTTTAAAAATATTGAACAATGTTGGTTGTTTTTTAAAATATACTTTAATAATTGTTTTTTGTACCACCTTTACAGGAATTTTTTCATATGCACCTCCCCATCCAATGATTCCATACTGAATTAATGATTGGACTAGTGCATAATAGACTTTTTTTAGATTATTTAACTTGAGAATATTTCTTAATCTAATAAATATATAGATACATTTCCTTATGCGCTTAACAAGTTCACATATAATTTAACCATAATTTACTCACAAATATATAATCAAACAAAACATACACTCACCGAGAATCAGCATGGATTTCGCCCCACTCTATCACCCTCAACAAACGGCCTTTTGACGGCCGGCATAGTCCAGTGATAACGCATTGGACTGCCATTCCGAAGGTCGCGGGTTCGAACCCGGCGTGCGCAAATAAATTTTATTTGATTAATTTGTGTTATTTCACAATTAATTAATTAAAATAATATATAGTATATTTGCGGCACGTTCCAGAGTGGAAGATACTACCAGTATCGCCCTGGTGTAAGACCACCATTCAGAATTGAAACGTTGCTCCAAATGGCTTTAGCCGTGTTTAGTGACTAGATCTGAATAGCCAGGTACTTCCCCACCTTCCTCTTTCCCTTCCCCACTTACCTTCAGCCTCACAACATCCCCCAATTGGGGATGCCATAGTCTCACTGGCTCCAGACGGGAGCAGTTGGGACTCTTGTGAGGTATTCACTGTAAAAAAAAAAAAAAATCCTTATGAATCTCACCACCTATATTAGGGTGTCCCTTATATTTCAAAGTTTTTATTTTCTAATGCATAGGTCTTAGTTTTGTTCCTTTGCTTCTAAAACACTCGGATTTTTTTTTTTACCTTATTCGGAGCACGATAACCCGTGCCGACTTGCACCGAATCATATTCATACAAGTTGCGCGGAAGTAGCGGCGCGCACTCGCGGTATCTGTCATTTGTGTTCAGTTATTCTCGTGATTATCACGTATTGTTTTACATTTAAAAGATGGCAGTGGAATTAAGAAGCAATAAAAAAAGTATTTTCTTAGTTGGTGACGTAAATTATCAAATAACAGGCGCAAAGTTACCGTCTAACCGGCAAGTTCTTGCAGTACTTTTTTTTAACATTCGCGAAGTTAAATTGACTGTTAGTGAAAGCGCGAATCTCGTCATTCGAGAGTGTATTATATTTTGGGAAAAAGCTAGAATCCCTACCAGAGCTATACCTAACTGTGTCAAAAAACTTGTGGATCTTCACCATGCTTGGAGGGAGTTGCAAAAAAATTCCAAAATAAAACACTTGTTTACAAGCGCCGTGAGGAGGACTTTCAAAACAATTTAAACAATATATTCGATATAGCACACGTTGATGCTTTGGAACGGATGAAAATAGAAGAAGACAAAATATTTTTACAAAAACAAAGAGAACCAGGCCGTCCAGGATGCTTAGCGGGTGTAGACAAAAAGTTAGCCGAAAAAGAAGAAAGGACAAGAGAGAGAAAATTAAAAGAGAAGAAAAGACATGAGCAAATGTGTTTCGCGAGTTTATCGTCATCTCTTACTACACAAGATTTTATACAAACACAAGGACATACCGATCAACATACCAGCTCTGAAGAAAGCCTCGAGGAACCCTTGCCAACCACCTCTCAAACGGTTTCTGAAACTACTACAAAAAGAGGACGGAAAAACTTTATCACGCCTAAGTTAGTTGCAGCTTTAGATAGATGTCAATTAAGCATAAGGGATTCTGTCTATATTCTTCATGCTGTAGTAGAAGCGCTAGACCTTAGCTGTGATGATTTTCCGATAAACAAATCGTCCATTCAACGCATTCGCACACAGAGTAGAAAAGATAGAGCGGAATCTATAAAATCAGATTTTCAGGATAATATGCCTGAAATGGTGACCGTTCACTGGGATGGGAAATTATTACCTGGACTGGACGTGAGAAGTTTTAAAGAAGAACGCCTGCCAATTCTAATTTCATTTGGAGAAAAGGAACAACTGCTGGCTGTACCCAAACTGGAGAGCTCTTCCGGCCAGGATCAAGCTAAAGCTGTGTTAAACGCACTTCATGACTGGAACATCGATGACAAAGTTCAAATAATGTGTTGTGACACAACTGCGTCTAATACAGGGCGATTGAAAGGAGCCTGTGTACTTTTGGAACAAAGACTAGACAGGGAATTACTACTCTTTGCTTGCCGCCATCACGTTTACGAACTGGTTTTGAAATGTGTGTTTGAAACAAAAATCCAACAAGTTACTAGTAGCCCTGATATTCCAATGTTCAAAAAGTTTAGAGACAACTGGAAAACTATTAATCCTGCTGCTATTGAAACATACACCGATATCGTCACACAACATTTTTGTAATACAACAATAGAAGAACTGTTGACATTTTATAATCAAGAACTGCAAAAAACCATTGTACGTGACGATTATCGTGAGCTGATTGAACTATCTATTATTTTCTTAGGAGGAGATAATGAGAAAAAAATTAATATCAGACCTCCTGGAGCGATGCATCAAGCAAGGTGGATGGCTAGAGCTATTTACTCTTTAAAGATATGTTTGTTGCAATCCCAGTTCAAAATTAGCGCCAAGGATAAACTAGCACTTCAAGACGTTTATTTATTCATTGCGGTTATATATGTGAAACCATGGCTTGGATGTAGTCTGGCGGTAAAGGCACCAAATCAAGATTTGTGCTTTTTAAAGAGGCTTAAGGAATATGAAACTGTTGACAAATTGATCTCCAAAGCAGCCCTGAGCAAGTTTAGTCAACATCTTTGGTACTTGTCAGAAGAAATTGCCGTTTTGTCACTCTTTGATGATGAAGTTAATACACAAACCAAGGGAAACATTGTAGTGAACTTACAAAGAGAGAGTTTGTATGATTCTGGGAAGAGATACATTCCATCGAAAGAAGATATGTCTGATTTTTTGTATGGTAAGTAGGAATACATAGTTTTATTTTTTATACTGTTTTCACTAAACTGATAATAAAACTTATTTATTATTGCAGGAAAATTATTAAGTGATTTTGTGTCTGTCAAAAGCACAAATTTATTTTCTCGATTAAAAATTGATGAGAACTTCCTCCAGAGACCCGTTTTTACGTGGGACGAAGATGTTGCCTATATAGAGGCAAAACGAAAAGTTTTTTCTTTAAGGGCAGTTAATGATACAGCTGAAAGAGCTGTAAAACTTATGCAAGATTTCCATGGTTTGATCACTGCAAATGAAGAACAAAAGCAATTTTTGCTACGCTGTGTGCAAGAGCATAGAAATCTGTATCCAGATTGTAAAAAAGAGACCCTCAAAGGAAAATATCCAACCTGATCTGTAATTTTATCTTCTTTTAATAAATATTCTTTTAAATATAAATATTTAAGCTGCTTACTTTGTACTGTTCATGATTTATTCCTTCTGTGTACTCCCTGTGTGTAATAAAAGTTTATTATTATTATCATTATTTCAATTGATTTCAATACATAACGGAAAGGGATAAAAACAGCAATTTTCAAAATCTTCAGAGCTCTGTCGGCACGGGTTAATGTTGACGTAGGAAGATAAAATTTTGTATTTAAGTAAGTCTGGGTAGTTCAAAAATAAATAGTGGGTATGCATTTTGATATCAAAATATTTTTTTTTTCAACCATATAAGGGACGCCCTAACCTATATAAATAAATCGTTTGAAATTTTTTTACATGTCGATGTGATTTATACAGACTTCGAAAAAGCATTTGATAAAGTCGACCATGATATTTTACTAATAAAATTGAGTGACATCGGATTCTCTCAGGATTTTCTCGCTTTCGTAGCTAGCTACTTACACAATCGTCGTCAGTATGTCAGTTACGGACACCAGTTCTCTCACGAATACAAAACTAACTCCGGGATTCCCCAGGGATCGAATCTAGGACCCCTCCTCTTTCTTTTATTCATTAATCATATAGGCAAGACCATTAACCGCTCAAAATATCTCATCTTTGCTGATGATATCAAACTTTTTAGAGCTATCAAAAGTTGTATCGATTCCATTCTTCTGCAGAATGATCTCGATTCTCTTGTCAAATGGTCGGAATTAAATAAATTACCCTTCAGCATCCAGAAATGCAGTGAAGTTACATTTACAAGATCCAAAGACAAAGATAAGATTAATAAAAATACATTAACACGCAAAAACGAGATTCGTGACCTTGGGGTGATCTTCGAAGCAAATCTCTCTTTCAAATCCCACATATCTGACATTGTCTCCCGCGCCAACAAAATGCTTGGATTTGTTCTTCGTAATGCGAGATCATTTACTAATGGAATTGCAATACGGAGAACATATGAAGCACTTGTCCGCAGCATCCTGGAATACAGCTCCATTATTTGGGCCCCTTCTGAACAAAACCATATCTTAGAAATAGAAAAAGTACAAAAAAGGTTTATGCGTTACCTGTCTATGAGGGAATATACATACTATCCATTTCTGTATCCATCCTTGTTCTTAACAGAAATGCTCGATTTCAATACATTAGAAGCCCGCAGAAAAATATTTTTAGGCAAACACTTTTTGAAGTTAATCTCTGGTACAATACACAATCCGCCTATGTTGAAATAGGTTAACTAACAATTATACTCGAGGGAGATCCCATGCACTCTTATATGCTCCGAAAGCGAGGACTTCTGCCTGTCAGAACGCGCCAATAAACAGAGCGACTCAACTGCTTAACGATTCTGCATTAGCCATCCACATTTTCAATGTCACCTACAGACAATTCAGTAACTATCTTATAACATATATGTCACAAAATAGTAAAACTACCTGTGTAAACCTTTAATTTGTAATCTTCTCCATGATATATTGGTGTATAACCGTTTTATGGAGAACATGAAAAAATAAATAAATATGTGTCTGTTCCATTTCATATGTTGATCTACAATTACACCGAGGTACTTTATTTCAGTTGTATGGTTTAATATGGTACATGAGTTATTACAGACAACTTTGTTACATTTGTTGTTATGTATAATTATGTCAATGTTTGGGTGAGTTCTGAATTTATTTATTGAGAAAGGAATATAAACAGTTTCTTTTGCATTGATTGTAAGTAGGTTTGTATCGAACCAGTTTTTTATGATTGGATGTCATTGTTTGCATTTTCCTTTACAATTTTCCAGTCATTACCTTTAACTATGATTATCGTGTCGTCCGCATAAGAAATAACGTTTCCACTGAGGTTTTGTTTAAAAATATCGTTTACATACATGATAATAACCTAATGGACCCAATACAGTAAGACCCAATACAGTACCTTGCGGTATCCCAAAATCACTTGTGAGTGAAAGACTTGATGTGTGATTTATTTTTACAACTTGTATTCTTTTGTGAAGGTAACTTTTTAGCCAATTTAGTGCTCTATCATTAAATCCCACAACTTTTGTATTAATTTGACTTGAGATATGCTGTCGAAAGCTTTTTGAAGATCAACAAATATACCAACACATATAAATTTACACTTGTGTATGTGGGTACGATATCTGCTGTTAGTAATACATATTATAATTTTAATACATTTTAGCTACTCGACCCATTTGTTCCAAATTGCTTTCATGCACCATTTAGCTCATTTCATTACCTGAAAGTGGGGTTGCCATCTCTAAAATTTGGCAACCAGGACAAGAGGCGTGAAAACCCCGGATTTTAGAGCCCATAACCCGGACATGTCAACAGGTTTTTTTTAAACACAGTCAGTGTAATAAAAACAGTTAAATGTCATAAATCACCTTTTTATTTATTTTCAGACCTTAAAATTGAATTTTGTCATCTTTTATAATCATTTTAAATGTACCTAACAAAACAGAATCTTATTACAGTTTTTTACACTTTGTTTTCATAATCAGTTAGAATTTTTTCATTCTTAAAATAAAACAAAAATTATTAATATACTCTGTTATAAAAACTAAACCTTATTAAAATATGAAACTTAACAAAATTCAATTAAATTTTTAAACAAAAATCTTAAAAATACTGAATCCATTTTAGTATTCAGTCTTACAATTTTTGAGGTAACTCTTTTAGCTGAATAATAATTATGATCTTTAAATTTGTATCAGCAGCCATTTACACAACAAAATACCTCTTACCGTAAAATGAACTAAATTCAATCTTCTTTAATCTTAAGCAATAAAACTGACCCTTTTTAAAGTTACATTATTAATATTTTAAAACATATATATCCATAAATATCCAAAACTATTCTCATTTATACCACCTTAAATTTTAATCAACAGCCATATTACCTTAACACGGGCATTAGCCTAGTATGGTTGTAAAAAAAACATAACAATTGTAATTTCAAGAAATCTATGAAATAATAAAAAATAAAATAAAAATTCTACGTTTCTTTTACGTAATAAAAACAATAATAACTTTAACTACAAAAATTAATAGAAATTATAGCAATTGTAAGTACATTATTTGATTATCTAGCTATTAAAGATTTTTCCTCAGCCTCTTGCCTTTTTACTTTTCAGTTTTTTTGTATTTATCACTCTTTCCGATAGCTTTTAGAATATCTTCCATTTTTAAAAGGAATTTTAAAAAATCAATGCAGCTGTATTCTTGGAAATTGAATTTAATTTTAATTACTCACGAGATTGTTTCTACGTTTAGTAAATTTCTTTCTTTTGTCCATTGTTGTGAAATTAATGAGAATATTCTCTTCACATTGGCATTATGAGCCGGAATGCAAAAAAAAATACTGTGCAATTTTCAGCAATTCCGAATATAAATTCGCATTTGGTGTTTTAAAAAATTGTACCCAAAGTTGACTTGAATTTAAAAGCTTATCTTGTTCAGTTAGGTTTTGACTAAAAGCCTTTAAATTCACCCACTCGTCAAATAATTTTGCGTCGTCAATATCTGTTTTTGTCTTTTAAATAAAGAACAGTGTCTTCAATAAGAGTCCATTCTGTGTTGTTATTAATTTTTGGCAAAAACATCCACTCAAATTTCTCAAATTGTTTTAACGGTAGCATCCATTCTTCAATGTACGTTTTGATTTCCTTGTAGAAGTCATGCGAGCATTTTATAAACTCTTGTTTCGTGTTTTCATCTTTATTTATAATACTCTGAACATTCAACGGCACGAAACTTTCCTTAATTCGGTCATCTAAGCTTTTTGTTATGAATACAAGTATGCTTCTGGTTTCAAGGACTGAATTATCACTTTTCTCTAATTTCTGTATTTTTGTGTGAACGGTGTGCATAATTGAGTGTATGAGAAATAAGTATGCCCCCGAGAGAGGATTTTCAAAAAAACTGTATAATTAAAACAGGTGGCCTTTCTATGCTTTCAAAATAATCTTTTAATGAACGTAGAGCTTCAGGAGTCGCTCGACAGCTGGAAACAGGCTTAGCCAACGCGTCTTGGAATGATACAGAAGCTGTTTATATTCGACCTCAGCTGTTTCACAGAATTCTGAGCTTCGGTTCGTACTGTATAAGTGGCAAAAAAATTATAAATTTTTAAGATGATGGATTCCACGTCTACTGGCAGAAAATCACATCCGTGGTGCACTGCGTTGTTAATGACATGGGCAGAGCATCCCACACCAACCATGTTTGGGTTTAGATTTTCTTTCAGCTTGTGGAAAACATTGTTGGTTCCATTTGGTTCTATTCCACCGAAGTTTGTATTGCAATTATCTCCAGCAAAAGCAATACATTTAGTCAAGAGGTCATGCTGGCCGGCCCAAGACTTTAAACCCGGACTACAAATGAAACCCCGCCCAGACGCTCCCCGGACGCCTTCTAAACTAGGACAAATCCGGGGAAACCCGGACGGATGGCAACCCTCCCTGAAAGTAAGTTTCATAAAAGATGATTAAAAGCCTCAGATACTCTGATACTGTGATGCTGCTCTTATTATCATTGTCCTTTAGTTTAGATGCACTTTCTGTGGTATTTGATTCTAATTATACTTGGTTATAAATAACTCTGGCATTATGAAATTATTATCAGAACTTGCATAGTATTGCCACCCCTTGAATAAAAAACAACTTGTTCATGAAATAACCATCTCCAGTTCTCATTGAAATAAATGATTAACGGGTCGCAGATACCAACGAAAAAACCTTTATTCTAAATAATAAAGAATGTCTTGAAAGACCTGTTTTTATTTGAAAGTCATTGTACATAGTTAAAGAAGTCATATCTGCCGCATGTAACCACCGATCAGAGAATGTGTAGAAAAGCTTTTTAAAAGAAGAATTCCCCAAGACAAAAAGGTCTCGAGTCACTCTTTGATTTTATGTGCCAAGTTTAGTCGCTACCAACATAATTTTTAAGGTAAAAGATATGTATTATACAGGGTGTATCGGCAAGTACCCAACAAACTTTAACCAGCTATTCCTTAGAACATTTGGAGTAAAAAATGTTATGGGCGCTTTGCTGTCCGGTAACATTTTTTTTTCTTTAAAAACAAAAAATAAATAAAAAATCCACACTCCGTCACTGTCATTCGTATTGTTTCTCATGTTTAACAGCTGTTATTAGCAAGTGTGTCAAAAAGTGTCCTCGCTCTTTCGTACACACTAAATAATAATACTTGGATGACTTGTATAGCGCCGTTTTTGTGTAAAAACATGAAATAAATAGTTAAATAGTTAAAAATGAGACGAATGGTGCCGTGCCATTTCGTTGTGATTGTAAAAGTGCGCCAACGTAGGTATGTACGTACATTATTCAACGAAACTCGAACAAAATATTGCCAGATGGGTTTTCAAACTTTGACAAAGGATAAAACATTGGTGACATGTGGTGAAAATATGAATAATAAATTTTTTATTAAAAAAAATGTTACCGGACAGCAAAGTGCCCATAACATTTTTTACTCCAAATGTGCCAAGGAATAGCTGGTTAAAGTTTGTCGGGTACGTGCCGATACACCCTGTATAGATATAACATAAGCTTAAAATCAACTGAATCTAAAATGAGTTTTTCAATATAGTCCATGAGTATTTCCGCAAGAAATGGGCTAAGCGGCAAGCCCATAGGTGTGTTGATTAAATTTATATTAATTATTAAATACTTGGTTTCCACACATATTCTATTAGATTGAATAACCGGCTTTGTGTTAGATTTATCTAATATAATATGTTCAATGGTTTGAAGGCACTCTTGGATAGGGACATTGCTAAAAAGGCACTCTTGGATAGGGACATTGCTAAAAAGGCACTCTTGGATAGGGCATTGCTAAAAAGGCTTACTTTGCCTAAAGATAAGAATTGGCAGTTGTGCGGGAGATCTATGTTTTCTATATTATTTATTGACGAGTTTCGGAGAATTTTTAACGCTGTGTGTCGGAGAGAATTTAGTTTATTGTTTGAAGAGAATTAAGTTGTTTGGCAGTATCGATGTTTAACAGTAATTTAGGGTCATCATTATATCTGGGACAAACTGGCCGGTCCTTTAATAAGAGATTGAAAGAAAACATGCAAACGTTTAAAAATATAAATAAAATACAGTCACAATTTTCCAAACATCTCCCAGATAAAAATTACTCACTCAATGTTAACAATAAGCCAGCTCCGTTACTTGTACAAAATAAAGACCGTAAACTCAATCTTTTGGAGCAATTGGAAATTTGTAAAAATTTAAATAATCCTAAAGCTAGTTTGATAAATACAAAATATATAATTCGCTCGCCGCTCCTAGATACGTTTGAGCCTAGTTCAAGAATTATAGAACACAAAAATACAAGTTATTATAATAATTATGGACCGAAAAAGTATGGGGGTGCTATTGATTTATTAATTGACTCCATTTACAGAATTAAGCTTAATCTATACCAACACTTTGTCGAATCCTACAAATTAGAGTAGCGTTGGAAAATTAGTTTTAATGTTTTGTCTTATATGTAGTGTTGTTGTAATTTCTTTTTTAATTTATGTTACTCTTCGTTTTTACTAATATTGTTTCATATTTAGTTTTTTTTTTTTTTTTTAATCATTTCTTAATATTTTCTCATTATACTTGTAATCACAATTTTACAATTGTGTATTTTGTACCTACTTTACAATGGATTACATCTATATACTGTCAATATCTCCTGTATAATACAGATATTCTCACTGCATCATGTATCACTTTTATGTAAAAGCCTTTTTAGGCGTATAAATAAATGTATGAATAGCGCGCCAGTAAAAATACTTTCGATTGAACATCAATACTAAGATTAAAAAAGAATCAATACTAAGATTATAAATAACGTCTAAGTTATTTGAATCAACTGTAATATCATTGGACATTTTGACTAGAATATTATCCAAACTATCTACATTCAATGCATCTGATATGACATTATTACTTGTATCAATTTGTTCTAAATTATTCCCCATTTGCAATCTATCTGCTACTTCCTTTTTAATCTGTTTAAATCTGTTTAACATGAATTAAATTATTTTTGAAAATTGCTCGCTTTTGGTCTCCTAAACTTTGTTCGTTTACTTGGGCAATCGGATAATTTTGTGAGAAAAGTAAATGTAATTTTTTCCTGTATAACAACATATCTATTTCTAATTTAGTTACATAAAAATACAAACGAACAATGAACATATTAACATCGTTCGTCCATTTCATACGCTGTCTAGGAATACCTGCTTTTGTTTTTTGGGATCTTAGACTATCCATGTTCATCTGTACAGATGACATAATAATCCCCCGTTCATCTACGTTGGTTGCAAATGACAATGTTGTCATTTTGCAAAACAACTAGGAGATGATTGTATCGTTACTGCTACATTCCAGTAACCAAGCAACTATCGTTACCTAGTTTTTTCATTTATTAACAAATAATTTTCAATATGACCAAATTAAATATTCTAATCAAACTACCTTTCAACATAACGAATCTATAATTTCCAATTCAACTACCTTTCAACATTACAAATCTATAATTTCCAATTCAACTACCTTTCAACATTACAAATCTATAATATATTATATTCCAGAAAAGCGTTATCAAAATAAAAATATATTTTTTTTTTTTTTTTCTAATTAATGTCTAATATTGTTGTTTACCTTGGTTACTGGGCTCCTCATATAATTTACCTGAATATCCTATGGCTTACTGGCAGTTTATTTATTGTGCTATCTGATATACTTTTCTTTAAATATTTATATGTTTTGGGATCAAAGATGCCGTGACTAGCTTTGCTAAGCAATTATTTTTTGTCTCTTCCGATTTTATGTCCGGGTTAAATCTTTCCCATAGAAAAAACTAAACCCTTCCACACACTTTTCCACAAATGATCATCTAGTCCAAGGCTGCCCAACCCCAGGCCCGCGGGCCACAGTGTGGCCCGTGAACGAATTATAAGTGGCCCGCGTGAACCATTTTCAAAAAACCTGCCAATTTGAAAAAGTGTCGCGGGCCCCGCGGTAAAACAAACAATGCAGGTTGCGCCAGTCACCAGTGTTGCCAACGAAGGCGATTTATCGCTATTTATGCTACTCAGAACGAGAATCAGCGACGAAAAATCTAACCTCCTGAACTTACTTTTTAAACAAAATACACCGGTTTTTGATATAATATTTCGAAATGGAATCTTGTAGCCACCCCCCCCCCATGGATTTCAAATATATGTATTTAAAATGACTGATTTTTGCATTTTTATATATAAATTTTTTGATAGATCTAATACGCCTAAATTATGAATGAGAGAGCTAGGTATAATGCCAGTAGCCGAAATAACAAATGGTAACATTTTTATAGTCTGAGAATGCCAAATTCTTTTAACTTCATTTCCTAAATCTGTGTATTTTCTTATTTTTTCATTAACAGATTTTTGAATATTACAGGAATTTGGAATAGCGACATCAATGATATATTATTATTATTATTAAGTTATTTTTTTTAATTTTGTCATGTAAAACTATATCGGGTCTATTATGACTAATCGTTCGGTCTGTTAGTATAGTTTTATCATAATATATTTTATATAATTCGTTTTCTAAAAATGAATTTGGTTCGTATTCATAATATGTATTATATTACGGCAGTAAATCAAGTTATGTTTAATTACCAAACTTTGGTGAATTATTTTTAAAACTTGATTGTGCCTAAATGTATACTCGTTCGGTGCTAATATAGAACATCAATTAATATTATTATTCATCAATTACACAGGCCTGCAAATTGACACTTTTTGATAGTTTTTTTCACCGTAATGGGTGAATCGTATGTATTTTGGTGCGCTGAGTCCAAACAGTTTTTCTCCAGCACGTAGGGATTTTCCGAAAAATGAAAATGAAAGTTAAGCAAAACCTGCAGTACATTTAGGTAAAAATGCATTATGAAATGAAAAATAAAGATACATTACTAGTGGTTTATTTACATTTTTAAACACAATTTGATAAAAATAATATGTATATAGAATAAGGATTTATAATTCTTTATAATATCTACATCTTTTTCCCTCGAAACTCCGTTTTGAGCTTTTCCGTTTGTGTGGGATGTCTGGAAGTTCTCTATGGAGCATCCAACAGTAGTATCCCATCATATTCACATCCCATCGTCCTTGGTACCTCCGTTCCATTTCTTTGATGTCTTGGTGGAACCTCTCGCCCTGCTCTTCCCTTACGGCACCAAGGTTTTTTGGGAAATAATTCAAATGGGAGTTCAAAAAGTGAAGTTTCAAGCTCATGGAGCACCCCAAGGTTTTAAAACATTTCAACATTTTATTTACAGTTTCTTCATAATCCAGGTCCTTATTGTTCCCCAAAAACTTAGTCACAACTTCTTTAAATGATATCCACGCCTCTTTCTCAGCCTTTTTCGTCACCTTTTCAAACTGATTGTCTTTCATTAGTTTCCGAATGTCCGAACCAACAAAAACACCCTCCTCTAACTTTGCCTCAGACAGTCCCGGGAATTTCTTTTCAAGGTACTTGAACGTTTCGCCATCTTTTGGCAATGCCTTGACAAACTGCTTCATCGGTCCAAGCTTGATGTGAAGTGGGGGTAAAAGCACTTTTTTGGGATCAACCAAAGACTCAAAATGAACATTTTTTTCTCCAACCTTCAAAGTTCTCGTTGGCCACACTTTTTGGCTCCAGTGCTGTGCTTTTGCCCGGCTATCCCACTCACATAGGAAACAGGGGAATTTCGTATAGCCACCTTGTTGTCCAAGCACCATAGAGATGACTTTGAGATCACCACAGATAGGCCATCCAAACTCCTTATATTTCAATTTATCAAGTATAAAAGCCATGTTGTCATACTTTTCTTTTAGATGCACAGAGTGCCCCACGGGTACAGAAGCATATTTATTGCCGTTGTGTAGCAAAACTGCTTTTAAACTTCTTTTTGATGAGTCAATAAAAAGCCTCCAATCATCTGACACATGTTGAATGTTAAACATTGACATCAACTTGGGAACATCAGAGCAATATACAAGTTCGCCATCTTGAGAAAAATTTGGCTCAAATTGTTTTTCTCTGCTTCTGTACCAAGAGAATGAAGTTCCAAATCTCAACTAATACTGTTAAATATACTATTTTTTATCATATTTCATAGTTTCTGATATAAAACTATAAAGCCGAATAGGAAAAACAACTTTTTTCGGCATATTCATAAATATACGCCTTAAGGTAGGCAATCCCGCAGAAAAATGCATTTTGCGGAAAATGCTTACGTGCTGGAAAAAAACTGGGGGCATTTCTGAACTCAGCGCACTAAAATACATAAGAATCACCCATTATTTTAAAGAAAGCAATTTGGTCGCAGGCCTGTGTTATTATTTTATTTTGTTTTCGTTTATATCTTACAATAATTTTTATATTTACTTGATATATTCTATGTATAATATGGAGTTCGTGGGATTTCACCACCCTCCCCGAGATCTGGAATAAACTAGAAAAAAAAATATATATTCAAATGGTCAAGGTTGAACACGGATAGTAAAAAGGGAAATAGAATTAATTGACTTTATATGGGCATTGTATATTTTAGGAGCGATGATCCAGAATTGTCGTTGAGCGAATGTGCTTCTAGTTTTAGTGTGTTGTGGAGACACTGGCAGGTTATTTTAATTAAATTAATAAACTAGATTTGACGGCCTCCCTGGTCGAGTGGTCGAGAGCTCTCAACTAGCAATCCGACGGTAACGGGTTCAAATCCCGGCAAGCGCAAGTAAATGTTATTTGATGCATTTGTGTTATTTCACAATTTATTAATTTCAAAATAATATATAATATACTTGCGACACGTTCCAGAGTGGAATATACTCTCAGTATCGCCCTGGTGTAAGACCACCATTCAGAATTGAAATGTTGTTTGAAATGGCTTTAGCCGTGTTTTGTGACCAGATCTGAATAGTCAGGTACTCCCCCACCTTCCTCTTCCCCATCTAATTCGCCCCCCCACTACCGTCAGCCTCACAACATTACCCAATTGGGGATACCATAGTCTCACTGGCTCCAGATGGTTGGGAGCAGTTAGGACTCTTGTGCTGTGTTCATATATAAAAAAGATCAAATGACCAATGCAGAAAAGGGAATTTTCATTGTTTTATTTTATTCTCGAAAGAAATGAGAAAAAAAATTACGACAGTGAATTATATTTATTTTATTTCTATGTTAACGAATAAATTTTCCGTAATGATTTAAAATGTATCTTTGATTTGCCGCCTAAATGACACAATCGTTTTTATTAGTGAATTGTCCAATAGCATTACATTTTAAAACAACGAATGATTTTGAATATTAATAATTATAATATCAATAACTAGCGACCCGCCCCGGCTTCGCACGGTTGCAATGTGTAATGTCCCAGTGATTTAGACACGTGAACTATCCCATCCATTTTTGCCACTTTGACAGTTTATAGTTCCAAAAAGTGCATTTAGCTGTATTTAAAAAAATAATTTTCTTCACTTAATGTATTTTTTTTTTATTAATATTTTATTGTTAACGTACATTTTTTTACAGAGCTTACCGATTTGGCGACATTATTAGATTATACTAGGTGTAAGTACCAATATTTCAATAAAACTATACTGCCAGAAACTATAGAATGTTTTTAAATACAATGTTAACAGCTGTTTTTTCATTAGAGAGCACAAATAGATTTTGATTAGAAGTTACACGGAAAAGGGCTACATTTTTTTTTTTTATTTTTATTTTTATATTTACTCCACACAGGAGGCCCTGAAGAAAATAATTTCCCTCGGGGCCTATGTCATCTTTGGGGATGCTGTGTGGAGGGTCTTTTTTTGGAGAGGAAGGAGTGAACATGGGTCTTGAAGAGTCCCATGTTGTAGGAGGGAGGAAACACAGAGGCCGGCAGTTCGTTCCACAGCCGAGCTGTTGAACTTAAGAACGAATCGTAGAAGCGACCCGTTCTCATGTGACAAGTGTCAACTGTGTACAAATGTTGGGCGCGCGTTTGGCGTGTATCCCGACTACGCACCGGTGCCGAAGGGATCAATGACGCTAGTTCCTCAGAGCATCTTCCATTGTAATACCGATAGAACAAGGACAGCATACCTACCTGACGCCTGTGCTCTAAAGATTGCAGTCCGTTTGTTAAGATTGGGGAATCTATCAAACGGACCGCCCGTTTCTGCACAGAGTCAAGGGTTTTTTTCAGGTATTTTGGGGCTCCAGACCATATAGTTGTCCATGTGAAAAACGCTCAAATCTAAACCTGCAACATATCTTCAATATGGAGCACAGTGTCTACAGAGTAGGATGCTTGCGTCGATGCATCAATTTTCGAGAAAATTAAGTTATTTAACTTGTCTACTTGTTCGTTAGTAGGTGACAGAATTGCTCTCTTCTTGAAATGCTATGAAAAAGGCAAACAAATACCGCAATGACCTAGCTGAACTGCAAATAGCAACTTCTGATAATGTGCTGTCCCAATGAGAGTGATCTTTAAAGAGACCCATTGCTTTGCATGCTGCTTGACAGGTATTATAAGTAACTCCTTGTACAGTTTTGATGTGTGCAAAAGATGTTGGACCTTTTACAACATGAAGTAACATTGGCTGTTGTTGGGACGAAGAAGTATTAGTTTTTTTAACTTCGGGAAAGCCGTCAACTGGAGTACCTTGTTTTCTCTGTTGCATTCTCATTTGGCAGTTCGATTCCACGTATAATAGCTTGGAACTTTGTCATATGTCTTTGTTTTTAAATAAACCCTCTGTCCATTTTCTAACTGAACGGCAAGGTGAGTAATCGTGGCTGCCCGGTCATGCACGTTGAATGATAAAATCTTCCATACTGCTTCAGAGCTATCTGTAGCTGTAACGAACTGATTGATATTTCTCCACTTCATTTGTTGATTGTATGCTGAACTTAGCTTGATCGGTACCTTTATTTACATATTTAGTAATGTATTGGATTGATTTTACTGAACTGCACAACTCAACCTTTTACAAGTAGTGAGTTATAGGGAACGACCCACCGGTTGTCTATTTCATGGTTTCGCAGAGTGGCAGATTGTCTACCTTCGACTGGCGACCGTCGACGATATTTAGGATATCCGTCGTCGCTAGTAGATTTTTACCTCTGAAATGATTTTGGAATTTTTTAGTACATTTGCTTTCCCGTATACATTAGAGAATTGGGATTTCAGGTTCCGCAAGGGCTTTTGACCATGTGTTTTTTTTTACAATTTTTGTATCTTCTTTATTTGGCATTCCGCTGAAATAACACTGTCAATTTGATCCGATCTAATTTTATTCACTAACCAAAGCAGCAGATGAACATATGGTAAACCATGTTTCTGCCATTCTATAGTGTTTATTTGGCATCGCAGTGAACCAAATATATGAGCCTTGTTTGTGAGGTATAGGAGTTTCTATTCTATCAAATGGAATACTCTCTTCACTATATCGTATCTGTCTTGTGGAGTTAAATTGATGTTGATATTTTCCTTGACTTCTGTCCAGTTTGGGTTACACGTTGCAGTTATAAAGAGATCAGGTTTACCGTGATGTCTGACATAAGTCTTTGCGTCCTGCGATTTTTCATGCAAATTTCTAGGCCCACCCGTGAACGATGAAGGCAGTATAACCAATTGTCCAATATCGCTGCTGTGTTCATTCGACCGTAAAGCATCCTCAAGATGAATGTAATTTTCTGCTAAATGATAAACTTGGCCCTGAATATTAACCCTTTTAGTGACATAAATATTTAGTCACAATATCATGAAAATGCCAGTAAAAAAGTGCATTTTTATCGATAATTTATATAAAAAAGAAAAACACTTGCCATTTCTGTTACAATACACTAATTTTCATATTTTTTTCAACATTCTCTTCAGAAGGTTTCCAACTATGATAGTAAAAGCACAGAAATTGAATACTACATATTTATTGACAAGAAAATATGTGGAAAATGATTTATTTACAAGAATGTTTTCCTACACAAACACCGTGCAGTCTTGTTTAACACAATGAGCAAATCAGGTTGGATCTT
This sequence comes from Hesperophylax consimilis, assembly GCF_061612785.1. NCBI lineage: Eukaryota > Metazoa > Arthropoda > Insecta > Trichoptera > Limnephilidae > Hesperophylax > Hesperophylax consimilis. The sequence goes on along the minus strand of NC_142852.1, from coordinate 27,240,479 downwards.
TTCACAGCGCTTCTGTCCTTACTGCTGTATACCACACATCTTCGTCAATTTCCTCCTGGCAATTTTTCCAAGCCAAAAGTCGGTTTCGATGAAGTACATAATTCAGTTTTTTTTTTGTATCTAGCCATTATTCTTCTAGTGCACTTATAACACTGGAAGTGAATTCCATCCTGGTAATTTTGTTATTATTAGAATTATATATGAATTCAGAGTCATTCTGCCAAAAATATTGAACACTACCTTTTTCCAAAATTTCAGAGTCCTTCTTTCGTCTAAGTATGTGTATAACATTTTACCACACCAGCCATGAATGGGTTTCAGGCATGAATCATAACTGGCTTGATTTTATCTGTTTCATAATTTCCATTTTCGACATAGCTATCAGTGGAAACGAGGATGACTGGTTTATCGCGATAAGAACGCATTAGAATTTCTCCATTACTAAAGTATTTTAGCTCACCAATTTCCGTTATTTTTGCTTGTTTGTGTACAAGCTTTCTGTTGCGCCTTATAGTGCCAGTTATGTATGTCCCTTTCTCCATTAGTGACTTGGCTAGCTCAATGCTGGTATAGAACTTGTCAGTAAATAGATGGTATCCCTTTGTTTCTTTTTTGGTTCTCTATCTCTTTGCGAAGAAGTACTTTCTCTGCTATTTGACAGCCGGATTTTTTCATCATTAAGACGTACCAAACGCATTCTTTTTGCATTCCTTGTACTACGACCTATACTATTACGCTGTACTACGACCAATACAACACCAATTACTACGTTTTCGAGACATACTTTAAATACAAAACTGTGATTAGAAAAATAAACGACAAATAACAAAAGAACTAATATTCGCAATATCCACAAAATAACAACACTAATATAAGAATAATTTTGAAAACCTAATAATATTGTATCCACAAATAAACAACCCAACACGGAGAGCTTTGATATACTTGTTATCGCAACAAAGACAGGTAATCGCCGCGGCGGCTTTTATGCGTGCGACAAATAGTTTCGTTGCAAGTGATTTTTTATATTGCGATTTTAACATTTTTTATCTACATTTAATTTGCTAAAATGAGTAATTGGATAAGGATTAAAACTATATCGGTTAAATAAGCTGTGTATCTTTTTTTGTATAACTCGCATAGTTTTAAATGTATGATATCTTCTAAGATATTTATTTAAATGATATATTGTACAGGGAAATTTTAATCTACATTAAATGCTCAACACAACTAACATATTTTATTTGATAAGAATTAATATTTTATTGGTCAAAATAGCGTCGCAAATAACACACAATATATGCAAAAGATAAAAATGATTACTGTAAGTTATTCTTAGGAGATAGACATATACCACCATGAACTTTTCCGTAGGTCTTTTTAATATATTTTTTATATTAAAAAATATATTAAAAATATATTATGCGCCCGAAAAAATATTTTTTTGACTTGATTACAAAACGTCAACTTTTCTATGCTTTCCATACATAAAATATGCATGTATTTTATACGTAAACCTTCAGGATGAAATTTTATAAACGATAGTGAAAACCGTATTGAGCTTTGGAGAACTATTTATTATATATTATTATATTTGATAAGCCTTCAGGTATAGATGTATTACATAGAAACGGGATAGGTCTACGCCTCAACAATTTAGAAGCACTTGAAATAAAAAAAAATCCCTTAAAGTCAATAAAATCAATTTATTAAATAAACAATTAGATTTAACAAATAACCCCATTTTAAATATATTTCCCTTCCCTGCATCTATGTTTACCCCCTCTCTCTTACCTAAGTATCCACCCCCACCAAAGTTGATGTTCTCTCTCCCTCTTCCAGCTTAACTATAAGTACCCATACACCTCTGTAATTAATTTAATATGTTTTTATTAACCCTGATGAAGGTTCGGGTTGAACTGAAACCGGTTGGTTATAAATATACAGGGTGTATCGGCACGTACCCGACAAACTTTAACCAGCTATTCCTTAGCATATTTGGAGTAAAAAATCTTATGTGCACTTTGCTGTCCGGTAACGTTTTTTTTAATAAAAAATTTACTATTCATATTTTCACCACATGTCACCACTGTTTTATCCTTTGTCAAAGTTTGAAAACCCATCTGGCAATATTTTATTCGAATTCCGTTGAATAATGCACGTGTGTACCTATATTGGTGCACTTTTACAATCACAACAAAATGGCACGGCACCATTCGTCTCATTTTTAACTATTATTATTTAGTGTGTACGAAAGAGCGAAGACGTTTTTCGACATACTTGCTTATAACAGCTGTTGAACACGAAAAGCAATGCCAATGACAGTGATGGAGTGTGGAAATTTTTAATTTTTTTGTTTTTAATTGAAAAAAAAAATGCTACCGGACAGCAAAGTGCCGATAACATTTTTTACTCCAAATGTGCTAAGGAATAGCTGGTTAAAGTTTGTCGGGTTAGTGCCGATACACCCTGTATACAATAAAGTGGTATTCAAACAAAGTTATTTTATTTTAATTATTATAACTAATAAATTAATAATATTTTGTATTTGAAAAAAAAAAAACATTGCCACTTTTTCCACCACCATCAGTTTCTACAACAATAATTTATCAAAAAAAATAATGCATTTAAAAAAATTAATGTAGATATGTGAAATGTTGATAGTCGGTATTTAAACGTAATCGCGTCCCTCCACTAGCTTTGCAATGCTGCTTCGCCGGCGAGTGCCCCGTACGTCGGTTTGCGTTAATAAAATATTTGAAAAATCATAAAAAATTGACATTGTATTCTAATTTTGTACTTACAGGTGAAATGATATTCCGTTTGTTTTAAAGTTCACTTGGCGTGTTACATTTTCACAAAGTTGCACTGAACAAGACGGCATATTTAATAAAACAACTGTTCTCAGCGACAACACAAACTCGACTAAATGAACTAATTATTTACGTACGCTTAGTAGACCAACATCCGCCGAAGCTCATATCTCCTAATATTCTATTATCTTTGAGTTCTTTGTAACAGTAAATTAAAATACTTATTTAAATTCTACTTTATTGTATCTTTTTCTTTTATACCCTTTAAAGAGCTTGTATTCATTTTATACTTTCTGATGTCATTGAATCTAATGCAACGCCTAATTGTTCTTAGTATTTTCTTATTCGTGTATTTAACTGTGTCATGAAATTATTGTTAATGGTGTATTTATTCCGTTGGTATTAAATAAATCATTTGATACCACGTAACATGATGTAACATCATTTGGCATCATGTGGAATCATGTGGTACTATTGTTTCAGGTGATTCCCAGCGTGCACCTTTCCAACCATGGAAGTTGACCATGGAATGCTGTTGGAGCGTTCGGAGGTACAACTGAAGGAATGTCTGTTGGAATCCTCGGCGGAGCTTCCTCTAGACATCCTGAACACAGAACCTCATCCCAGCAACCTTATCCTGGTGCTGCTTTCAGAGGCTGTCTACACAAAGAAGACAATGCAGGAAACGGATGCGGATTACGAGAAGAGGTTAGTTTTGCCTGTGGGCTGGCGTCTGCTGGTCACGGGAACCAACCGCAACTGGGCCAACGCGTACTTCGCTGCAGCCTTTGTGCACACCGGATCGCAGCAAGTGGTGGTGGCCCACCGTGGGACCCTACTATCCAACATGGGAGCGCTCTTCACCGATGCAATCGGAATCTGGTGGAACCAATACACTGGATGTATAGACTCGGCCACAACTTTTGTGGACCAAATTAGGCGGGTCATTCATTTAGTGAACTCTGAACATGGGAGGTGTTATAACCTCGCCATGACGGGGCACTCCCTCGGGGCCTGGTTAGCCCAGGTAACCACCTTCACGGTGAAGTACGTGAAGGTGTCTAACGGGGCGCTGATCAAGAACACCAGTGGTGGACTCCACGCTAAGACCGTGGTGTTCGACAGCCCGGGGGCGAAGAAAATGTTGTACAAAATTCAGGATGATCATTACACTAGGTATGGAACCGATTTTTTGGACAGGTTGAACAGGTTAGACATTACGGTGTACATTTTGGCCCCAAATCGAATTAACACTTGCGGAGCGCATCTCCGGACAGTTTATCGTGTTTTAATTAATATATCTGAATATGAATGGGACGATATGGAAACGGGTTTATATAATGTGAAGACTCACGCAATCGGTAATTTCGTGGAAGCTTTTAAAAAGAGTTCACCAGAAGTAAGCGAAGTATTGGACTGGGCTAAGGACAGCAATGAATTTAATTCCCTTTATAAGAATCACATGTTGAACCCGGTCAATAATTTCCACTTAGGTTTGGAAAAAAGTAAAGTAGAATATTTCTTCGAAGAGTTTAAAAAACGGTATCAGGTAGTCTCTTTTGAACCTAAATCAGGCGATGAAATTAGTGCCATAAGTCATTTAAACGTTTTTTCCGAGGATGAAGTAGAGATTCTTTATTACTTGTTTATTATTCAAAACCAAAATGATGTCAGGGTTTTAAAAGAATTTATTTTAAAGAAAAAACTTAAAATCAATGACGCAATTTTTTTTCCAAATTTTGAAATCAATTACAATCATCAAACAATTAGCTGCAATACCAAACAATTGTTAGGAGCACTCACGAGGAGTCTGAAACAGCTGGTGCGGTGGCTGGGGCCAGAGTTCAGGAAGGTGGTGAGGAAGCAGATTGCGGCGTTTCCTCGAGCTGTTGACTCGTTCTACCAGCTCGAGGGACAGAGCTTTCTGGACTCATTACCAAAGTCTACATTGAACTTTACCGATTCCATCGGCTTCAAGCACTTCTTGCTTTCGGACACCGCTCAAGTCCTCTCCATAGTAACTAAAGACGGAGCGTTTGAAATGACAAGACTTCAGAACATCTTTTCCCAAATAAAACAAAACATTCACACATCTGCCCCCAATAACAAATATACAGGTGAAAGTCATTGCACGTTCTTAGATTGGCCACGGCTACAGAAACTTTATAACATTTACGGTTCACCCGTTGAACAAAATGACCTGATGTTCGTTGATGGTAGCTCGTCCTCAACTATTAGTTCAGAACTTTGCACTTTTTTAAACGATTACCAAAAATGCTCTTCTGCCAATGTCAAAAAACTTGTTTTTGTCTCGTCGCACCCAATTAAAAATATATTCGACTCTTTAGACAGCATACAAACATTTGATGCCAATAGAAAAATAAATCTAATGGACTTATGCAGCGAGTCGCAAAAACGGATACTTTGTAGAAATTTAATATCAACAGGCAACACAGTAAATTATAGCTTTAAAGATTTTCTGGGAGAAAACTGCTCAATTTCTGATATCAATCATTTCCTTAGTTCGGATTGCTTTAAGAAAATCGCGACTAGTGAAGACTTTGTTTTTGTTATAAAAGATACGCGTCCAATGATGAGTGATCTTCAAATGCCAGTAATTAAAACAAATATCGTTACTAACAAGGAATGTGTCGTAAATTGTTTAGAATTGCCAAACACTCTGGTGGTGATGAGCGGGTTGAACCGCGGGGATCTGGAGACTGGGGCTGGCTGGGAGCAGCTCAAGGGGAAGAGGATCTTCCTCGCCGAGGGAGATCCAGAGCTCTTATTTAAAGACACCTGCGATAAAAACCAAGATTACTCTATTTACCTGTTTGAAGTGTCCGGGGACATCAAGGCGGATGTCCACTGCAAACAAATTTATAATAGGCATTTTTATGTTCCCAGAAATTTTATCCAGCGAGCAAAAATAAATGTGCAAAAATTCTCTAAAACTAAGCACATTGATGACTTTTTTGTTACTTATAGTGAGGAACAAAAGAACTCAATATTAGAAATGATCGAGGAAAGTGCGGAAAGGGAAGCTTTTAAAATAAATGTTCTTATTGCGGCCAACAAACAACAAGAGGTAGATGTAATTCACAAATATTCTAATAAAAATGTTCATTTTGTGAAAATTTGTGAAAGGGATCAACTGAATGAAAGTGGTGAAAGATTGGGATCATCCGAATGCGTTGGCAGTGATGAAAGCGATGAAGGTAATACTGATGTTGATAGCGATGATAGTGATGAAAGTGATGAAAGGGATCAAAGGAATGAAAAGCACCAAAGGGGTGAAGTAGAGTGGCGATATTCCCACGGCTCTGTGGAGAGCCTGCATTCTTGTATGTACACCAACCACCTCAAGTCAATAAACGAACTAACATTGAGCCGAACAGAACATAAGTTAGTGATCATTACAGACATGCCCGGGATGGGGAAGACAACCTCGCTAGCAAACTTGTCAAGGCTCATAGAATCCGGGTGGGTAATTCATATTGAGTTAAAAAAAATTCAAGCGCATTTAGACAGTTTATCTGAGAAGTTCACTCCTAACGGCGTGGCCTCTTTTCTGTTGAGTGAGTGCTGCTCTAGTGCTGACGGCGGTCTAGCTTACTCATTGTTAGTATATTTGCTACAAAGTAAGATGTCTTTCAAGCGGGTTGTTTTGATGGTTGACGGGTTTGATGAGCTCGATGATTACATTAAAAATAAAGATAGTTCTAAAGATAAACTTGTTAAACTTTTTGTTTTTTTACAAAGTAAACCGACGATTCAAGTATTTCTGACAGCTCGAAAATATCTGAAAAAATCATTAGAAAAAAGTTTAAATCAATTCTCTACATCATTCGTAACGATCAACACACTTGAACAAAAAAAATTTTTAGTTATGTTTTGGAAGTCCTTCCTTCCTCTCGAACTGGGAATTAACCGACAGGAAGCGGAGGTTCAACTGATGGACTATGCGGGAGAGGTGATCCGACAGACGAAAAAAGTGCTGGGGCCCGATATGAACTTCATGGGGGTTCCCCTGCAGCTTCGGATGCTGGCTGAAATCTGTAGGCCCCAGAATTATCAGTTATTCCAGCTTATAAACCCGCCTAATTTGTATAAGAAATTTATTAGTTTAAAATATGAAATTTATTTACACGATAAAACCTCAGTAGCAAAGGTGTTGAATGATGATGATATTAAGAAATACCTGGAACCATTAGCGGAAATCCACGGTAAGCTCGGTTTCAAATCATTATTTCCTGGATTTTATGATCAGAACTTTCCAGCCATTACTGACGCGGAGCTAGTTAAATTGAATAGGATAGGTTTAATCCAATCGGGAGGAAAAGATAAATTCCAGTTTATTCATAGAACTTTTGCAGAATATTTCTGTGCCCAGTTGGTCGTTCAATTGATGGTTAATCAACAAGAAAGTTTCATGTATCAACTGACCAAAGAAATTATTCTTCCACAAATACTGCTGCACCCAGACAGTAAAGTCATTAGATTATTTATAAATTTTGAGTTTGGCGAAATCGAAATGTCAGACACCACGCTTGAATTAAACGCTGAACACATTAGACGACTGTGGTTTGAAAACAATGACGTATTTAGGAACCAGGAGCACCAAACCGCTCTGCACATCGCAGTTCAAGAACAAAACGAGCACATCGTCACATTTCTGCTCAGTGGGTTGAAAATAGAAAATACGCAGGAAGCTTTTGTCTCTTTTGTAACACAATATGACAATAATAACCACACAGCATTGCATACAATCGATAAGTTCACTGAAGACGATAAGTTATGTAACAGAATAAGGGAAAAAATTTTACAATGTATCGTAACGTGTTCTCCTGAAATTAGAGAAAAGATATTATTTGCTTGCCTGTTTAATGGAGATATTTCCAAATCATATGTTTTAAATTTTATACGAAAATCGCGTTATGCCAGTGATGGCATGTCAAAAGTATTAAGAAACATTGGAATCAGAATTAAGAAAATTGAGTCAGTAATGAATTCATTTATGGTTTCTATTCATAGAAATAATATTCAACTTATGAGAGAAATATTAAATGATTCATTTTCAAATGCTATCGAATGTTTCTGCTTGCTTTCAATGAAACAGAAAGATCACGGAATGAAGACTGCTCTTCATCTCGCTGTTCAATATGGCCACCTCGACGCCGTTGAACTAATCAAGGAACAATCCCGTGTTCTCTTTACTGCATTGATGACACGGCGCGATGATGATAAGAAGACTCCCTTCCATTTAGCTGCTGAGTACGGTCATTTGGATATTATCAAGTACTTAGTGGAACACGGGGCAGACATTATTAGTACACACGGTGCACTAGGTGGATCTGCTCTGATTCTGGCGGCAGGCGGTGGATACTTACCAACTGTGGAATATCTTATCCAAAGCAATTCTAATATTATAAACTCTTTCAATGAACGCGGTGAGACTGCACAACATGTAGCGGCGTTGCAGGGCCATCTGCCGGTTATTGAGTATCTCTTTGAAAACCGTGCTGACGTAAACTGCACAGATAATGAAGGAGAAACTGTACTTCATTTAGCGGCACACAAGGGCCATCTAGAGATCATAGAGTATCTCATTAAGTCTGGTGCTGATGTAAGCACCACAAATAAACGCAGAGAGACGGCATTACACGCGGCGGCATGGTCGGGCCATCTCAAGATTATAGAGCTTCTCGTTAAGAGTGATGTCGATGTAATCTCTATAAATAAATTTGGTCAGACAGCACAAGATGTAGCGGTACGACAGGGCCATAAACCAATCATAGAGTATCTCACTAAAAAGAGTGCTGATTTAAGTTTTTCAAATAAACACGGTTTTACTACACTAATTGAAGCGGCAAAGGAGGGCCATCTCCAGGCCATAGAGTATTTCCTTAAAAGTGGTGCTGATGTTAACTTTGCTTTGAATAACGGCTCTACTGCGCTTTATATCGCATCACAGATTGGCCATCTCCCGGTCGTAGAGTATCTCCTTAAAAGTGGTGCTGATGTTAACTCTAAAGATAATGAGGGCTTTACTGCGCTTTATCTCGCATCACAGAATGGCCATCTCCCGGTCATAGAGTATCTCCTTAAAAGTGGTGCTGATGTTAACTATGCTGGGAAACACGGCTGGACAGCTCTACATATCGCATCACAGTGTGGCCATCTCCCGGTCATAGAGTATCTCCTTAATAGTGGTGCTGATGTTAACTCTAAAGATAATGAGGGCTTTACTGCGCTTTATCTCGCATCACAGAATGGCCATCTCCCGGTCATAGAGTATCTCCTTAAAAGTGGTGCTGATGTTAACTATGCTGGGAAACACGGCTGGACAGCTCTACATATCGCATCACAGAATGGCCATCTCCCGGTCATAGAGTATCTCCTTAAAAGTGGCGCTGATATTAACTCAGATAACGTTACCGGCTGTACTGCGCTTTATATCGCATCACAGAATGGCCATCTCCCGGTCATAAAGTATCTCCTTAAAAGTGGTGCTCATGTTAACTTTGCTTTGAATGACGGCACTACTGCGCTTTATATCGCATCACAGATTGGCCATCTCCCGGTCATAGAGTATCTCCTTAAAAGTGGTGCTGATGTTAACTCTAAAGATAATGAAGGCTGTACTGCACTTTATATTGCATCACAGAGGGGCCATCTCCCGGTCGTAGAGCATCTCCTTAAAAGTGAGGCTGATGTTAACTATGCTATGAAACGCGGCTGGACAGCTCTACATATTGCATCACAGAATGGCCATCTCCCGGTCATAGAGTATCTCCTTAAAAGTGATGCTGACATAAACTCAGTAAACAATAACGGCTCTACTGCGCTTTATATCGCATCACAGAATGGCCATCTCCCGGTCATAGAGTATCTCCTTAAAAGTGGCGCTGATATTACCTCTAAAGATAATGAGGGCTTTACTGCGCTTTATCTCGCATCACAGAATGGCCATCTCCCGGTCATAGAGTATCTCCTTAAAAGTGGTGCTGATGTTAACTATGCTGGGAAACGCGGCTGGACAGCTCTACATATCGCATCGGATAAGGGCCATCTCGCGGTCATAGAGTATCTCCTTAAAAGTGGCACTGATATTAACTCAGTAAACAATAACGGCTCTACTGCGCTTTATCTCGCATCACAGAATGGCCATCTCCCGGTCATAGAGTATCTCCTTAAAAGTGGTGCTGATGTTAACCATGCTAGGAAACACGGCTGGACAGCTCTACATATCGCATCACAGAATGGCCATCTCCCGGTCATAGAGTATCTCCTTAAAAGTGGTGCTGATATTAACTATGCCCTGAATGACGGCAGGACAGCTCTACATATCGCATCAGATAAGGGCCATCTCCCGGTCATAGAGTATCTCCTTAAAAGTTGTGCTGTTTAAGTACGCCCCGAATGACGCCTGGACAGCTCTACATATCGCATCGTATGACAGCCATCTCCCGACCATAGAGTATCTCTTTAAAAGTGGTGCTGATGTTAACTATGCCCGGAATGACGGTTGGACAGCTCTACATATCGCATCACAGAATGGCCATCTCCCGGTCATAAAGTATCTCATTAATGCGATACTTGAATTTTTAAGGGTAATTTTTTTGGCTAGAAATGGATTCTGCTGATTCAATTGCGTGTACAAATGAAGGAGTTATCATTTTTTAAGAAAAATTTGTATGGCACTGACATTAAAAATGGGGCTATCTCTGGAATCATAAGGTTGGCCATTATATCCTTACACACAGATATACTACTATTTATTTGTATTTTTTTTACATACTTCGTATTGTGGCGCAACTTGCACTTTTTTTTTTAAAGCCTCATTTTTAATGTCAGTGCCATACAAATTTTTCTTAAAAAAATGATAACTCCTTCATTTGTACACGCAATTGCTTCATACGAAATTTTATACCATAGTAATGATCAGCAGAATCCTTTTCTAGCCAAAAAAAAAGACCCTTGAAAATTCAAGTCTCCATGTCTATGAAAGGCGACTGACTACTACAGCTGCCGTGCGTATCTGCCGGTAAAGAAGGGAGCTGCGCGACACCGAGAAAGAGGCAGCCCCGTGTGAACAGCCAACAGCTGGGATTTTGAACTGCGCAATGCGTTATATAACCTTACTGAATATTAGATGTTATTATTGTCATAGAACGTGAAGACAATATTATATTTCATCATAACCATTTACTTAGCGTTTTATTATTGCTAACAATATATGAATCCTATAATTTCTATACCCGCTATATCCGATTTTTTGACAAAATGATCTGAGTATGACATCTTGTTCAAATTTTTGCGAGCAACAAGAGGAGCCTAAAATTGAGTTTCAAAACCCTCCTTATCACGACCAAAAACCATGTTAAAACTGCGAGTGAGAAACCAAATCCGCTATATCATACAGAAAGTTACTATCAAAACGCGCTATATCGGATTCAACCAATCACAAGCAGTTATTTTGCCAAAATACAATATTTGCCGCCGCTCTGACGCCACGCTTGTGTGCCAAAATGATCTACGCGTGTGTTTCTAAACCCGCCATGTCGGCTCAGTTGACTTTCAAAAGCCTCTATATCACGAAGTGAGTATCAAAATCCGCTTTATCCATTTTATTTATCGAAATTACTTAATTATTGCTAGACATGTATAGAAAAATAAATGCTTTTCGAAAGTTTATTACTCCAATTCATTATATAAAATTTTTTAATGCAATTACTTATGTACGCTAGAGATGTGACAGTTTTTTGCGGTTTTCTCCAAATCAATGAAAGTTGATATAGCGGGTATAGAAATTACACGACTTATATATACACAAAGGTGATTGCCTCCTCATTTGACGGAAATCTCTGTCCTCCGAGCGCAGTCGCTTGGGGCTAGATCTGGTGAGTAAGGCGGATGGTCGAGCAGTTCAAACCGTAATTCATGGCAACCGCTGAGGTGTGAGGCGGCGCCTTGTCTTGGTGAATCAGGATTTTCTTTTTCTGCAAATGTGGCCGTTCTTCCGCAATTTCTGCCTTCAGCTTATCAAGTATGGTCCTGTAATAGTTTTTCCTTTTTGAAGATAATCAATTAAGATAACTTCATGACTATCCCAAAAAACAGTTTTTGTTTTTTCTGTAGCGGGTTCCCCCTTTGCAGTCCACTGTTTTGACTGTATTTTTATTTCGGGCGTATAATGGTGTATCCCGAGTTTCATCTACAGTAATTAATCGGTGCCAAAACTCGGATTTATTGCGTCTAAACTGCGCCAATAGAGCGTTGGAAATGTTCATTCGAACACATTTTTGGTCTAACGTGAGTAAACGCGGTACCCAACGCGCAGACTGCTTTCTCATGTCTAAATCTTGATTTAATATGTAACACTTGACACTTTCTTTGGACATTTTTATAACCTCTGCTTTCTCTCTCACTTTATTTCGGCGGTCGTCCAACACTATTTAGTGAAGTTTAGTGATGTTATCGTCAGTAGTTGCAGATTTTGGACGTCCCGAACGTTCATCGTCTCCCAAGCTCTTACGGCCGCGTATAAATTCAGCTGCCCAAAATTTCACTGTGGTAAATGATGGTGCAGAGTCCCCATACACAGAGTCCAACTCATCTTTGATTTGCGTAGGTGTATTGCCTTTCAAACACAAAAATTTAATAACAACTCGATACTCAATTTTTTCCATTTTCACAAAAACACACATCGATTCACTCGAACGACTGTCAACTAAAAACTGCGCTTCCAAAATGGCCGAAACTTTGGTGAGTAACTGTCAAAAGATGCACAGCTACATTCACTAGATTTTGTTGACGAGTGCCGCCATCTTTGCGTTGAGGTTGCAAACTTTTCAGACCACCTTCATACATGTTTTATACCGTGAATGTACACACGCCCTACACACACGGCAGAACCAGCTAGTCGAATATCCCCGCGTCGAGCCGTAACTCATTGTTTGTTTGGAAACTCTCTGGTGGCTTCACTCTGCTTTATATTCGGCAAGTCCAAAATCCACTGAGCCAAGCTTAAAGCCACTGATTCAAACATTGAAATGGACAGTTTGAAGGAAAGATTCCTCCGTGGTACGGCATTTCCAATCGGGCTTTTTTCTGGATGTTATTGAAAACTATATACCCATTTTATGTCGATTCGTATATTATTTCTTACTAATTAATTTTAAATGATCCTTCATTAACTATTGCTTAAAAAAAAAACTATTTTATTTATTTTTGTTTAATTTTTCCCTCTCTATTGAGTATTTTTGTACAAAAAAACGATTCTATTTACCTACATTATTTTTAAAACCTATTTTAAATAAACGTCTGTTTTGAATCAGCCACCTTAAATTGCGAGTATTTTTTATATGTTCTTTTTCCGAATAACAAAATCGGCAGAATTTATTTATTTATACACCTAAAAGACTTTTTATCTGTATTATATAGGAAATAATAACAGTATGTAGATGTAATCCTTTATAAAGTTGGTACAAAATAGATCTATTAATACACAAATATAAAACTGTGATTACAAGTATAATGAGAATATCAGTTTCACAGATTTAATTATTTATTTAGATTAATTATTAAATTATTTAGTATTATGGTGAGTGCGCCGGTAAGTTTGGTTTGACCTTGGAAGTGAAAATTTTTCATCTGCGGTGCTTTATTTTTGCTTTCAATGATTATTTTATTCGAAAATTACCGTTTTGGGAAATGTAAAAATTCCAAAGTATGCTCCAAAAATTATTAAAGACACATTTTGTTGTATTGTGTAACATTTTATGTATATGAAAATTTTCACTGTGTATCTTTAAATGCTACTTTAGACATTTGTGGAAAGATTTTGAATATATTTTAAATGAGTAGTGTTTTATTAAAATTTTTCCCAATTTTCGGCTCAATTATAATTGTTGTTTTAATATTAGCGTGCTCCCTCCAACATTCATATTTACATATCTCCCTTTCAAACCATCTTTTCTTCCTTTTGAACGCTTGCCTAGGGGCCTTAAGAACAATTTGAATAAATAGTAGAAAAATTTTTGTATTTCCTCAATGTTATTAATGTGAATTTTGTAAGAGGGAGACCAAACTACTGAGTTGTATTCAATTATGCTTCTAACTAGAGATATGTATAACAGTTTATTGGCTTGTATGGAGTTAAAGTTTTTAGCTGTTCTTAATACGAAGCCTAGTGTTTTCATGCCTTTGTTTACAATTTGGTGGATATGATTGGCGAAACTTAGTTTTTCATCCAAAATAATTCCGAGATCTCTCATTTCCGTGACTCTTTCTAAAGCTGTATTGTTAATGGAATATTCAAATAAAACAGGAATTTTATTTCTGCAGAAAGTCAAGGTTTTGCATTTGTCTACATTTAAAAACAGATTATTTTGTACGCACCGATCTTTAAACTTACTAATATTTGGCAATGATTTACATCAGTTATTTTTTTGTATAGCTTGATGTCGTCAGCAAAGAGCAATACCTCGACATCGTCGAAGCAATTTGTTATATCGTTAATGAAAATGAGAAACAAAACCGGACCAAGGTGACTACCTTGCGGTAGGCCACTGGTCACACAGAAAGCTTTCCATAGCAAAGATTTAATTTACAAAAATAGTTAACGATTTGATAAATAGCTAGTAAACCATTTTAGCATGTTATCTCTTATTCCTAGGGCAAATAGTTTTCAGGTTAGTAGTTTATGGGATACTTTGTCGAATGCTTTTGAAAAGTCTGTATATATGCAGTCGACTTGTTTATTTTTTGCAAAAGATTCTAACATAAAGTTTTGAAATATTGTTAAGTTAGTTGCGGTTGATCTACTCTTGATAAAACCGTGTTGTTTTTGGTTAATTAGTTTTATTAATTTGGGATAGATTTCATCAAGGACCAGTGATTCAAAAAGCTTAGGAAGTACTGACTTTATACAAATGGGGATATAATTGGTTATGTCAGTGTCGTCTCCTTTTTTGAGGATAGGTGTAATGAAGCTCGATTTCGAAGGAAAATATCCAAGGAACAAGAGTCGGTTGAATAGTACTGTAAGTGGTTTAGATAATGCATTGGAGCATATTTTAAGGAATATTGGTGGAACGTTGTCTGGGCCAGCAGATTTGTCAGTGTCTAAGGAAAGTAACTTCTGTTGGCAAGATTTGTGTGTGATATGGCAATTTGTTAAGTGTGTAGTATTACTAAATTTGTATTCGGGCATTTTATCATCTGGGGTTTCATCACCGTATATGTTTTTGAAGAAGTCTGAAAAAAGGTTTACAATGTTCTTTGTATTGTTTGCACTGATTCCATTCATTTGCATTATTGGTGGGTAATCCGTGTTTTCATTGTTTGTATTTTATTAAGAAATTTCCAGAGGTTTTGAATTTAAAGACATTATCCTCGATGCTAGTTATGTACATTTTGTAGTATTGTTTGGAAAGATCTTTACATTTTTTCCTAGTTTCCCTAAAGTTTATATAATCAGCTATGGATTTGCTTTGTTTGGATTTTTTTGCTGAAAAAATGCAGTTAGCTCCGATGAGAACCAAACTAGGTAGGTATAGTTTTTCGGTGTGTAAAAAAGGTACATAGGATTCAATAGTGTTATAAAATGTTAAATAAAGTACTTCTAATGATTTATCCATATTTTCATCGGACAAAAAAGACCAGTCTATATTTGAGAGATGACAGTTAATTGAGTCAAAGTCTGCTCATTTAAAGTTCAGAGTTTTTTGTTCAGGTTTGGTATCGTTATCACATAGTAAATTAATTTCGTGTAAAGGGGAGGATGGTGATTGTGGGCAGGTAGGAGTGGATCATTAGATAGTTCTACAGATATTTTAAGAATATTTGATAGTACCAAGTCTAGTAAGAGATCGTTATTATTATAAATTAAATTGTGCTGGTACAGGTTTAAAAAATTAGCTGTGTTCAAGATTGCTCGTGCTCGGTCATCATTGTCGCTTTCGTTTGTGATGTAGCCGCTGTCGTTGGATTCCCATTTTAGATTTGGAATAATAATAATAATAATAATTGGATAATTTGTAGAGCGCCGTTTTTGTGAAAAATCACCTCAAGGGCGGTTGTAGTCTCCAAGAATAACAAGTGTTTGTGATGTAGCCGCTGTCGTTGGATTCCCATATTAGATTTGGAAGGTTGTAGTCTCCAAGAATAACAAGTTTTGAGTCCAAGAATGACATGTTTTTCAAGTTCTGTCCATAAGTCCATTAGGTGCTTTTGCTGTGCCGGAGTTGAGTCAGAGTAAATGCGTTCATTATTCTTTAACAGATGTTTTTTCCTTGTAGTATTCTATCTGTCTGGGAGTCTTCAAACTGGAATTTAATTGATCTTCGTTTGTTATTGTTATTTTTACCAAATCGGTAAATTTTTATAATTTAATTTTTTGCGGGTATACCTATATTGGAAATTATTTCCGTTACTGCAGTTTGGTCATCCAAGATTTTGTCAGTAGCTGTTACCTTTGCACTTTCAGGTACATTGCACAAAATTATGTTTTTCGACCTCTCAGTAATTTAATTCATTTCGTGGATTGCTTCACAGATATTAATAGGGTTTTCACTATCATTTCGAGAATTTCTTCCGGAAGGTTTATATATAAATAATTCATGCATATTATATTGATGGAAAGTAGAGAAAAGTCTCCGAGCAACGCCGACACCAAGCCAGACACCGCATATTACATTATTATCAGTCATAGACGTTAGATATTTATAAATAAGTATATAAAAACATCAACAATTAATATAAAATCATAAAAAGCAATGTACAAAAAAGTACAGTGATAATTAGATAGAAAAAAAGATAAGCACAAAAACTAAGTATTGTTTCAGCTCATCTCCTTCTGAAAATTAATTCACAATTTTTATTGAGTCAGTATATATTTGTATTCTAAGGTTCTTTGACCGTATATAAGTTTGCATCGCAAGTCTGTTTGATTTAATTTGAAGTATAAATATACTAGATAAATACCTGTCCATGTTCATTACAAAACCTTTAACTGTATTATACACACCCATTCTGCTAAATATGTCATATTATGTGCTGTCACAACTCAAGTTCGCCTCAGTCATTTGGAATCCTTGATTGATCTATTGAAATTATCCGAGACAAGTTTATAAAACACCGCAAGTATCGCTTTGGTGATCATCGCTTTGACCCGACCGCTTTATAAAACAAAATCGTGAACTGTCTTGGTCGTTCAACATATCTGTTGGAAAACATTGCATTTCGTTGCCCCGAACACAACACCAGATCCAATGACTTATTAAGAATACCACTCTTTAATGGTATCTGTAAAATTCACAATGCCTTACGCGATGTAGACATTTTCAACGGTAACTTGAAATCATATAAAATGCAGCTCACTAAACTGATAGAGCTCTGTTAAGGTGTATACATAAATAAATGTTTATTTATGTGTACACCTTAACAGAGCTCTAATTCGTATCCCTAAACTTAGTTTCTTACGTAAGTGACTGTTGCTTGAGAGGTCCCGAGAGGGGAAAAAAAATACTTCACTTCGAAAATTTGACTCTGTTTCTGAAACCAACACGGCCATTTATGAGGCGTAGAATTAGATAATTATTTTTCACATTGTTAATATTCAATATATTATAATTTTGTGCAATTTCTCATATATCTATCCCATATGTTTCCTGTAAAGGATTCTTAAGATTTAATAAATAAACATTCCGATTGCGTTAGAGCGAGCGAGTCACTATTTCGACGGCTGTCCACATTCACCTGGCGATGATGGCGCGTGTTTTAGCGCGTATTTATACTAATCACTCACTTGAACCTTGTCAGATTATATTCACTTTTGAGACTATAAAATGAAGCAATAATAAAATGGTAATGTCTAACTTGTCCAACTTCTTCCCACTAAATAATTTGCCAAAACATTAATAACTGAAATAATTGGTTTCCACTTTGAGATAAGACATAACTAGAAGTAATCAGACACACATTTCTCTTCATGGGTTCAAAACTAATGGGTACTATTTATAATTAGTTTCCTCGCATATAGCACCATGCTGATTGAAGTGGGGAAAACTAATGGGTACTATTTATAATTAGTTTCCTCGCATATAGCACCATGCTGATTGAAGTGGGGAAAACTAATGGGTACTATTTATAATTAGTTTCCTCGCATATAGCACCATGCTGATTGAAGTGGGGAAAACTAATGGGTACTATTTATAATTAGTTTCCTCGCATATAGCACCATGCTGATTGAAGTGGGGAAAACTAATGGGTACTATTTATAATTAGTTTCCTCGCATATAGCACCATGCTGATTGAAGTGGGGAAAACTAATGGGTACTATTTATAATTAGTTTCCTCGCATATAGCACCATGCTGATTGAAGTGGGGAAAACTAATGGGTACTATTTATAATTAGTTTCCTCGCATATAGCACCATGCTGATTGAAGTGGGGAAAAATCAATTCTTAAATTACACCTGCCAAAAAATGCTGTCGTCGGCATTTTGAAAGTTTGCGATGTCGCTATTACATTAGAGAGCATAGATTTACCACTCACGTAGACACTAATTTGGTTTTACAAAGAATATGAAACATGTTTCTATATTGAAATCGTAGACAATATGTGTCATATTGCTGATATCTAGATTGTGTTCCAAGCCGCGCTAAGCTCGACGTAGCCAAACCGAGCTTAAAATCAACTGATAAACCGGACCATTATGATTCTGTCTTGGACTTAAACCGATCATTTATTACTTTTTTTAAATTTTTTACTAATAATGTAATTTTTTAAGTCAACTCTTTATAGAAATGGTAACATATTTTGTTTAAACTTGAGTAGATAGGTACTATAGGGTGAAGTTGGAGTTCTTATTTTATATAATTGTATTAGATATTTCTACTGGTGTTTATGATTGCCATTTTATAAGTGCATTTTTTTAATTAATCCGATTGCTTTTGCTGTTCTTTTGTTTATGTTTAATTATTTCTAAATTGGTTTTTATTAAATGTCATTCTACTCTTTATTGAATGGTTTTGTAATTAGAAATGGTAAATTAAAGATATGTTTTGTCATAAACTTAAATATATGGAACAATATAACATTTTGGTAATTCTGTTTGTAGTTTATTGTAGGTAAAACCAAATACCCTTTAATATTAATAATACCTCCACCTTCTGACATTTCCCATACATTCTGATGTCAACTAGCACCCCTAGTGGCCAGAGTTGTTGATATTGCCACTATGTCACTGGAGTTGGATGTATTATTAATATTATAGGGTATTGATGGAATAAATGATTTATACACTTTGTCACAATTTAATTAAAACAACTAATATATTTATTTTAGTTTTGGAAATCATATTTCCATATTAATAATGTCTATGTGATGTACTAGCAACAAAACATATATTTAAACAACATGTAATTGTTATAAGACTTTACATTTAAAAGTTAGTTTCTGTCGACGTGTTATTTGTATGTGTCTGTTATTTTACAAAATGTTACTTTATGAATAATGTTAACATATTAATGTGTAATTTAAAGCTGTCTTTGAATAGAAGTACCTGTAGTTTGTTTGTCCCAGAATTATATAACCAATTCGCCCGGTATATCAGTCGGTCCATATCCTCGCTATGTGCGACATTCCTCGCTCATTATTAGCGGGCTTAATTTGCCGACTAAGCCTTCGTAAGCTGCAGAATAGTTCCCTTTTAAGTCGTCAAGGCGCTAGCAGTAATAAATGTCAAACATGACGTTTACGTGAGTAATTACTTACTTTCATATCGCCGAAATTCACTTAAATTGCCTAATTTTATAATTATGGACTATTATATTCATCGAGCGATGAGGGATGTTATTGTTATTAATTGATAATCAATCAAAAATAGACAAATAGTCTTGTAAGGTTTTATAAGAGGGTTTTTTCAACATTCTGACAGTGTTTTCAGGGGTTTGTTTGTCGTAATTTCATGAATAGTGCATTGACTGCAGCAAAACAAATACTATTTAAAATTAGTTTCCTCGCTTATAGCACCATGCTGATTGAAGTGGGGAACTCGTAAATTAAACCCGCCTAAAACATTTAACATTTTGAAAGCTCTCGTCCTTACAATGACAGTATAGAGCATAGATATACCGCTCACGTACACAGTAATTTGGTTTAACATAGAAAAAATAAACACATTCCTCTATTAAAATCATAGACAATATGTGTAATATTACTGATATCTAGGCTTACGACTTATAAAGGGATCATGTTCCAAGCAGCGCTAAGCTCATTAAGACATTCCAGCCAAGCCGAGCTTAAAATCAACTGATATACCGGGCCATAAAGGCCTTTAGTTTAGTATTATTTACATCTGATTTCAATGTTTTATAACCGTATTTTTCGGTTTGGTGATTATACTTAATATTATTCTAGTGCAGACCCGTTGATTGTAATTGTAACCTGTTGTTGAATAAGAGAACAACAATTGCCGCAACATTTTTCATGTCTGTGAGTGATTGTAACTAAATTTAAGTTTCATATTCAAAATTGATTCACGATTGTGTCACAAATTCAGACAGGCGATAAAGTACCTACCTTTAATGTATTCATTTTTAACCAGAGAATAATTTTAATTCTACATTGAAAATGTGTATTTCTTTAGTTTAAACTTTCACAGGATTAATGTATGCAACTAAAGTCAGATTTTGTGATTTTCAATGGTCTACGCTATTTTCATTTTGTAGAAAGCGTTATTTACTAACATTATATTAGGAATATTGATTTCTGATTTAAATTTATAATTCACTCTAAATATATCTTTTAAAGTATTATAATAATTTGTAGCTAATTCAGTAAATTATTAACAAAATTACCACATGTTTACATAGTATGTAGATTGAATACAAAGTTAATTATTGCAAATCAAATTTTATACTGTTTTTGAGAGGTGATGGATTTTTGTTAGGTTTAGATAGATATAAAAATAAGTTTTTCTTTAGAGAAAGTGTGCGCTAGAGTCCTTCATACTCCCTAGTGTTAAAAGTGAAGAGATTGCCTCTTATGACGGGAGGAAGTGGAGAGACAACGGGGCTAGTCCTACAAAGTGAGAGATCTTTTGTTAAAACATGTTTTCTCTTTAGAATGTTTTCTTCTTGTGTTTGATTTCAAACTATTGTATTTATGAATAGGCAAACACTTTATTTATTTGTTTCTCTCTTTTTCCTTATTAATTATTCTGTGTATTGTTTTGTAAGAGGTTATAGAGAGAGAGAGATATCTTTGTTTTGGCAACACTTCTTAAAACAACTTAATTAGTTTTGGTTTCCTGTTCTTAGGTATAGAGATATTTTAAATACCATCTCTCTCTCTCCTCAATACAAAACCGTTACTCAATGTATGTAAATGAGTTTACATTTCAATAAATTGTATTTTTCATCAAAAACGTTGTCTTATTGCTAATTACCTCTAGTCCCGAAGAAAGTTTTCTTATTGCTAATTACCTCTAGTCCTGAAGAAAGTTTTCTTATTGCTAATTACCTTTGGTCCTGAAGAAAGATTTTGAAAAATGGTAATTTTTTGTATTATTCTATTTCTTCTCCGAGATCTATTGACTTGCCTCAATAATAATACCAACTTGATATGACAAACTCCGTTGTAGAGCCATAAGCTCCTTGTCCAGGACCAGAGACTGCGGGTTCTAATCCTGGCTTGGAGAGATACAATAATATTAATTTACACGCGGGTAAATATTCAGAATCGCTGGACACTGTTAATACATATGTATTAATTATTTTAAAAGCACAAAAACAACTATTTCAATTACCTCGGAAAAGCAGAATGATGCATTTTTAAATGGCTTTTTTTTGTAAAATATGGATAATTTAATGTGTTTTGTTCACTTTTTCTTTTAACATAAAATAGGTTTTAAATGCTTGTTCTTATTTAATTAAACCCAAACTAAGAACCTTGTTGTTCTGACGACTGAAATAGAAGCTCCTCATTGTTATTAAACAGATATGAAGTGTTTTTTTATAATCTGTGAGTATTAACCGTGTCCAGCGATTCTGTATATTTACCTACATGGCTTATTTCTCATTTAATTGAAACAAAATAATATGAAGAGTGTTTAAACCACGTTGCAAAGTGGTAGATGTCTACTCTCAGTATCGCCCTGGTGATAGACCACTATTCCAGACTGAATAAGCAGGTTCTTGCCCTCCCCACATCACTCCCCTGCTGTAAGGATGCCAACTGCAGAGTGTGACTCCCTTCCCTCCGGTGCAGGGCTCTCCAAGCTCTGTAAACCGAGGGTCGCTGCGACTGTTGCGATGCTATAAAGGCAAGTACTCTACTCTCAGTATCGCCCTGGTGATAGACCACTATTCCAGACTGAATAAGCAGGTTCTTGCCCTCCCCACATCACTCCCCTGCTGTAAGGATGCCAACTGCAGAGTGTGACTCCCTTCCCTCCGGTGCAGGGCTCTCCAAGCTCTGTAAACCGAGGGTCGCTGCGACTGTTGCGATGCTATAAAGGCAAGTACTCTACTCTCAGTATCGCCCTGGTGATAGACCACTATTCCAGACTGAATAAGCAGGTTCTTGCCCTCCCCACATCACTCCCCTGCTGTAAGGATGCCAACTGCAGAGTGTGACTCCCTTCCCTCCGGTGCAGGGCTCTCCAAGCTCTGTAAACCGAGGGTCGCTGCGACTGTTGCGATGCTATAAAGGCAAGTACTCTACTCTCAGTATCGCCCTGGTGATAGACCACTATTCCAGACTGAATAAGCAGGTTCTTGCCCTCCCCACATCACTCCCCTGCTGTAAGGATGCCAACTGCAGAGTGTGACTCCCTTCCCTCCGGTGCAGGGCTCTCCAAGCTCTGTAAACCGAGGGTCGCTGCGACTGTTGCGATGCTATAAAGGCAAGTACTCTACTCTCAGTATCGCCCTGGTGATAGACCACTATTCCAGACTGAATAAGCAGGTTCTTGCCCTCCCCACATCACTCCCCTGCTGTAAGGATGCCAACTGCAGAGTGTGACTCCCTTCCCTCCGGTGCAGGGCTCTCCAAGCTCTGTAAACCGAGGGTCGCTGCGACTGTTGCGATGCTATAAAGGCAAGTACTCTACTCTCAGTATCGCCCTGGTGATAGACCACTATTCCAGACTGAATAAGCAGGTTCTTGCCCTCCCCACATCACTCCCCTGCTGTAAGGATGCCAACTGCAGAGTGTGACTCCCTTCCCTCCGGTGCAGGGCTCTCCAAGCTCTGTAAACCGAGGGTCGCTGCGACTGTTGCGATGCTATAAAGGCAAGTACTCTACTCTCAGTATCGCCCTGGTGATAGACCACTATTCCAGACTGAATAAGCAGGTTCTTGCCCTCCCCACATCACTCCCCTGCTGTAAGGATGCCAACTGCAGAGTGTGACTCCCTTCCCTCCGGTGCAGGGCTCTCCAAGCTCTGTAAACCGAGGGTCGCTGCGACTGTTGCGATGCTATAAAGGCAAGTACTCTACTCTCAGTATCGCCCTGGTGATAGACCACTATTCCAGACTGAATAAGCAGGTTCTTGCCCTCCCCACATCACTCCCCTGCTGTAAGGATGCCAACTGCAGAGTGTGACTCCCTTCCCTCCGGTGCAGGGCTCTCCAAGCTCTGTAAACCGAGGGTCGCTGCGACTGTTGCGATGCTATAAAGGCAAGTACTCTACTCTCAGTATCGCCCTGGTGATAGACCACTATTCCAGACTGAATAAGCAGGTTCTTGCCCTCCCCACATCACTCCCCTGCTGTAAGGATGCCAACTGCAGAGTGTGACTCCCTTCCCTCCGGTGCAGGGCTCTCCAAGCTCTGTAAACCGAGGGTCGCTGCGACTGTTGCGATGCTATAAAGGCAAGTACTCTACTCTCAGTATCGCCCTGGTGATAGACCACTATTCCAGACTGAATAAGCAGGTTCTTGCCCTCCCCACATCACTCCCCTGCTGTAAGGATGCCAACTGCAGAGTGTGACTCCCTTCCCTCCGGTGCAGGGCTCTCCAAGCTCTGTAAACCGAGGGTCGCTGCGACTGTTGCGATGCTATAAAGGCAAGTACTCTACTCTCAGTATCGCCCTGGTGATAGACCACTATTCCAGACTGAATAAGCAGGTTCTTGCCCTCCCCACATCACTCCCCTGCTGTAAGGATGCCAACTGCAGAGTGTGACTCCCTTCCCTCCGGTGCAGGGCTCTCCAAGCTCTGTAAACCGAGGGTCGCTGCGACTGTTGCGATGCTATAAAGGCAAGTACTCTACTCTCAGTATCGCCCTGGTGATAGACCACTATTCCAGACTGAATAAGCAGGTTCTTGCCCTCCCCACATCACTCCCCTGCTGTAAGGATGCCAACTGCAGAGTGTGACTCCCTTCCCTCCGGTGCAGGGCTCTCCAAGCTCTGTAAACCGAGGGTCGCTGCGACTGTTGCGATGCTATAAAGGCAAGTACTCTACTCTCAGTATCGCCCTGGTGATAGACCACTATTCCAGACTGAATAAGCAGGTTCTTGCCCTCCCCACATCACTCCCCTGCTGTAAGGATGCCAACTGCAGAGTGTGACTCCCTTCCCTCCGGTGCAGGGCTCTCCAAGCTCTGTAAACCGAGGGTCGCTGCGACTGTTGCGATGCTATAAAGGCAAGTAAACTGTATTTATATTTGCTGTGAAGATGATCTGGAAAAGGTTTTCCGAGAGAAGTAGTTCCAAAAGCAGGGAATGAGCTACACACTAGATATAGTTATAATTCCTTCATCTGTGAAGGGCCTCACGACAAACTGAATGTTTGACGATCTCGGTGGCCGAGCGGTTAAGATATTCGACTACAAGTCCAGAGGTCGCTGGTTTGAATCCTGGCCATTGCAAAGTATTATAACTATTATAACATCTTAAATGAAAAACAATTTCCAAAATGTCAATCTACGTATTCTTACACAGTTGAGGGTTTTGGAGAAGTCAAACACCTTTGGGGTTGTCAGCTTGCAGCTTGACGAAGAAGGTGAGGGAGTCCTTGAGCTCTGGGGGGAAGTAGGCCTGCGTCACAAACAGGGTCGGGTCATGATTTTAAATTAGGGAATAATTTGGGAGTAATAAAATAATGTCATCACCTCCTTTGGGTGCATCTGGCAAACCGTTTCACTTCTCAGGACATTATATCTGGGTACACTCCACTAACTGCCCAACAACTTAACTCATCATTTCAAATCGGGAATAATAAAGAAAAATGGTTTCAATTCTCGATTTGTAAGCATAAAATTGATAATTTTTAGTAAAATTTCATCACTCTCGTTGGGTGCAACGGGAAAAACGCTAGTAGGTATTATAATAATACACTCCCATTGAGTTTATAATAATAGTTATTTATAATAATACATTTCCATTCATGGAATCCCGTCTGACTGTTTGGACCAAAACTTATTATCTTATGATACAGCGCTTTTATTCCTCTTTATTTTAATATTAATACCTTTTTATAAATATGTCCTTACTTGATTCTCTGTATGTAAATATGTACCTGTTATCTCTATATAACTATATTCTGTGTGGGATTGCACTTACCTCCCCACATTTTTATTCCACATTTCAAAGACAAAAACTTATTATTATTTTGTTCAAATGTTTGACAGATTTTGTCATTTTCAAGTTTACTCGAGAGGTAATTTTTTCCCTTTAGAATTAATATAAATATCTAAAAATAATTAATATAATTACCAACATTATAAAGAAAATTAACAATATGTTGTTTACAAGTTTTGAGTAAAATATTTAATAAGTACTTCACAAATCCTACAATAACAACATGATGTATCCTAACTGAGTTTTTGCAATATTTAAGTTGTCCACACATACGGGGTAGTGAACACTCTTCTAGGGGGGGATTTTTAGAAAAATACTTGTTTCCAAAGTAAGTCAGGTGAGGTATCGTTTATAATATTTTCATTCCTGTTGAATCGAATGAGACCACTCACAAGTCGGTATTATTAATATTTGGTGAGATAATGAATGCTGTTTTTATAATTGTATTGTCTGTGATTCCCATCTTTAAAGTCACATTACTTGTAACATATACTGCGTAATCAAGTCGTGACTGTTTTCAAGGTGAGCCATATCTGTGTTTATTTATAAACTAAAGATTAATATAACAGACCTCTAATCCCATATTATATTATTATTATTGAACATCTTAAAGAATTAGTTTTAATTTTTGTAGAGATAAAATAATAGAAAGGTGATATAATATATATAGCTGTGTCGTGCATCCAAAGTAAGGTCATTCGTATCTTATTTTTGGTGAAAGTGATTTCCAATTATCAAAATTGTTTCTTTTACCAGAAAAATGATTGAATTATCTCTCTCTGGGGCCACCTAGGAATACTGTAGGTAGATACCGATTCGGCAGAAAGGTATGACGGGTGGGCAGGAATGTAAGGATCAGTGTGTCCAGGAGTGATAGACGTTTGAATTATCTCTCTCTGGGGCCACCTAGGAATACTGTAGGTAGGTACCGATTCGGCAGAAAGGTATGACGGGTGGGCAGGAATGTAAGGATCAGTGTGTCCAGGAGTGATAGACGTTTGAATTATCTCTCTCTGGGGCCACCTAGGAATACTGTAGGTAGGTACCGATTCGGCAGAAAGGTATGACGGGTGGGCAGGAATGTAAGGATCAGTGTGTCCAGGAGTGATAGACGTTTGAATTATCTCTCTCTGGGGCCACCTAGGAATACTGTAGGTAGGTACCGATTCGGCAGAAAGGTATGACGGGTGGGCAGGAATGTAAGGATCAGTGTGTCCAGGAGTGATAGACGTTTGAATTATCTCTCTCTGGGGCCACCTAGGAATACTGTAGGTAGGTACCGATTCGGCAGAAAGGTATGACGGGTGGGCAGGAATGTAAGGATCAGTGTGTCCAGGAGTGATAGACGTTTGAATTATCTCTCTCTGGGGCCACCTAGGAATACTGTAGGTAGGTACCGATTCGGCAGAAAGGTATGACGGGTGGGCAGGAATGTAAGGATCAGTGTGTCCAGGAGTGATAGACGTTTGAATTATCTCTCTCTGGGGCCACCTAGGAATACTGTAGGTAGGTACCGATTCGGCAGAAAGGTATGACGGGTGGGCAGGAATGTAAGGATCAGTGTGTCCAGGAGTGATAGACGTTTGAATTATCTCTCTCTGGGGCCACCTAGGAATACTGTAGGTAGGTACCGATTCGGCAGAAAGGTATGACGGGTGGGCAGGAATGTAAGGATCAGTGTGTCCAGGAGTGATAGACGTTTGAATTATCTCTCTCTGGGGCCACCTAGGAATACTGTAGGTAGGTACCGATTCGGCAGAAAGGTATGACGGGTGGGCAGGAATGTAAGGATCAGTGTGTCCAGGAGTGATAGACGTTTGAATTATCTCTCTCTGGGGCCACCTAGGAATACTGTAGGTAGGTACCGATTCGGCAGAAAGGTATGACGGGTGGGCAGGAATGTAAGGATCAGTGTGTCCAGGAGTGATAGACGTTTGAATTATCTCTCTCTGGGGCCACCTAGAAATACTGTAGGTAGGTACCGATTCGGCAGAAAGGTATGACGGGTGGGCAGGAATGTAAGGATCAGTGTGTCCAGGAGTGATAGACGTTTGAATTATCTCTCTCTGGGGCCACCTAGGAATACTGTAGGTAGGTACCGATTCGGCAGAAAGGTATGACGGGTGGGCAGGAATGTAAGGATCAGTGTGTCCAGGAGTGATAGACGTTTGAATTATCTCTCTCTGGGGCCACCTAGGAATACTGTAGGTAGGTACCGATTCGGCAGAAAGGTATGACGGGTGGGCAGGAATGTAAGGATCAGTGTGTCCAGGAGTGATAGACGTTTGAATTATCTCTCTCTGGGGCCACCTAGAAATACTGTAGGTAGGTACCGATTCGGCAGAAAGGTATGACGGGTGGGCAGGAATGTAAGGATCAGTGTGTCCAGGAGTGATAGACGTTTGAATTATCTCTCTCTGGGGCCACCTAGGAATACTGTAGGTAGGTACCGATTCGGCAGAAAGGTATGACGGGTGGGCAGGAATGTAAGGATCAGTGTGTCCAGGAGTGATAGACGTTTGAATTATCTCTCTCTGGGGCCACCTAGGAATACTGTAGGTAGGTACCGATTCGGCAGAAAGGTATGACGGGTGGGCAGGAATGTAAGGATCAGTGTGTCCAGGAGTGATAGACGTTTGAATTATCTCTCTCTGGGGCCACCTAGGAATACTGTAGGTAGGTACCGATTCGGCAGAAAGGTATGACGGGTGGGCAGGAATGTAAGGATCAGTGTGTCCAGGAGTGATAGACGTTTGAATTATCTCTCTCTGGGGCCACCTAGGAATACTGTAGGTAGGTACCGATTCGGCAGAAAGGTATGACGGGTGGGCAGGAATGTAAGGATCAGTGTGTCCAGGAGTGATAGACGTTTGAATTATCTCTCTCTGGGGCCACCTAGGAATACTGTAGGTAGGTACCGATTCGGCAGAAAGGTATGACGGGTGGGCAGGAATGTAAGGATCAGTGTGTCCAGGAGTGATAGACGTTTGAATTATCTCTCTCTGGGGCCACCTAGAAATACTGTAGGTAGGTACCGATTCGGCAGAAAGGTATGACGGGTGGGCAGGAATGTAAGGATCAGTGTGTCCAGGAGTGATAGACGTTTGAATTATCTCTCTCTGGGGCCACCTAGGAATACTGTAGGTAGGTACCGATTCGGCAGAAAGGTATGACGGGTGGGCAGGAATGTAAGGATCAGTGTGTCCAGGAGTGATAGACGTTTGAATTATCTCTCTCTGGGGCCACCTAGGAATACTGTAGGTAGGTACCGATTCGGCAGAAAGGTATGACGGGTGGGCAGGAATGTAAGGATCAGTGTGTCCAGGAGTGATAGACGTTTGAATTATCTCTCTCTGGGGCCACCTAGGAATACTGTAGGTAGGTACCGATTCGGCAGAAAGGTATGACGGGTGGGCAGGAATGTAAGGATCAGTGTGTCCAGGAGTGATAGACGTTTGAATTATCTCTCTCTGGGGCCACCTAGGAATACTGTAGGTAGGTACCGATTCGGCAGAAAGGTATGACGGGTGGGCAGGAATGTAAGGATCAGTGTGTCCAGGAGTGATAGACGTTTGAATTATCTCTCTCTGGGGCCACCTAGGAATACTGTAGGTAGGTACCGATTCGGCAGAAAGGTATGACGGGTGGGCAGGAATGTAAGGATCAGTGTGTCCAGGAGTGATAGACGTTTGAATTATCTCTCTCTGGGGCCACCTAGGAATACTGTAGGTAGGTACCGATTCGGCAGAAAGGTATGACGGGTGGGCAGGAATGTAAGGATCAGTGTGTCCAGGAGTGATAGACGTTTGAATTATCTCTCTCTGGGGCCACCTAGGAATACTGTAGGTAGGTACCGATTCGGCAGAAAGGTATGACGGGTGGGCAGGAATGTAAGGATCAGTGTGTCCAGGAGTGATAGACGTTTGAATTATCTCTCTCTGGGGCCACCTAGAAATACTGTAGGTAGGTACCGATTCGGCAGAAAGGTATGACGGGTGGGCAGGAATGTAAGGATCAGTGTGTCCAGGAGTGATAGACGTTTGAATTATCTCTCTCTGGGGCCACCTAGGAATACTGTAGGTAGGTACCGATTCGGCAGAAAGGTATGACGGGTGGGCAGGAATGTAAGGATCAGTGTGTCCAGGAGTGATAGACGTTTGAATTATCTCTCTCTGGGGCCACCTAGGAATACTGTAGGTAGGTACCGATTCGGCAGAAAGGTATGACGGGTGGGCAGGAATGTAAGGATCAGTGTGTCCAGGAGTGATAGACGTTTGAATTATCTCTCTCTGGGGCCACCTAGGAATACTGTAGGTAGGTACCGATTCGGCAGAAAGGTATGACGGGTGGGCAGGAATGTAAGGATCAGTGTGTCCAGGAGTGATAGACGTTTGAATTATCTCTCTCTGGGGCCACCTAGGAATACTGTAGGTAGGTACCGATTCGGCAGAAAGGTATGACGGGTGGGCAGGAATGTAAGGATCAGTGTGTCCAGGAGTGATAGACGTTTGAATTATCTCTCTCTGGGGCCACCTAGGAATACTGTAGGTAGGTACCGATTCGGCAGAAAGGTGTGACGGGTGGGCAGCAATGTAAGGATCAGTGTGTCCAGGAGTGACAGACGTTTGAATTCATCCCTCCCACTGCGGTTCAAGGCGATGGGTCGAGAGTCGTGCTGGAGATTCAAAAAGATCCCCCTCAACCAGAGTCTCCAAATCTGGCCCAAACCCCCCCATGAACCTGGTCATCTCTGCTAAGTCACCAAACGTAGCTTTCCACTTGGGGTGACTTATGGCAGAGGTGTTGGTTATCCAATGAAGGTTACCCGGGCGGCGGTACCCGTACCGGCCTACCTAAATAAAATATTTACATAAGAACTTCCGAATCCTAGAGAATGAAATTAATAAAATGTTAAAAAAAAATATATCATAAATTTTGATTAATTTCACCTGAAGTAAGATAAAAATGACCTTACTTCGGGCTCACGGACAGGCCACTGCACAAGTATATTGGTTTTTCCATATTTGTAACTCTTAGTGAGCAGCTCAGGCAAGGGGACTCCATCCAAGCCAGAGTCAAGTTAGCACAACAGAAGCGGGGCGTACTGTACAGATACTGTACAGTACAGCTCAGGCACGGGGACTCCATCCAAGCCAGAGTCAAGTTAGCACAACAGAAGCGGGGCGTACTGTACAGATACTGTACAGTACAGCTCAGGCACGGGGACTCCATCCAAGCCAGAGTCAAGTTAGCACAACAGAAGCGGGGCGTACTGTACAGATACTGTACAGTACAGCTCAGGCACGGGGACTCCATCCAAGCCAGAGTCAAGTTAGCACAACAGAAGCGGGGCGTACTGTACAGCTACTGTACAGCACAGCTCAGGCAAGGGGACTCCATCCAAGCCAGAGTCAAGTTAGCACAACAGAAGCGGGGCGTACTGTACAGCTACTGTACAGTACAGCTCAGGCACGGGGACTCCATCCAAGCCAGAGTCAAGTTAGCACAACAGAAGCGGGGCGTACTGTACAGCTACTGTACAGCACAGCTCAGGCACGGGGACTCCATCCAAGCCAGAGTCAAGTTAGCACAACAGAAGCGGGGCGTACTGTACAGATACTGTACAGCACAGCTCAGGCACGGGGACTCCATCCAAGCCAGAGTCAAGTTAGCACAACAGAAGCGGGGCGTACTGTACAGATACTGTACAGTACAGCTCAGGCACGGGGACTCCATCCAAGCCAGAGTCAAGTTAGCACAACAGAAGCGGGGCGTACTGTACAGCTACTGTACAGCACAGCTCAGGCACGGGGACTCCATCCAAGCCAGAGTCAAGTTAGCACAACAGAAGCGGGGCGTACTGTACAGCTACTGTACAGCACAGCTCAGGCACGGGGACTCCATCCAAGCCAGAGTCAAGTTAGCCCAACAGAAGCGGGGCGTACTGTACAGATACTGTACAGCACAGCTCAGGCACGGGGACTCCATCCAAGCCAGAGTCAAGTTAGCACAACAGAAGCGGGGCGTACTGTACAGATACTGTACAGTACAGCTCAGGCACGGGGACTCCATCCAAGCCAGAGTCAAGTTAGCACAACAGAAGCGGGGCGTACTGTACAGCTACTGTACAGCACAGCTCAGGCACGGGGACTCCATCCAAGCCAGAGTCAAGTTAGCACAACAGAAGCGGGGCGTACTGTACAGATACTGTACAGCACAGCTCAGGCACGGGGACTCCATCCAAGCCAGAGTCAAGTTAGCACAACAGAAGCGGGGCGTACTGTACAGCTACTGTACAGCACAGCTCAGGCACGGGGACTCCATCCAAGCCAGAGTCAAGTTAGCACAACAGAAGCGGGGCGTACTGTACAGATACTGTACAGCACAGCTCAGGCACGGGGACTCCATCCAAGCCAGAGTCAAGTTAGCACAACAGAAGCGGGGCGTACTGTACAGCTACTGTACAGCACAGCTCAGGCACGGGGACTCCATCCAAGCCAGAGTCAAGTTAGCACAACAGAAGCGGGGCGTACTGTACAGATACTGTACAGCACAGCTCAGGCACGGGGACTCCATCCAAGCCAGAGTCAAGTTAGCACAACAGAAGCGGGGCGTACTGTACAGCTACTGTACAGCACAGCTCAGGCACGGGGACTCCATCCAAGCCAGAGTCAAGTTAGCACAACAGAAGCGGGGCGTACTGTACAGATACTGTACAGCACAGCTCAGGCACGGGGACTCCATCCAAGCCAGAGTCAAGTTAGCACAACAGAAGCGGGTCGTACTGTACAGCTACTGTACAGCACAGCTCAGGCACGGGGACTCCATCCAAGCCAGAGTCAAGTTAGCACAACAGAAGCGGGGCGTACTGTACAGATACTGTACAGCACAGCTCAGGCACGGGGACTCCATCCAACCCAGAGTCAAGTTAGCACAACAGAAGCGGGGCGTACTATACAGATACTGTACAGTACAGCTCAGGCACGGGGACTCCATCCAAGCCAGAGTCAAGTTAGCACAACAGAAGCGGGGCGTACTATACAGATACTGTACAGTACAGCTCAGGCACTGGGACTCCATCCAAGCCAGAGTCAAGTTAGCACAACAGAAGCGGGGCGTACTGTACAGCTACTGTACAGCACAGCTCAGGCACGGGGACTCCATCCAAGCCAGAGTCAAGTTAGCACAACAGAAGCGGGGCGTACTGTACAGATACTGTACAGCACAGCTCAGGCACGGGGACTCCATCCAAGCCAGAGTCAAGTTAGCACAACAGAAGCGGGGCGTACTATACAGATACTGTACAGTACAGCTCAGGCACGGGGACTCCATCCAAGCCAGAGTCAAGTTAGCACAACAGAAGCGGGGCGTACTATACAGATACTGTACAGTACAGCTCAGGCACGGGGACTCCATCCAAGCCAGAGTCAAGTTAGCACAACAGAAGCGGGGCGTACTGTACAGATACTGTACAGTACAGCTCAGGCACGGGGACTCCATCCAAGCCAGAGTCAAGTTAGCACAACAGAAGCGGGGCGTACTATACAGATACTGTACAGTACAGCTCAGGCACGGGGACTCCATCCAAGCCAGAGTCAAGTTAGCACAACAGAAGCGGGGCGTACTGTACAGATACTGTACAGTACAGCTCAGGCACGGGGACTCCATCCAAGCCAGAGTCAAGTTAGCACAACAGAAGCGGGGCGTACTGTACAGATACTGTACAGTACAGCTCAGGCACGGGGACTCCATCCAAGCCAGAGTGAAGTTAGCACAACAGAAGCGGGGCGTACTGTACAGATACTGCACAAAGTACACAACTGCTGACCCTGTACAAATAGCAAGTGCGCCCCGCTGTTGATTTGGCAGCCACCTCTGGTCTGGAGCGCCGAAATACCTGGAAAAACACTTGACGCTGTTCAGTTTGATAGATTCCCCTCTCTTAACAATCCTTGGAGAACAGGCGTCAGGTAGGTATACTGTCGTTGTTCTTCCAGTTCTACAATGGAAAATGCTCCAAGGAACTAGCGTCATTAATCGCTTTGGCACCGGTGCATAATTAGAAAATAGTAAGACCCATGTTCACTCTGTCCTTTCCTCTAAAAGACCCTACACACAGCATCCCCAAGTTCAACAAGAAAATAATTTCCCTCTGGGCCTCCTGCGTGGAATTAATGTTAAATAAAAAGTGCTATAATAATATTTTATTTTTGAAAGTATGAAAAAAAATCTTTTTTACAAGTTTCCAGCGGAATTGTTATTTAATGAAAATAAACAGTGTTTCTTCTATTTAAAATAATTTGTTAACTGATAAGTGACACCAAATTATCGTAGAACCACTGACGCCAGAAAAGCATTAATCTATTTTTATATCTTTTGTGGTGATTTATTTCTGGGTTATTATGCCGTGTTTTTCCAAAGTTTGTGATGTGTGATCACACATCTGCCCTGATGATGAACACTGTAATGCTGTCCGAAACGTTGGCTAGTGAAGGAGGTTGCGTAACACGGCATAATACCCCAAAAATAATCAATACAATATTTGTAGCCGTGAAAATTTCAAATCATATCTATTTTTATCTGAATTAAAACTGATAAGACGGACTACTGCATCAGCTGTATTGGTTATCTCTGTTTTTTATACGAAAATACATAAAACTTCAGTTCAAGGCCATCAAAAGAGTTTTTATACTGTAGAAGTACCCCCCCCCTTATCGCGCTTTACAGCTGGTAACAGAACAGCTGTGATTTGTTTACTTTAAAGAAATATTATAAATAAACACCTCACATGTACTCACTATACTTGTGGGTTACATTACTCGATAATGGGTTAGAGGGGTTGAATGCCGCCCGTTACGTAACAAGAGATTCATTCATTAATTCTTCTACACACTTTCTGTGAAAACCATTGTTTTCAACCCCTTAAGAAGATACCTTACTGTCCGAGGAAACTATTTGGTGAAAAATACTTCTTCACTTTGGGGCTGGACCGTACAGCAGGTGAATGTAATAATAAACAACGTCACCAGTCTCGCGCTCGATAAGCACACAGCGAATTTATCGGGTCTTTTGGTACGGAAAAAAAAAAATTGGATTTTCGGAAAATAATTTTCTTTTTTGCTCCTACCATCATGTAGAATCACCTCTCGAAGTTACTACACTTTGACCCCGGACATTCGTATATATCTATTTATAAGTCCAATGAATGTGAGCTTACTGGGGTAGGTCTTTTGTTATTTTTTTATGCTAAATTACAACGCAGTATTTTGAAGAAAGACATAACATAAGCGTTAATCTTTATTAGGTTGCAGCATTGTATCTATATTATTCCTTCCCGTGGACCCAACTAGCCATGTGTGTGATGGCGTTGAAGCTAAATCCAGTGTGAGGGGTAATTGCCCCCCACCCATCTTGTATGATATGATTTGTATGCAAAGTGGTGTATAATGCACACAGCATCCCCAAAGATGACATAACATAAGCGTTAATCTTTATTAGGTTGCAGCATTGTATCTATATTATTCCTTCCCGTGGACCCAACTAGCCATGTGTGTGATGGCGTTGAAGCTAAATCCAGTGTGAGGGGTAATTGCCCCCCACCCATCTTGTATGATATGATTTGTATGCAAAGTGGTGTATAATGCACACAGCATCCCCAAAGATGACATAACATAAGCGTTAATCTTTATTAGGTTGCAGCATTGTATCTATATTATTCCTTCCCGTGGACCCAACTAGCCATGTGTGTGATGGCGTTGAAGCTAAATCCAGTGTGAGGGGTAATTGCCCCCCACCCATCTTGTATGATATGATTTGTATGCAAAGTGGTGTATAATGCACACAGCATCCCCAAAGATGACATAACATAAGCGTTAATCTTTATTAGGTTGCAGCATTGTATCTATATTATTCCTTCCCGTGGACCCAACTAGCCATGTGTGTGATGGCGTTGAAGCTAAATCCAGTGTGAGGGGTAATTGCCCCCCACCCATCTTGTATGATATCATTTGTGTGCAAAGTGGTGTATAATGCACACAGCATCCCCAAAGATGACATAACATAAGCGTTAATCTTTATTAGGTTGCAGCATTGTATCTATATTATTCCTTCCCGTGGACCCAACTAGCCATGTGTGTGATGGCGTTGAAGCTAAATCCAGTGTGAGGGGTAATTGCCCCCCACCCATCTTGTATGATATGATTTGTATGCAAAGTGGTGTATAATGCACACAGCATCCGCAAAGATGACATAACATAAGCGTTAATCTTTATTAGGTTGCAGCATTGTATCTATATTATTCCTTCCCGTGGACCCAACTAGCCATGTGTGTGATGGCGTTGAAGCTAAATCCAGTGTGAGGGGTAATTGCCCCCCACCCATCTTGTATGATATCATTTGTGTGCAAAGTGGTGTATAATGCACACAGCATCCCCAAAGATGACATAACATAAGCGTTAATCTTTATTAGGTTGCAGCATTGTATCTATATTATTCCTTCCCGTGGACCCAACTAGCCATGTGTGTGATGGCGTTGAAGCTAAATCCAGTGTGAGGGGTAATTGCCCCCCACCCATCTTGTATGATGTGATTTGTATGCAAAGTGGTGTATAATGCACACAGCATCCCCAAAGATGACATAACATAAGCGTTAATCTTTATTAGGTTGCAGCATTGTATCTATATTATTCCTTCCCGTGGACCCAACTAGCCATGTGTGTGATGGCGTTGAAGCTAAATCCAGTGTGAGGGGTAATTGCCCCCCACCCATCTTGTATGATATGATTTGTATGCAAAGTGGTGTATAATGCACACAGCATCCCCAAAGATGACATAACATAAGCGTTAATCTTTATTAGGTTGCAGCATTGTATCTATATTATTCCTTCCCGTGGACCCAACTAGCCATGTGTGTGATGGCGTTGAAGCTAAATCCAGTGTGAGGGGTAATTGCCCCCCACCCATCTTGTATGATGTGATTTGTATGCAAAGTGGTGTATAATGCACACAGCATCCCCAAAGATGACATAACATAAGCGTTAATCTTTATTAGGTTGCAGCATTGTATCTATATTATTCCTTCCCGTGGACCCAACTAGCCATGTGTGTGATGGCGTTGAAGCTAAATCCAGTGTGAGGGGTAATTGCCCCCCACCCATCTTGTATGATATGATTTGTATGCAAAGTGGTGTATAATGCACACAGCATCCCCAAAGATGACATAACATAAGCGTTAATCTTTATTAGGTTGCAGCATTGTATCTATATTATTCCTTCCCGTGGACCCAACTAGCCATGTGTGTGATGGCGTTGAAGCTAAATCCAGTGTGAGGGGTAATTGCCCCCCACCCATCTTGTATGATTTCATTTGTATGCAAAGTGGTGTATAATGCACACAGCATCCCCAAAGATGACATAACATAAGCGTTAATCTTTATTAGGTTGCAGCATTGTATCTATATTATTCCTTCCCGTGGACCCAACTAGCCATGTGTGTGATGGCGTTGAAGCTAAATCCAGTGTGAGGGGTAATTGCCCCCCACCCATCTTGTATGATTTCATTTGTATGCAAAGTGGTGTATAATGCACACAGCATCCCCAAAGATGACATAACATAAGCGTTAATCTTTATTAGGTTGCAGCATTGTATCTATATTATTCCTTCCCGTGGACCCAACTAGCCATGTGTGTGATGGCGTTGAAGCTAAATCCAGTGTGAGGGGTAATTGCCCCCCACCCATCTTGTATGATGTGATTTGTATGCAAAGTGGTGTATAATGCACACAGCATCCCCAAAGATGACATAACATAAGCGTTAATCTTTATTAGGTTGCAGCATTGTATCTATATTATTCCTTCCCGTGGACCCAACTAGCCATGTGTGTGATGGCGTTGAAGCTAAATCCAGTGTGAGGGGTAATTGCCCCCCACCCATCTTGTATGATATGATTTGTATGCAAAGTGGTGTATAATGCACACAGCATCCCCAAAGATGACATAACATAAGCGTTAATCTTTATTAGGTTGCAGCATTGTATCTATATTATTCCTTCCCGTGGACCCAACTAGCCATGTGTGTGATGGCGTTGAAGCTAAATCCAGTGTGAGGGGTAATTGCCCCCCACCCATCTTGTATGATATCATTTGTATGCAAAGTGGTGTATAATGCACACAGCATCCCCAAAGATGACATAACATAAGCGTTAATCTTTATTAGGTTGCAGCATTGTATCTATATTATTCCTTCCCGTGGACCCAACTAGCCATGTGTGTGATGGCGTTGAAGCTAAATCCAGTGTGAGGGGTAATTGCCCCCCACCCATCTTGTATGATATGATTTGTATGCAAAGTGGTGTATAATGCACACAGCATCCCCAAAGATGACATAACATAAGCGTTAATCTTTATTAGGTTGCAGCATTGTATCTATATTATTCCTTCCCGTGGACCCAACTAGCCATGTGTGTGATGGCGTTGAAGCTAAATCCAGTGTGAGGGGTAATTGCCCCCCACCCATCTTGTATGATATGATTTGTATGCAAAGTGGTGTATAATGCACACAGCATCCCCAAAGATGACATAACATAAGCGTTAATCTTTATTAGGTTGCAGCATTGTATCTATATTATTCCTTCCCGTGGACCCAACTAGCCATGTGTGTGATGGCGTTGAAGCTAAATCCAGTGTGAGGGGTAATTGCCCCCCACCCATCTTGTATGATATGATTTGTATGCAAAGTGGTGTATAATGCACACAGCATCCCCAAAGATGACATAACATAAGCGTTAATCTTTATTAGGTTGCAGCATTGTATCTATATTATTCCTTCCCGTGGACCCAACTAGCCATGTGTGTGATGGCGTTGAAGCTAAATCCAGTGTGAGGGGTAATTGCCCCCCACCCATCTTGTATGATATGATTTGTATGCAAAGTGGTGTATAATGCACACAGCATCCCCAAAGATGACATAACATAAGCGTTAATCTTTATTAGGTTGCAGCATTGTATCTATATTATTCCTTCCCGTGGACCCAACTAGCCATGTGTGTGATGGCGTTGAAGCTAAATCCAGTGTGAGGGGTAATTGCCCCCCACCCATCTTGTATGATATGATTTGTATGCAAAGTGGTGTATAATGCACACAGCATCCCCAAAGATGACATAACATAAGCGTTAATCTTTATTAGGTTGCAGCATTGTATCTATATTATTCCTTCCCGTGGACCCAACTAGCCATGTGTGTGATGGCGTTGAAGCTAAATCCAGTGTGAGGGGTAATTGCCCCCCACCCATCTTGTATGATATGATTTGTATGCAAAGTGGTGTATAATGCACACAGCATCCCCAAAGATGACATAACATAAGCGTTAATCTTTATTAGGTTGCAGCATTGTATCTATATTATTCCTTCCCGTGGACCCAACTAGCCATGTGTGTGATGGCGTTGAAGCTAAATCCAGTGTGAGGGGTAATTGCCCCCCACCCATCTTGTATGATTTCATTTGTATGCAAAGTGGTGTATAATGCACACAGCATCCCCAAAGATGACATAACATAAGCGTTAATCTTTATTAGGTTGCAGCATTGTATCTATATTATTCCTTCCCGTGGACCCAACTAGCCATGTGTGTGATGGCGTTGAAGCTAAATCCAGTGTGAGGGGTAATTGCCCCCCACCCATCTTGTATGATATGATTTGTATGCAAAGTGGTGTATAATGCACACAGCATCCCCAAAGATGACATAACATAAGCGTTAATCTTTATTAGGTTGCAGCATTGTATCTATATTATTCCTTCCCGTGGACCCAACTAGCCATGTGTGTGATGGCGTTGAAGCTAAATCCAGTGTGAGGGGTAATTGCCCCCCACCCATCTTGTATGATATCATTTGTGTGCAAAGTGGTGTATAATGCACACAGCATCCCCAAAGATGACATAACATAAGCGTTAATCTTTATTAGGTTGCAGCATTGTATCTATATTATTCCTTCCCGTGGACCCAACTAGCCATGTGTGTGATGGCGTTGAAGCTAAATCCAGTGTGAGGGGTAATTGCCCCCCACCCATCTTGTATGATATGATTTGTATGCAAAGTGGTGTATAATGCACACAGCATCCCCAAAGATGACATAACATAAGCGTTAATCTTTATTAGGTTGCAGCATTGTATCTATATTATTCCTTCCCGTGGACCCAACTAGCCATGTATGTGATGGCGTTGAAGCTAAATCCAGTGTGAGGGGTAATTGCCCCCCACCCATCTTGTATGATGTCATTTGTATGCAAAGTGGTGTATAATGCACACAGCATCCCCAAAGATGACATAACATAAGCGTGAATCTTTATTAGGTTGCAGCATTGTATCTATATTATTCCTTCCCGTGGACCCAACTAGCCATGTGTGTGATGGCGTTGAAGCTAAATCCAGTGTGAGGGGTAATTGCCCCCCACCCATCTTGTATGATATCATTTGTGTGCAAAGTGGTGTATAATGCACACAGCATCCCCAAAGATGACATAACATAAGCGTTAATCTTTATTAGGTTGCAGCATTGTATCTATATTATTCCTTCCCGTGGACCCAACTAGCCATGTGTGTGATGGCGTTGAAGCTAAATCCAGTGTGAGGGGTAATTGCCCCCCACCCATCTTGTATGATGTGATTTGTATGCAAAGTGGTGTATAATGCACACAGCATCCCCAAAGATGACATAACATAAGCGTTAATCTTTATTAGGTTGCAGCATTGTATCTATATTATTCCTTCCCGTGGACCCAACTAGCCATGTGTGTGATGGCGTTGAAGCTAAATCCAGTGTGAGGGGTAATTGCCCCCCACCCATCTTGTATGATATGATTTGTATGCAAAGTGGTGTATAATGCACACAGCATCCCCAAAGATGACATAACATAAGCGTTAATCTTTATTAGGTTGCAGCATTGTATCTATATTATTCCTTCCCGTGGACCCAACTAGCCATGTGTGTGATGGCGTTGAAGCTAAATCCAGTGTGAGGGGTAATTGCCCCCCACCCATCTTGTATGATGTGATTTGTATGCAAAGTGGTGTATAATGCACACAGCATCCCCAAAGATGACATAACATAAGCGTTAATCTTTATTAGGTTGCAGCATTGTATCTATATTATTCCTTCCCGTGGACCCAACTAGCCATGTGTGTGATGGCGTTGAAGCTAAATCCAGTGTGAGGGGTAATTGCCCCCCACCCATCTTGTATGATATGATTTGTATGCAAAGTGGTGTATAATGCACACAGCATCCCCAAAGATGACATAACATAAGCGTTAATCTTTATTAGGTTGCAGCATTGTATCTATATTATTCCTTCCCGTGGACCCAACTAGCCATGTGTGTGATGGCGTTGAAGCTAAATCCAGTGTGAGGGGTAATTGCCCCCCACCCATCTTGTATGATGTGATTTGTATGCAAAGTGGTGTATAATGCACACAGCATCCCCAAAGATGACATAACATAAGCGTTAATCTTTATTAGGTTGCAGCATTGTATCTATATTATTCCTTCCCGTGGACCCAACTAGCCATGTGTGTGATGGCGTTGAAGCTAAATCCAGTGTGAGGGGTAATTGCCCCCCACCCATCTTGTATGATATGATTTGTATGCAAAGTGGTGTATAATGCACACAGCATCCCCAAAGATGACATAACATAAGCGTTAATCTTTATTAGGTTGCAGCATTGTATCTATATTATTCCTTCCCGTGGACCCAACTAGCCATGTGTGTGATGGCGTTGAAGCTAAATCCAGTGTGAGGGGTAATTGCCCCCCACCCATCTTGTATGATGTGATTTGTATGCAAAGTGGTGTATAATGCACACAGCATCCCCAAAGATGACATAACATAAGCGTTAATCTTTATTAGGTTGCAGCATTGTATCTATATTATTCCTTCCCGTGGACCCAACTAGCCATGTGTGTGATGGCGTTGAAGCTAAATCCAGTGTGAGGGGTAATTGCCCCCCACCCATCTTGTATGATATGATTTGTATGCAAAGTGGTGTATAATGCACACAGCATCCCCAAAGATGACATAACATAAGCGTTAATCTTTATTAGGTTGCTAAATAATATGCGACCTGCTGCCCTTGTGTATTGGACAGACCTATGGTTGAATTTGCCCTAGCAAATCCATAAAATAAAGTGGGAATATTAACGACATAAGTGATGAACTCTTTTAAACACAATATTCGACGCGCGCCCCGGCGTAATGGAAGGAATTACGGTCGAATTTGCCCTAGCAGTCCTTGAAAATTGATCTTTCCGAGGGGTTTATTTTAATTATTTCTGATGAACGTATTACTAAAATCTCGGATGTTTCTAGAGAAATCCCTCGAAAAGTTACTAATTCATCGTTTAGAAAAATAAAATCTGTATGAATATAAAAATCACAGTTGAAAATTGTTTTACGTAGAATATTTCATGGTAAGGAATAATTTTTATTAATCTTAAATATAATTAATGTTAATCCTTAGGGATCAATCAAAAAATATAATATATGTTTTGAATTCATTGGAACTAATTCAAATGTGAGCCTCGTGCAAACCCCCGTTATTAGAGTCTCGTGTCGTCTTGAGCATTATTTTGCTTTCCGGCAACTGAAATAGATGATAAAATATGAAAATAGGTTTTCAATGGTGTTTTCTTTTTTAATTAAACCCAAACTTAGAACCTTTTTAAGGATAGCATTATTTTGCTTTTCCGGTGACTGAATTTTTTTTATATTAACTCCACACAGGAGGCCCTGAAGAAAATAATTTCCCTCAGGGCCTATGTCATCTTTGGGGATGCTGTGTGGAGGGTCTTTTTGTGGAGAAGGAGTAAGGAGGAAGGAGTGAACATGGGTCTTGAAGAGTCCCATGTTGTAGGAGAGAGGAAACACAGAGGCCGGCAGTTCGTTCCACAGCCGACCTGTTGAACTTAAGAACGAATCGTAGAAGCGACCCGTTCTCATGTGACAAATGTCAACCGTGTACAAATGTTGGGCGCGCGTTTGGCGTGTATCCCGACTACGCACCGGTGCCGAAGGGATCAATGACGCTAGTTCCTCAGAGCATCTTCCTTTGTAATACCGATAGAACAAGGACAGCATACCTACCTGACGCCTGTGCTCTAAAGATTGCAGTCCGTTTGTTAAGATTGGGGAATCTATCAAACGGACCGCCCGTTTTTGCACAGAGTCAAGGGTTTTTTTCAGGTATTTAGGGGCTCCGGACCAGAGATGGCTGCCAAATTCGACAGTAGGGCGCACTTGCGATTTGTACAGGGTCAGCAGTTGTGTACTATTAAAGTATCTGCGGGCCCTGTACAGTACGCCCAGCTTCTGAGAGGCCAACTTTACTCTGGCTTAGATGGAGCCCCCGTACCTGAGCTGGTCACTTATAGTTACACCAAGCATATCAATGGAAGGTCTGTTCGGAAGATTGCTTCCGTTGAAGGTGACTAGATTTTCATTTGGATCCCTTTTAGACGTAATCAGACAGGATTGGGTCTTTGAAACATTAAATTCGACGAAATTATTTTTTATCCCAGGAGGAAATACTCTCGAGATAACCGTCCATTTTCTGCTTCACAGCCCTCCGAGCCGTTGGAGTTTGTGTGCCCTTTTGGGGCTTGTCAAACAAAAAGCTATCATGAACTGTACTGTCATCCGCGTAAAAATGAATCGGTGCACATGTCAAAAGGTCATTGATGTACATTCGAGGATCCCACCACTTACCCGCCCCGGTAAAGGTAACTTATGGTTACCCCTTCAGGGCACTTGCATGGACTCTAATTTTTTTGTTAAGAACGACTCTACATTTAATAAGAACGAAGCTAAACCTCGAATGTCCCCGCATACGTTTTCAGGGAAGCAGTCTGCGAGTGCTTACTGTGTACAATGTTAGTTTGTTAGTAGAGTTCTTGCCTCTGTTTCTATGTTAGTAGAAGGGGAGAAAAATAAATACAAAAATAAAAACAACTGGTGTAGACTGTGTGTTTACATAGTATGTGCATAGTAATTTAGAGAAAACAAAAGTATAAACGAAAAACATCTGGTGCTGGTCCGGAGAGGAATAATCCACATTCTTCTCGGCGGTCCCGAGGCGAGTCAGTTGGTGATTGGGTTGATCGGTTACGAAGTCAGGGGACCGCTCCCCTTAGCCGATTTATCGGTGGTGCCCTGAAGAAAGTGTAACTGGGAGCTGGGGGAATGGATACCCGAAGACCCTAGGGAGAGATGCGTCGAGTCGTCGGAGGCGGGGAGGAAGATCCCCTAAGGTCGACCGACCATCCCTCAAACCTGCTACTGTCCTCGGGGGAGGCGCGGTAGGTTTGTGGATATCCTGTTTCCGGGGTCTGTCCGT
The DNA here is from genome assembly GCF_061612785.1 of Hesperophylax consimilis. Classification (NCBI taxonomy): domain Eukaryota; kingdom Metazoa; phylum Arthropoda; class Insecta; order Trichoptera; family Limnephilidae; genus Hesperophylax; species Hesperophylax consimilis. The sequence continues at coordinate 27,196,686 of NC_142852.1, read as the reverse complement.
TGACCGTATGAGGGGACGAGGTTTATCCACCCCCTTGTGGGGAAAATGGACATTGACAAAACATTGATGTTCAGTTTCATCCCGGACTCGTGTTGCCCCTAAAGGTGTCTTCTATATGGGTGTATAACCTGAATAACAAAATATAAGAAAAGAAAGCAGAAGAGAATGTGAGGAAACTATAAAGAAAATTATGAAGCAAAAATAAAAACAAAAGTATGAAAGAACGGAGAATTGGTAGAAGCTAAAATTTCCATAGCAAAAAAAAAAATATTATTTGTCATTCCAAGGTATCCACAAAGATGGGAGCTGCTGCTCCTGGGTCTGGTGTTTATCATCTGAGCTGGGTGAAGAACAATTATCAGCAAAATCTGGCGAGGGTGTAAAAGAGTATACAAATCATGGTCAAGGAAGTCAGGAGCAAGTACACCAGGTTATGGTTGATTTTACTCAAGTCAGCGACTCTCAAAGCTGGCCATCTCCCAACCCATGACTTAACATACTTCCTCAGACATTTGTCTTGTTCGAAACGAGATCGGCGTTCCAAACCGGTCTCGTGATTACATCTAGGCCTCTCAGTAATTCATCCCTCGCATCCGTCATTATCTCGCAGTGCCACAGAATGTGCTCGGCGGTTTGGTCCGTATTGCCACAGGCGCAGTTGGGATGGGGTGACAGGGAGAGTCTGTGAAGTGAGGAAGAGGTGAAACCGTCAGCAACCGCCTGAATCGACCTATCCCTTAAAAAGTCAGCAATCCACGTACACAGGGATGCGGGAAGTCCGTAAGAAGGCAATTTGTTGACAAGTGCTCGGTGTGCAAGGTTACAAGTCTCAAATTAGCGCTCAGAAGAATAATGATTTTTCCAGAAATGCAATTAAAGCATATAATATATGGTGTCTGATTTGGATTCGGACCATGATTATTATCGCGATTACAAAATTTCAGCCTGTTTGGTACAATAGAGCCTGAAAAAATGCCTTTTAAAGTCCGAACCCAAGTCTCGAATTAGCGCTCAGTAGAATAATGACTTTTCCAGATATGCAATTAAATGCATATTTTGTGACTGATTTATAATCGGAGCATGATTCTCATCGCGATAACAAAATTTCAGCACGTTTGGTTCCATAGATCCTGAAAAAATCCCTTTTAAAGTCCGAACCCAAGTTTCAAATTAGCGCTCAACGGAATAATGATTTTTCCAGAAATGCAATTAAATGCATATTTTGTGACTGATTTCGATTCGGACCATGATTCTTATCGCGATTAGAATATTTCAGGCCGTTTGATACAATAGAGCAAGAAAAAATGCCTTTTAAAGTCCGAACCCAAGTCTCGAATTAGCGCTCAGTAGAATAATGACTTTTCCAGAAATGCAATTAAATGCAAATTTTTTGATTGATTTCGATTCGGACCATGATTCTTGTCGCGATTAGAATATTTCAGTCCGGTTGATACAATAGAGCCTGAAAAAATGCCTTCTAAAGTCCGAACCCAAGTCTCAAATTAGAGCTCAGAAGAATAATGATTTATCCAGAAATGAAATTAAATGCATATTTTGTGACTGATTTCGATTCAGACCATGATTTTTATCGCGATTAGAATATTTCTGCCCGTTTGATACAATAGAGCAAGAAAAAATGCCTTTTAAAGTCCGAACCCAAGTCTCAAATAAGCGCTCAGTAGAATAATTATTTTTCCATAAAGGCAATTAAATGCAAATTTTGTGATTGATTTCGTTTCGGACCATGATTCTTGTCGCGATGACAAAATTTCAGAACGATTGGTAGCATAGAGCCTGAAAAAATGCCTTTTAATGTCCGAACCCAAGTCTCAAATTTGCGCTCAGTAGAATAATGATTTTTCCAGAAATGCAATTAAATGCATATTTTGTGACTGATTTCAAATCGAACCATGATTCTCATCGCGATAACAAAATTTCAGCCCGTTTAGTATCAAAGAGCCTGAAAAAATGCTTATTAAAGTACGAACCCAAGTCTCAAATTTGCGCTCAGTAGAATAATGATTTTTCCAGAAATGCAATTAAATGCATATTTTGTGACTGATTTCAAATCGAACCATGATTCTCATCGCGATAACAAAATTTCAGCCCGTTTAGTATCAAAGAGCCTGAAAAAATGCTTATTAAAGTACGAACCCAAGTCTCAAATTAGCACCCAGTAGGATTATAATTTTTCCAGAAATGCAATTAAATGCAAATTTTGTGACTGATTTCGCTTGGGACCATGATTCTTATCGCGATTACAAAATTTTAACACGTCTGGTACCATTCTCATCGCGATTACAAAATTTCAGCCCGTTTATTATGTAAGAGCCTGAAAAAATGCCTTTTAAAGGCCGAACCCAAGTCTCAAATTTGCGCTGAGTAGAATAATGATTTTTCCAGAAATACAATTAAATGCACATTTTGTGACTGATTTCAAATGAAACCATGATTCTCATCGCGATTACAAAATTTCAGCCCGTTTAGTATCAAAGAGCCTGAAAAAATGCCTTTAAAATCCGAACCCAAGTCTCAAATTAGTGCAGAGTAGGATAATTAATTTTCCAAAAATGCAATTAAATGCAGATTTGTGACTTATTTCGATTGGGACCATGATTCTTGTCGCGATCACAAAATTTCAGAACGTTTTGTACCATAGAGCCTGAAGAAATAGCTTTTAATGTCCGAACCCAAGTCTCAATAGGATAATTTTTTTCCAGAAATGCAATTAAATGCATATTTTGTGATTGATTTTGATTCGGACTACAATTCTCATGGCGATAACAAAATTTCAGCCCGTTTGGTACCATAGAGCCTGAAAAAATGCTTATTAAAGTACGATCCCAAGTCTCAAATTAGCACCCAGTAGGATTATAATTTTTCCAGAAATGCAATTAAATGCAAATTTTGTGACTGATTTCGCTTGGGACTATGATTCTTATCGCGATTACAAAATTTTAACACGTTTGGTACCATAGAACCTGAAAAAATACATTTTAAAGTCCGAACCCAAGTGTCAAATTAGCGCTCAGTATAATAATGATTTATCCTGCAATGCAATTAAATGCATATTTTGTGACTGATTTCAAATGAAACCACGATTCTCATCGCGATTACAAAATTTCAGCCCGTTTATTATCGAAGATCCTGAAAAAATGCCTTTTAAAGTCCGAACCCAAGTCTCAAATTTGCGCCCAGTAGGATAATTATTATTCCAGAAATGCAATAAAATGAAAATTTTGTGATTGATTTTCATTCGAACAATGATTCTTATCGCGATAACAAAATTTCAGCCCGTTTGGTTCCATACAGCCTGAAAAAATGCCTTTAAAGGCCGAACCCAAGTCTCAAATTTGCGCTCAGTAGAATAATAATTTTTCCAGAAATGCAATTAAATGAATATTTTGTGACTGATTTCAAATCAAATCATGATTCTCATCGCGATAACAAAATTTCAGCCCGTTTGGTACCATAGAGCATGAAAAAATGCCTTTTAAAATCCGAACCTTAGTCTCAAATTAAAGCCCAGTAGAATAATGATTTTTCCAGAAATGCAATTAAATGCATATTTTGGAATTGATTTCAAATGAAACCATGATTCTCATCGCGATTACAAAATTTCAGTCCGTTTAGTATAAAAGAGCCTGAAAAAATGCCTTTTAAAGTCCGAACCCAGTTCTCAAATTATTGCCCAGTAGGATAATTATTTTTCCAGAAATGCAATCAAATGAAAATTTTCATTCGGACAATGATTCTTATCACGATTACAAAATTTCACCCCGTTTGGTACCATAGAGCCTGAAATAATGCCTTTTTGAAGTCCGAACCCGAGTCTCAAATTTGCGCTCAGTAGAATAATGATTTATACAGAAATGCAATAAAATGCATATTTTGTGACTAATTTCGAATCGCACCATGATTCTTATCGCGATAAGAATATTTCAGCCCGTTTGATACAATAGAGCCTGAAAAAATGACTTTTAAAGTCCGAACCCAAGTCTCATATTAGCGCCCAGTAGGATAATTATTTTTCCGTTTTCAGCCCGGTTATTATCGAAGAGCCTGAAAAAATGCCTTTTAAAGTCCGAACCCAAGTCTAAAAATTTGCGCCCAGTAGGATAATTATTTTTCCAGAAATGCAATAAAATGAAAATTTGGTGATTGATTTTCATTCGAACAATGATTCTTAACGCGAAAACAAAATTTCAGCCCGTTTGGTTCCATAGAACCTGAAAAAATGCCTTTTAAAGGCCGAACCCACGTCTCAAATTTGCGCTCAGTAGAATAATGATTTTTCTAGAAATACAATTAAATGCACATTTTGTGACTGATTTCAAATGAAACCATGATTCTCATCGCGATTACAAAATTTAAGCCCGTTTAGTATCAAAGAGCCTGAAAAAATGCCTTTTAAAGTCCGAACACAAGTCTCCAATTTGCGCTCAGAAGAATAATGATTTTTCCAGAAATACAATTAAGTGCACATTGATTTCGATTCGGACTACAATTCTTATGGCGATAACAAAAATTCAGCCCGTTTGGTACCATAGAGCCTGAAACAATGCCTTTTAAAGTCCGAACCCAAGTCTCAAATGTGAGCTCAGTAGAATAATGATTTATCCAGAAATGCAATTAAATGCATTTTTTTTGACAGATTTCAAATCTAACGATGATTCTCATCGCGGTTACGAAATTTCAGCCCGTTTAGTATCAAAGAGCCTGAAAAAATGCCTTTTAAAGTCCGAACTCAAGTCTCAAATTAGTGCCCAGTAGGATAATTATTTTTCCAAAAATGCAATTAAATGCATATAAAGTGAATGATCTTGATTCGGACCATGATTCTCATCGCGATACCAAAATTTCAGCCCGTTTGGTTCCATAGAGCCTGAAAAAATGCCTTTTAAAGGCCGAACCCAAGTCTCAAATTAGCGCTCAGTAGAATAACGATTTATCCAGAAATGCAATTTAATGCATATTAAGTGACTGATTTCGCTTGGGAACATGATTCTTATCGCGATTACAAAATTTGAGCACGTTTGGTTTCATAGAGCCTGAAAAAATACATTTTAAACTCCGAACCCAAGTGTCAAATTAGTGGTCAGTAGAATAATGATTTATCCAGAAATGCAATTAAATGCACATTTTGTGACTGATTTCAAATGAAACCATGATTTTTATCGCGATTACAAAATTTCAGCCCGTTTAGTATCAAAGAGCCTGAAAAAATGCCTTTAAAATCCGAACCCAAGTCTCAAATTAGTGCCCAGTAGGATAATTTTTTTTCCAAAAATGCAATTAAATGCAGATTTTGTGACTTATTTCGATTGGGACCATGATTCTTGTCGCGATCACAAAATTTCAGCACGTTTTGTACTATAGAGCCTGAAGAAAAAGCTTTTAATGTCCGAACCCAAGTCTCAATTGGATAATTTTTTTTCCAGAAATGCAATTAAATGCATATTTTGTGATTGATTTCGATTCGGACTACAATTCTCATGGCGTTAAAAAAATTTCAGCCCGTTAAGTATCTAAGAGCCTGAAAAAATGCTTAGTAAAGTACGAACCCAAGTCTCAAATTAGCACCCAGTAGGATTATAATTTTTCCAGAAATGCAATTAAATGCAGATTTTGTGACTGATTTCGCTTGGGACCATGATTCTTATCGCGATTACAAAATTTTAGCACGTTTGGTTCCATAGAGCCTGAAAAAATGACTTTTAAAGTCCGAACCTAAGTCTCAAATTAGCGCTTAGTAAACGATTTATCCAGAAATGCAATTTAAGGCATATTTTGTGACTGATTTCAAATCGAACCATGATTTTCATCGCCATTTCAAAATATCAGCCCGTTGGGTACTATAGAGCCTGAAAAAATGCCTTTTAAAGGATGAACCCAAGTCTCAAATTAGCGCTTAGTAGAATAACGATTTATCCAGAAATGCAATTTAATGCATATAAAGTGACTGATTTCAAATCGAACCATGATTCTCATCGCGATTACAAAATTTCAGCCCGTTTAGTATCAAAGAGCCTGAAAAAATGCCTTTTAAAGTCCGAACCCAAGTCTCAAATTAGTGCCCAGTAGAATAATGATTTTTCCAGAAATGCAATTTAATGCATATTTTGTGACTGATTTCAAATCGAACAATGATTCTCATTGCGATAACAAAATTTCAGCCTGTTTGGTATCAAAAGCCTGAAAAAATGACTTTTAAAGTCCGAACCTAAGTCTCAAATTAGCGCTTAGTAAACGATTTATCAAGAAATGCAATTTAATGCATATTTTGTGACTGATTTCAAATTGAACCATGATTTTCATCGCCATTTAAAAATTTCAGCCCATTTGGTACTATAGAGCCTGAAAAAATGCCTTTTAAAGGATGAACCCAAGTCTCAAATTAGCGCTTAGTAGAATAACGATTTATCCAGAAATGCAATTTAATGCATATAAAGTGACTGATTTCAAATGAAACCATGATTCTCATCGCGATTACAAAATTTCAGCCCGTTTAGAATCAAAGAGTCTGAAAAAATGCCTTTTAAAGTCCGAACTCAAGTCTCAAATTTGCGCCCAGTAGGATAATTATTTTTCCAGAAATGCAATAAAATAAATAATTTTGTGATAGATTTTCATTCGGACAATGATTCTTATCGCGATAACAAAATTTCAGCCCGTTTGGTTCCATAAAGCCTGAAAAAATGCCTTTTAAAGTCCGAACCCAAGTCTCAAATTAGTGCCCAGTAGAATAATAATTTTTCCAGAAATGCAATTAAATGCATATTTTGTGACTGATTTTAAATGAAACCATGATTCTCATCGGGATTACAAAATTTCAGCCCGTTTAGTATCAAAGAGCCTGAAAAAATGCCTTTTAAAGTCCGAACCCAAGTCTAAAATTTGCGCCCAGTAGGATAATTATTTTTCCAGAAATGCAATAAAATAAATAATTTTGTGATTGATTTTCATTCAGACAATGATTCTTATCGCGATAACAAAATTTCAGCCCGTTTGGTTCCATAAAGCCTGAAAAAATGCCTTTTAAAGTCCGAACCCAAGTCTCAAATTAGTGCCCAGTAGAATAATTATTTTTCCAGAAATGCATATTTTGTGACTGATTTCAAATGAAACCATGATTCTCATCGCGATTACAAAATTTCAGCCCGTTTAGTATCAAAGAACCTGAAAAAATGCCTTTTAAAGGCCGAACCCAAGTCTCAAATAAGCGCTCAGAAGAATAACGATTTATCCAGAAATGCAATTAAATGCATATAAAGTGACTGATTTCGCTTGGGACCATGATTCTTATCGCGATTACGAAATTTCAGCCCGTTTAGTATCATAGAGCCTGAAAAAATACATTTTAAAGTCCGAACCCAAGTCTCAAATTTGCGCTTAGTAGAATAAAGAATTTTCCAGAAATGCAATTAAATGCATATTTTGTGACTGATTTCAAATCGAACCATGATTCTCATCGCGATAACAAAATTTCAGCCCGTTTGGTACCAAAGAGCATGATAAAATGCCTTTTAAAGTCCGAACCCAAGTCTCAAATTAGTGCCCAGTAGAATAAAGATTTTTCCAGAAATGCAATTAAATGCATATTTTGTGACTGATTTCAAATGAAACCATGATTCTCATCGCGATTACAAAATTTCAGCCCGTTAAGTATCAAAGAGCCTGAAAAAATGCCTTTTAAAGTCCGAACCCAAGTCTCAAATTTGCGCTCAGTATAATAATGATTCTTCCAGAAATGCAATTAAATGCATATTTTGTGACTGATTTCAAATGAAACCATGATTCTCATCGCGATTACAAAATTTCAGCCCGTTAAGTATCAAAGAGCCTGAAAAAATGCCTTTTAAAATCCGAACCCAAGTCTCAAATTTGCGCTCAGTAGAATAATGATTCTTCCAGAAATGCAATTAAATGCAAATTTTGTGATTGATTTCGATTCGGACTACAATTCTTATGGCGATAACAAAAATTCAGCCCGTTTGGTACCATAGAGCCTGAAAAAATGCTTATTAAAGTACGAACCCAAGTTTTAAATTAGCACCCAGTAGGATTATAATTTTTCCAGAAATGCAATTTAATGCAAATTTTCTGACTGATTTCGCTTGGGACCATGATTCTTATCGCGATTACAAAATTTTAACACGTTTGGTACCATAGAGCCTGAAAAAATACATTTTAAAGTCCGAACCCAAGTGTCAAATTAGCGCTCAGTAGAATAATGATTTATCCAGCAATGCAATTAAATGCATATTTTGTGACTGATTTCAAATGAAACAACGATTCTCATCGCGATTACAAAATTTCAGCCCTTTTATTATCGAAGAGCCTGAAAAAATGCCTTTTAAAGTCCGAACCCAAGTCTCAAATTTGCGCCCAGTAGGATAATTATTTTTCCAGAAATGCAATAAAATGAAAAATTTGTGATTGATTTTCATTCGAACAATGATTCTTAACGCGATTAAAAAACTTCAGCCCGTTTGGTTCCATAGAGCCTGAAAAAATGCCTTTTAAAGGCCGAACTCAAGTCTCAAATTAGCGCTCAGTAGAATAACAATTTATCCAGAAATGCAATTTAATGCATATAAAGTGACTGATTTCGCTTGGGACCATGATTCTTATCGCGATTACAAAATTTTAGCACGTTTGGTACCATAGAGCCTGAAAAAATACATTTTAAAGTCCAATCCCAAGTGTCAAATTAGCGGTCAGTAGAATAATGATTTATCCAGAAATGCAATTTAATGCATATTTCGTGACTGATTTCAAATGAAACCATAATTCTCATCGCGATTACAAAATTTCAGCCCGTTTAGTATCAAAGAGCCTGAAAAAATGCCTTTTAAAGTCCGAACCCAAGTCTCAAATTTGCGCCCAGTAGGATAATTATTTTTCCAGAAATGCAATAAAATGAAAAATTTGTGATTGATTTTCATTCGAACAATGATTCTTAACGCGATTAAAAAACTTCAGCCCGTTTGGTTCCATAGAGCCTGAAAAAATGCCTTTTAAAGGCCGAACCCAAGTCTCAAATTTGCGCTCAGTAGAATAATGATTTTTCGAGAAATACAATTAAATGCACATTTCGTGACTGATTTCAAATGAAACCATGATTCTCATCGCGATTACAAAATTTCAGCCCGTTTAGTATCAAAGAGCCTGAAAAAATGCCTTTAAAATCCGAACCCATGTCTCAAATTAGTGCCCAGTAGAATAATTATTTTTCCAAAAATGCAATTAAATGCAGATTTTGTGACTTATTTCGATTGGGACCATGATTCTTGTCGCGATCATAAAATTTCAGCACGTTTTGTACCAAAGAGCCAGAAGAAATAGCTTTTAATGTCCGAACCCAAGTCTCAAATTTGCGCTCAGTAGAATAATGATTTTTCCAGAAATGCAATTAAATGCATATTTTGTGACTGATTTCAAATGAAACCATGATTATCATGGCGATTAAAAAATTTCAGCCCGTTTAGTATCAAAGAGCCTGAAAAAATGCCTTTTAAAGTCCGAACCCAAGTCTCAAATTTGCGCCCAGTAGAATAATGATTTTACCAGAAATACAATTAAGTGCACATTTTAAGACTGATTTCAAATGAAACCATGATTCTGATCGCGATTACAAAATTTCAGCCCGTTTGGTACCAAAGAGCATGATAAAATGCCTTTTAAAGTCCGAACCCAAGTCTCAAATTAGTGCCCAGTAGAATAAAGATTTTTCCAGAAATGCAATTAAATGCATATTTTGTGACTGATTTCAAATGAAACCATGATTCTCATCGCGATTACAAAATTTCAGCCCGTTAAGTATCAAAGAGCCTGAAAAAATGCCTTTTAAAGTCCGAACCCAAGTCTCAAATTTGCGCTCAGTAGAATAATGATTCTTCCAGAAATGCAATTAAATGCATATTTTGTGACTGAATTCAAATCGAACCATGATTCTCATCGCGATTACAAAATTTCAGCCCGTTTAGTATCAAAGAGCCTGAAAAAATGCCTTTTAAAGTCCGAACCCAAGTCTCAAATTTGCGCTCAGTAGAATAATGATTTTTCCAGAAATGCAATTAAATGCATATTTTGTGACTGATTTCAAATGAAACCATGATTCTCATGGCGTATACAAAATTTCAGCCCGTTTTGTATCAAAGAGCCTGAAAAAATGCCTTTTAAAGTCCGAACCCAAGTCTCAAATTTGCGCCCAGTAGGATAATTATTTTTCCAGAAATGCAATAAAATGAAAATTTTGTGATTGATTTTCATTTGGACAATGATTCTTATCGCGATTACAAAATTTCAGCCCGTTTAGTATCAAAGAGCCTGAAAAAATGCTTTTTAAAGTCCGAACCCAAGTCTCAAATTAGTGCCAAGTAGGATAATTATTTTTCCAAAAATGCAATTAAATGCAGATTTTGTGACTTATTTCGATTGGGACCATGATTCTTGTCGCGATCACAAAATTTCAGCACGTTTTGTACCATAGAGCCTGAAGAAATAGCTTTTAATGTCCGAACCCAAGTCTCAATAGGATAATTTTTTTTCGAGAAATGCAATTAAATGCAAATTTTGTGATTGATTTCGATTCGGACTACAATTCTTTTGGCGATAACAAAAATTCAGCCCGTTTGGTACCATAGAGCCTGAAAAAATGCTTATTAAAGTACGAACCCAAGTTTCAAATTAGCACGCAGTAGGATTATAATTTCTCCAGAAATGCAATTAAATGCAAATTTTGTGACTGATTTCGCTTGGGACCATGATTCTTATCGCGATTACAAAATTTTAACACGTTTGGTACCATAGAGCCTGAAAAAATACATTTTAAAGTCCTAACCCAAGTGTCAAATTAGCGCTCAGTAGAATAATGATTTATCCAGCAATGCAATTAAATGCATATTTTGTGACTGATTTCAAATGAAACAACGATTCTCATCGCGATAACAAAATTTCAGCCCTTTTATTATCGAAGAGCCTGAAAAAATGCCTTTTAAAGTCCGAACCCAAGTCTCAAATTTGCGCCCAGCAGGATAATTATTTTTCCAGAAATGCAATAAAATGAAAATTTTGTGATTGATTTTCATTCGGACAATGATTCTTATCGCGATAACAAAATTTCAGCCCGTTTGGTTCCATAGAGCCTGAAAAAATGCCTTTTAAAGGCCGAACTCAAGTCTCAAATTAGCGCTCAGTAGAATAACAATTTATCCAGAAATGCAATTTAATGCATATAAAGTGACTGATTTCGCTTGGGACCATGATTCTTATCGCGATTACAAAATTTTAGCACGTTTGGTACCATAGAGCCTGAAAAAATACATTTTAAAGTCCAATCCCAAGTGTCAAATTAGCGGTCAGTAGAATAATGATTTATCCAGAAATGCAATTTAATGCATATTTCGTGACTGATTTCAAATGAAACCATAATTCTCATCGCGATTACAAAATTTCAGCCCGTTTAGTATCAAAGAGCCTGAAAAAATGCCTTTTAAAGTCCGAACCCAAGTCTCAAATTTGCGCCCAGTAGGATAATTATTTTTCCAGAAATGCAATAAAATGAAAATTTTGTGATTGATTTTCATTCGGACAATGATTCTTATCGCGATAACAAAATTTCAGCCCGTTTGGTTCCATAGAGCCTGAAAAAATGCCTTTTAAAGGCCGAACTCAAGTCTCAAATTAGCGCTCAGTAGAATAACAATTTATCCAGAAATGCAATTTAATGCATATAAAGTGACTGATTTCGCTTGGGACCATGATTCTTATCGCGATTACAAAATTTTAGCACGTTTGGTACCATAGAGCCTGAAAAAATACATTTTAAAGTCCAATCCCAAGTGTCAAATTAGCGGTCAGTAGAATAATGATTTATCCAGAAATGCAATTTAATGCATATTTCGTGACTGATTTCAAATGAAACCATAATTCTCATCGCGATTACAAAATTTCAGCCCGTTTAGTATCAAAGAGCCTGAAAAAATGCCTTTTAAAGTCCGAACCCAAGTCTCAAATTTGCGCACAGTAGAATAATGATTTTTCCAGAAATACAATTAAATGCACATTTTGTGACTGATTTCAAATGAAACCATGATTCTCATCGCGATTACAAAATTTCAGCCCGTTTAGTATCAAAGAGCCTGAAAAAATGCCTTTTAAAGTCCGAACCCAAGTCTCAAATTTGCGCTCAGTAGAATAATGATTTATCCAGAAATGCAATTTAATGCATATTTCGTGACTGATTTCAAATGAAACCATGATTCTCATCGCGATTACAAAATTTCAGCCCGTTTAGTATCAAAGAGCCGGAAAAATGCTTTTTAAAGTCCGAACCCAAGTCTCAAATTAGTGCCAAGTAGGATAATTATTTTTCCAAAAATGCAATTAAATGCAGATTTTGTGACTAATTTCGATTGGGACCATGATTCTTGTCGCGATCACAAAATTTCAGCACGTTTTGTACCATAGAGCCTGAAGAAATAGCTTTTAATGTCCGAACCCAAGTCTCAATAGGATAATTTTTTTTCGAGAAATGCAATTAAATGCAAATTTTGTGATTGATTTCGTTTCGGACTACAATTCTCATGGCGATAACAAAAATTCAGCCCGTTTGGTACCATAGAGCCTGAAAAAATGCTTATAAAAGTACGAACCCAAGTTTCAAATTAGCACGCAGTAGGATTATAATTTCTCCAGAAATGCAATTAAATGCAAATTTTGTGACTGATTTCGCTTGGGACCATGATTCTTATCGCGATTACAAAACTTTAACACGTTTGGTACCATAGAGCCTGAAAAAATACATTTTAAAGTCCGAACCCAAGTGTCAAATTAGCGCTCAGTAGAATAATGATTTATCCAGCAATGCAATTAAATGCATATTTTGTGACTGATTTCAAATGAAACAACGATTCTCATCGCGATAACAAAATTTCAGCCCTTTTATTATCGAAGAGCCTGAAAAAATGCCTTTTAAAGTCCGAACCCAAGTCTCAAATTTGCGCTCAGTAGAATAATGATTTATCCAGAAATGCAATTTAATGCATATTTCGTGACTGATTTCAAATGAAACCATGATTCTCATCGCGATTACAAAATTTCAGCCCGTTTAGTATCAAAAAGCCGGAAAAATGCTTTTTAAAGTCCGAACCCAAGTCTCAAATTAGTGCCAAGTAGGATAATTATTTTTCCAAAAATGCAATTAAATGCAGATTTTGTGACTAATTTCGATTGGGACCATGATTCTTGTCGCGATCACAAAATTTCAGCACGTTTTGTACCATAGAGCCTGAAGAAATAGCTTTTAATGTCCGAACCCAAGTCTCAATAGGATAATTTTTTTTCGAGAAATGCAATTAAATGCAAATTTTGTGATTGATTTCGATTCGGACTACAATTCTCATGGCGATAACAAAAATTCAGCCCGTTTGGTACCATAGAACCTGAAAAAATGCTTATTAAAGTACGAACCCAAGTTTCAAATTAGCACCCAGTAGGATTATAATTTTTCCAGAAATGCAATTAAATGAAAATTTTGTGACTGATTTCGCTTGGGACCATGATTCTTATCGCGATTACAAAACTTTAACACGTTTGGTACCATAGAGCCTGAAAAAATACATTTTAAAGTCCGAACCCAAGTGTCAAATTAGCGCTCAGTAGAATAATGATTTATCCAGCAATGCAATTAAATGCATATTTTGTGACTGATTTCAAATGAAACAACGATTCTCATCGCGATAACAAAATTTCAGCCCTTTTATTATCGAAGAGCCTGAAAAAATGCCTTTTAAAGTCCGAACCCAAGTCTCAAATTTGCGCCCAGTAGGATAATTATTTTTCCAGAAATGCAATAAAATGAAAATTTTGTGATTGATTTTCATTCGAACAATGATTCTTAACGCGATTAAAAAACTTCAGCCCGTTTGGTTCCATAGAGCCTGAAAAAATGCCTTTTAAAGTCCGAACCCAAGTCTCAAATTTGCGATCAGTAGAATAATGATTTTTCCAGAAATGCAATTAAATGCATATTTTGTGACTGATTTCAAATGAAACCATGATTCTCATGGCGTATACAAAATTTCAGCCCGTTTTGTATCAAAGAGCCTGAAAGAATGCCTTTTAAAGTCCGAACCCAAGTCTCAAATTTGCGCCCAGTAGGATAATTATTTTTCCAGAAATGCAATAAAATGAAAATTTTGTGATTGATTTTCATTCGGACAATGATTCTTATCGCGATTACAAAATTTCAGCCCGTTTAGTATCAAAGAGCCTGAAAAAATGCTTTTTAAAGTCCGAACCCAAGTCTCAAATTAGTGCCAAGTAGGATAATTATTTTTCCAAAAATGCAATTAAATGCAGATTTTGTGACTTATTTCGATTGGGACCATGATTCTTGTCGCGATCACAAAATTTCAGCACGTTTTGTACCATAGAGCCTGAAGAAATAGCTTTTAATGTCCGAACCCAAGTCTCAATAGGATAATTTTTTTTCGAGAAATGCAATTAAATGCAAATTTTGTGATTGATTTCGATTCGGACTACAATTCTTTTTGCGATAACAAAAATTCAGCCCGTTTGGTACCATAGAGCCTGAAAAAATGCTTATTAAAGTACGAACCCAAGTTTCAAATTAGCACGCAGTAGGATTATAATTTCTCCAGAAATGCAATTAAATGCAAATTTTGTGACTGATTTCGCTTGGGACCATGATTCTTATCGCGATTACAAAACTTTAACACGTTTGGTACCATAGAGCCTGAAAAAATACATTTTAAAGTCCGAACCCAAGTGTCAAATTAGCGCTCAGTAGAATAATGATTTATCCAGCAATGCAATTAAATGCATATTTTGTGACTGATTTCAAATGAAACAACGATTCTCATCGCGATAACAAAATTTCAGCCCTTTTATTATCGAAGAGCCTGAAAAAATGCCTTTTAAAGTCCGAACCCAAGTCTCAAATTTGCGCTCAGTAGAATAATGATTTATCCAGAAATGCAATTTAATGCATATTTCGTGACTGATTTCAAATGAAACCATGATTCTCATCGCGATTACAAAATTTCAGCCCATTTAGTATCAAAGAGCCGGAAAAATGCTTTTTAAAGTCCGAACCCAAGTCTCAAATTAGTGCCAAGTAGGATAATTATTTTTCCAAAAATGCAATTAAATGCAGATTTTGTGACTAATTTCGATTGGGACCATGATTCTTGTCGCGATCACAAAATTTCAGCACGTTTTGTACCATAGAGCCTGAAGAAATAGCTTTTAATGTCCGAACCCAAGTCTCAATAGGATAATTTTTTTTCGAGAAATGCAATTAAATGCAAATTTTGTGATTGATTTCGATTCGGACTACAATTCTCATGGCGATAACAAAAATTCAGCCCGTTTGGTACCATAGAACCTGAAAAAATGCTTATTAAAGTACGAACCCAAGTTTCAAATTAGCACCCAGTAGGATTATAATTTTTCCAGAAATGCAATTAAATGAAAATTTTGTGACTGATTTCGCTTGGGACCATGATTCTTATCGCGATTACAAAACTTTAACACGTTTGGTACCATAGAGCCTGAAAAAATACATTTTAAAGTCCGAACCCAAGTGTCAAATTAGCGCTCAGTAGAATAATGATTTATCCAGCAATGCAATTAAATGCATATTTTGTGACTGATTTCAAATGAAACAACGATTCTCATCGCGATAACAAAATTTCAGCCCTTTTATTATCGAAGAGCCTGAAAAAATGCCTTTTAAAGTCCGAACCCAAGTCTCAAATTTGCGCCCAGTAGGATAATTATTTTTCCAGAAATGCAATAAAATGAAAATTTTGTGATTGATTTTCATTCGAACAATGATTCTTAACGCGATTAAAAAACTTCAGCCCGTTTGGTTCCATAGAGCCTGAAAAAATGCCTTTTAAAGTCCGAACCCAAGTCTCAAATTTGCGCTCAGTAGAATAATGATTTTTCCAGAAATGCAATTAAATGCATATTTTGTGACTGATTTCAAATGAAACCATGATTCTCATGGCGTATACAAAATTTCAGCCCGTTTTGTATCAAAGAGCCTGAAAAAATGCCTTTTAAAGTCCGAACCCAAGTCTCAAATTTGCGCCCAGTAGGATAATTATTTTTCCAGAAATGCAATAAAATGAAAATTTTGTGATTGATTTTCATTCGGACAATGATTCTTATCGCGATTACAAAATTTCAGCCCGTTTAGTATCAAAGAGCCTGAAAAAATGCTTTTTAAAGTCCGAACCCAAGTCTCAAATTAGTGCCAAGTAGGATAATTATTTTTCCAAAAATGCAATTAAATGCAGATTTTGTGACTTATTTCGATTGGGACCATGATTCTTGTCGCGATCACAAAATTTCAGCACGTTTTGTACCATAGAGCCTGAAGAAATAGCTTTTAATGTCCGAACCCAAGTCTCAATAGGATAATTTTTTTTCGAGAAATGCAATTAAATGCAAATTTTGTGATTGATTTCGATTCGGACTACAATTCTTTTGGCGATAACAAAAATTCAGCCCGTTTGGTACCATAGAGCCTGAAAAAATGCTTATTAAAGTACGAACCCAAGTTTCAAATTAGCACGCAGTAGGATTATAATTTCTCCAGAAATGCAATTAAATGCAAATTTTGTGACTGATTTCGCTTGGGACCATGATTCTTATCGCGATTACAAAATTTTAACACGTTTGGTACCATAGAGCCTGAAAAAATACATTTTAAAGTCCTAACCCAAGTGTCAAATTAGCGCTCAGTAGAATAATGATTTATCCAGCAATGCAATTAAATGCATATTTTGTGACTGATTTCAAATGAAACAACGATTCTCATCGCGATAACAAAATTTCAGCCCTTTTATTATCGAAGAGCCTGAAAAAATGCCTTTTAAAGTCCGAACCCAAGTCTCAAATTTGCGCCCAGCAGGATAATTATTTTTCCAGAAATGCAATAAAATGAAAATTTTGTGATTGATTTTCATTCGGACAATGATTCTTATCGCGATAACAAAATTTCAGCCCGTTTGGTTCCATAGAGCCTGAAAAAATGCCTTTTAAAGGCCGAACTCAAGTCTCAAATAAGCGCTCAGTAGAATAACAATTTATCCAGAAATGCAATTTAATGCATATAAAGTGACTGATTTCGCTTGGGACCATGATTCTTATCGCGATTACAAAATTTTAGCACGTTTGGTACCATAGAGCCTGAAAAAATACATTTTAAAGTCCAATCCCAAGTGTCAAATTAGCGGTCAGTAGAATAATGATTTATCCAGAAATGCAATTTAATGCATATTTCGTGACTGATTTCAAATGAAACCATAATTCTCATCGCGATTACAAAATTTCAGCCCGTTTAGTATCAAAGAGCCTGAAAAAATGCCTTTTAAAGTCCGAACCCAAGTCTCAAATTTGCGCCCAGTAGGATAATTATTTTTCCAGAAATGCAATAAAATGAAAATTTTGTGATTGATTTTCATTCGGACAATGATTCTTATCGCGATAACAAAATTTCAGCCCGTTTGGTTCCATAGAGCCTGAAAAAATGCCTTTTAAAGGCCGAACTCAAGTCTCAAATTAGCGCTCAGTAGAATAACAATTTATCCAGAAATGCAATTTAATGCATATAAAGTGACTGATTTCGCTTGAGACCATGATTCTTGTCGCGATTACAAAATTTTAGCACGTTTGGTACCATAGAGCCTGAAAAAATACATTTTAAAGTCCAATCCCAAGTGTCAAATTAGCGGTCAGTAGAATAATGATTTATCCAGAAATGCAATTTAATGCATATTTCGTGACTGATTTCAAATGAAACCATAATTCTCATCGCGATTACAAAATTTCAGCCCGTTTAGTATCAAAGAGCCTGAAAAAATGCCTTTTAAAGTCCGAACCCAAGTCTCAAATTTGAGCCCAGTAGGATAATTATTTTTCCAGAAATGCAATAAAATGAAAATTTTGTGATTGATTTTCATTCGGACAATGATTCTTATCGCGATAACAAAATTTCAGCCCGTTTGGTTCCATAGAGCCTGAAAAAATGCCTTTTAAAGGCCGAACTCAAGTCTCAAATTAGCGCTCAGTAGAATAACAATTTATCCAGAAATGCAATTTAATGCATATAAAGTGACTGATTTCGCTTGGGACCATGATTCTTATCGCGATTACAAAATTTTAGCACGTTTGGTACCATAGAGCCTGAAAAAATACATTTTAAAGTCCAATCCCAAGTGTCAAATTAGCGGTCAGTAGAATAATGATTTATCCAGAAATGCAATTTAATGCATATTTCGTGACTGATTTCAAATGAAACCATAATTCTCATCGCGATTACAAAATTTCAGCCCGTTTAGTATCAAAGAGCCTGAAAAAATGCCTTTTAAAGTCCGAACCCAAGTCTCAAATTTGCGCACAGTAGAATAATGATTTTTCCAGAAATACAATTAAATGCACATTTTGTGACTGATTTCAAATGAAACCATGATTCTCATCGCGATTACAAAATTTCAGCCCGTTTAGTATCAAAGAGCCTGAAAAAATGCCTTTTAAAGTCCGAACCCAAGTCTCAAATTTGCGCTCAGTAGAATAATGATTTATCCAGAAATGCAATTTAATGCATATTTCGTGACTGATTTCAAATGAAACCATGATTCTCATCGCGATTACAAAATTTCAGCCCGTTTAGTATCAAAGAGCCGGAAAAATGCTTTTTAAAGTCCGAACCCAAGTCTCAAATTAGTGCCAAGTAGGATAATTATTTTTCCAAAAATGCAATTAAATGCAGATTTTGTGACTAATTTCGATTGGGACCATGATTCTTGTCGCGATCACAAAATTTCAGCACGTTTTGTACCATAGAGCCTGAAGAAATAGCTTTTAATGTCCGAACCCAAGTCTCAATAGGATAATTTTTTTTCGAGAAATGCAATTAAATGCAAATTTTGTGATTGATTTCGTTTCGGACTACAATTCTCATGGCGATAACAAAAATTCAGCCCGTTTGGTACCATAGAGCCTGAAAAAATGCTTATAAAAGTACGAACCCAAGTTTCAAATTAGCACGCAGTAGGATTATAATTTCTCCAGAAATGCAATTAAATGCAAATTTTGTGACTGATTTCGCTTGGGACCATGATTCTTATCGCGATTACAAAACTTTAACACGTTTGGTACCATAGAGCCTGAAAAAATACATTTTAAAGTCCGAACCCAAGTGTCAAATTAGCGCTCAGTAGAATAATGATTTATCCAGCAATGCAATTAAATGCATATTTTGTGACTGATTTCAAATGAAACAACGATTCTCATCGCGATAACAAAATTTCAGCCCTTTTATTATCGAAGAGCCTGAAAAAATGCCTTTTAAAGTCCGAACCCAAGTCTCAAATTTGCGCTCAGTAGAATAATGATTTATCCAGAAATGCAATTTAATGCATATTTCGTGACTGATTTCAAATGAAACCATGATTCTCATCGCGATTACAAAATTTCAGCCCGTTTAGTATCAAAAAGCCGGAAAAATGCTTTTTAAAGTCCGAACCCAAGTCTCAAATTAGTGCCAAGTAGGATAATTATTTTTCCAAAAATGCAATTAAATGCAGATTTTGTGACTAATTTCGATTGGGACCATGATTCTTGTCGCGATCACAAAATTTCAGCACGTTTTGTACCATAGAGCCTGAAGAAATAGCTTTTAATGTCCGAACCCAAGTCTCAATAGGATAATTTTTTTTCGAGAAATGCAATTAAATGCAAATTTTGTGATTGATTTCGATTCGGACTACAATTCTCATGGCGATAACAAAAATTCAGCCCGTTTGGTACCATAGAACCTGAAAAAATGCTTATTAAAGTACGAACCCAAGTTTCAAATTAGCACCCAGTAGGATTATAATTTTTCCAGAAATGCAATTAAATGAAAATTTTGTGACTGATTTCGCTTGGGACCATGATTCTTATCGCGATTACAAAACTTTAACACGTTTGGTACCATAGAGCCTGAAAAAATACATTTTAAAGTCCGAACCCAAGTGTCAAATTAGCGCTCAGTAGAATAATGATTTATCCAGCAATGCAATTAAATGCATATTTTGTGACTGATTTCAAATGAAACAACGATTCTCATCGCGATAACAAAATTTCAGCCCTTTTATTATCGAAGAGCCTGAAAAAATGCCTTTTAAAGTCCGAACCCAAGTCTCAAATTTGCGCCCAGTAGGATAATTATTTTTCCAGAAATGCAATAAAATGAAAATTTTGTGATTGATTTTCATTCGAACAATGATTCTTAACGCGATTAAAAAACTTCAGCCCGTTTGGTTCCATAGAGCCTGAAAAAATGCCTTTTAAAGGCCGAACCCAAGTCTCAAATTTGCGCTCAGTAGAATAATGATTTTTCGAGAAATACAATTAAATGCACATTTCGTGACTGATTTCAAATGAAACCATGATTCTCATCGCGATTACAAAATTTCAGCCCGTTTAGTATCAAAGAGCCTGAAAAAATGCCTTCCAAAGTCCGAACCCAAGTCTCAAATTTGCGCCCAGTAGAATAATGATTTTACCAGAAATACAATAAAGTGCACATTTTGTGACTGATTTCAAATGAAACCATGATTCTGATCGCGATTACAAAATTTCAGCCCGTTTAGTATCAAAGAGCCTGAAAAAATGCCTTTTAAAGTCCGAACCCAAGTCTCAAATTTGCGCTCAGTAGAATAATGATTTTTCCAGAAATGCAATTAAATGCATATTTTGTGACTGATTTCAAATCGAACCATGATTCTCATCGCGATTACAAAATTTCAGCCCGTTTAGTATCAAAGAGCCTGAAAAAATGCCTTTTAAAGTCCGAACCCAAGTCTCAAATTTGCGCTCATTAGAATAATGATTTTTCCAGAAATGCAATTAAATGCATATTTTGTGACTGATTTCAAATGAAACCATGATTCTCATGGCGATTAAAAAATTTCAGCCCGTTTAGTATCAAAGATCCTGAAAAAATGCCTTTTAAAGTCCGAACCCAAGTCTCAAATTTGCGCCCACTAGGATAATTATTTTTCCAGAAATGCAATAAAATGAAAATTTTGTGATTGATTTTCATTCGGACAATGATTCTTATCGCGATAACAAAATTTCAGCCCGTTTGGTTCCATAGAGCCTGAAAAAATGCCTTTTAAAGGCCGAACTCATGTCTCAAATTAGCGCTCAGTAGAATAACAATTTATCCAGAAATGCAATAAATGCATATAAAGTGACAGTTTTCAAATCGAACCATGATTCTTATCTCGATATCAAAATTTCAGCCCGTTTAGTATCAAAGAGCCTGAAAAAATGCCTTTAAAATCCGAACCCATGTCTCAAATTAGTGCCCAGTAGGATAATTATTTTTCCAAAAATGCAATTAAATGCAGATTTTGTGACTTATTTCGATTGGGACCATGATTCTTGTCGCGATCACAAAATTTCAGCACGTTTTGTACCATAGAGCCTGAAGAAATAGCTTTTAATGTCCGAACCCAAGTCTCAATAGGATAATTTTTTTTCGAGAAATGCAATTAAATGCAAATTTTGTGATTGATTTCGATTCGGACTACAATTCTTATGGCGATAACAAAAATTCAGCCCGTTTGGTACCATAGAACCTGAAAAAATGCTTATTAAAGTACGAACCCAAGTTTCAAATTAGCACCCACTAGGATTATAATTTTTTCAGAAATGCAATTAAATGCAAATTTTGTGACTGATTTCGCTTGGGACCATGATTCTTATCGCGATTACAAAACTTTAACACGTTTGGTACCATAGAGCCTGAAAAAATACATTTTAAAGTCCGAACCCAAGTGTCAAATTAGCGCTCAGTAGAATATTGATTTATCCAGCAATGCAATTAAATGCATATTTTGTGACTGATTTCAAATGAAACAACGATTCTCATCGCGATAACAAAATTTCAGCCCTTTTATTATCGAAGAGCCTAAAAAAATGCCTTTTAAAGTCCGAACCCAAGTCTCAAATTTGCGCCCAGTAGGATAATTATTTTTCCAGAAATGCAATAAAATGAAAATTTTGTGATTGATTTTCATTCGAACAATGATTCTTAACGCGATTAAAAAACTTCAGCCCGTTTGGTTCCATAGAGCCTGAAAAAATGCCTTTTAAAGGCCAAACCCAAGTCTCAAATTTGCGCTCAGTAGAATAATGATTTTTCGAGAAATACAATTAAATGCACATTTCGTGACTGATTTCAAATGAAACCATGATTCTCATCGCGATTACAAGATTTCAGCCCGTTTAGTATCAAAGAGCCTGAAAAAATGCCTTTCAAAGTCCGAACCCAAGTCTCAAATTTGCGCCCAGTAGAATAATGATTTTACCAGAAATACAATAAAGTGCACATTTTGTGACTGATTTCAAATGAAACCATGATTCTGATCGCGATTACAAAATTTCAGCCCGTTTAGTATCAAAGAGCCTGAAAAAATGCCTTTTAAAGTCCGAACCCAAGTCTCAAATTTGCGCTCAGTATAATAATGATTTTTCCAGAAATGCAATTAATTGCATATTTTGTGACTGATTTCAAATCGAACCATGATTCTCATCGCGATTACAAAATTTCAGCCCGTTTAGTATCAAAGAGCCTGAAAAAATGCCTTTTGAAGTCCGAACCCAAGTCTCAAATTTGCGCTCAGTAGAATAATGATTTTTCCAGAAATACAATTAAATGCACATTTCGTGACTGATTTCAAATGAAACCATGATTCTCATCGCGATTACAAAATTTCAGCCCGTTTATTATCGAAGAGCCTGAAAAAATGTCTTTTACAGGCCGAACCCAAGTCTCAAATTAGCGCTCAATAGAATAACGATTTATCCAGAAATGCAATTTAATGCATATAAAGTGACTGATTTCGGTCCATGATTCTTATCGCGAATACAAAATTTAAGCACGTTTGGTTCCATAGAGCCTGAAAAAATGTCTTTTAAAGGCCGAACCCAAGTCTCAAATTAGCGCTCAATAGAATATTGATTTATCCAGAAATGCAATTTAATGCATATAAAGTGACTGATTTCGGTCCATGATTCTTATCGCGATTACAAAATTTAAGCACGTTTGGTACCATAGAGCCTGAAAAAATACATTATAAAGTCCGAACCCAAGTGTCAAATTAGCGGTCAGTAGAATAATGATTTATCCAGAAATGCAATTTAATGCATATTTCGTGACTGATTTCGGACCATGAATCTTATCGCGATTACAAAATTTTAGAACGTTTGGTACTATAGAGCCTGAAAAAATACATTTTAAAGTCCGAACCCAATTCTAGAATTTGCGCTTAGTAGAATAAAGAATTTTCCAGAAATGCAATTAAATGCATATTTTGTGACTGATTTCAAATCGAACCATGATTCTCATCGCGATAACAAAATTTCAGCCCGTTTGGTACCAAAGAGGATGATAAAATGCCTTTTAAAGTCCGAACCCAAGTCTCAAATTAGTGCCCAGTAGAATAAAGATTTTTCCAGAAATGCAATTAAATGCATATTTTGTGACTGATTTCAAACGAAACCATGATTCTCATCGCGATAACAAAATTTCAGCCCGTTTAGTATCAAAGAGCCTGAAAAAATGCCTTTTAAAGTCCGAACCCAAGTCTCAAATTTGCGCTCAGTAGAATAATGATTTTTCCAGAAATGCAATTAAATGCATATTTTGTGACTGAATTCAAATCGAACCATGATTCTCATCGCGATTACAAAATTTCAGCCCGTTTAGTATCAAAGAGCCTGAAAAAATGCCTTTTAAAGTCCGAACCCAAGTCTCAAATTTGCGCTCAGTAGAATAATGATTTTTCCAGAAATGCAATTAAATGCATATTTTGTGACTGATTTCAAATGAAACCATGATTCTCATGGCGTATACAAAATTTCAGCCCGTTTTGTATCAAAGAGCCTGAAAAAATGCCTTTTAAAGTCCGAACCCAAGTCTCAAATTTGCGCCCAGTAGGATAATTATTTTTCCAGAAATGCAATAAAATGCAAATTTTGTGATTGATTTCGATTCGGACTACAATTCTTATGGCGATAACAAAAATTCAGCCCGTTTGGTACCATAGAACCTGAAAAAATGCTTATTAAAGTACGAACCCAAGTTTCAAATTAGCACCCACTAGGATTATAATTTTTCCAGAAATGCAATTAAATGCAAATTTTGTGACTGATTTCGCTTGGGACCATGATTCTTATCGCGATTACAAAACTTTAACACGTTTGGTACCATAGAGCCTGAAAAAATACATTTTAAAGTCCGAACCCAAGTGTCAAATTAGCGCTCAGTAGAATATTGATTTATCCAGCAATGCAATTAAATGCATATTTTGTGACTGATTTCAAATGAAACAACGATTCTCATCGCGATAACAAAATTTCAGCCCTTTTATTATCGAAGAGCCTAAAAAAATGCCTTTTAAAGTCCGAACCCAAGTCTCAAATTTGCGCCCAGTAGGATAATTATTTTTCCAGAAATGCAATAAAATGAAAATTTTGTGATTGATTTTCATTCGAACAATGATTCTTAACGCGATTAAAAAACTTCAGCCCGTTTGGTTCCATAGAGCCTGAAAAAATGCCTTTTAAAGGCCAAACCCAAGTCTCAAATTTGCGCTCAGTAGAATAATGATTTTTCGAGAAATACAATTAAATGCACATTTCGTGACTGATTTCAAATGAAACCATGATTCTCATCGCGATTACAAAATTTCAGCCCGTTTAGTATCAAAGAGCCTGAAAAAATGCCTTTCAAAGTCCGAACCCAAGTCTCAAATTTGCGCCCAGTAGAATAATGATTTTACCAGAAATACAATAAAGTGCACATTTTGTGACTGATTTCAAATGAAACCATAATTCTGATCGCGATTACAAAATTTCAGCCCGTTTAGTATCAAAGAGCCTGAAAAAATGCCTTTTAAAGTCCGAACTCAAGTCTCAAATTTGCGCCCAGTAGAATAATGATTTTACCAGAAATACAATTAAGTGCACATTTTGTGACTGATTTCAAATGAAACCATGATTCTGATCGCGATTACAAAATTTATGCCCGTTTAGTATCAAAGAGCCTGAAAAAATGCCTTTTAAAGTCCGAACCCAAGTCTCAAATTTGCGCTCAGTATAATAATGATTTTTCCAGAAATGCAATTAATTGCATATTTTGTGACTGATTTCAAATCGAACCATGATTCTCATCGCGATTACAAAATTTCAGCCCGTTTAGTATCAAAGAGCCTGAAAAAATGCCTTTTGAAGTCCGAACCCAAGTCTCAAATTTGCGCTCAGTAGAATAATGATTTTTCCAGAAATACAATTAAATGCACATTTCGTGACTGATTTCAAATGAAACCATGATTCTCATCGCGATTACAAAATTTCAGCCCGTTTATTATCGAAGAGCCTGAAAAAATGTCTTTTACAGGCCGAACCCAAGTCTCAAATTAGCGCTCAATAGAATAACGATTTATCCAGAAATGCAATTTAATGCATATAAAGTGACTGATTTCGGTCCATGATTCTTATCGCGAATACAAAATTTAAGCACGTTTGGTTCCATAGAGCCTGAAAAAATGTCTTTTAAAGGCCGAACCCAAGTCTCAAATTAGCGCTCAATAGAATATTGATTTATCCAGAAATGCAATTTAATGCATATAAAGTGACTGATTTCGGTCCATGATTCTTATCGCGATTACAAAATTTAAGCACGTTTGGTACCATAGAGCCTGAAAAAATACATTTTAAAGTCCAATCCCAAGTGTCAAATTAGCGGTCAGTAGAATAATGATTTATCCAGAAATGCAATTTAATGCATATTTCGTGACTGATTTCAAATGAAACCATAATTCTCATCGCGATTACAAAATTTCAGCCCGTTTAGTATCAAAGAGCCTGAAAAAATGCCTTTTAAAGTCCGAACCCAAGTCTCAAATTTGCGCCCAGTAGGATAATTATTTTTCCAGAAATGCAATAAAATGAAAATTTTGTGATTGATTTTCATTCGGACAATGATTCTTATCGCGATAACAAAATTTCAGCCCGTTTGGTTCCATAGAGCCTGAAAAAATGCCTTTTAAAGGCCGAACTCAAGTCTCAAATTAGCGCTCAGTAGAATAACAATTTATCCAGAAATGCAATTTAATGCATATAAAGTGACTGATTTCGCTTGGGACCATGATTCTTATCGCGATTACAAAATTTTAGCACGTTTGGTACCATAGAGCCTGAAAAAATACATTTTAAAGTCCAATCCCAAGTGTCAAATTAGCGGTCAGTAGAATAATGATTTATCCAGAAATGCAATTTAATGCATATTTCGTGACTGATTTCAAATGAAACCATAATTCTCATCGCGATTACAAAATTTCAGCCCGTTTAGTATCAAAGAGCCTGAAAAAATGCCTTTTAAAGTCCGAACCCAAGTCTCAAATTTGCGCACAGTAGAATAATGATTTTTCCAGAAATACAATTAAATGCACATTTTGTGACTGATTTTAAATGAAACCATGATTCTCATCGCGATTACAAAATTTCAGCCCGTTTAGTATCAAAGAGCCTGAAAAAATGCCTTTTAAAGTCCGAACCCAAGTCTCAAATTTGCGCTCAGTAGAATGATGATTTATCCAGAAATGCAATTTAATGCATATTTCGTGACTGATTTCAAATGAAACCATGATTCTCATCGCGATTACAAAATTTCAGCCCGTTTAGTATCAAAGAGCCGGAAAAATGCTTTTTAAAGTCCGAACCCAAGTCTCAAATTAGTGCCAAGTAGGATAATTATTTTTCCAAAAATGCAATTAAATGCAGATTTTGTGACTAATTTCGATTGGGACCATGATTCTTGTCGCGATCACAAAATTTCAGCACGTTTTGTACCATAGAGCCTGAAGAAATAGCTTTTAATGTCCGAACCCAAGTCTCAATAGGATAATTTTTTTTCGAGAAATGCAATTAAATGCAAATTTTGTGATTGATTTCGATTCGGACTACAATTCTCATGGCGATAACAAAAATTCAGCCCGTTTGGTACCATAGAACCTGAAAAAATGCTTATTAAAGTACGAACCCAAGTTTCAAATTAGCACCCAGTAGGATTATAATTTTTCCAGAAATGCAATTAAATGAAAATTTTGTGACTGATTTCGCTTGGGACCATGATTCTTATCGCGATTACAAAACTTTAACACGTTTGGTACCATAGAGCCTGAAAAAATACATTTTAAAGTCCGAACCCAAAAGTCAAATTAGCGCTCAGTAGAATAATGATTTATCCAGCAATGCAATTAAATGCATATTTTATGACTGATTTCAAATGAAACAACGATTCTCATCGCGATAACAAAATTTCAGCCCTTTTATTATCGAAGAGCCTGAAAAAACGCCTTTTAAAGTCCGAACCCAAGTCTCAAATTTGCGCCCAGTAGGATAATTATTTTTCCAGAAATGCAATAAAATGAAAATTTTGTGATTGATTTTCATTCGAACAATGATTCTTAACGCGATTAAAAAACTTCAGCCCGTTTGGTTCCATAGAGCCTGAAAAAATGCCTTTTAAAGGCCGAACCCAAGTCTCAAATTTGCGCTCAGTAGAATAATGATTTTTCGAGAAATACAATTAAATGCACATTTCGTGACTGATTTCAAATGAAACCATGATTCTCATCGCGATTACAAAATTTCAGCCCGTTTAGTATCAAAGAGCCTGAAAAAATGCCTTTCAAAGTCCGAACCCAAGTCACAAATTTGCGCCCAGTAGAATAATGATTTTACCAGAAATACAATTGTTAGAAATTGGAGTTTGTTGGCTTTGCATAGATGTCTCTGTGTGTAGATGCTTGCCTTTCCAACGGACTAAAATTAATAAATAAGTTGATAGTTTTTTCAATAGATGTCGCCATAAATGCTCCCCTGCTAAAAGTCAATAAATAGGTTGATTTATAATTTTCTTCCTCTTCTGCAATAAACATTTCTGGCGAAATAAGTGGTTTAAATTTCTACCTGGATCCAAAATTATACATTGGACCTTCGTGCCGCATCCGTATTATCGATTGAATCGCGGATGATAAAAGAACCAGCAAACATCTTCAACATCCAACATCAGAGGGGATCTTCAGAAAAACGGGCAAGTGACCATATCCCATATACCTACCTTATTTTCCCAGGCAGGAGAGCATGATTTATTACACAGCCGTATTTCTTTGTTTGTTTTAAAATTGAATCGGGCTGATTGTTACCAAGTGTTGTTTGAATTGATTTCATACCCATCATCGAAATTGTAGTAAGCAATAATAATTGTTACAACAATATAAAAAGAAGTTAGAATACAAAGCAAGTATTTTAAATTTCTTAAAAGATTTATTACGAGCGGTTATATTTGAAAATCCGTTAGTTTAAATTTCGAAAGTTACCGCGAGTCGGTAAAAACACCAACCCAGCCGCGAAGCAAGCTGACGCATGCGCGGTGGAGATTGTGGAGAGAATAACAATAGTGTCAAATTGTTTTCTTTTTGACAGCCATCGAGCTGTTGCATTTATAAAATTCAGATAAAATTCATTGTTTATCGGTTAGTTAGTAAAGTTCTGTGATCAAGGACAGTGCACGTGTAGTGATTGATTACAAGTGATTATCATTTGACAATACGTTCTGTGAATACCTCTTTTCTTGATATTTAAAAATGGATCTCAAAACTTTGATTAACCAGCGTGGAATTTGCAAGGCGAAATTAACTAGGTTCAATGAATATATAAACGGTGATAATTTGTCGCAATCTGAAATTGAAGTCAGATTGAAGAAACTTGAACCAATTTTAGACACTTTCGACTCATTACAAGATAACATAGAAGCAATTTCGCCGGAAGAATTAACCAAAACAGAAAGGCAAGCATTTGAAAATTTATATTATAATCTTGTTGCTAAGGCTAAAGATAAATTGTTAAATAAAGTTCAGAATACAACATCACATAACATACGTTTGCCTATACTTGAGTTGCCAAAATTTAATGGGAGTTACGAAAATTGGTTGAATTTTCGGGATACCTTTGTTGCTTTAGTTGATAATAATCCATCTTTAGAAGTTATTCAAAAATTGTATTATCTGCGATCATGCCTTGAAGGTGACGCAGCTAAATTATTAACCTCACTTCCAAATAACCAGGAGAACTATCATACTGCATGGGAGATGTTAACTTCTCGCTATCAAAATATAAAAATTATTATACATAAGCACGTTGAAGCATTATTTAAATTGCCTGAAATAAAATTTGAAAATTCCGTAGCATTAAGGAATCTTATCGATGAATCCGAATTACATTTAAAATCGTTAAATAAGTTAAATATACCCACCGAAAATTGGGATATCATGTTAATATATTTATTGTCGCGAAAACTAGATAGTGAAACTCGACATCATTGGGAAGTATTTGCCACAAAAGAGAATCTACCCACATATAAAGAGTTTATAAAATATTTATCAGATCGAGTTCAGATTTTAGAATTTGCTGGGATTACTGAAGGAAAATTTAATCAAAATAAAACTTTTCCTTTCAAATACCGAAAAGAAGCTATGATTTCTTTAACGCCTCAAATGACAAAATGTATTATTTGCAAGGGCGATCATAAGGTTTATAATTGTAAAAAATTTTTAATATTAAATACTAAGGATAGAATTATAAAGATACGTCAAGTAAATGCGTGTTTGAAATGTTTGTGCTTGGGTCATAAGCTAAAAGAATGTAAAAGTAAATACAATTGTCGTATATGCGAAAATAACTCGCACAATACTTTGTTGCATTTAAAAAAGGAAACAGATAATTCGAAGTCTCAGGATAAGGATTCACCATCAACATCAAATAATGAACCTTTAGTTACAAATCACTCTACGAAAATATCTAATAGTTTTGTTTTGTTATCTACCGCCGTTATTAAAGTGTTGAATAATAACGGAAATTTGATTAAGGCTAGAGTTTTATTGGATAGTGGTTCTCAATCCAATTTTATAACAGAAGAATTTGCAACAAGGTTGCAATTAAAACCCAAAAGGGCAAACATACCGATTACCGGAATCCAAAACAAAATATTGAATATTAAAAATAGCATAAATTTAAGAATTTTCTCGAACTATTCACCGTATGAAAGAGACATAGAATGTCTCGTTTTGAAAGAAGTAACAAGTCATCTGCCGCAAATTTCTTTTCAGAGAAAGGATGCCAACATACCTGATGGTCTTCAGTTAGCGGATCCTGCCTTCTATGAAACAAGCTCCATAGATATGCTACTCGGAGCGGAAATCTTTTGGGAAATTATGAAGCAAGATCAACTTCGAAATGGAGACTCAGGACCCATATTACAGAGAACTGAATTCGGATGGCTGGTGTCAGGACCCATCGTCACAACAAAAATAAAAAGGCCGGTAAAATCTTGTCAACTATCATTAAATATAATCCATAAACAGATTGAAAACTTCTGGAAATTAGAAGAATTCCAACCGGTGAAGCACCGGAGCCATGAGGAGCGAGCGTGCGAGGAGATTTTCAAGGACACTTATAAAAGGAATGACAATGGTCGTTTCATGGTAAGCTTACCACAGCGCCCCTGTGTTAAACAGTTGGGAGAAACGCTGCCCATGGCGGAAAAAAGACTTTGCAATTTGCAAAGGAAATTTTCTTCAAATCCTGACCTGATGAAAAAATATAAAGAATTCATGCAGGAATATATAGACTTGGGTCACATGACCCGGTGCGAAGTACCTTCTAATGAAGATTGTTATTTTTATTTGCCACATCATGCAGTATTGAAAGAATCGAGCACTACCACTAAGACTCGAGTGGTATTTGACGGTTCAGCAAAATCATCCAATGGTATATCGTTAAACGATGCTCTCATGATAGGACCTGTTTTACAGAAAGATTTAGCCGCACAATTGATATGTTTCAGAAAACACCAGTACGCGATAACAGCCGACATTGAGAAAATGTACAGGCAAGTATTGGTGCGACCCGAAGACAGAGATCTACAGCGAATAGTATGGAAAAATTTCCCGGAGGAGGAAATTCAGCATTATCGACTTAACACCGTTACCTACGGTCTGGGGCCGTCATCATTTTTGGCAACTAGATGCCTCCAACAGCTGGGAAATGAAAATATATCATCAAACCACAAGGTCAGTCAGATTATAAAGAATAATTTTTATGTGGATGATTTAATTACTGGAGATGAAACTGAAGAAAACTGTTTAATAATTAAAGAACAACTAATATCCATCATGGCATCCGCTGGGATGAACTTAAGGAAATGGCGGTCGAATTTGCCCTCGTTATGTTCGAAGGAAGAAAACATGTCAGATATGATTATTAGTACAGATTCAAATGACAACAAAATATTAGGCCTGTCTTGGAACAATCAGCAGGATAATTTCCTATACACAGTGAAGTTATTAAAAAATCCAATTAATAGCAAACGACAAATACTGTCATGCATTGCGTCCATATTTGACCCGTTAGGATTAATAGGTCCTGTTACTGTTATTGCTAAATTATTGATGCAAAAATTGTGGCAGGCAAAGCTTCAATGGGATGAGCCCATTCCATATAATATGTTGAAGACATGGGAAGTATATGTGAATGAACTGCCTCAATTAAATAATTTAAGAATAGGTAGAAAGATAATATGTCAAGATCATGTAAATTTACAGCTACATGGATTTTGTGACGCCTCAGAAAAGGCATATTCGTCCTGTGTTTATATGGTGTCTACTGACAAATTGGGTAAGAAGTACTCCAATTTGATAATGTCCAAATCACGGGTAGCGCCTTTGAAAAGTGTTTCTCTACCCAAGTTAGAATTATGTGGAGCCGTATTACTGACAAGACTAGTGAATTACATTAAAGATGCTCTATGTACTCCGGATATACCTACTACATACTGGTGTGATTCCCAAATAGTACTGTGCTGGATCAGGGATCAGCCGGTAAGATGGAACACTTTCGTTGCTAATAGAGTGGCGGAAATCCAGGAAACCAGTCAGCCGGAGCAATGGAACCATGTACGGTCAGAAGACAATGCAGCAGACGTGCTTTCCAGAGGAATCGGCGTTTCACAGTTATTAATTTCCAGCATTTGGTGGCATGGTCCAGATTGGCTGACGTTGGATTCAGCGTGCTGGCCAAATTCCAACTCATTTTGTATTGATCCACCAGAGATCAAAACAAGATCGGCACTGTTATCTGCTGTGAAACAGGACTGGGACATTTTTGATAGATATTCCAATTTTTCCAAATTACAGAGAGTAACAGCATACATTAATAGATTTATTTTTAATTGTAGAAACCCTTCGCAGCGCCGCTATAGTAAATTGACAGTTAGTGAGTTGGAAAATTCAGTAAACAAATTAATATCTCGGGCGCAATCATACTGTTTCAGAGACGAAATTCGAGCTTTAAATAATGGAAGTAATATACCTAGGAATAGTGCACTAAAGTCATTAGATCCTTTTATTGAAAGGGATCTAATTCGTGTGGGGGGAAGGCTCTCCAAAGGTAAAATGGTAACCGAAGGCCAGCAGCACCCAATTTTGTTACCTTCGCATCATAAATTAACAGAGTTAATTGTAAAACACTATCATTACTTGAACTTACACTCGGGAACGCAGTCATTATTGGCGTTGATTAGAATGAAATTTTGGCCGATTAAGGGAAGGAATATTGTAAAAAAAATAATAAAAAAATGTATAATTTGTTATAGATGTAATCCCAAATCCGAACAGCAGTTGATGGCCGACCTGCCAGCTGAAAGAATAACTGAATGTAGGCCATTTCAGATAACAGGAGTGGACTACTGTGGACCAATATTAATAAAGTCGGGTATTCACAGAAAATCACATAGCGTTAAATCATATATTTGCTTATTCGTATGCATGGTCACTAAAGCCGTGCACTTAGAAGCTGTGCTGTCCTTGAGCGCAGAGAGTTTTTTTAAACTCTTTGAAACGGTTTATCTCGCGTCGTGGTAGACCAAGCAAAATGTTCTCGGACAATGCAACCAATTTTAAAGCGGCTAATAATGAACTAAGAGAAATTTATAATTTTTTAAATATGTCTAATGATAAAATTGATAATTATTTATCCACATTAGGAATACAATGGCAATTTATACCAGCTCGTGCGCCGAACTTTGGGGGGCTCTGGGAGGCTGGGATAAAGTCAGTTAAGCATCACTTAAAAAGAATAACCAGTATCGCTTCATTAACTTATGAAGAGATTAATACGGTGTTGTGTCAAATTGAATCTTGCTTAAACTCCAGGCCACTGTCTCCCTTATCAAATGATCCTTATGACCTTAATCCCTTGACTCCCGGTCACTTTCTAATAGGAACTAGTTTGGCGGCGATTCCAGAACAAAATTTGGAACATATCACATTCAATCGATTAAACAATTACCAAAAACTAATCCAGATTGTACAATTTTTCTGGTCGAGGTGGCGGAAGGAGTACTTAGCAGAACTTCAAACCAGAAGCAAATGGACCAATAGGAATCAAAGGCAGATGCGGTCTGGCGACATGGTCGTAATAAAGGAGGACAACGTCCCTTCTTGCTACTGGAGGCTGGGACGTGTGAGCGCCGTTCATCCTGGCGCTGATGGAAGAGTTCGCGTGGCGACCATCATCACGTCGAAAGGCATCATCCAGAGGGCCATATCAAAGATCTGTCTGTTGCCAATAGATGACAACGAGGAGTTGAAAATGTCGACACCCCCACCCAACGGACCAGACGCTGAGTAAGCGCAAAATAAAAAAAGGTTTTGTGCAAAACAATATAAAAAGTTTCGTGATAAAAACAATATAAAATTTTTGTGTATTATCATAAATAAAAATAAAAAATAATAATAATAAATTAAAAGAAGATAAGGAAGAAATAATAATAAATAAAAGGTAAAAACAGTGCATAAAAAAGTGGATAACAATAAAGCTTGCGAGTTTGATAAAAAATGTACAAAATAAAAAAAGGATTGTAGATCCGTATATACCAAGAAAAAAAAAAAAACACTTTAAAAATGAACGCTTATAAACCGAGATAGCCTGCTGGCTATATGTAATTTCAAACTACACAAATACATCTGAAGAAACTAATTATAAATGTGGTAATGAACTATAGAAAAACACAAACCCTTAAGAAGGATGACCAGGAAACCAGCGCTCCATGTTGTGTTGTCTATATTATTTGTTTTATGTTTGATTATTGTTATGATTTCTGTTAGAACAAGGTTATTGGAATTATCTTAGTTGTTAAATTATAGTATAGAATAGCTTAGTGAATTGCATGAATTTGATTTGAACGAAAGTAATAATTTTAATCTCATAATTAATTTGTATAATTTTAGTTAGTTTGAAATTGTCATTTCGTTTTTAGAGTAGTCTTATGTTTAAACTTATGCTTAGAAATAGGTTACCTATTATTTCAAATATTTATTGTTAATCAATTTTTTTTGTATTAACAGTAATAGTAAATAATTACTATTTTTGTTTCTTCCAAATTAATTTTGGCATATATGTAGATATTTAGCTGCTTAATTTTTATTCTTATGTTTTGGGGTTTGTTTCAGAAAAAATGACCTCCAATCCTTTTTTCGGGGGGAGTTTATGTTAGAAATTGGAGTTTGTTGGCTTTGCATAGATGTCTCTGTGTGTAGATGCTTGCCTTTCCAACGGACTAAAATTAATAAATAAGTTGATAGTTTTTTCAATAGATGTCGCCATAAATGCTCCCCTGCTAAAAGTCAATAAATAGGTTGATTTATAATTTTCTTCCTCTTCTGCAATAAACATTTCTGGCGAAATAAGTGGTTTAAATTTCTACCTGGATCCAAAATTATACAACAATAAAGTGCACATTTTGTGACTGATTTCAAATGAAACCATGATTCTGATCGCGATTACAAAATTTCAGCCCGTTTAGTATCAAAGAGCCTGAAAAAATGCCTTTTAAAGTCCGAACCCAAGTCTCAAATTTGCGCCCAGTAGAATAATGATTTTACCAGAAATACAATTAAGTGCACATTTTGTGACTGATTTCAAATGAAACCATGATTCTGATCGCGATTACAAAATTTCAGCCCGTTTAGTATCAAAGAGCCTGAAAAAATGCCTTTTAAAGTCCGAACCCAAGTCTCAAATTTGCGCTCAGTATAATAATGATTTTTCCAGAAATGCAATTAATTGCATATTTTGTGACTGATTTCAAATCGAACCATGATTCTCATCGCGATTACAAAATTTCAGCCCGTTTAGTATCAAAGAGCCTGAAAAAATGCCTTTTAAAGTCCGAACCCAAGTCTCAAATTTGCGCTCAGTAGAATAATGATTTTTCCAGAAATGCAATTAAATGCATATTTTGTGACTGATTTCAAATCGAACCATGATTCTCATCGCGATTACAAAATTTCAGCCCGTTTAGTATCAAAGAGCCTGAAAAAATGCCTTTTAAAGTCCGAACCCAAGTCTCAAATTTGCGCTCATTAGAATAATGATTTTTCCAGAAATGCAATTAAATGCATATTTTGTGACTGATTTCAAATGAAACCATGATTCTCATGGCGATTAAAAAATTTCAGCCCGTTTAGTATCAAAGATCCTGAAAAAATGCCTTTTAAAGTCCGAACCCAAGTCTCAAATTTGCGCCCACTAGGATAATTATTTTTCCAGAAATGCAATAAAATGAAAATTTTGTGATTGATTTTCATTCGGACAATGATTCTTATCGCGATAACAAAATTTCAGCCCGTTTGGTTCCATAGAGCCTGAAAAAATGCCTTTTAAAGGCCGAACTCATGTCTCAAATTAGCGCTCAGTAGAATAACAATTTATCCAGAAATGCAATAAATGCATATAAAGTGACTGTTTTCAAATCGAACCATGATTCTTATCTCGATATCAAAATTTCAGCCCGTTTAGTATCAAAGAGCCTGAAAAAATGCCTTTAAAATCCGAACCCATGTCTCAAATTAGTGCCCAGTAGGATAATTATTTTTCCAAAAATGCAATTAAATGCAGATTTTGTGACTTATTTCGATTGGGACCATGATTCTTGTCGCGATCACAAAATTTCAGCACGTTTTGTACCATAGAGCCTGAAGAAATAGCTTTTAATGTCCGAACCCAAGTCTCAATAGGATAATTTTTTTTCGAGAAATGCAAATTTTGTGATTGATTTCGATTCGGACTACAATTCTTATGGCGATAACAAATATTCAGCCCGTTTGGTACCATAGAACCTGAAAAAATGCTTATTAAAGTACGAACCCAAGTTTCAAATTAGCACCCACTAGGATTATAATTTTTCCAGAAATGCAATTAAATGCAAATTTTGTGACTGATTTCGCTTGGGACCATGATTCTTATCGCGATTACAAAACTTTAACACGTTTGGTACCATAGAGCCTGAAAAAATACATTTTAAAGTCCGAACCCAAGTGTCAAATTAGCGCTCAGTAGAATATTGATTTATCCAGCAATGCAATTAAATGCATATTTTGTGACTGATTTCAAATGAAACAACGATTCTCATCGCGGTAACAAAATTTCAGCCCTTTTATTATCGAAGAGCCTAAAAAAATGCCTTTTAAAGTCCGAACCCAAGTCTCAAATTTGCGCCCAGTAGGATAATTATTTTTCCAGAAATGCAATAAAATGAAAATTTTGTGATTGATTTTCATTCGAACAATGATTCTTAACGCGATTAAAAAACTTCAGCCCGTTTGGTTCCATAGAGCCTGAAAAAATGCCTTTTAAAGGCCAAACCCAAGTCTCAAATTTGCGCTCAGTAGAATAATGATTTTTCGAGAAATACAATTAAATGCACATTTCGTGACTGATTTCAAATGAAACCATGATTCTCATCGCGATTACAAAATTTCAGCCCGTTTAGTATCAAAGAGCCTGAAAAAATGCCTTTCAAAGTCCGAACCCAAGTCTCAAATTTGCGCCCAGTAGAATAATGATTTTACCAGAAATACAATAAAGTGCACATTTTGTGACTGATTTCAAATGAAACCATAATTCTGATCGCGATTACAAAATTTCAGCCCGTTTAGTATCAAAGAGCCTGAAAAAATACCTTTTAAAGTCCGAACTCAAGTCTCAAATTTGCGCCCAGTAGAATAATGATTTTACCAGAAATACAATTAAGTGCACATTTTGTGACTGATTTCAAATGAAACCATGATTCTGATCGCGATTACAAAATTTCAGCCCGTTTAGTATCAAAGAGCCTGAAAAAATGCCTTTTAAAGTCCGAACCCAAGTCTCAAATTTGCGCTCAGTATAATAATGATTTTTCCAGAAATGCAATTAATTGCATATTTTGTGACTGATTTCAAATCGAACCATGATTCTCATCGCGATTACAAAATTTCAGCCCGTTTAGTATCAAAGAGCCTGAAAAAATGCCTTTTGAAGTCCGAACCCAAGTCTCAAATTTGCGCTCAGTAGAATAATGATTTTTCCAGAAATACAATTAAATGCACATTTCGTGACTGATTTCAAATGAAACCATGATTCTCATCGCGATTACAAAATTTCAGCCCGTTTATTATCGAAGAGCCTGAAAAAATGTCTTTTACAGGCCGAACCCAAGTCTCAAATTAGCGCTCAATAGAATAACGATTTATCCAGAAATGCAATTTAATGCATATAAAGTGACTGATTTCGGTCCATGATTCTTATCGCGAATACAAAATTTAAGCACGTTTGGTTCCATAGAGCCTGAAAAAATGTCTTTTAAAGGCCGAACCCAAGTCTCAAATTAGCGCTCAATAGAATATTGATTTATCCAGAAATGCAATTTAATGCATATAAAGTGACTGATTTCGGTCCATGATTCTTATCGCGATTACAAAATTTAAGCACGTTTGGTACCATAGAGCCTGAAAAAATACATTATAAAGTCCGAACCCAAGTGTCAAATTAGCGGTCAGTAGAATAATGATTTATCCAGAAATGCAATTTAATGCATATTTCGTGACTGATTTCGGACCATGAATCTTATCGCGATTACAAAATTTTAGAACGTTTGGTACTATAGAGCCTGAAAAAATACATTTTAAAGTCCGAACCCAATTCTAGAATTTGCGCTTAGTAGAATAAAGAATTTTCCAGAAATGCAATTAAATGCATATTTTGTGACTGATTTCAAATCGAACCATGATTCTCATCGCGATAACAAAATTTCAGCCCGTTTGTTACCAAAGAGGATGATAAAATGCCTTTTAAAGTCCGAACCCAAGTCTCAAATTAGTGCCCAGTAGAATAAAGATTTTTCCAGAAATGCAATTAAATGCATATTTTGTGACTGATTTCAAACGAAACCATGATTCTCATCGCGATAACAAAATTTCAGCCCGTTTAGTATCAAAGAGCCTGAAAAAATGCCTTTTAAAGTCCGAACCCAAGTCTCAAATTTGCGCTCAGTAGAATAATGATTTTTCCAGAAATGCAATTAAATGCATATTTTGTGACTGAATTCAAATCGAACCATGATTCTCATCGCGATTACAAAATTTCAGCCCGTTTAGTATCAAAGAGCCTGAAAAAATGCCTTTTAAAGTCCGAACCCAAGTCTCAAATTTGCGCTCAGTAGAATAATGATTTTTCCAGAAATGCAATTAAATGCATATTTTGTGACTGATTTCAAATGAAACCATGATTCTCATGGCGTATACAAAATTTCAGCCCGTTTTGTATCAAAGAGCCTGAAAAAATGCCTTTTAAAGTCCGAACCCAAGTCTCAAATTTGCGCCCAGTAGGATAATTATTTTTCCAGAAATGCAATAAAATGATAATTTTGTGATTGATTTTCATTCGGACAATGATTCTTATCGCGATTACAAAATTTCAGCCCGTTTAGTATCAAAGAGCCTGAAAAAATGCTTTTTAAAGTCCGAACCCAAGTCTCAAATTAGTGCCAAGTAGGATAATTATTTTTCCAAAAATGCAATTAAATGCAGATTTTGTGACTAATTTCGATTGGGACCATGATTCTTGTCGCGATCACAAAATTTCAGCACGTTTTGTACCATAGAGCCTGAAGAAATAGCTTTTAATGTCCGAACCCAAGTCTCAATAGGATAATTTTTTTTCGAGAAATGCAATTAAATGCAAATTTTGTGATTGATTTCGATTCGGACTACAATTCTTTTGGCGATAACAAAAATTCAGCCCGTTTGGTACCATAGAGCCTGAAAAAGGGCTTATTAAAGTACGAACCCAAGTTTCAAATTAGCACGCAGTAGGATTTAATTTCTCCAGAAATGCAATTAAATGCAAATTTTGTGACTGATTTCGCTTGGGACCATGATTCTTATCGCGATTACAAAATTTTAACACGTTTGGTACCATAGAGCCTGAAAAAATACATTTTAAAGTCCTAACCCAAGTGTCAAATTAGCGCTCAGTAGAATAATGATTTATCCAGCAATGCAATTAAATGCATATTTTGTGACTGATTTCAAATGAAACAACGATTCTCATCGCGATAACAAAATTTCAGCCCTTTTATTATCGAAGAGCCTGAAAAAATGCCTTTTAAAGTCCGAACCCAAGTCTCAAATTTGCGCCCAGCAGGATAATTATTTTTCCAGAAATGCAATAAAATGAAAATTTTGTGATTGATTTTCATTCGGACAATGATTCTTATCGCGATAACAAAATTTCAGCCCGTTTGGTTCCATAGAGCCTGAAAAAATGCCTTTTAAAGGCCGAACTCAAGTCTCAAATTAGCGCTCAGTAGAATAACAATTTATCCAGAAATGCAATTTAATGCATATAAAGTGACTGATTTCGCTTGGGACCATGATTCTTATCGCGATTACAAAATTTTTGCACGTTTGGTACCATAGAGCCTGAAAAAATACATTTTAAAGTCCAATCCCAAGTGTCAAATTAGCGCTCAGTAGAATAATGATTTATCCAGAAATGCAATTTAATGCATATTTCGTGACTGA
Organism: Hesperophylax consimilis; assembly: GCF_061612785.1. NCBI lineage: Eukaryota > Metazoa > Arthropoda > Insecta > Trichoptera > Limnephilidae > Hesperophylax > Hesperophylax consimilis. Next base: position 27,156,622 of record NC_142852.1, on the reverse strand, counting down.
TTTCAAATGAAACCATAATTCTCATCGCGATTACAAAATTTCAGCCCGTTTAGTATCAAAGAGCCTGAAAAAATGCCTTTTAAAGTCCGAACCCAAGTCTCAAATTTGCGCCCAGTAGGATAATTATTTTTCCAGAAATGCAATAAAATTGATTGATTTTCATTCGGACAATGATTCTTATCGCGATAACAAAATTTCAGCCCGTTTGGTTCCATAGAGCCTGAAAAAATGCCTTTTAAAGGCCGAACTCAAGTCTCAAATTAGCGCTCAGTAGAATAACAATTTATCCAGAAATGCAATTTAATGCATATAAAGTGACTGATTTCGCTTGGGACCATGATTCTTATCGCGATTACAAAATTTTAGCACGTTTGGTACCATAGAGCCTGAAAAAATACATTTTAAAGTCCAATCCCAAGTGTCAAATTAGCGGTCAGTAGAATAATGATTTATCCAGAAATGCAATTTAATGCATATTTCGTGACTGATTTCAAATGAAACCATAATTCTCATCGCGATTACAAAATTTCAGCCCGTTTAGTATCAAAGAGCCTGAAAAAATGCCTTTTAAAGTCCGAACCCAAGTCTCAAATTTGCGCCCAGTAGGATAATTATTTTTCCAGAAATGCAATAAAATGAAAATTTTGTGATTGATTTTCATTCGGACAATGATTCTTATCGCGATAACAAAATTTCAGCCCGTTTGGTTCCATAGAGCCTGAAAAAATGCCTTTTAAAGGCCGAACTCAAGTCTCAAATTAGCGCTCAGTAGAATAACAATTTATCCAGAAATGCAATTTAATGCATATAAAGTGACTCATTTCGCTTGGGACCATGATTCTTATCGCGATTACAAAATTTTAGCACGTTTGGTACCATAGAGCCTGAAAAAATACATTTTAAAGTCCAATCCCAAGTGTCAAATTAGCGGTCAGTAGAATAATGATTTATCCAGAAATGCAATTTAATGCATATTTCGTGACTGATTTCAAATGAAACCATAATTCTCATCGCGATTACAAAATTTCAGCCCGTTTAGTATCAAAGAGCCTGAAAAAATGCCTTTTAAAGTCCGAACCCAAGTCTCAAATTTGCGCACAGTAGAATAATGATTTTTCCAGAAATACAATTAAATGCACATTTTGTGACTGATTTCAAATGAAACCATGATTCTCATCGCGATTACAAAATTTCAGCCCGTTTAGTATCAAAGAGCCTGAAAAAATGCCTTTTAAAGTCCGAACCCAAGTCTCAAATTTGCGCTCAGTAGAATAATGATTTATCCAGAAATGCAATTTAATGCATATTTCGTGACTGATTTCAAATGAAACCATGATTCTCATCGCGATTACAAAATTTCAGCCCGTTTAGTATCAAAGAGCCGGAAAAATGCTTTTTAAAGTCCGAACCCAAGTCTCAAATTAGTGCCAAGTAGGATAATTATTTTTCCAAAAATGCAATTAAATGCAGATTTTGTGACTAATTTCGATTGGGACCATGATTCTTGTCGCGATCACAAAATTTCAGCACGTTTTGTACCATAGAGCCTGAAAAAATGCTAATTAAAGTACGAACCCAAGTTTCAAATTAGCACCCAGTAGGATTATAATTTTTCCAGAAATGCAATTAAATGAAAATTTTGTGACTGATTTCGCTTGGGACCATGATTCTTATCGCGATTACAAAACTTTAACACGTTTGGTACCATAGAGCCTGAAAAAATACATTTTAAAGTCCGAACCCAAGTGTCAAATTAGCGCTCAGTAGAATAATGATTTATCCAGCAATGCAATTAAATGCATATTTTGTGACTGATTTCAAATGAAACAACGATTCTCATCGCGATTACAAAATTTCTGCCCTTTTATTATCGAAGAGCCTGAAAAAATGCCTTTTAAAGTCCGAACCCAAGTCTCAAATTTGCGCCCAGTAGGATAATTATTTTTCCAGAAAAGCAATAAAATGAAAATTTTGTGATTGATTTTCATTCGAACAATGATTCTTAACGCGATTAAAAAACTTCAGCCCGTTTGGTTCCATAGAGCCTGAAAAAATGCCTTTTAAAGGCCGAACCCAAGTCTCAAATTTGCGCTCAGTAGAATAATGATTTTTCGAGAAATACAATTAAATGCACATTTCGTGACTGATTTCAAATGAAACCATGATTCTCATCGCTATTACAAAATTTCAGCCCGTTTAGTATCAAAGAGCCTGAAAAAATGCCTTTCAAAGTCCGAACCCAAGTCTCAAATTTGCGCCCAGTAGAATAATGATTTTACCAGAAATACAATAAAGTGCACATTTTGTGACTGATTTCAAATGAAACCATGATTCTGATCGCGATTACAAAATTTCAGCCCGTTTAGTATCAAAGAGCCTGAAAAAATGCCTTTTAAAGTCCGAACCCAAGTCTCAAATTTGCGCCCAGTAGAATAATGATTTTACCAGAAATACAATTAAGTGCACATTTTGTGACTGATTTCAAATGAAACCATGATTCTGATCGCGATTACAAAATTTCAGCCCGTTTAGTATCAAAGAGCCTGAAAAAATGCCTTTTAAAGTCCGAACCCAAGTCTCAAATTTGCGCTCAGTATAATAATGATTTTTCCAGAAATGCAATTAATTGCATATTTTGTGACTGATTTCAAATCGAACCATGATTCTCATCGCGATTACAAAATTTCAGCCCGTTTAGTATCAAAGAGCCTGAAAAAATGCCTTTTAAAGTCCGAACCCAAGTCTCAAATTTGCGCTCAGTAGAATAATGATTTTTCCAGAAATGCAATTAAATGCATATTTTGTGACTGATTTCAAATCGAACCATGATTCTCATCGCGATTACAAAATTTCAGCCCGTTTAGTATCAAAGAGCCTGAAAAAATGCCTTTTAAAGTCCGAACCCAAGTCTCAAATTTGCGCTCATTAGAATAATGATTTTTCCAGAAATGCAATTAAATGCATATTTTGTGACTGATTTCAAATGAAACCATGATTCTCATGGCGATTAAAAAATTTCAGCCCGTTTAGTATCAAAGATCCTGAAAAAATGCCTTTTAAAGTCCGAACCCAAGTCTCAAATTTGCGCCCACTAGGATAATTATTTTTCCAGAAATGCAATAAAATGAAAATTTTGTGATTGATTTTCATTCGGACAATGATTCTTATCGCGATAACAAAATTTCAGCCCGTTTGGTTCCATAGAGCCTGAAAAAATGCCTTTTAAAGGCCGAACTCATGTCTCAAATTAGCGCTCAGTAGAATAACAATTTATCCAGAAATGCAATAAATGCATATAAAGTGACTGTTTTCAAATCGAACCATGATTCTTATCTCGATATCAAAATTTCAGCCCGTTTAGTATCAAAGAGCCTGAAAAAATGCCTTTAAAATCCGAACCCATGTCTCAAATTAGTGCCCAGTAGGATAATTATTTTTCCAAAAATGCAATTAAATGCAGATTTTGTGACTAATTTCGATTGGGACCATGATTCTTGTCGCGATCACAAAATTTCAGCACGTTTTGTACCATAGAGCCTGAAGAAATAGCTTTTAATGTCCGAACCCAAGTCTCAATAGGATATTTTTTTTTCGAGAAATGCAATTAAATGCAAATTTTGTGATTGATTTCGATTCGGACTACAATTCTTATGGCGATAACAAAAATTCAGCCCGTTTGGTACCATAGAACCTGAAAAAATGCTTATTAAAGTACGAACCCAAGTTTCAAATTAGCACCCACTAGGATTATAATTTTTCCAGAAATGCAATTAAATGCATATTTTGTGACTGATTTCGCTTGGGACCATGATTCTTATCGCGATTACAAAACTTTAACACGTTTGGTACCATAGAGCCTGAAAAAATACATTTTAAAGTCCGAACCCAAGTGTCAAATTAGCGTTCAGTAGAATAATGATTTATCCAGCAATGCAATTAAATGCATATTTTGTGACTGATTTCAAATGAAACAACGATTCTCATCGCGATAACAAAATTTCAGCCCTTTTATTATCGAAGAGCCTAAAAAAATGCCTTTTAAAGTCCGAACCCAAGTCTCAAATTTGCGCCCAGTAGGATAATTATTTTTCCAGAAATGCAATAAAATGAAAATTTTGTGATTGATTTTCATTCGAACAATGATTCTTAACGCGATTAAAAAACTTCAGCCCGTTTGGTTCCATAGAGCCTGAAAAAATGCCTTTTAAAGGCCAAACCCAAGTCTCAAATTTGCGCTCAGTAGAATAATGATTTTTCGAGAAATACAATTAAATGAACATTTCGTGACTGATTTCAAATGAAACCATGATTCTCATCGCGATTACAAAATTTCAGCCCGTTTAGTATCAAAGAGCCTGAAAAAATGCCTTTCAAAGTCCGAACCCAAGTCTCAAATTTGCGCCCAGTAGAATAATGATTTTACCAGAAATACAATAAAGTGCACATTTTGTGACTGATTTCAAATGAAACCATAATTCTGATCGCGATTACAAAATTTCAGCCCGTTTAGTATCAAAGAGCCTGAAAAAATGCCTTTTAAAGTCCGAACTCAAGTCTCAAATTTGCGCCCAGTAGAATAATGATTTTACCAGAAATACAATTAAGTGCACATTTTGTGACTGATTTCAAATGAAACCATGATTCTGATCGCGATTACAAAATTTCAGCCCGTTTAGTATCAAAGGGCCTGAAAAAATGCCTTTTAAAGTCCGAACCCAAGTCTCAAATTTGCGCTCAGTATAATAATGATTTTTCCAGAAATGCAATTAATTGCATATTTTGTGACTGATTTCAAATCGAACCATGATTCTCATCGCGATTACAAAATTTCAGCCCGTTTAGTATCAAAGAGCCTGAAAAAATGCGTTTTGAAGTCCGAACCCAAGTCTCAAATTTGCGCTCAGTAGAATAATGATTTTTCCAGAAATACAATTAAATGCACATTTCGTGACTGATTTCTAATGAAACCATGATTCTCATCGCGATTACAAAATTTCAGCCCGTTTATTATCGAAGAGCCTGAAAAAATGTCTTTTACAGGCCGAACCCAAGTCTCAAATTAGCGCTCAGTAGAATAACGATTTATCCAGAAATGCAATTTAATGCATATAAAGTGACTGATTTCGGTCCATGATTCTTATCGCGAATACAAAATTTAAGCACGTTTGGTTCCATAGAGCCTGAAAAAATGTCTTTTAAAGGCCGAACCCAAGTCTCAAATTAGCGCTCAATAGAATATTGATTTATCCAGAAATGCAATTTAATGCATATAAAGTGACTGATTTCGGTCCATGATTCTTATCGCGATTACAAAATTTAAGCACGTTTGGTACCATAGAGCCTGAAAAAATACATTATAAAGTCCGAACCCAAGTGTCAAATTAGCGGTCAGTAGAATAATGATTTATCCAGAAATGCAATTTAATGCATATTTCGTGACTGATTTCGGACCATGAATCTTATCGCGATTACAAAATTTTAGAACGTTTGGTACTATAGAGCCTGAAAAAATACATTTTAAAGTCCGAACCCAAGTCTAGAATTTGCGCTTAGTAGAATAAAGAATTTTCCAGAAATGCAATTAAATGCATATTTTGTGACTGATTTCAAATCGAACCATGATTCTCATCGCGATAACAAAATTTCAGCCCGTTTGGTACCAAAGAGGATGATAAAATGCCTTTTAAAGTCCGAACCCAAGTCTCAAATTAGTGCCCAGTAGAATAAAGATTTTTCCAGAAATGCAATTAAATGCATATTTTGTGACTGATTTCAAACGAAACCATGATTCTCATCGCGATAACAAAATTTCAGCCCGTTTAGTATCAAAGAGCCTGAAAAAATGCCTTTTAAAGTCCGAACCCAAGTCTCAAATTTGCGCTCAGTAGAATAATGATTTTTCCAGAAATGCAATTAAATGCATATTTTGTGACTGAATTCAAATCGAACCATGATTCTCATCGCGATTACAAAATTTCAGCCCGTTTAGTATCAAAGAGCCTGAAAAAATGCCTTTTAAAGTCCGAACCCAAGTCTCAAATTTGCGCTCAGTAGAATAATGATTTTTCCAGAAATGCAATTAAATGCATATTTTGTGACTGATTTCAAATGAAACCATGATTCTCATGGCGTATACAAAATTTCAGCCCGTTTTGTATCAAAGAGCCTGAAAAAATGCCTTTTAAAGTCCGAACCCAAGTCTCAAATTTGCGCCCAGTAGGATAATTATTTTTCCAGAAATGCAATAAAATGATAATTTTGTGATTGATTTTCATTCGGACAATGATTCTTATCGCGATTACAAAATTTCAGCCCGTTTAGTATCAAAGAGCCTGAAAAAATGCTTTTTAAAGTCCGAACCCAAGTCTCAAATTAGTGCCAAGTAGGATAATTATTTTTCCAAAAATGCAATTAAATGCAGATTTTGTGACTAATTTCGATTGGGACCATGATTCTTGTCGCGATCACAAAATTTCAGCACGTTTTGTACCATAGAGCCTGAAGAAATAGCTTTTAATGTCCGAACCCAAGTCTCAATAGGATAATTTTTTTTCGAGAAATGCAATTAAATGCAAATTTTGTGATTGATTTCGATTCGGACTACAATTCTTTTGGCGATAACAAAAATTCAGCCCGTTTGGTACCATAGAGCCTGAAAAAGGGCTTATTAAAGTACGAACCCAAGTTTCAAATTAGCACGCAGTAGGATTATAATTTCTCCAGAAATGCAATTAAATGCAAATTTTGTGACTGATTTCGCTTGGGACCATGATTCTTATCGCGATTACAAAATTTTAACACGTTTGGTACCATAGAGCCTGAAAAAATACATTTTAAAGTCCTAACCCAAGTGTCAAATTAGCGCTCAGTAGAATAATGATTTATCCAGCAATGCAATTAAATGCATATTTTGTGACTGATTTCAAATGAAACAACGATTCTCATCGCGATAACAAAATTTCAGCCCTTTTATTATCGAAGAGCCTGAAAAAATGCCTTTTAAAGTCCGAACCCAAGTCTCAAATTTGCGCCCAGTAGGATAATTATTTTTCCAGAAATGCAATAAAATGAAAATTTTGTGATTGATTTTCATTCGAACAATGATTCTTAACGCGATTAAAAAACTTCAGCCCGTTTGGTTCCATAGAGCCTGAAAAAATGCCTTTTAAAGGCCGAACCCAAGTCTCAAATTTGCGCTCAGTAGAATAATAATTTTTCGAGAAATACAATTAAATGCACATTTCGTGACTGATTTCAAATGAAACCATGATTCTCATCGCGATTACAAAATTTCAGCCCGTTTAGTATCAAAGAGCCTGAAAAAATGCCTTTTAAAGTCCGAACCCAAGTCTCAAATTTGCGCACAGTAGAATAATGATTTTTCCAGAAATACACTTAAATGCACATTTTGTGACTGATTTCAAATGAAACCATGATTCTCATCGCGATTACAAAATTTCAGCCCGTTTATTATCGAAGAGCCTGAAAAAATGCCTTTTAAAGTCCGAACCCAAGTCTCAAATTTGCGCTCAGTAGAATAATGATTTTTCCAGAAATACAATTAAGTGCACATTGATTTCGATTCGGACTACAATTCTTATGGCGATAACAAAAATTCAGCCCGTTTGGTACCATAGGGCCTGAAAAAATGCTTAGTAAAGTACGAACCCATGTCTCAAATTAGCACCCAGTAGGATTATAATTTTTCCAGAAATGCAATTAAATGAAGATTTTGTGATTGATTTCGCTTAGGACCATGATTCTTATCGCGATAACAAAATTTTAGCACGTTTGGTACCATAGAGCCTGAAAAAATACATTTTAAAGTCCGAACCCATGTGTCAAATTAGCGGTCATTAGAATAATGATTTATCCAGAAATGCAATTAAATGCATATTTCGTGACTGATTTCAAATGAAACCATGATTCTCATCGCGATTACAAAATTTCAGCCCGTTTCAGCACAAAGAGCCTGAAAAAATGCCTTTTAAAGTCCGAACACAAGTCTCAAATTAGTGCCCAGTAGAATAATGATTTTTCCAGAAATGCAATTCACTGCATATTTTGTGACTGATTTCAAATGAAACCATGATTCTCATCGCGATTACAAAATTTCAGCCCGTTTAGTATCAAAGAGCCTGAAAAAATGCCTTTTAAAGGACGAACCCAAGTCTCAAATTAACGCTTAGTAGAATAACGATTTATCCAGAAATGCAATTTAATGCATATAAAGTGACTGATTTCAAATCGAACCATGATTCTCATAGCGATAACACAATTTCACCCCGTTTGGTACAAAAGAGCCTGAAAAAATTCTTGTTAAAGTACGAATCCGAGTCTCAAATTAGCAGTCAGTTGAATAATGATTTTTCCAGAAATGCAATTAAATGCAAATTTTTTGATTGATTTCGATTCGGACCATGATTCTTGTCGCGATTAGAATATTTCAGCCCGGTTGATACAATAGAGCCTGAAAAAATGCCTTTTAAAGTCCGAACCCAAGTCTCAAATTAGTGCCAAGTAGGATAATTATTTTTCCAGAAATGCAATAAAATGAAAATTTTGTGATTGATTTTCATTCGGACAATAATTTTTATCGGGATTACAAAATTTCAGCCCGTTTAGTATCAAAGAGCCTGAAAAAATGCCTTTTAAAGTCCGAACCCAAGTCTAAAATTTGCGCCCAGTAGGATAATTATTTTTCCAGAAATGCAATAAAATAAATAATTTTGTGATTGATTTTCATTTGGACAATGATTCTTATCGCGATAACAAAATTTTAGCCCGTTTGGTTCCATAGAGCCTGAAAAAATGCCTTTTAAAGGCCGAATCCAAGTCTCAAATTAGCGCTCAGTAGAATAACGATTTATCCAGAAATGCAATTAAATGCATATAAAGTGACTTATTTCGCTTGGGACCATGATTCTTATCGCGATTACAAAATTTTAGCCCATTTCGTATCAAAGAGCCTGAAAAAATGCCTTTTAAAGTCCGAACCCTAGTCTCAAATTTGCGCCCAGTAGGATAATTATTTTTCCAGAAATGCAATAAAATAAATAATTTTGTCATTGATTTTCATTCGAACAATGATTCTTATCGCGATTACAAAATTTCAGCCCGTTCGGTTCCATAAAGCCTGAAAAAATGCCTTTTAAAGTCCGAACCCAAGTCTCAAATTAGTGCCCAGTAGAATATTAATTTTTCCAGAAATGCAATTAAATGCATATTTTGTGACTGATTTCAAATGAAACCATGATTCTCATCGCCATTACAAAATTTCAGCCCGTTTAGTATCAAAGACCCTGAAAAAATGCCTTTTAAAGTCCGAACCCAAGTCTCAAATTTGCGCCCAGTAGGATAATTATTTTTCCAGAAATGCAATAAAATGAAAATTTTGTGATTGATTTTCATTTGGACCATGATTCTTATCGCGATAACAAAATTTCAGCCCGTTTGGTTCCATAGAGCCTGAAAAAATGCCTTTTAAAGGCCGACCCCAAGTCTCAAATTAGCGCTCAGTAGAATAACGATTTATCCAGAAATGCAATTAAATGCATATAAAGTGACTGATTTCGCTTGGGACCATGATTCTTATCGCGATTACAAAATTTTAGCCCATTTAGTATCAAAGAGCCTGAAAAAATGCCTTTTAAAGTCCGAACCCAAGTCTCAAATTTGCGCCCAGTAGGATAATTAATTGTCCAGAAATGCAATAAAATAAATAATTTTGTGATTGATTTTCATTCGGACAATGATTCTCATCGCGATTACAAAATTTCAGCCTGTTTGGTATCATAGTGCCTGAAAAAATGGCTTTTAAAGGCCGAACCCATGTCTCAAATTAGCGCTTAGTAAAATAACGATTTATCACAAAATATAAGTAAATGCATATTTTGTGACTTATTTCAAATCGAACAATGATTCTCATCGCGATACCAAATTTCAGCCCGTCTGGTTCCATAGAGCCTGAAAAAATGCCTCTTAAAGGCCGAACCCAAGTCTCAAATTAGCGCTTAGTAAAATAACGATTTATCCAGAAATGCAATTTAATGCATATAAAGTGCCTGATTTCAAATCGAACCATGATTCTCATCGCGATATCAAAATTTCACCCCGTTTGGTACCATAGAGCCTGAAACAATGCCTTTTAAAGTCCGAACCCAAGTCTCAAATGTACGCTCAGTAGAATAATGATTTATCCAGAAATGCAATTAAATGCATATTTTTTGACTGATTTCAAATCTAACGATGATTCTCATCGCGATTACGAAATTTCAGCCCGTTTAGTATCAAAGACCCTGAAAAAATGCCTTTTAAAGTCCGAACCCAAGTCTCAAATTTGCGCCCAGTAGGATAATTATTTTTCCAGAAATGCAATAAAATGAAAATTTTGTGATTGATTTTCATTTGGACAATGATTCTTATCGCGATAACAAAATTTCAGCCCGTTTGGTTCCATAGAGCCTGAAAAAATGCCTTTTAAAGGCCGAACCCAAGTCTCAAATTAGCGCTCAGTAGAATAACGATTTATCCAGATATGCAATTTAATGTATATTAAGTGATTGATTTCGCTTGGGAACATGATTCTTATCGCGATTACAAAATTTTAGCACGTTTGGTACCATAGAGCAGTGCTCCGCAACCGGTGTGCCGTGGCACACTGGTGTGCCGCGGTCAAATTCAATGTATTTGACATATTACAATATTTCATTGTTTATTTAATACACATTGACAAATTATTTTTATGATATTGTCTATTTTTTCAAAATGAAGTATAGAATCTTTGGAATATTCTGTGCTGAATTGGGAGCCGAATATGAATCCTCATTGTTTTATACTGAAATTCGTTGGCTATCCCGAGGCAAAGTTTTGGCTAGATTGTTTGAGCTTCGTCGAGTTTCTTTTAAATCAAAATATGCACGAACTATATCAGCGCCTCGATGATGATTACTAATTGATTAAACTTGTATACATGGCTGATATATTCCAGCATTTGATTTTTGACGAGCTCCAACAAATTAAAAGCGTTAAAAAAAACTCGAACTTTGCCAGAAAGAGTTGCAAAGAGGATGTTTGGAAATGTACCAAAAGACCAACCAAAGTACAATTGAAAACAAACAATCAATTGTGGATCTGGCCCAAAAACATTTTTAAGTATGCTTTAGCAAAAATTTTATCAGTATTTTTATTCCATTAATACGGAACAATACGATTGGATTCGAAATCCTTTTGCAACCAATGTCATAAATTTTACGGAAGCACTGCCTCTATATAATTCGAGAGGAATTTACAGATTTATATAATGACGTGACTTTAAAACTTCACTTCTCCGAAGTTCCATTAGATGTTTTCTGGATATACGTTATCCTATAAGAATATCCTCGCATTTTCAACACAGCAATCTTAGCACGACTTCCATTTTCAACGACATATTTAAGTATTTCAACGTTTGTATGGATTAAAAATGATAAGCGGTCATGCTTAAAAGTCGTGCTATCAAAAATCGAATCGAATATAAAACTTTTGTGTTCATTGAAACACACGCAGTTATTACATTAATTTATGTATGTATACTTTTCAAATAAAAAAACCAAAAATTTGTGTATCAATTTAATACCTATATATTTTAGCTTTTGGTGTGCCGCGGAATTCCAGAAAGAATTTTAGTGTGCCTTAGGTGAGAAAAGGTTGCGGAGCACTGCCATAGAGCCTGAAAAAATACATTTTAAAGTCCGAACCCAAGTGTCAAATTAGTGGTCAGTAGAATAATGATTTATCCAGAAATGCAATTAAATGCATATTTTGTGACTGATTTCAAATGAAACCATGATTCTCATCGCGATAACAAAATTTCAGCCCGTTTAGTATCAAATACCCTGAAAAAATGCCTTTTAAAGTCCGAACCCAAGTCTCAAATTTGCGCCCAGTAGGATAATTATTTTTCCAGAAATGCAATAAAATGAAAATTTTGTGATTGATTTTCATTTGGACAATGATTCTTATCGCGATAACAAAATTTCAGCCCGTTTGGTTCCATAGAGCCTGAAAAAATGCCTTTTAAAGGCCGAACCCAAGTCTCAAATTAGCGCTCAGTAGAATAACGATTTATCCAGAAATGCAATTTAATGCATATTAAGTGACTGATTTCGCTTGGGAACATGATTCTTATCGCGATTACAAAATTTTAGCACGTTTGGTACCATAGAGCCTGAAAAAATACATTTTAAAGTCCGAACCCAAGTGTCAAATTAGTGGTCAGTAGAATAATGATTTATCCAGAAATGCAATTAAATGCACATTTTGTGACTGATTTCAAATGAAACCATGATTCTCATCGCGATTACAAAATTTAAGCCCGTTTAGTATCAAAGAGCCTGAAAAAATGCCTTTAAAATCCGAACCCAAGTCTCAAATTAGTGCCCAGTAGGATAATTATTTTTCAAAAAATGCAATTAAATGCAGATTTTGTGACTAATTTCGATTGGGACCATGATTCTTGTCGCGATTACAAAATTTCAGCCCGTTTGGTTCCATAGAGCCTGAAAAAATGCCTTTTAAAGGCCGAACCCAAGTCTCAAATTAGTGCCCAGTAGGATAATTTTTTTTCCAGAAATGCAATTAAATGCATATTTTGTGATTGATTTCGATTCGGACTTCAATTCTCATGGCGATAACAAAATTTCAGCCCGTTTTGTATCAAAGAGCCTGAAAAAATGCTTAGTAAAGTACGAACCCAAGTCTCAAATTAGCACCCAGTAGGATTATAATTTTTCCAGAAATGCAATTAAATGCAGATTTTGTGACTGATTTCACTTGGGACCATGATTCTTAACGCGATTACAAAATTTCAGCCCGTTTGGTTCCACAGAGCCTGAAAAAATGCCTTTTAAAGGCCGAACCCAAGTCTCAAATTAGCGCTCAGTAGAATAATGATTTATCCAGCAATGCAAGTAATGCATATTTTGTGACTGATTTCAAATGAAACCATGATTCTCATCGCGATAACAAAATTTCAGCCCGTTTAGTATCAAAGAGCCTGAAAAAATGCCTTTTAAAGTCCGAACCCAAGTCTCAAATTTGCGCTCAGTAGAATAATGATTTATCCAGAAATGCAATTAAATGCATATTTTGTGACTGATTTCAAATGAAACCATGATTCTCATCGCGATAACAAAATTTCAGCCCGTTTAGTATCAAAGATCCTGAAAAAATGCCTTTTAAAGTCCGAACCCAAGTCTCAAATTTGCGCTAAGTGAATAATGATTTATCCAGAAATGCAGTTATATGCATATTTTGTGACTGATTTCAAATCGAACTATGATTCTCATCGCGATTACAAAATTTCAGCCCGTTTGGTTCCATAGAGCCTGAAAAAATGCCTTTTAAAGGCCGAACCCAAGTCTCAAATTAGTGCCCAGTAGGATAATTTTTTTTCCAGAAATGCAATTAAATGCATATTTTGTGATTGATTTCGATTCGGACTTCAATTCTCATGGCGATAACAAAATTTCAGCCCGTTTTGTATCAAAGAGCCTGAAAAAATGCTTAGTAAAGTACGAACCCAAGTCTCAAATTAGCACCCAGTAGGATTATAATTTTTCCAGAAATGCAATTAAATGCAGATTTTGTGACTGATTTCAAATGAAACCATGATTCTCATCGCGAAAACAAAATTTCAGCCCGTTTAGTATCAAAGATCCTGAAAAAATGCCTTTTAAAGTCCGAACCCAAGTCTCAAATTTGCGCTAAGTGAATAATGATTTATCCAGAAATGCAGTTATATGCATATTTTGTGACTGATTTCAAATCGAACTATGATTCTCATCGCGATTACAAAATTTCAGCCCGTTTGGTTCCATAGAGCCTGAAAAAATGCCTTTTAAAGGCCGAACCCAAGTCTCAAATTAGTGCCCAGTAGGATAATTTTTTTTCCAGAAATGCAATTAAATGCATATTTTGTGATTGATTTCGATTCGGACTTCAATTCTCATGGCGATAACAAAATTTCAGCCCGTTTTGTATCAAAGAGCCTGAAAAAATGCTTAGTAAAGTACGAACCCAAGTCTCAAATTAGCACCCAGTAGGATTATAATTTTTCCAGAAATGCAATTAAATGCAGATTTTGTGACTGATTTCAAATGAAACCATGATTCTCAGGCGATTACAAAATTTCAGCCCGTTTAGTATCAAAGAGCCTGAAAAAATGCCTTGTAAAGTCCGAACCCAAGTCTCAAATTTGCGCTCAGTAGAATAATGATTTTTCCAGAAATGCAATTAAATGCATATTTTGTGACTGATTTCAAATGAAACCATGATTCTCATCGCGATAACAAAATTTCAGCCCGTTTAGTATCAAAGAGCCTGAAAAAATGCCTTTTAAAGTCCGAACCTAAGTCTCAAATTTGCGCTAAGTGAATCATGATTTATCCAGAAATGCAATTATATGCATATTTTGTGACTGATTTCAAATCGAACCATGATTCTCATCGCGATTACAAAATTTCAGCCCGTTTAGTATCAAAGAGCCTGAAAAAATGCCTTTTAAAGTCCGAACCCAAGTCTCAAATTAGCGCCCAATAGGATAATTCTTTTTCCAGAAATGCAAATAAATGCATATTTTGTGATTGATTTCGATTCGGACTACAATTCTCATGGCGATAACAAAATTTCAGTCCGTTTGGTACCATAGAGCCAGAAAAAATGCCTTTTAAAGGCCGAACCCAAGGCTCAAATTAGCGCTCATTAGAATAACGATTTATCCAGAAATGCAATTTAATGCATATAAAGTGACTGATATCAAATCCAACCATGATTCTTATCGCGATAACAAAATTTCACCCCGTTTGGTACCATAGAGCCTGAAATAATGCCTTTTAAAGTCCGAACCCAAGTCTCAAATTAGCGCCCAAAAGGATAATTTTATTTCCAGAAATGCAATTAAATGCATATTTTGTGATTGATTTCGATTCAGACTACAATTCTCATGGCGATAACAAAATTTCAGTCCGTTTGGTACCATAGAGCCTGAAAAAATGCTTATTAAAGTACGAACCCAAGTCTCAAATTAGCGCCCAAAAGGATAATTTTATTTCCAGAAATGCAATTAAATGCATATTTTGTGATTGATTTCGATTCAGACTACAATTCTCATGGCGATAACAAAATTTCAGTCCGTTTGGTACCATAGAGCCTGAAAAAATGCTTATTAAAGTACGAACCCAAGTCTCAAATTAGCGCCCAGTAGGATTATAATTTTTCCAGAAATGCAATTAAATGCATATTTTGTGACTGATTTCAAATCGAACCATGATTCTCATCGCGATTACAAAATTTCAGCCCGTTTAGTATCAAAGAGCCTGAAAAAATGCCTTTTTAAGTCCGAACCCAAATTAGCGCCCAAAAGGATAACTTTTTTCCAGAAATGCAATTAAATGCATATTTTGTGATTGATTTCGATTCAGACTACAATTCTCATGGCGATAACAAAATTTCAGTCCGTTTGTTACCAAAGAGCCTGAAAAAATGCTTATTAAAGTACGAACCCAAGTCTCAAATTAGCGCCCAGTAGGATTATAATTTTTCCAGAAATGCAATTAAATGCATATTTTGTGTCTGATTTCAAATCGAACCATGATTCTCATCGCGATTACAAAATTTCAGCCCGTTTAGTATCAAAGAGCCTGAAAAAATGCCTTTTAAAGTCCGAACCCAAGTCTCAAATTAGTTCCCAGTAGGATAATTATTTTTCCAAAAATGCAATAAAATGCATATTTTGTGACTGATTTCGAATCGCACCATGATTCTTATCGCGATAAGAATATTTCAGCCCGTTTAGTATCAAAGAGTCTGAAAAAATGCCTTTTATAATCCGAACCCAAGTCTCAAATTAGTGCCCAGTAGGATAATTATTTTTCCAAAAATGCAATTAAATTCATATAAAGTGACTGATTTCAAATCGAACCATGATTCTCATCTCGATATCAGAATTTCAGCCCGTTTGGTACAAAAGAGCCTGAAAAAATGCTTATTAAAGTACGAACCTAAGTCTCAAATTGACGCTCAATAGAATAATGATTTAAAGTCCGAACCCAAGTCTCAAATTTGCGCTCAGTAGAATAATGATTAATCCAGAAATGCAATTAAATGCATATTTTGTGACTGATTTCAAATCGAACCATGATTCTCATCGCGATTACAAAATTTCAGCCCGTTTAGTATCAAAGAGCCTGAAAAAATGCCTTTTAAAGTCCGAACCCAAGTCTCAAATTAGTTCCCAGTAGGATAATTATTTTTCCAAAAATGCAATAAAATGCATATTTTGTGACTGATTTCGAATCGCACCATGATTCTTATCGCGATTAGAATATTTCAGCCCGTTTAGTATCAAAGAGTCTGAAAAAATGCCTTTAATAGTCCGAACCCAAGTCTCAAATTAGTGCCCAGTAGGATAATTATTTTTCCAAAAATGCAATTTAATTCATTAAAAGTGACTGATTTCGATTCGGACAATGATTCTTATCGCGATAAGAAAATAAAAGCCCGTTTGGTACCATAGAGCCTGAAAAAATGCTTATTAAAGTACGAACCTAAGTCTCAAATTAACGCTCAATAGAATAATGATTTAAAGTCCGAACCCAAGTCTCAAATTTGCGCTCAGTAGAATAATGATTAATCCAGAAATGCAATTAAATGCATATTTTGTGACTGATTTCAAATCGAACCATGATTCTCATCGCGATTAGAAAATTCCAGCCCGTTTACTATCAAAGAGCCTGAAAAAATGCCTTTTAAAGTCCGAACCCAAGTCTCAAATTAGCGCTCAGTATGTTTTTTTCCAGAAATGCAATGTAATGCATATTTTGTGACTGATTTCGAATCGCACCATGATTCTTATCGCGATTAGAATATTTCAGCCCGTTTTGTATCAAAGAGTCTGAAAAAATGCCTTTAATAGTCCGAACCCAAGTCTCAAATTAGTGCCCAGTAGGATAATTATTTTTCCAAAAATGCAATTTAATTCATTAAAAGTGACTGATTTCGATTCGGACAATGATTCTTATCGCGATAAGAAAATAAAAGCCCGTTTGGTACCATAGAGCCTGAAAAAATGCTTATTAAATACGAACCTAAGTCTCAAATTAACGCTCAATAGAATAATGATTTAAAGTCCGAACCCAAGTCTCAAATTTGCGCTCAGTAGAATAATGATTAATCCAGAAATGCAATTAAATGCATATTTTGTGACTGATTTCAAATCGAACCATGATTCTCATCGCGATTAGAAAATTCCAGCCCGTTTACTATCAAAGAGCCTGAAAAAATGCCTTTTAAAGTCCGAACCCAAGTCTCAAATTAGCGCTCAGTATGTTTTTTTCCAGAAATGCAATGTAATGCATATTTTGTGACTGATTTCGAATCGCACCATGATTCATATTGCGATTAGAATATTTCAGCCCGTTTGATACAATAGAGCCTGAAAAAACCACTTTTAAAGTCCGAACCCAAGTCTCAAATTAGCGCCCAGTAGGATAATTATTTTTCCAGAAATGCAGTTAAATGAAAATTTTGTGATTGATTTTCTTTCGGACAATGATTCTTATCTCGATAACAAAAGTTCAGCCCGTTTGGTTCCATAGAGCCTGAAAAAATGCCTTTTAAAGGCCGAACCCCAGTTTCAAATTAGTGCCCAGTAGGATAATTATTTTTCCAAAAATGCAATTAAATGCATATTTTGTGACTGATTTCAAATTGAACCATGATTCTCATCGCGATGACAAAGGCCTTGGATATGTCTAGTGCGACCGTTTGGGTCTCACCTTGACGTTCCAGGCACCGCCCCCAAATATACGTCACGGTTCCACTGGAATCCGTATTGACGGTCGTTGATAATTTTGTTCTTCTCGAGGTATGTGAGCAGTTTGTCGTTGATCACACGTTCCATCACTTTGGACAGAACTGATGTGATCGCTATGGGGCGGTAGTTGGCCGGGTTGGAGCGGTCACCTTTCTTGGGAATAGGGTGAATTACCGCTTTTTTCCAACCAGAGGGCACAGTGCCACACTTCAGGGACATTTTGAAGAGCTTTGTCAAAACTGGAACTATTTCCGCATTAGAATTCCCGAAATAGAATCTCCTCATTTTTATTAAACTGAAATTAAGGGTTTTTTTTGTAATTTGCGTGTATTAACCATGTCCAGGGATTCTGTATATTTACCTACATGGCTTATTTCTCATATAATTGAAACAAAATAATATGAAGAGTATTTAAACCACGTTGCAAAGTGGTAGATGTCTACTCTCAGTATCGCCCTGGTGATAGACCACTATTCCAGACTGAATAAGCAGGTTCTTGCCCTCCCCACATCACTCCCCTGCTGTAAGGATGCCAACTGCAGAGTGTGCCTCCCTTCCCTCCGGTGCAGGGCTCTCCAAGCTCTGTAAACCGAGGGTCGCTGCGACTGTTGCGATGCTATAAAGGCAAGTACTCTACTCTCAGTATCGCCCTGGTGATAGACCACTATTCCAGACTGAATAAGCAGGTTCTTGCCCTCCCCACATCACTCCCCTGCTGTAAGGATGCCAACTGCAGAGTGTGACTCCCTTCCCTCCGGTGCAGGGCTCTCCAAGCTCTGTAAACCGAGGGTCGCTGCGACTGTTGCGATGCTATAAAGGCAAGTACTCTACTCTCAGTATCGCCCTGGTGATAGACCACTATTCCAGACTGAATAAGCAGGTTCTTGCCCTCCCCACATCACTCCCCTGCTGTAAGGATGCCAACTGCAGAGTGTGACTCCCTTCCCTCCGGTGCAGGGCTCTCCAAGCTCTGTAAACCGAGGGTCGCTGCGACTGTTGCGATGCTATAAAGGCAAGTACTCTACTCTCAGTATCGCCCTGGTGATAGACCACTATTCCAGACTGAATAAGCAGGTTCTTGCCCTCCCCACATCACTCCCCTGCTGTAAGGATGCCAACTGCAGAGTGTGACTCCCTTCCCTCCGGTGCAGGGCTCTCCAAGCTCTGTAAACCGAGGGTCGCTGCGACTGTTGCGATGCTATAAAGGCAAGTAAACTGTATTTATATTTGCTGTGAAGATGATCTGGAAAAGGTTTTCCGAGAGAAGTAGTTCCAAAAGCAGGGAATGAGCTACAGAAACGGGTTAATCTACATCACATTACACATGGTGTCCGGAAACTCGTAGTACAAGCGGAAAACTGGTTAGTCTACACCACATTTGTAGTCGAAAAAAATCATTACGATGTCCGGAAAGTTACTGTACAAGCGGGAAACTTGTGAATGTACGTCACATAGAGAACCCAAAATTATTATTCGGCAACTAAGGGGTTAACCACTTTTGGAGTGCGGTCTACTACGAATTTCAGTAAACAGTAAACAGCTGATATTAACCCGTTAATGACTAATTTTTTCAAATTTTCCCCGAAAAATTCCAATAGTTAAAGCACAAAACCTATTTCAAATTAATATGATACCGATTCAAGAGTTTTTCTCTTGTGCTACAAGTTTCCGGACACCGTGTATTATAGGCAGGTAGGTACCTGCTTTGTCGTTTGTCTGAATTCTCCAAAAAAACACTTCTATTCTGTCTAAATAACACTTTAATTCACAGCAAAAGATCTAGAGTTCATTGAGCCAGACTTACAGAAAGACAAAAG
The DNA here is from genome assembly GCF_061612785.1 of Hesperophylax consimilis. Taxonomy (NCBI): domain Eukaryota; kingdom Metazoa; phylum Arthropoda; class Insecta; order Trichoptera; family Limnephilidae; genus Hesperophylax; species Hesperophylax consimilis. The sequence goes on along the minus strand of NC_142852.1, from coordinate 27,136,951 downwards.
TCAGAACTGAAATCACATTTTGTAACGTTAAAAAATGTTACAAATTTAAATTACCAAAGTAGTTCCCGATTATTGTTTTGTTGAAAGTTTTTCAGGTGGCTGCCCTGCGATTGGTTGTACGGAGCGGGCGAGATAACGCGGGTAGAAAGAACCGGTGACAATACGGGGGGAAAACGAACGGAGATTGGCTTGATTATATCAAAAAATCACAGACATAGGAATTAATAGACGAGAAGATAATGGCGAGGGGTAAAATCAACTGTTGAAGAACGAAGGGAGTAAGGCTGACCGTGATTCGTCAATAAATCAATCTGACAGTAAATAGGCATCTCGCATTATAATATCACCATTTACTTCTTAAAAGAAAAATCTGCTTTTGAATGAATAGACATTTTTACATGGGAGCGCAAATTACTCGCCAAGTTATGAACAAATTTGCGAAGTCCAAATTCGGCAAAAAAATTCGGTTCTATTTTCAGAGTCGAATATTTCGTTTAAGTATTTTGTTAAGACACTTTTATAAATGTTCATAATTTACTTCCCAGCAACCAACCAGCTTTGTGTTTCGCGTCCAGACGTTTCTCGATGTGATAGTATATGTTTCTAAAACTGATCTATATTATACGATGTGAATATGCTTAAAATAAAGTAAAATAATGCTTGTATATGGAATGTAATACGACAATTGGGTTTATTCTCTTTTTCAAATCTATTTTTACAAGTTTTCATAGTACAAGTCAACATTTTGCCGTGTTATTTCGTAAAATGAACCGATGATGCCTCGACCATAGTTCGCACAAGAATGATGACGTCACGTTTTCAAATTTCACTTGAGGCCATACGCGAGCACAGACGGCTCCAATGGAACCGGTATGGGGAGTGGGGATAATACGCTTTTAATCACTTAGGGCAGGTCTACTAATATTCATATGTCTATGTAAAAAATTAAAAAGAGCACGCGGATACCATCAACCGATCCTTTGGAGAAAGAAGGATACAGGCTTTCCGTATAAACTAACCAAACATAAAACTAACGTATTGACTCCTGCGCGAGATCAGCCTGTTCTTTGTTCGAGTGTTGTTGTTCGGTGAGATTAAAATATAGAATCAGTTATTTGGATTATAAAATAGTTTTATTTGTGAGTGCTTTTGCAGTATAATTCCTTGGAGACTACACTGGATTACCGAGCATGCTGTCGGGGTGACACAAAGATGAATCCTCATTGTCTCCGCGTAGCCTGCCAAACGTTCAATGGATGCTGGTTAATTGAGGATGGCCTCGCGCACTCCTTCCCATTCTCCAACTCATTCAGATTTCGCGGGGACCTATCTTCCTGCTCACCGCTGCCGGACTCTCCAGACACCCTCAGACAGAACAACATGATCAAGGTTCTTCAATCCTTTCACACATTCTGCCTCCTTGCCTTAGCCCCATCATAGCCCTGGTGATTGACAAGGGTCCATGCTCATCAGACATGACAATTTTTTAAATTATAGCGTTGCTAAAACGAATTATTGCTCATCTTTGAATGGATTATTAATTTGTTTGTTATCTACAAGATTGTTGTATTTTTATATCAATCTTATTGTTATATTCTTCGATTCCACTATCTTCCACTCGTTTGTTCGTCGAGAAGGAGGTGAGCTTGTCCACGGCGAGCAGTTGGAGCATGACGTCACAAGAGCATATCTGCATGTAAGGATTAATTTGTCCGGCGGACATTCATACAAAAACGTATGGACATAATCATACAGAAATGAGGGGCATTCATAATATTATAGCTGTTTCACCCGCACACATTTTCTTTGAATATCCCTTTAAAAGACATTCTGTTGGTTAGCTATGAAGGGTTTTATATGTTCCCATTTCATCCATGCACAGAAATTCCTTATTGGCTATTATTTTCTTATGAGTTTCATTATTCGCTTTGCATCTAGCAACAGGAATGTGCTAAACTTCAATGCCACTGATTGGGGTTACAAAATCGTTATTTTAAAGTCAAGTTCAGAAATCAATTGGAGTATAATTCACCTATTTGGTCCCCTTTATATAAAGTTCACTCCAATAATATAGAAAGAGTTCAACACAAATTTCTTAAGAACAAGAATTTTAAGCTCAGAATTCCTATTGATTACATTAATTATGTCAGTTTGATGAATCAATTGCATCTAATAACACTGTCTGACAGGAGAATTAATTCAGACCTGGTTGTGTTACACAGAGTCACTAACAACTTGATTGATAGTCCTGCTATCATTGCCACTATTAAATTCCATGTGCCGACTAGGAATACAAGACAAAATATTACATTCTTCTGCAATACATACACGACCAACTCTCAGACACACTCACTGACCAATAGGATGCATGATCTGGGCAACAAGTATGGGGGTGCTATTGATTTGTTCATTAACTCCATTTATAGAATTAAGCATAATCTATACCAACACTTTGTCGAATCCCACAAATTAGAGTAGCGTTGGTAAATTAGTTTTAATGTTTTGTCTTATATGTAGTGTTGTTGTAATTTCTTTTTTTTACTTTATGTTACTCTTACTTTTTACTAATATTGCCTCATATTAAGTTTTTTTTTGTTTTTAATTATTTCGTAATGTTTTCTCATTATACTTGAAATTACAATTTTACAATTGTGTATTTTGTACCTACTTTACAATGGATTACATCTATTTACTGTCAATATCTCCTGTATAATACTCAAGTCGAATGGTGTCGGATACTACTTAGTACACAGTACCAAGCGCTATAGTGTTACGGTACTAAGGCCGTCGTCATTGCCTTGGAGTCAAGCCGGACGGTACTAGAAATTACCACGCTATTCCTACAGATACAGGGCGACATAATCACTAGAATGTTCGGGAACGTTCTTAGGTGCATCTTGAATCGCATTAGAACCTACTAGCGAAACATCGCAGGTACTGCCCATCTACCTACTAGCTGGATTATTCTCGATGCATTCGCGTCTTACATAAGCGACAGCGGGAAGGTACTCAGACAGTCTACAACTTAAATATTTTTAACGTGCTAATCAAAACAACTTAATCATTTCGAGCCGCGATTACTTAAATAATCCATGCTGTTTTTCTAATTTTATTGTATAAATCTAAACTGTTATATATATTTTTTTTTTATATTAACTCCACCCTGGAGGCCCTGAAGAAAATAATTTCCCTCAGGGCCTATATCATCTTTGGGGATGCTGTGTGGAGGGTCTTTTTGTGGAGAGGAAGGAGTGAACATGGGTCTTGAAGAGTCCCATGTTGTAGGAGGGAGGAAACACAGAGGCCGGCAGTTCGTTCCACAGCCGAGCTGTTGAACTTAAGAACGAATCGTAGAAGCGACCCGTTCTCATGTGACAAATGTCAACCGTGTACAAATGTTGGACGCGCGTTTGGCGTGTATCCCGACTACGCACCGGTGCCGAAGGGATCAATGACGCTAGTTCCTCAGAGCATCTTCCATTGTAATACCGATAGAACAAGGACAGCATACCTACCTGACGCCTGTGCTCTAAAGATTGCAGTCCGTTTGTTAAGATTGGGGAATCTACCAAACGGACCGCCCGTTTTTGCACAGAGTCAAGGGTTTTATATCGGGTTGGGAACTCTTTGTTGAAAATTAAAAGGTTCTACTTCTAATTGTGTTTATTTACGATACAAATAATAGGTCTGGATTTAGCTACACTGTTCATTTCCGAGGGTTGGTAATTCTCTGGTTCGAGAAGCTTGTTTCCTGTCAATAACATCCCACAGGTAATTGCTACACTCTAGCGACGTCTGTCGGACTCTGGAGTAAGCTTTATGACTAGCGCCATCTAGCGCTTAAATATTCAACTTATTACCATACATCACAAAAACCAACATGTCATCTGAAATCAACAACCGTCAGGCTTTTTTCCCGTTTGGAAACAGCTCGTATAGGTCTCGTAGAAATCGTTATGTGTCCCTTACTGTCATGGTGAGAAAGATGATCTAAACGGTGTTAGAAAGAGAAAACACCACGCTTTATATTCAAATCTAGAAGTAAATCCCAGAAGAATTAAAGTGAGCATCTCTGTGAAACCAAAATTTATGAATTCAATTCTAGGATATACATCGACTTTACTCTACTTTCTACAAATATAATACGCATGTAATATATATATTAACCTTCCGGAAGAAATCTTCTAAATTATAGTCATATTGATAGGTGGGTCAAATCCCAGCACTGCAAAGAATGGGAAAGGGCACCTGAAATGAGACAATCCAAAATACTATAAAAGGACCAGACCCTAGACGAACCAAGAAACTACTCGACATGGACAGAAACTCACTGAGGGAACTGGTAGCACTACTAACGGGACACTGCCATCTCAGGAGACACATGCAGATATTGGGAGTGGAAAACACCAATAGATGCAGGAAATGTGAAGAGGATGAAGAGACTCCAATTCACCTATGGTGCCAATGTCCTGCCCTGGTGGGAACTAGGCTCAGATACCTGCGGAGACATACAGTAGAACCAGAAGACATAGCCACATACCCAATGACAACCCTGGTGAACTTTATTAAAGGGACTGGGTTGTTGTTAAAGGATTGAGGTAAAATGGGAGATAGCACAATGGGCCTATGTCCTAAGTGCTCACGGGAACTATGTGTAAACCGTCTCCGCCCTTAAAAAAATAATTATAGTGCCTATCAAAAATTAAAACCCAATCAAAATCCGATGCGTAGTTTAGAAGAACTAAGCACACAAACAGACAGAAGCGGATAGCGACTTTATTTTATACTATTTAGAGATTTTAATGCGAAACAGTAAAAAAGACAATAATGTTTATAATTCATTTTTTTCTAATAAAATTTGTCTTTTTCCATTATCAGTTAATTAGAAAAAAACGTAAGGTGAGCCATTTTAAATTTTTTTTTATGTTTGCATTCATAATTTTAAAATCAAAAAATTATGTTTATTTCTAATAATAAAATTTGAAATCGTATTTCATCACAGTTTAATAACAGTTTTTAGTTTTTGGATACATTCTGAAATATTCTGTTTATTTGGACTGTATTGCAAGCGGAAATACTCCGACTTTCTGGCAGAATACGTCAGAGGACTGAGGGGTTAAGTAGGTACTTAAATACCCACCCATTTAATTATAAACCAAACATTTTATGTATCACTTTTTTATTTCAAACGTTTCGAAGGTACAAATAAATTTACAGACAGACAAAACAATTGTTAAATATTATGTTCGTATCAAGTATAGAGACAGCTAACCAAGGTATATTTGAGACCATAGCAGTATGGGACGTACAGGGATTACTTTTAAATGAATTCGTTTCATGTTCTGTTAAGACCGCAAACTGGGTGACACTCCCCAGTTATGGCCTCTCACTGCTGTGCGTGCGTACGCTCGTGTTTCGTCAAAGACTCCTTATGTTTGAAAGTGAAGTCGCATTGGTTACACACGAACGGTCTAGCTTCAGAGTGCGTAGTTTGATGAGCATTCAAGTGCCACTTGCTTTTAGCAGTAAATTCGCACTTCAAACAAGAGAACTTAAAACTAGGCTCTATTTTCTTCCCAGTATGCGTGCGTCCATGCACAGTTAATTGCTGTTTTCTTCTGAATTTTTTGTCGCAAACATCGCATTTATAATGCTGCTCGCCTGTGTGAACCCTTTTATGAACCCTTAGCGCGTCGGCATGTTTTGTGGAATAATCACAAACATCGCAGGAATACGGTTTTTCCCCACTGTGTATCTTTTTATGTGATCTTAGATGGGTGGACCTGGAACACACATAGCTACACTCATCACACGCGAAAGGTTTTTCACCAGAGTGGACTCGCTTGTGCTCAAGGAAGCAACCGGACGAACCAGAGGCAAAGTCGCACTCAGAACATTTGTATGGTTTCTCTCCGGTATGCGTGCGTCTATGCACTTTTAAATGCTGTTTACTTTGGAATTTTTTATCGCAAAAATCGCAATCGTACGGCCGCTCGCCTGTATGAACCCTTTTATGAAGTTTTAGAGCTCCAGGCCTATTTGTGGAATACCCACAAACATCGCAGGAATACGGTTTTTTCCCGCTGTGGATCATTTTATGTGAGGTGAGATTGCTGGACCTAGAACACACGAAGCTACATTCGTCACACGCGTAAGGTTTCTCGCCAGAGTGGACTCGCTTGTGCTCACGAAAGCTGTTGAACCAACTACAAGTAAAGTCACACTCAGAACATTTATATGGCCTCTCTCCGGTATGTACGCGCTGGTAATTTTCGAGCAGTGAGGGTGATTGCTCCAACGATGCACTTTCATCATTTACTGCCAGATTGTCATCAACAGCTTCAATTGCATCAGATGCAAATGTTTCACCTTTAATTTCTGCACTTTCTTTAACTTCAGTTAGCCCATAGCCTTCGCTAACTACTTCTTCTACGATGGTTGATGTAGGTTCGATTGGTTTCTGTCGGGAGTGCGTGCGCTTGTGAGATATTAGCGCCCAGGTTTCAAGAAACGTCCTTTCGCACTTATCACATTTTAACATATTCTCCATCGATACACTTTCAATCTTTATCGGTAGATTGCTAGATTCTATTTCATCAGATTCAATCTTTTCAGATTTGATAATGATTTCTTCTTTCGATGGAGCCTCCATCACGGAGGTTTGTAAAGTGTAATGGATTAGAGGTGATAGTATCCAAGGCTGAAAGGAAATAAATAATATAATAAGTTCATCTGACTCGTTGTTACGATGAATAGGAGGGGAACATCATAAGATCAGGAGCAGTTTACAATTTGGTATGGGTACCGCCGGCTCTGAAACCACATATTGGATATCCAGCACCTCTGCCATAGGTCACCCCACGAAGTTCGCTATGGCCGGTGACTTAGTAGGGGTGCCTGGGTTAATGAGGTTAGGTTTATCCTGGTCTTGGCGGTGGATACGTCTGCCCACAAACTGTCACTACTAGACGCACTGACCCACAGATTCCTACCCACCCTGCATGCCCTTTTCCTTCCAAGAACTTCCTCACCCAAAAAAGCCCATCCACGCAGCATCCCCAAAGATGACATGAGGACAACTATTTTCCGCAGGACCTCATGTATGGAGCTAATGTAAAAAAGCAGACTGACAGTAAATAGGCAGAATTGTGGAGGGTTTATAGAAGCTGTCCAAAAGCTCTCCAAGCGTTTTAGGTTATAGTGCAGAAAACATGTGTAATGGCTTTAGAAATTACCTCCCTCACACCGATGATGATTTTGTTAAATATTAAATCATTATGAAGCACGAAAACATTCTCACAGTAATATTAACACGTGGAGTTGGCGTAACCTTTCTAAACGTCACTTTCATCACTCCATACCACTCCATAGATATACCACTCACTAGTGATGGGCAGGATCGAATGAATGTATTATTATTAATAACCTTCCCAACAGATTATAAAACCGGATTGCAATTTTTTATACACTAAATGTACTAAACTGAAATTAACACTCAAAATGTAACCAATAAAATGATTTAATGGGCCGTTTTTGTGTGAGTGATTTCAAAATATCCAAGAGATGGCAGCACGGTGTTTACCGGTCCTACTGTCACCTATTCTTCCAATGATCTGTCATTTCGATAGCTATTTGCAATTTGTTTTCCGACAACAAACCTAGTTTGCTCGATTTGTAAGTTAAATGCACAGAAATTACGGTCAGTGGATTATTTTCCAATAAAGAAGTTGAGTCCATTTTTTTTTTTTTTATCAATGTTCGCATCCCGTGATGTCCCAGGTAAGGGAGTGAAGGTAGAGGGAGATGTCAATGGTGGATTTTTTTTTATTTATTTTACCTACTGGCTTTTTACAGATTCAGTTCACGCGTGAATGAGAACAATCCGTTAATGTGATTAATGTATATGTTTTCAGAATTCCATCTCCGGAGAGAATAAGGTGTCTTTTTTCACTAGGGACACCAGCAACATTACCTTCACCAGTTCCCCAAACATTGATATCTCCCGCTACCTTCACTCCCTTACCTGGGACATCACGGGATGAACCGCGGTGGGGTGATGATAGCGATCTGTGGGTGGACGTCCCACTCTACCAAGAAGTGTCTGCGTTTGGAAACGGTGAGTTTATCTTTTAAAACATTCTACCGTGTGCGGACCGTAATTGAAAAATAGACGCATTAAATTAATTTTTGATTTCTGTTGTTTCAAAAACGGTCATGGTGGATAGCCGCGGGAGCGACGTGGACGCAGCAGCTCGCTATTTTATTAATCAGTTTATTTTTAAACTCCGAGGCGGTCCGTAATTGAAATACAGACCCATTAAATTAATTTGTGATTTCTGTTGTTTCAGAAACGGACATGGAAAATAGCCGCGCAAGCGACGTGGACGATGAAGCAAGCGACGTCGACCACGGAGAGAGCAACGAGGATACTTTATGCATGTTACCAGAACCATCTCAAATTTTTAGCAATGCACTTCACCCCGCTTTGGCCATAGAACTTAGGAGACAAGACCAGGATGATAGGCAGGCAATGCGATCGATTCTGCCGCCTGATGGTTTTTTGTGTGATAGCATCCCCAATTGGGGGTATGTTGTGAGACTGAAGTTATGGAAGGAGATGGGGAAGAGGAAGGTGGTGAAGTAATTGGCTATTCACTTGTGTTTGGTGACCAGATCTTTCCGCATTCTTTCCAGGTTCTTTCCGCGTATTTACATCTCATTAAAATGTTGTTACGACAAAGCCCCCAAAGGTTCGATTTTGGGGTCCTTTTGGAGAAGGTTTGGTGGACGTTTAATATGTTTATTTCAATTCTGATCATTGAAATATACATATTGAAAATGCATAGGTATTCTCGTTTTTCCCTGTATATTCTACACATTACTTGTTTTGTTTTGGTCTTTTATATGTGTTTTTTCAATTTATCTATATCTAGTAAAGTGGCTATTTTAGATCTAGTCACTATACATAATAAAACCATTTCAAGCAATGTTCAATTTTGAATGGTGGTCTGTCACCAGGGCGATACTAAGAGTATCACTCTGGAACGAGGCATAATGATACTATGTATACTGTATATTCTACACATTACTTGTTTTGTTTTGGTCTTTTATATGTGTTTTTTCAATTTATCTATATCTAGTAAAGTGGCTATTTTAGATCTAGTCACTATACATAATAAAACCATTTCAAGCAATGTTCAATTTTGAATGGTGGTCTGTCACCAGGGCGATACTAAGAGTATCACTCTGGAACGAGGCATAATGATACTATATATTGATTTGTTTATTATATGAAACCAATAAAAAATTTAATTATTTTTATTGCAAGTAATAAATAAATAAATTGTTTGTTCTATAATTTATTTCCCTCCCAAATATTTTTTTTCAAAACCCAACTATTAGGTATAAAAATCATGAATATTTTAATAAAATACTTTTTGTTTTAAAACCACGAGTTTTTAATATTTTTTAGAACCGACCGGTTTCGCTTTACTCAAGCATCTTCAGGGTACAAATTATTACTACTTGTGGTTTTAAAACTAAAAGTATTTTATTAAATATGTCAAACCACAAAGTGATTGCTTTCTAGAATAATATAAAGATTGTTCTAAGCTCCTACAAGTTTGACATGAAAGGTTTCATAACCATCATCATCAACTTTGCGAGGTTAATTCACCCGGTATGTACTGAGCTTGAACGCTGTCAAATCACGTATTCTGGAGGAAAAATGTCAAAATAACACGGAATTTAAGCAATTTGCAAAGTTTTTCTGAAAGATTAGTAATATGTATTGCTATGATATATATCTTATTAAAAACCTTGGTTCTTGTTTTACTATCCAATATAAAAACATGGTCATAAATATCCAGTATTAGATCTCAATTATTCGATTTTTACATTGTAAAATAGACTGTCTGTATTATACTATTCAATTATCTAGTTAAAAAAGGCAAAAATTGTAACAATTGTTATTGGTAATTGTAGACAATAAAATTATTTTTCTAATTTCATACAATTTCAGTGTGTTAAATGTACTCAATATAGTAATTTAGTTCATTACATTTGGAATTTATTCATTACATTCCGTGATCAAATTCTTTAAAATATTTTTTTCACCTACGATTTAACAAACATGCAGGATTCGCGAGATTAAAAACTTTACGATTTTTTTATATTTTTTCTATAAATCCTACAAAATTGAAACAAAAAAAGAAAATACAGGTTAACTCATTGGCTATATAGCACATTAATAAGTTTTTATGACACCATGTAAAAATTCTAAGTTATGTTGTTTTTAATGTTGGATAAAAATAAAAAAATGATCGTCTGGATATCTCGAGCAATCGAGGCAAAATTATTTATTTCGCGTTGTCGCTCCAGTGGCTAAAAGGAGACTCCGATCGTATGTGAGTAAAGAGAGGCAGCGAGTTCTCCATGTTCGTGCGCGCTAGCTGGGCTCGAAGATGCTCTAGTTCCTGTCGCTGTGCTATAATTTGTTGAGATTGTAGTATGATTGATATTTTAGCTGAATCATCCTCAGACTTAGAGGAGCACATGATGAATTGTTTTTTTCCCGTGACAGTAAATACCGTCACGCACTTCAAACAATATCCATAAACTGAAACTTTGTTGTTTAGAATTTGTGTATGGTATACTCAGTTTTACTGATTTTCTATGGTTAAGTTCAGATGACCTTCAGTAGTCACCAATCTAAACTGTTTTTGGTATCTGTGATTTTTCGTCTGGGACCCACTCACCATTTCCGTTTTTCGACAGCTATATGGGACTGGGACACGGTCAAGCGGCTTGATCGCAAGCACGTAGTTTTTTTGTCTATTATTGTCTATTGTTGTCTATTATTGTCTATTATTGTCTATGCTTAGCGGCTTGACAGCCCGCATCAAGCCTCTCCGTCAAGCATGGCCACGCCTTCCTGTGATTTCGTGGTGGTCTATGTATTGTACTTCTATGCCTTCCTGTCATTTCGTGACTCGCGGCAAAATGGAATCTGTCAAAGACAAAGCGTTCTTGGCTCTTACGTTAGCTTTATGTTTGAATAAAATAATAAAAAGGAAAGGAATTTGGTGTCAAGAATGGTACAAGTTAAGGTACCGCTTTACCCATGAGCATTTGCAAAGTGTATTACAGGCTACAGCTATTTTTTGTATGAATATCTTGTGCGGTATTCATACAAAAAATATGTTTTCTCCATTGAAAATTCAGAAAATTATTTATTCTACAGTTTGATTTTTAATGACCTTGAAAACCGCTGTCATAATTATTAAAAAATACTTAAATACTTCCAAAATTTTTAAATTAGATGGATTTCTACAAATTGAACACAAAAACAATAACTAAGTACCTATTTTATAACAATTTTATTCAATTTATATCATTGTTTATGATACGTGATATTTATTTGTCTATTGTCGTTTGTCTATTCCCACAAAAATATAAATTCGCATCAAGCCTCGCCGCAAGCACGTAGAATTGCGCAATGCTTGCAAGCCAGCTTCGGTACACGGTCAAAATGCTTGACACAAAGTGCCATAGACAATAAACTACGTGCTTGCGATCAAGCCGCTTGACCGTGTCCACGTCCCTTATAAGGTTGGCATAATGCTTGGTCCACACCGAGGCCAACCTTCCAACTTCAAACGTTCGGACGATCGTGTGGAGGGGTAGTTCTGCGTTGGAAGTTCGGGTTGGAAGGTTGGTGTATGAGTTGGACTGGGATCGCCTTCGAGGCGATCGCTACGGCCAACTCTATGGCCAACCCGAACTTCCAACGCACGAACTACCCCTCCACACATCTCTGCAATCATAACAAAAGTGAAATTTGCGTATAAGTGACGTTTACGTATTATCTTTTTCGCGCCAATCCGTTAACACATAATGACAGATTGGAGTAACGATTCAATATTGTTGTTTTTGGAACTGTATGAAGCAGAACCAGTGCTATGGAACCCAAAGCATCGTCTGCATAAAAATAAAGTTTTATTAAACGATGCTTGGTTGAAAATCGCGGCTACTATGAATAAGCAAGTGAGTGATTTGAAAAAAAAAGAATCGTTAATGGCGGCATTCCGCAAACATGCCAAGAAGAAGAAAGACTATTTGGCTTCAGGTGCTGGCATTAATGATGTGTATCAACCCTCGTGGTTTGCGTTCTCCTACATGGAACGATTTTTACATTCAGTTTACGAACCTGAAATCACAATTCACACAGAGGGAAATGAAGTAAGTAGAATCATTTGTTGTATGTTAATTTATTAATAGCTTCAAAGAGTTACTATAATATTACAATCATGTGTACCTTGCATATACAAAAATTCACAAAATAAATAGGTATAAGTATTTTCTACGTTTGCATATTGTTCCTCTCAGAAAAGTATTCAGTAAAAGCTAGCCTAGTCTGTACTGCATTGTTGGGTGGTCGACGAGCCACAGCAGGAAGAGGTACAAATCCAGTACATCCTTCTGGATCATTCCGCCATGTCCCGGGGTGAACTATTACTCCATCAACTACTGTATCAAATGATCCCTGGGGAGTGTAACTATGGCGGGAAGTCGTACTATTTCTCAAGAAATTGTGAAGCCTAACGCAGGTCATTGTAATTAAAGAAGTCTTTTCAACATCAAGTGCTATTGGTTTCCTAAAAACTCTAAAAACAGCACTCATGATTCCAAAAACATTTTCCACTTTCACCCGTGCTCGCGAAAGTTCTTCATTAAATATACGCTGTGGGGTACCAAACTCATGGTTTCCTGGGAATGGTTTCATTACGTGTGTACTGAGAGGAAATGCCCCATCAGCTACAAACACGTAAGGCATTTCAATATTCCCTCCAGGTAGTGGATCAGGAGTTGGAAAATTTAACGTGTTCAAACACATCTTTTGCCACAGCGTACTTTGCCTGTAAACTTCTCCATCACTTATACGACCCTGGCAGCCTACATCAGCATACATAAAACAGTAATTGCTGTCTACCAATGCTAATAACACAACACTAAAGTTGAAATATTGTTTACCGCTATTAGCGGGACTTTGCATCACATTATGCTTCCCATCCATGGCTCCTAAACAATGCGGAAAATTGTTTTTTACCAGCCATTGCTCAGCAGTCGCAGGCATCTGCAACAAAAAAGTAAATTAATTAAGTTTCTTTTTAATTTCAGGAAAATGAAGCACTATACAGCATTGATGAAGAGTTTTCGGATGACAATCCTAGCAATGTAAACCACAGCACACCAAACCCACAATGGAGCCGTCTTCGGGAGTCACGACGTCGGCGCTCACAAAATCCGCCCGAACTGCAAGACGCCCAAGCCCACATGAACTCAGCCTTAACTAATCTTAATAATGTTTTAAGTAAGAGCGTAGAACAGGACGACTGCGATTTGTTTGCAAAATTTATTGCAAACAAATTAAGAAAAATACCTGAACAGGAGAGAAAGGACATCATGCATGAAATCCACGATCTAGTGCATGACAAGATACGCTCCCGCCGTTTGAATGGCGAAGTGGTTCGAAATCCATCAATATCGTCAATAGAAGCTAGTCTCTCAAGATCGGTGGACGCAACTCCCTCTCCACAATATATTGTACCCACTCCTCTTCAGGATATGAATTATACTTTTACATCGCCACAACACTCTTCACCACAGTCTCCATACGCACAAACTACGCAACAAATCTTGGTTGAGCCCGGACCTTCCGGAAGTCACATTATTCCTTCCATGGGCAAACCAAGAATTAATTTATCTCCAAATACAAAGCGCATAAAAATCCAACAAAGAATTCCACGTTTACCTGTAAATCAAAACTTACCAAATAGTAAACGCATAAACATCATAAAGACTGAAAAAATTCCAGTACTTCGCTATAAAGCTATATCAGACACAGATTTGAATGATATTTTAAATATACCATGTTCACCCCAGTCTTCACAGACCATTCCAGCACGATTCTGTATCCAATCTCAAAAAGAATGTTTATCCGACGAGGAATTATAGATTCATATCAGTATAGTATATACATATTATATTAAGCCTATTTTTGTGTCTACTCTTCAAATGATATTGTATATTGTAACTAACTAAGCATCCAGCTGCTTCTAAGCAGGGGTAGGCAGAGAGGACGGACTGCCAAACAACTCGGTCTTGGCACACACCCCTTGCCTCGTTTACATTCATACATGCTATTCTATTATTCTGACTCTTGACATAGTCCGACTCATGTATCTGATTCACTTGGTCGTGCCATGTCTTCCTCGGGCATCCCCGATTTCTTCTACCATTCACATTTGCGTCATCTATTCTTCTTACACTACTTTCTTCGTTCATTCACTCTACGTGATACATGATTTTACCACACTTACGCCACAGGGATCTCATTTATATTGTATCTATTGTACATAAACAAATTTTATTAATGTGAAAGTCTTCGTTGATCTTAAAAAGTTAAGTTTATAGTAAATAGTTTTTATTTCTTTTGAACAGAGTGGGTATCTAATATTTTTTAATGTGAATATTGTTTTGAGAGGTATAAATGCCTATTCCTAATTAATGTTTTCTGTCTTTTCAATTTCTAAACAAGAGTAGTTGTCAATGTTTTCAGAACACAGGTGGATTTCCCTTTTTATTTTATACTACATGGGTATTTGATGTGAATTTTATTTTACTAATGTTCAGTGTGTTTCATCAAGCCATTTTTTAAACATGTTTATTCATTTTCAGCTTTCAAATTTGCTGTTTTCCAGTCATTACGTTCAATGTTCTTTTTTGTTTTACTTTTAACTTTATTTTACTTATATAGTGTATTATTTAAAAAGAAAATTAATATCTTACATGTGTATGTATCAAAAAGTTACAACGAATAAAAATATAGATTTTTTCAAAATGAATCGGCCTTGTTTATATTACCTGCGTACAAACTAGATAACATTCTCCCCATCTGTTGATAAAATTGAATATCTAGGAAAAAGTTTCTATTCACAATTGAATTTCCAATCACATACAAACATTATTTAAAAAATCTGTTAATTTTTTGATTCCTTCTTTAGTAAAAGCCTCATGGGGGTACAGGTGAAAACAACAGTTTATTTATTCATTTTATTATGTTATATATATATATATATAACATAATAAAAAGTTTTTTATTTTCTTATGTCTTTAAAATGTATTATTATATGTATAATTCATGTAAACATGCTTTTTTGTAATTTGTTATTATATATCTTTAATTCACTATGCCTATGTAATTTTTGACTCCTCCCACTTTTATAATGTGTTATATTCTGTCTCTTTCTGCTTTCCTATAAATATGCATGACCTCTGTCTTAGTTTTTAGTTATATTTCACATCCTGACGAAGCTCGACTGAAGCGAAACCGGTAGATGTAATAATAAAAAAAGTCGTGGTTAGTAAACAAAGTGTTTTATTTGATTTAATGAAAAGGGTTATTTTCTACTGTTCATTTTATTCATAAAATACAAGATAAAATATTATAAAATTGATTTATATATGAAACATTAAATCACCATACTAGGCGACTGCCTATTTCATGGTGAGTCAGCATATGACCCTTCAAACGGCTTTTTTAAGAATATGAATAGTTGAACATGGAACATGAAAATGGTTTTTCTACATTGTGAGTCAGCATATTATGTCTCATCAAATTTCCGTTTCGAGAAAAGTCGCACTCGGAACATGAAAAAAGTTAATCCTTTTTGTGAGTTAGCATATGTTGTGTCAAACTACTATTTCGAGAACATGAATAGCTAGACTCGGAATATGAAAAACTTTTTCTCTAGTATGAGTCAGCATATGGTGCGTCAGATATCTCTTTCAAGAAAATGAAAAATTGCATATGAAACATGAAAAAGGTTTTTCTCCACTGTGGGTTAGAATATTTTTCCTTAGATTGCTCTTTCGAGAACTTGAATAGTTGCACTGGTTTTTTTAACTATGGGTCAGCATATGTCTCTTCAATTTTTTTGTTTGAAGAACATGAATAGTTGCACTCGGAATATGAAGAATGTTTTTCTCCACTGTGGGTCAGCATATGTCTCTTCAAATGGCTCGTATGAGAACTTAAATAGTTGCACTCGTAACATGAAAAAGTTTTTTCTCCACTGTGAGTTAGCATGTGGCTCGTCAGATATCTCTTTCGTGAACATGAATAGTTGCACTCGGGACATGAAAAAGTTTTTTCTCCACTGTGGGTCAGCATATGGTTCCTTAAATTGCTCTTTTGAGAACATGAAAAGTTGCATATATAACATGAAAAAGGTTTTTCTCCAGTGTGGGTCAGCATATGTCTCTTCAAATGATGGTTTGAAGAACATGTATAGTTGCACTCAGAACATGAAAAGGGTTTTTCTCCACTGTGGGTCAGCATATGTCTCCTTAGATTGCTCTTTTCAGAACATGAAAAGTTGCATATGGAACATGGAAAAGGTTTTTCTCCACTGTGGGTCAGCATATGTCTCTTCAAATGGCTCGGACGAGAACTTGAATAGTTGCACTCGGAACATGAAAAAGGTTTTTCTCCACTGTGAGTTAGCATGTGGAGGGTCAGATATCCCTTTAGAGAACATGAATAGTTGCACTCAGAACATAAAAATGGTTTATCCTTACTGTGAGTCAATATATGGTCCTTCAAATGGCTCTTACGAGAACATGAATAGTTGCACTCGGAACATAAAAAAGGTTTTTCTCCACTGTGAGTCAGCATGTCTCTTCAAATGGCTCTTACGTGAACATGAATAGTTGCACTCGGGACATAAAAAAGGTTTTTCTAGATTGTGGGTCAGCATATGTGTCCTTAGATGGCTCTTTCGAGAACATGATAAGTTGCATATGGAACTTGAAAAAGGTTTTTCTCCACTGTGGGTCAGCATATGTCTCTTCAAATGATAGTTTGCAGAACATGTATAGTTGCACTCGGAACATGAAAAAGGTTTTTCTCCACTGTGGGTCAGCATATGTCTCCTCAGATCGCACTTTTGAGAACACGAAAAAATGCATATAGAACATGAAAAAGGTTTTTCTCCAGTGTGGGTCAGCATATGTCTCTTCAAATGATGGTTTGAAGAACATGTATAGTTGCACTCAGAACATGAAAAAGGTTTTTCTCCACTGTGGGTCAGCATATGTCTCCTTAGATTGCTCTTTTCAGAACATGAAAAGTTGCATATGGAACATGAAAAAGGTTTTTCTCCACTGTGGGTCAGCATATGTCTCTTCAATTGGCTCGGACGAGAACTTGAATAGTTGCACTCGGAACATGAAAAAGGTTTTTCTCCACTGTGAGTTAGCATGTGGAGCGTCAGATATCCCTTTAGAGAACATGAATAGTTGCACTCGGAACATAAAAATGGTTTATCCTTACTGTGAGTCAAAATATGGTCTTTCAAATGGCTCTTACGAGAGCATGAATAGTTGCACTCGGAACATAAAATAGGTTTTTCTCCACTGTGAGTCAGCGTCAGATGGCTCTTTTGAGAACAGAAAAATAATGGTTTTTCCACAGGATGCGTCGTTAGATCTGTCGACAAATTAGGAAAAATACGTATTTAGGAAGCTAAACAAGTCTTATAACCTACGTACAGCGTAAATAGGCTTAATAAATTCATTTAAAATATGTAAATAAAAATGGTGACCAAATAAATCAACACTCTGACAATTAAACACACATTTTGAAAGTGATATAAGTTAAGTACGTTACGTTAGGTTGGGTTTTTTTTCATCGTTTCTAATGACTTTATATGACTTTTAAAATGTGTGATAAATCGTCAGTGTGTTGATTTATCATGAAACCGAAAATGCTTGTACTAAGCGAAACCGGTAATTTTAAGAAAATCAAATAAATAACTTGTTTTTCAAAACAAGCAGCTGGAATTATTAAAACTTACATAGAAACGTGGTTTGATCTGCAGTCTGGGAAATGCTTTCAAAGCGTTCTAAGTAGTTTTTTTTAACATCGCGAAGGACACGGAAATTTCTCCCCCTTCATCTTCTCGGGGTACAAGATCCGCCTTGATGGTTAACGCCTTTTTTACAGGTTGCACATTTATGCAACCTGTAAAATATACGTACATTGCTAAACCATACCGGAGAGAACAGAGTGATACCAGATAACATAAGCACTTTGAATTCATAAAAACGTAAAACATTGGAGAGCACGAATTGTTTGACGTGTTCTCAATAATCGGTGTTACCTGCTGTGTGGGTAATTCTTTCGAAACGTTCTAAGCATTCCTTTTTTATATCCGGCAGGTCAATGTCGATCTCCACGTAAGGATATCCCACTTCATCTTCTCGGGGTCCAAGATCCGCCATGATGGTAACTGTCTCCAAATTAATGCTACCTGGATAAACAAAACAACAATACTTATATCGATAATTGATGTACATCAAAACGTATTTTTATTAGTAGAAAGATTTAAATAAAATAAAAACATGAAACAGAACAAGATCGAGACAAATAAAAATATAGATGTCACTGAATTCAGGATTAAGAACACGATTTGAAGACTTGATTATACTAAAGACGTATCCCCCAGGACGACAATAGATCCTGGGTTCAATTCCTAGTTGTGACCTTTATCCTTTTATTTATACGTCTTATTCTGCCTACTGATATATGGGGTTTTCCAAAAAGAGGTGTTATTTTGAATATTAATTGAGGAATTAATGATTCTTTATGGCCGGAATTGGATGGTATTGATCTGGACAACGTTTAATTTCAACAAGACAGCGCTACGTGCCACAAAAGCCACGAAACCATTGATCTTTTACGGACCGTGTTATCTCTCGAAGAGGTGATCACAATTGGCCACCGAGATCTTATGATTTCACACCTTGCGACTTCTTCCTTTGGGGCCACGTGAAAGAAAAGGTTTACGCCAACAGCCCAGCGTCGATTCAAGACCTCAAAGATGGAATTCGTGAGGCTATCGAGGACATAAGGCAGCCACTTTACGATTTAGTTATGGAAAATTTCATTAAAAGGATATGGTCCTGTAGGCGTGGTCGTGGTGGTCATTTGACTGATGTTATTTTTCACTATTAACGGCATACCTTCCTCTTTATAATGAAATAATCATTCATTTATATTAAAAAATGGCATTTTTCTTTGAATATCACACCTCTTATTGGGAAACCCTGTATTATATTGATAAGTATAACCTCCAAAATAGGTGAATATAAAAATAGGTTCCTGAAAATATTTACCATTGAAGATACCATTAAATTTATCTACTTAGAAGCGGGCATTTGCATAACACACTTAAGAATTTATTTTAAAAATAAGAAATACGAAGATGTCCGCTTCAGGGACTGATTCTTAAGGAGGAAAAATCATTTGTTCTAAAACATCTTCAGTACGGAGTGTGTTTGTTTTTAGTCAATGGAATGATGTGTTCTTCCATGAATATATGTGTATTTTTTAATATATGTATAATAAAGCATGTTACGTAAACCATGTCACAATTTGAGATGAAACATGAGGAACAAGCCTAGTCCAGTCGGCACGACATTTCATAACGGTCGTGAATTTAGAACATCGGAATTTTATGTCCTACATTCTTAGCATATGAAATGAGACTTACAGGCAGACGGAATACTCTCCGCATATTGCAAACATTCCTTCTTTACATTTGGGAGGTCGACATCTATATCCGTATACGGTATTACACCGTCTTCTTCCTGGGGCCCTGGTTCCGTCTTGATGTAAACATTTTCTGGATTTAGTAGATCCATGGCGCTGCTGTGGTAGCGATAGCTTTAAGCTCAAACAAATATATCTGAAAAGAAACAGTGATAATGGAAATCTTAAAATAAATAGGGGAAACAGTTTTTTTGTTACTGATATCTCAAACATATTTCTTGACAGTGTTCAATATTAGAATTTGTTACCGTTGGATTAAGTGGCAACAAATAAAAGTAAGGATGGGTATTTTTTTATCTAGAAATAAAAATAAAAATTTAAGAATACTAAAATGTATTACCACAAAAAAGACATAATAAAAAATAAATTAACTAGTATCCTACTATTAAATCTGTCTGGCAAAGGGCTTGCATAGGTAAAATGAAGGTGTGATACCAGTTCGTTCTTGATGCGAAGTAGTAGTGTCGTAGTCCAATGCAAAACAGCCTCACGCTGCTGGTCTCCAAAAGGGTCCCTCTTAACCAATCAGGATCGGCAGATGCATTCCGATTCCACCAATCAAATGGTTAATGCTCCATATGCAAAGCTGATGCTCACAAAAATTGGTGAATGTGTTCGTAGAACCTCAGCCAAGAGGAATGCCCGCTGATCTGGGCTGGTGATCAAAGAATGGCCACTGCTTCCAATGCAAATCACAGATTCTACCTCCCTCAGGTTTGGCAACTCTCCAAGTCAAAATTGCAGGGCTGTCAATTTGACCAATAGCAAAATGACAATGTGTAGGTACTTAAGGGTCCCACAATCCAAGACCATAGAGGCGATGTAAGTAAACTGATGCACACACCTTGTTACAAATCTTACGTATAACAAATTTAACAAATCCTTCAGCTGGTGATTTACCAAAGAAACATTTTCCTTAGTGGTTATATTGGTGTTCGGCAACTGAAGTGTTTAGTTTAGGACATGTAAATATTTGTATAGTACGATTTTCAGTTTTGAATAAGTAATTAATTTTTAACCTTTTTTTTAGAAATAATTTGAATACTGAAAATTGAGAGAATCGCCATAAATCGTGGGATAACTCAATAAATAACCCATAATAATATCTTTCTCAAAATATAAACCGGTATTACCTTATCCGCTTTCAAAAGAATATCTGAAATACTTACATTTTGTAAATGATTATTTAAATCAAATGCAAATTTATGTAATTATTCTGAATCTCTGGCAGCGGATAAAACGAAATATTTTTAAATAAAACCTTTTGATTTACCAATTACTCTAAAGGGAAATTGACTGCATTTGGGAAAATTTAAATTTTTAATTACGTGAAATGATCATTCGCTTTCGTTGCATGGGATAACAGCCGGAATAATTTCGGTTGATGACATTTTCTTTTGTTGGTATTCCTGAAACCAGTGGCTAGAATTTTTACCATTAACTCTATGCAAATACTAAGAAAGGTTAGGATAGGTTATGTTGGGTTATTAAAGGTTAGGTTTGATAGGTAAGGTTAGATTAGGTTAGGTTTAGTTGGGTTGGGTTGGGTTAGGATAGATTAGTATAGGTTAGGTAAGGTTAGGTTGAGTTATTATTTATTTTGTAGGAAACAAACAGCTTTTACATAATATACAATGATAGATATAAAAAATATACAAGTTAACTGAAGTCCAGCCACAAAAGTTTCTTATGCTAAAGTTCATTGGAAATGAAGTTTTAATATCTTTAAATTAATTTGGTGTAAAGGAAGGGGAGGGGAAGATGAAAATAGGAAAAGGATAGGAGATGCTCGCGATACATTCCATACTCTCATATTAATAATCGGTCCTACGCATTACTTCATTTCTTTACGCTATTTAAAAAAATGTCAATGCTGTAAAATTTCGTAATATTGTGCACATATACGAGGAATTGTGGATTTTTTTAGAATGTTTGTTCTTCACGAGGGTAGATAAAATAAATCAGATTGTCGGGTTGATCTAGACGGAATATGAAGATTTATTAAATTGGTAAGTTCTGGTGAGTCCAGACCATTATTTAGGATTCTAAACAATAAGATTTGATCAAAAATTAGACGTCGTGTTTGGGTGGAGTTAAAATTATGAAATTTAATGGATTTGGTATAATTTGAGAAGTGTAAATTTAGTTTATAATTTATGTGTTTAAAACATTTTTTTTAATTCTTTCTCTTCTTTCGATATGGGCTTGGTCCACTGGATTGCTTTTGGTAATATAAATGCGCAAATTTAAATGCCTCCGATTGCTTTTTGAAAAAAATTGCAAATTATCTCGTGATTCGGAAAAATATTTATTTTAAAATTTTGGCAATTCTAGTGTCTATTATTTTGCACTATAAACAAAGCTATTGAAATGCTTTATCCGTTAAAACATAGATGTCGCAAATCCTAGAATCGATAAGTCTTCTATGGAAATTTAAATATTTGTCTTTTATTCAAACATTTCGTCGGATTGTGCTACGTGCGTTTTACAACTGTCAGATATATAAATCATTGAAATGTCGTAAGTATATCATTTTAATTTAATATTATTGTACCAGTGTATCTGCTAATCATTTGTATAACTATTTAACGTGTTTTCAACTCTATTATATAAAAAAATATTGTTGTTTTTAATACATTTCTAAAACAAAATGTGATTTTTTGCGACGCCATTACAGAATGTGTTTTGTTTTTACGAAATTCGATTTAATTAATTCACGTGTGCATTGGAAATAAAGTTATTCCATTATAGTGATTCGTAACAAAGAGAAAAATATAAATAATTATATAGATTGGGTACTATTTAAACAAGTTACTTGCATTTGAAAACTGTAGCAATTTAAGAACAAAAATTCGGCATTGTATGCCATTTATTGAATTAAGGCCCCACTACACAATACGTTTTCGATTATTTCGTTTTATAATAAATTAATTTATTTCAAATTTGAACGAATTCAACAATCTTCAGGTTTGAATGCATTAAAATATATAAAAATATTTTTCGTATGTTGTATTTTAGAAAATATAAGTATTTTGATTATAAAATATATAGTAGACTGTGGAGTCTTAGTATTTTTTAATATTTTTAAAGTCGCTATTTCACTGTGGATCTGTGTTGTGCTATCATATATTTTTTTAATATTTTTTACAGTGATCCAGCTTTACTAATGGTGAGAGAGGATCGCGCTAAGGCCCAAAAGGCAGCAAGGGCCCAGTCTGCTTCCTTCCAACTGGAATTTGAATTCAGAAAGTTTCAGAAACTGGCGGCGTGGATCCTTCTCCCCACTGCGCCCCCAAGAAAAACAAAAAAGTAAGTGAACGTGTTTAAATATGCATGATACAATATTATCGTTTTCCTGAGTGTTCTGCAACAGTGAGAGTGAGTTGAATTAGCGTTGGTTATATGTGCATTGTACAAATGAGGTAGAATCGGAGCTGTCCATGACACTGATGTTGATTTTTTATTTATTTTACCTACTGGCTTTTTACAGATTCAGTTCACGCGTGAATGAGAACAATCCGTTAATGTGATAAATGCATATGTTTTCAGAATTCCATCTCCGGAGAGAATAGGGTATCCATTTTCACTAGGGACACCAGCAACATTACCTTCGCCAGTTCCCCCAACATTGACATCTCCCGCTACCTTCACTCCCTTATCTGGGACATCACGGGATGAACCGCGGTGGGGTGATGATAGCGATCTGTGGGTGGACGTCCCACTCTACCAAGAAGTGTCTGCGTTTGGAAACGGTGAGTTTATCTTTTAAAACATTCTACCGGGTGCCGACCGTAATTGAAAAATAGACGCATTAAATTAATTTGTGATTTCTGTTGTTTCAGAAACGGTCATGGTGGATAGCCGCCGGAGCGATGTGGACGATGAAGCGAGCGACGTTGACGCAGCAGCTCGCTATCAAGAAAATTCGACACTTAGGAACCGTGAGTTAAAAAAATAAAAAGCTAACCATCAAATCCACCATACCATTTCCCCGCAGGGGTAGGCAGAAATTATGGTCCGCTACACAACTCCGTCTTGGCAGACATACTCTTTGCTTTATTCACATGCATACATCGTCTCATACTGATGTTATTCTAACCCTTAACATTGCCCGCCTCAAGTATTTGATTCGTTTGATCGTGCTATTAGTTTATTTTTTAAACGTCGTACCAGAGGCGGTCCGTAATTGAAATACAGACCCATTAAATTAATTTGTGATTTCTGTGGTTTCAGAAACGGACATGGAGGATTGCAGCGCGATCGACGTGGACGATGAAGCAAGCGACGTCGACCACGGAGAGAGCAACGAGGATACTTTATGCATGTTACCAGAACCATCTCAAATTTTTAGCAATGCACTTCACCCCGCTTTGGCCATAGAACTTAGGAGACAAGACCAGGATGATAGGCAGGCAATGCGATTGATTCTGCCGCCTGATGTTTTTTTGTGTGATAGCATCCCCAATTGGGGGTATGTTGTGAGACTGAAGTTATGGAAGGAAATGGGGAAGAGGAAGGTGGTGAAGTACTTGGCTATTCACTTGTGTTTGGTGACCAGATCTTTCCGCATTCTTTCCAGGTTCTTTCCGCGTATTTACATCTCATTAAAATGTTGTTACGATAAAGCCCCCAAAGGTTCGATTTTGGGGTCCTTTTGGAGAAGGTTTGGTGGACGTTTAATATTTTTATTTCAATTCTGATCATTGAAATATACATATTGAAAAATGCATAGGTATTCTCGTTTTTCCCTGTATATTGTACACATTACTTGTTTTGTTTTTGTCTTTTATATATGTTTTTTCAATTTATCTATATCTAGTAAAGGGGCTATTTTAGATCTAGTAACTATACATAACGAAACCATTTCAAGCACTGTTCATTCAAGAGTATCACTCTGGAACGAGGCATAATGATACTATATATTGATTTGTTTATTATATGAAACCAGTAAAAAAATTAACTATTTTTATTGCAAGTAATAAATAAATAAATTGCTTGTTCTATAATTTATTTCCCTCCCAACCATTTTTTTTCAAAACCCAACAATTAGGTACAAAAATCAAAAAGATTTTAATAAAATAAAATACTTTTTGTTTTAAAACCACGAGTTTTTAATATTTTTTATAACCGACCGGTTTCGCTTTACTCAAGCATCTTCAGGGTACAAATTATTACTACTTGTGGTTTTAAAACTAAAAGTATTTTATTAAATATGTCAAACCACAAAGTGATTGCTTTCTACAATAATATAAAGATTTTAATTACCGTTCTAAGCTCCTACAAGTTTGACATGAAAGGTTTCATAACCATCATCATCAACTTTGCGAGGTTAATTCACCCGGTATGTACTGAGCTTGAACGCTGTCAAATCACGTATTCTGGAGGAAAAATGTCAAAATAACACGGAATTTAAGCAATTTGCAAAGTTTTTCTGAAAGATTAGTAATATGTATTGCTATGATATATATCTTATTAAAAACCTTGGTTCTTGTTTTACTATCCAATATAAAAACATGGTCATAAATATCCAGTATTAGATCTCAATTATTCCATTTTTACATTGTAAAATAGACTGTCTGTATTATACTATTCAATTATCTAGTTAAAAAAGGCAAAAATTGTAACAATTGTTATTGGTAATTGTAGACAATAAAATTATTTTTCTAATTTCATACAATTTCAGTGTGTTAAATGTACTCAATATAGTAATTTAGTTCATTACATTTGGAATTTATTCATTACATTCCGTGATCAAATTCTTTAAAATATTTTTTTCACCTACGATTTAACAAACATGCGAGATTATAAACTTTACGATTTTTTTATATTTTTTCTATAAATCCTACAAAATTGAAACAAAAAAGAAAATACAGGTTAACTCATTGGCTATATAGCACATTAATAAGTTTTTATGACACCATGTAAAAATTCTAAGTTATGTTGTTTTTAATGTTGGATAAAAATAAAAAAAATGATCCTCTGGATATCTCGAGCAATCGAGGCAAAATTATTTATTTCGCGTTGTCGCTCCAGTGGCTAAAAGGAGACTCCGATCGTATGTGAGTAAAGAGAGGCAGCGAGTTCTCCATGTTCGTGCGCGCTAGCTGGGCTCGAAGATGCTCTAGTTCCTGTCGCTGTGCTATAATTTGTTGAGATTGTAGTATGATTGATATTTTAGCTGAATCATCCTCAGACTCAGAGGAGCACATGATGAATTGTTTTTTTCCCGTGACAGTAAATACCGTCACGCACTTCAAAGAATATCCATAAACTGAAACTTTGTTGTTAAGAATTTGTGTATGGTTTACTCAGATTTAAGTTAAGTTCAGATGACCTTCAGTAGTCACCAATCTAAACCGTTTTTGGTATCTGTGATTTTACGTCTGGGACCAGCACTCACCATTTCCGTTTTTCGACAGCTATATAAAAGGTTGGCAAAACTTTTATACAGCTGTCGGAAAACGTTGTGACTCCTCAAATCCTCAATGGCTTAAAAAAACAATTAATGAAAAGCACAACAATTACACGACATAATAATAATTTTTGCACGTCCCGCACGATCCTGCTGAGAAGTTAATTATTTAAAAGAAAACACATCGAACGGCTAGAGACAATTGAATAACGTTTATGAAAAACAAATATGTAATACAATATTCCGACAAAATAGCGCCTACTAAAAAAGCTTAAGGCGATGCACTGCGTAGCAATGCAAATTCATGTTTTTTGGTTTGAAAATTTGTTCACTTACAAATGTTTTTGATGCTTTAATTAAATACAGTATTTTTTAGATAAGTTTTTTAATAAGCCTAGAAAAAATAATGTATCAGGCCTATAAAAACTGCTTTAATGTTCAAAATCTCCTACTTGCGAACGCATTTTCGGTTACGGTTTTAGTGTATAATGAAGCAAATTAAGTTCTTTATAAAATGATCGTAAAACAATAAAATATTTGTGCCTGTCTATTTATCAAAAAAGAGGAAGGTGTTGAACGGGAATTTAAACCTTATCGCCATCTGCATAAGGGGTGTTATTGTTAGCGGCTTGATTCGAAATGTTTCACGTCGTAGTGCATCGCCTTAAACTATTTATTAAAGTACTATTATTATTTTATTTTATCAAACCTATGATAACCCAACCTCTAATAACCCAACCTAACCTAACCTTACCAAACCTATAATCTCCTAACCTAACCTTTAATAACCCAACTTTACCTAACCTAACCTAACATGACACACTAAATGATTTATATTTTAATGAAAACAAATGTGCCGTAATTTCATTCACAAAGAACATTAATAAATTCTCAAACACATATCACATTAACAATATCCCTTTACTAAACACAACTTCAATCAAAGACTTAGGCGTGACATTTGACTCGTCACTTAGCTTCAATAAACATGTAGATACAGTTTCAAAAAGTACATCACAAGTATTAGGATTAACGCTAAGAATCACAAATTGTTTTAAGAGTACAGAATTAACTATAACATTATATAAATCAATTGTGCGAAGTATTCTCGAATACGCATCAACAATTTGGTCTCCCAATTTTGAGATTCATAATTATGGGATTGAATCCATACAAAGGAAACTAACCCGTGTAATTGCTTATCGTGAAGGTTTATCTGGTCAATTTGGAACATATAATGACCGAATTAAGCACTATAAACTACACTCACTAACGGTCAGACGTAAACTCTCTGACGTACTGCTTCTACACAAAATTATACATGCATCAGTTGACACATCAAACATTTTATCCCAAATTAACATCAATATACCATCAAAAAAACCAACAAGGAGGATGAAAGACATTTTCTATATTAAAGCCTACCAAACAAATACAGGATGTTTTTCCCCTGTACCGCGAGGTAATACCGGTTTATATTTTGAGAAAGATATTATTATGTGTTATTTATTGCGTTATCCCACGATTTATGGCAATTCTCTCAATTTTCAGTTATTTGGGAAAAATTCAAAAAAGTATGGTATTGGTCAAATTGACAGCCCTGCAATTTTGACTTGGAGAGTTGCCAAACCTGAGGAAGGTAGAATCTGTGATTTGCATTGGAAGCAGTGGCCATGCAGTGGCCATCAGGGGGGTATAACTCCGCTTAAAAACGTCAACACAAATTATAGACATGGTAAAAATCTATGTTTGTGACGTAGGCGATGCTTTTTTTTTGTTTCTCGCTCACTTTACCATAAGACTCGTGCGCCAGAAAGAGAGGGTTCGCAAACGGTGTAATGCGTGTTCTCGCCGCTAGGTGGCCGACTCATGCTTCCCGCCATTTCAATTCCTTTAAAAGCAAAGTTTGACAGACGCCGTTGTTTGTCATCATTGTCAAACATTTTTAAATATCTGGTTGTGTGAAACATTTGATTTATGTGTGAAAATGCCTACCGATAAAGTCATTAAAACTTTTTGTTGTTGTTGTGTGAAAGGATGTTTGGACAGAGACTCTATTCGACACAAGTTTCTAGCCATAACATCGGAAAGTCGATTTCGAGAATGGTGTTGGAGATTGGGAAGATTTGACTACGTAAATTGTCCAATCTTAGCATCATATGCAACAGTTTGTGGTTGTCATTTCAATATCAGCAGCAAACGCAATCGCACTGGAGCTTTAAAGAAAGACGCACTGCCTACCCTCAATCTTCCTGGTATTCAAAAATATGTTGATTTACCAAAAGAAATTCAGACGCATGGTGACAAAAATACAGGTTCGAATCTATTTTTAATCTCGTTTTAAGCGTTTCATCCATAACTAATCCTTCAGGCAATTTTGGGAGACATTAGATACAGACAAATACTTTATTTTGGTTAATCTTAACCTCTCATTTTACGTAAGCACGTAAGCCATTGTATTGGCTCTTAGCAGAACTGTAAAAATACAGATTCGGTGGAAAACATTTTCGAATTACGTTTTGTATCTGTTTTATATTACTTAAAAGGGAAAAGCATTGTTAGTTTTGTTCGTCTAATATGTCAATCTTTACTTCAATTTCTTCAAGAACTATGATTTTTTTTCCAGAAATGAGTGCAGGACCCAGTCATGTCTTCTCTGCAACCAGCAGCGTTGCTCTTGCTGTACAGGGGATGGCAGAACATAGATGTAAAATATCTTGCATAGGTGACCCATATGATCCCACTAAGAAATTTGCTATCAACGCTCTTGAAATTCATTATGTCGTCGAGTATGTACTGAATTATAATTGCGAAAATTTATATCTTGTGCCCGTTATTAAAGAAACCATTGCCAAATATATATGTTTTGATTGGCTTAATTGTAACGAACATAAAAAAAAATTTATTCAATTCATTATCAAAATTACTGTACCATTTATAATCAATGCATGGGTGTACAGATGTCAATAGAAAATTAATTGGCAAGGATACACTACCATACAATGGACCTGACGCCATGAAGAAAATGGCAGTACTGCGACATTTAAACTATGCTAAATATAGGAAGAAATGGTTGTCATAACTATTTTATTTTAAAAAGTTAAAACCAATTAGGATCACAATTTGTTCATATAAGCGTCTTTTAAATATCGTAGTACTGCCACGCTCCTCATTAAATCAGGTCCATTGTATGGTTGTGGTGTATCCTTGCCAATTCATTTTCTATTGACATCTCTATATGAGTAGTAGAATAATAACGAAAAAATAAATATACAAGTCAAATATTGTTATCGTTTGTAATGTTAAGCCTAATATTCTCTGATGCGGAGTTTACATTATTCAGTTTGGCTGTATTAGTCTGCAGCCCATTTTCAGT
This sequence comes from Hesperophylax consimilis, assembly GCF_061612785.1. Classification (NCBI taxonomy): domain Eukaryota; kingdom Metazoa; phylum Arthropoda; class Insecta; order Trichoptera; family Limnephilidae; genus Hesperophylax; species Hesperophylax consimilis. Next base: position 27,107,488 of record NC_142852.1, on the reverse strand, counting down.
CACCGACTAGTGTTAATAAAAATATAGTCGAATTAGTTTATTTTATATGTCTAGTTTATATATAGTTCTACTTTTTTATTACATACTTGACATCATAATGAATATTCTCTCAACACCTTCTTTAAATTTTACTCTTGTATTTGGTGTTTTTATTTGTTATTATTATACCCTATTTATTTATCAGGTGCCAATATGTATTGTTAAAACAATAACCTATTGTTAAATATACTTTTCTGTTTACACTGTTACATTCTTTATGTTGTGTACTATTCCTAAGTTAAAAATATCTAAAAGGCATATAAAGTTTTTAAAACTAAAAAGTATTATATACTTACTATTTATATATGAAAGGTATAAATATTTAAGTAATAAGATAAGTAGGAGGGAAACAAAAATAATAATAATGTAATTAGACGCTAAAACAGTAGGTTCAATCGTTGACTGCCTTATTGACAATATTTTTTTCAATTGCCGTTGGATGTTGAAAGAAAATAACTATCATTTCCAACAGCTAGTTTTATATTGATACAGTAATTTCACCTTCTAAATGTGTTTTGTGCTTATATTATTGTATTTCATGTTTATATTTAAAAAAATAAAATTATTGTACATGTAATTATGAGTTTGCTTTTCAGCTTCCTTCTGATAAAACGCTGTCCTGAGAAAATGAGCTGTAAAGGAAGTTTTTTTGTTGTTGTTTGTTTTTGGGGTGTTATGCCGTGTTGCGCTAACTCCTTCTTTAGCCGACGTTTCGGACAGCGTTGCAGTGTCCATCATCAGGGCAGATCCGGTAGATCCGAAGATGTGTAAAAAGTCTGTGTGAAAAGATGTCTTTTTTACACATCTTCGGATCTACAGGATCTGCCCTGATGATGGACACTGCAACGCTGTCCGAAACGTCGGCTAAAGAAGGAGTTAGCGCAACACGGCATAACACCCCAAAAACAAACAACAAAAATGCTTTTGGACGTGAGAATCTAAAAATTTACCTGTAAAGGAAGTTACTTTAAAGGTCATTTCTTTCTTAGGACAGGGCTTTGTCAGATGGGACCTTGTGGTCTTGGGTGACATTTTACTTATGTTTTAGGCTAATGAATTGGGTTTTAGGTAGGTTACGAAGCAGAATTAAATTGTCTATGGTTGCGCCTTTTTTTTAAATTTCCTCTATCCTTTGTCGATGGTATCCTGTGACGTCGGCGATGCGTGGTGTATTCAAATTTGCCAGATCTATGGTTAAAACTTGACGAAAGCAAACGTATGGAAAGAGGGCGGAGTTATCAATCTATAGATAGTTGATTTATGATTCTTTGATCACCAGCCCAGATCAGCGGGCATTCCCCTTAGCTGAGGTTCTACGAACACATTCGCCAATTTTTGTGAGTATCAGCTTTGCATATGGAGCATTAACCATTTGATTGGTGGAATCGGATGGCGTCTGCCGATCCTGATTGGTTAAGAGTGACCCTTTTGGAGACCAGCAGCGTGAGGCTGTTTTGCATTGGACTACGGCATTATTTTTTTGATAAATTATAAACTGGGACAGTTGCTGTGAAGAGCCGGAATCTACAACTTCGCATCAAGAACGAACTGGTATCACACCTTCATTTTACCTATGCAAGCCCTTTGCCAGACAGATTTAATAGTAGGATGCTAGTTAATTTATTTTTTATTGTATTTTTGTGGTAATACATTTTAGTATTCTTAAATTTTTTATTTATTTCTAGATAAAAAAATACCCATCCTTACTTTTATTTGTTGCCACTTAATCCAACGGTAACAAATTCTAATATGGAGCACTGTCAAGAAATATGCTTGAGATATCAATAACGAAAAAACTGTTTCCCCTATTTATTTAAAGATTTCCATTATCACTGTTTCTTTTCAGATATATTTGTTTGAGCTTAAAGCTATCGCTACCACAGCAGCGCCATGGATCTACTAAATCCAGAAAATGTTTCCATCAAGACGGAACCAGGGCCCCAGGAAGAAGACGGTGAAATACCGTATACGGATATAGATGTCGACCTCACAAATGTAAAGAAGGAATTTTCGCAATATGCGGAGAGTATTCCGTCTGCCTGTAAGTGTCATTTCATATGCTAAGAATGTAGGACATAACATTCGGATGTTCTAAATTCATAACCGTTATGAAATGTCGTGCCGACTGGACTAGGCTTGTTCCTCAAGTTTCACCTCAATTTGTGACATGGTTTAAGTAACATGCTTTATTATACATATATTAAGAAAATACACATATTTATGGAAGAACACATCATTCCATTGACTAAAAACAAACACACTCCGTACTGTAGATGTTTAAGAACAAATGATTTTTCTTTCTTGAAGAATCAGTCCCTGAAATGGACATCTTCGTATTTCAAATTTTTTAAATAAATTCTTAAGTGTGTTGTGCAAATGCCCGCTTCTAAGTAGATATATTTAATGGTATCTTCAATGGTAAATATTTTCAGGAACCTATTTTTATATTCACCTATTTTGGAGGTTATACTTATCAATATAATACAGGGTTTTCCAATAAGAGGTGTTATTTTGATATTCAAAGAAAAATGCCATTTTTTCAATATAAATGATCGAATGTTTATTTCATTATAAAGAGGAGGTATGCCGTTAATAGTGAAAAATAACATCAGTCAAATGACCACCACGACCACGCCTACAGGACCATATCCTTTTCATGAAATTTTCCATAACCAAATCGCAAAGTGGCTGCCTTATGTCCTCGATAGCCTCACGAATTCCATCCTTGAGGTCTTGAATCGACGCTGGGCTGTTGGCGTAAACCTTCTCTTTCACGTGGCCCCAAAGGAAGAAGACGCAAGGTGTGAAATCACAAGATCTCGGTGGCCAATTGTGATCATCTCTTCGAGAGATAACACGGTCCGGAAACTTTTCCCGTAAACGATCAATGGTTTCGTGGCTTTTGTGGCACGTAGCGCTGTCTTGTTGAAAGTAAACGTTGTCCAGATCAATACCATCCAATTCCGGCCATAAAGAATCGTTAATTCCTTAATTAATATTCAAAATAACACCTCTTATTGGAAAACCCTATATATCAGTAGGCAGAATAAGACGTATAAATAAAAGGATAAAGGTCTCAACTAGGAGCCCAGGATTTTTTGTCGTCCTGGGGGATACGTCTTTAGTATAATCAAGTCTTCAAATCATGTTCGTAATCCTGAATTCAATGACATCTAAATTTTTATTTGTCTCGATCTTGTTCTGTTTCATGTTTTTATTTTATTTAAATCTTTCTACTAACACAAATACGTTTTGATGTACATCAATTATCGATATAAGTATTGTTGTTTTGTTTATCCAGGTAGCATTAATTTGGAGACAGTTACCATCAAGGCGGATCTTGGACCCCGAGAAGATGAAGGGGAATATCCTTACGTGGAGATCGACATTGACCTGCCGGATATTAAAAAGGAATGCTTAGAACGTTTCGAAAGAATTACCCACACAGCAGGTAAAACCGATTATTGAGAACACGTCAAACAATTCGTGCTCTCCAATGTTTTACGTTTTTATGAATTCAAAGTGCTTATGTTATCTGGTATCACTCTGTTCTCTCCGGTATGGTTTAGCAATGTACGTATATTTTACAGGTTGCATAAATGTGCAACCTTTAAAAAAGGCGTTAACCATCAAGGCGGATCTTGTACCCCGAGAAGATGAAGGGGGATAAATTTCCGTGGCCTTCGCGATGCTTAAAAAAAACTACTTAGAACGCTTTGAAAGCATTTCCCAGACTGCAGATCAAACCACGTTTCTATGTAAGTTTTAATAATTCCAGCTGCTTGTTTTGAAAAACAAGTTATTTATTTGATTTTCTTAAAATTACCGGTTTCGCTTAGTACAAGCATTTTCGGTTCCATGATAAATCAATACACTGACGATTTATCACACATTTTAAAAGTGATATAAAGTCATTAGAAACGATGAAAAAAAACCCAACCTAACGTAACCTACTTAACTATCACTTTTAAAATGTGTGTTAAATCGTCAGTGTGTTGATTTATCCGGTCACCATTTTTATTTACATATGTTTAGCGAATTGACTAAGCCTATTTACGCTGTACGTAGGTGATAAGACTTGTATAGCTTCCTATATACGTATTTTTTTCCTAATTTTTCGACAGATCTAAAGACGCATCCTGTGGAAAAACCATTATTTTTCTGTTCTCAAAAGAGCCATCTGACGAGCCGCACGCTGACTCACAGTGGAGAAAAACCTTTTTTATGTCCCGAGTGCAACTATTCATGTTCTCGTAAGAGCCATTTGAAGGACCATATATTGACTCACAGTAAGGATAAACCATTTTTATGTTCTGAGTGCAACTATTCAAGTTCTCATCCGAGCCATTTGAAGAGACATATGCTGACCCACAGTGTAGAAAAACCTTTTTCATGTTCCGAGTGCAACTATTCATGTTCACAAAAGAACTATCTGACGCGCCACATGCTAACTCACAGTGAAGAAAAACCTTTTTCATGTTCCGATTGCAACTATTCATGTTCTAGTAAGAGCCATTTGAAGGACCATATATTGACTCACAGTAAGGATAAACCATTTTTATGTTCCGAGTGCAACTATTCAAGTTCTCATCCGAGCCATTTGAAGAGACATATGCTGACCCACAGTGGAGAAAAACCTTTTTCATGTTCCGAGTGCAACTATTCATGTTCACAAAAGAACTACCTGACGCGCCACACGCTAACTCACATTGGGGAAAAACCTTTTTCATGTTCCGATTGCAACTATTCATGTTCACAAAAGAGCAATCTGGCGCGCCACATGCTAACTCACAGTGGAGAAAAACCTTTTTCATGTTCTGAGTGCAACCATACATGTTCTTCAAACAATTATTTGAAGATTCATATGCTGACCCACAGTGGAAAAAAACCTTTTTCATGTTCCGATTGCAACTATTCATGTTCACAAAAGAGCTATCTGACGCGCCACATGCTAACTCATAGTGGAGAAAAACCTTTTTCTTGTTCCGAGTGCAACTATTCATGTTCTCGTAATAGCATGTTGAAAGACCATATATTGACTCACAGTAAGGATAAACCATTTTTATGCTCCGAGTGCAACTATTCATGTTCACGAAAGAGGAATCTGACGCGCCACATGCTATCTCACTGTAGATAAAAAACTTTTTTATGTTCCGAGTGCAACTATTCAAGTTCACAAAAGAGCTATCTGACGCGCCACATGATAAATCACAGTTGAGAAAACCTTTTTCATGATCCAAGTGCAACTATTCACGTTTTCATACAAGCCATTTGAAGAGACATATGCTGACTTACAGTGGAGAAAAACCTCTTCATGTTCCGAGTGCAACTATTCATGTTCTTCAAACAATAAATTGAAGAGACATATGCTGACCCATAGTTAAGAAAAACCTTTTTCATGTTCCATATGCAACTTTTCATGTTCTCGAAAGAGCCATCACTGGAGCCATATGCTCACCCACAGTGGAGAAAAACCTTTTTCATGTACCGAGTGCAACTATTCATGTTCTCGAAAAAGCAATCTAAGGAAACATATTCTGACCCACAGTGGAGAAAAACCTTTTTCATGTTTCATATGCAACTTTTCATTTTCTCGAAAGAGATATCTGACTCACCATATGCTGCAACTGATTGCAACTATTCATGTTCACAAAAGAGCTATCTGACGCGCCACATGCTAACTCATACTGGAGAAAAACTTTTTTCATATTCCGAGTCTAGCTATTCGTGTTCTCGAAATAGCAGTTTGACACAACATATGCTAACTCACAAAAAGAATTAACTTTTTGTGAGTTAGCGACTAGTGCGACTTTTCTCGAAACGGAAATTTGATGAGACATACTCACAGTGTAGAAAAACCATTTGCATGTTCCATCTTCAACTATTCATGTTCTAAAAAAAAACGTTTGAAGGGTCATATGCTGACTCACCGTGAAACAGGCAGTCGCCTAGTATTGTGATTTAATGTATCATATATAAATCAATTTTACAATGTTTTATCATGTATTTTATGAATAAAATGAATAGTAGAAAATAACCTTTTTCATGTTACGAGTGCCACGCATTGATTTACTCGGGAAAAACCTTCCTCATGTTCCAACTGCAACTATTCATTTTCTACAAACGGACGACTTAAAATTCACTGCTGTTCTCACGATGGAACCTGGTTCGTGTATTTATAGATATATATACATGTTAGATATTTAGATATTGTATATATATATATATATGTATATAAATATGTGTATGCGTGTGTAATCTATCTTTACGCATGTCTTTTTCTACTTTCCATTTAGGTCCAATTTCCGTTTATATTTAATTCATATGTTTACACTAGACTTTATACAAAATAACTATGTTCCATTGGTCACCATGAAACGGGCGGCCGCCGAATGTTGTGATTTAATATGAAAAATATATATAAATGTTTTGATTGCAACTATTCATGTTTACCCGTTTTTCTTTTGACCTAAATGTTCATTTCTGAAAACAGCGAATAAAATAAAATACTTAGGAACAATAATTAATAAAAGCCTCTATTGGGAAGATCAGATCTGTCATACAAAAATGAAAATTAGAAAATTATTTCATATGAATTTTAAATTTCTCATTTTAAAGAAAAACTTTTACTCAATATATTGAACATACGTAAAGTCTATTCTACAATATGACATTATCAGTTGGGGAGCAGCTTACAAACCTACCCCCATAAAATTAAAAACTCATAATCATAACAATAATACTAACAAAAACCTCTGTTTTTTCCCATTGGACACTTTTTCGTAAAATTCAATGTGAAGGAAGTTAAATAAAGCAATTAAATCTATGGAAGATTGTGAACTCTTAAAAAAAGACTTAACGCTTTATGTCAGTGATACTCAACCTTTTTCTTCTGCGGGCCACATTCATATGTTTGTAAAGCTACGCGGGCCGCTACTGGTCAGTGTTGCCAAAACGGTGTGTAACGGTGTTTATTATTCGAAATCCATGGGGGGGGGGTTGTTAGAGAATTTCTGTAAAATATTTATTCCCCACGATAAAAGTTCAAAATGAGTGCTCCCCACAAAATTTTGAAATCCATGGGGGGGGGGGTTGTTACAGAACTTCGCTGAAAAAAAATTCCTCACAACCAAAAACATCACGTGTAATTCCTTCACAGCAATCCATGGGGAGGGGGGGGGGTAGCTACGGAATTCCATTTTCGAAAATTTCCAGCCGCAAAAAATTAAAAATGGATAGTAACACTGATAACCATTTAGCTTTGGAACTGTCAAAAATTTATATATTGCCCGAGCAAAATTATTTGCGCGCATATTTGTCTGTCAAATCTTTGTTTTTTAGAGATCTAGCGTGTACAGTAATATTATATAGATAGTATATTATGCTTATACTATCCTCTTCGGGTTTCAATGTCTGTACATCAAAGTCGCAATTAATCTCAAATTAACGTGATATAGAATGCCAGATTTTGTAAATGTTCCTGATATTAAATGTATTGAGGGCCGCACAAAATAGCTCAGGTTGAGTATGACTGCTTTATGTGCTTGGTGTGTTGCCAACAAAATGGAACTGAATATTGCTAAGTACAAAGTTATGACAACAAACTAAAGTTCAACCAACACATTCAATACATTTAAGTAAATCAAATAAATTACTCGGTTTTAATAAGAATTAAAATAGCCTAATAATTCTATTAAATTCGTTAGTACGCAGTGTTTTTGAGTATGGATCAACAGTCTGTAATCCACACTATATTACACAGGTATCTATCTAGACTTGAATCTGTCCAAATAAAATTTACACGGATTTTGTCTTATCAATCAGGTGTCTACCATCCACTAGTACTAGACGATTACGAACAAAGACATATTTCAAATTTGGGAGTCTAGTTAAAAGACGAAACATTAATGACCTCGTAATGCTTTAAAAAAATTGTGAATAATCAAGTAGATTGTAACTTAATCTATCAAATGAAGTTAAACGCCGGCCGAAATTCACTAGAAACCTTGACATATTTTGGATCGAAATTTTCGCTAATAAAACTGGATATTTTAATCCTACGTCTAGAATGTCTCGATCATACAACGATCTTGCTAAACCACAAACTAGTATAGATATTTTCCAAAATAATATAACTTATTTCAAAAGATATCTCCACAATCTCTGTACCTACAAAAAAATATATATTATTTGTCGATTTTTGATGGTTTGATATTTTCTATTATAAACCTAATTTAAACATTTTTTTTTTAAATTATTACGTCTTTTAATTTTTGTAATATTAAACTTTGTTTAAAAAATACTGATATTGTTGTGTTTGTTTCTGTGAATGTGCAAATGTGATTACTGCAGACGCATTAGTATTTACATGTTAAGTTATTTTATACTTCCCACAAGAATTTACTTTAAATATCCTGTTTGTGCTTCAAGAAAAAAAATAATAACAAATAAAAAAAACAATTGGTCCAGTTCACAAAGACGAATTCTGAGGAAAATGAATTCTAACATCCTAAGATTCCTGAGAAGCATAATCATTTATCAAATATATATATTGTTGATAAGATAAGCATTACTACTAATCAATTGTACAAGATAACGAAATGCAGGTTTCCAGGAGGTCCCAGGAGAATGCTTCAGCCTGACCCATACCTCTCTCGTCATGTGGCAATACCAATGCTGTCGGTTATGGATAGTGAGTGGGGTAATGTGGCACGTCGGATATTTTCATCCCAAAAATGACACCCGAAGTCGTCGCTTTCCAAGACTCCTCCCGGGCCGAAATCTGGATGAATGCGTTTTTTTAACTAATCTTATTTGGGGTTAAAGCCCAGTACTAATTTGGTTCATGTGACCTATGGGATGGGATTTTTACGGTCATCGCTTGGACTAGAAGGATAGCCCCCAGCAAAGCCGGGTACACTTCATCTAGTAAATATATAAATAACTTATATCTGTAATCGCTATAAAAAATATGTATATTTTTGTTACAAATTCGTCGGAATTAATTAAAATGTGGGCGTCGAGCGAATCTTCGTTATTAGAGTTTTGTGCCGACCCGAGTACCGGGGAAGTGATTAATACTGATAACATTTTCATTGAATTCCCAAAATAGAACTAAACTTATCTAGTTCGATAAGCTGATAGGCACTTCCAAGTATAGTCGAACAATTCTTTGATAACATCTGCTGTTGACGCAACTATCTTCCTTTAACATTGTCCTTGAAATTCTCCCATCCTATTACCTACAAGTACCTGTCATTATCCGAATGTACCCACGTTTGTAACGTGACTGTCAAATCAGTTTTATTGATGAAGCCGGTTTGATGAACATCTCTTTGTGATCATTGCTTTTATTGATATCAACTCGGGGTAGAATACTGTGCCGTGAACATATTCGGTTCCCTCAGTGTGTTTCTTATCCAACCCAGATGTTGTGGAAGTTTCGTGTGAAATAAATCATCTCCTGTGAGTGAAACTAACCAGCAACATCGTTGACGAACATCAAAGGGGTAAGTCGGATTCCTTCCTTACTCCCTGTTCACCATATCTAAACATCGTTGTGTCAACTTCAAGTTCACAATTAATTTTACAGTCCATTAGATTAGCAACCTTCCTTACCTCTATCTAATATTACGTGATTTCCCATATCACTTATTTGCAAATAACAAAAACTTACAAAAAATGTATTATTCCGCGTAGAAGGAACGTGAAATTTTATTTTATTTTGTTTGGTTTACGCCCATCCGGGCTTTTAAATGGATTTTAAGAACAGAATAGGACCTAGCGAGCTATCAAAAATAATACACAAAAATTTTAAGGCATGATATAACAGTTAACTGAATATTAAACAATATTATAATGATAATAATATTTGGATGACTTGTATAGCGCCGTTTTTGTGCAAAATCACCTCAAGGGCGCTGTACAAATTTATAATACATTTCTACAATGATCTATGTTATTACTAACTATTTATGCCTTATGGAGATAATATACAGTACTATACTTACCTGGTAGGTCACTTGAGATTAACACTTAATTTACATTATCTAATTGTTTATTAGCGAAATTTAGATACAGGATTTGGGACACAATTGGAAAATTGAATATAACTTTCTCTCAGGAATGGTATATTTAATTTAAGGGTATGACAGCTTAAAAAGGTAGGTTTTTAGTTTAGACCTGAATTCTGTTGGACTTGTTATGGATGTTAGTTCCGGAGGGAGTTTATTCCAAGCCTTCGGCCCAGATGCTCCGAAAGCGCGATCACCAAACTTAGTATTTGGCTTGCGCTTAGGTTCAGTCTGCCTACAGCTGATTATGTTGCTGATCTAAGAGTTGACTGCCTCAGACCAGTGTTTTCCGGGACGCATAGTTCAGAGATGTAGAGTGGGGCCATTTCATTGATGGATTTAAACACCATCCAGCACAATTTGTACTGGATGCTTTCCGTGCACTTGAGCCAGTGAAGTGATTAGTAAAATACGTAACAGTAACATCAAATAATATAGAAACTAGAACAATACTACATATAAGACAAATCACTAAAACTACATTACAAAAGCTACCATAATTTGTAGGATTGAACAAAGTGCTGGTATAGATTATGCTTAATTCTATAAATGGAGTCAATAAATATATCAATAGCACCCACATACTTGTTGCCCAGATCATGCATCCTATTGGTCAGTGAGTGGGTCTGATAGTTGGTCATGTATGCATTGCAGAAGAATGTTGCATTTATTCTTGTTTTCCTAGTCAACATTGAATTCAATGGTGGCAACGATGGCAGGACTGTCAAGGAAGTTGTTAATGACTCTATGTAACACAATTAGGTCTGACATAATTCTCCTGTCAAACAGTGTTATTAGATGCAATTGATTCATCAAACTGACATAATTAATGTGTTCAATTGGAATTTTAGGTTAAAATTTACGTACCTAAGAAAATTCTGCTCAACTCTTTCTATATTCTTAGAGTGAACTTTATATAAAGGGGATCAAATAGGTGAATTATATTCCACTTGACTTCTGACTAATGAAACATAGAAGGTTCTCATACAATCAGTTATAATTGCAGTAGATTCATTACCAATGTGATCACAGTCAGTATCGTCCATGACAGAAACAAAACGTTGGTTTATATGACTTGGTCGTGTTTGGTGATTAGATGTATTCCATTTACGTTGAACAAAACCAAGTAGAGTTTTTTTTTACTATAATACACCTTTTTATATTAATAGTTGAATTTTTCCAAATTTACCCAAATTCTAATTGGATGGTACCGACATTTATTTCATACGTTTTTTTATGTTATACAATTTCAGAAAAATGCGTATGTGCGTGCGTGATTGCCACCAAAATTTGATAGAATATATTGTCATGAACCATGAGTCTATTTGCCGAGTTTCAGTTCGATCATATGTCGGAAAGTGGATTAATTTCCCCTTCCAAGATTTTAATTAATTCATTAATTAACGAAAACAAAAATAATATTCAATCAGATGTATTTAAAAAGAGATTTATCATTATTTTGAGAATCAATAATTGATATTAATAAGACAATTAACATTGATCATCAATAATTTGCGGTATTTTATTGTGGCGTCATGTGACCTGATGAGGCATCATGTGTCATCAGCCATCATGTGACGTGTGGTATTATGTGGCATCGTGTGGCGTCATGTGGCATCATGTGGCGTAATGTGGCATCATGTGGAATCATGTGGCGTAATGTGGTATCATGTGATATCATGTGTCGTCATGCGGTTTCATGTGGCATCATGTGGTATCATGTGGAATCATGTGGCGTAATGTGGTATCATGTGCCATCGTGGGGATTTCATATGGATACATGTGACATAAAGTGGCTTTATGTGGCGTCATGTGATATTATGTGGCATCATACGGATTCATGTGGTATCATGTAACGTCATGTGTTATCGTGTGGCATAAAATGGCTTTATGTGGCGTCATGTGGTATTATGTGGCATCGTGTGGCATCATACGTATTCATGTGGTATCATGTAACGTCATGTGTCATCGTGTGGATACATGTGGCATAAAATGGCTTTATGTGGCGTCATGTGATATCATGTGGCATCGTATGCATCATGCGGTTTCATATGGCATCATGTGGTATCGTGTGGTGTAATGCGATATCATGTGGCATATTTGGATTAATGTGGCGTCATGTGGTATCATACAGTCATATGGATTGGCATAATATGGCGTCATTTGGTATCATGTGGTATCGTGTGGATTCATGTGACATCGTGTGGCATCTTGGTATCGTGCAACATTACGTGGTAGGTACCTTTTAATGGGAGCACCACACAATAGACCGAACCGCTCCCAACCTTCTGGAGACAGTGAGACATCCCCAATCGGGGTATGTTGTAAGGCTAACGGTAGTGAGAAGGGGATAGTAATGGGGAAGAGGAAAGTGGAAGATGGAAGAGGATCTAGTCACCAAACACGGCTAAATCCATTTCAAACAACGTACATTGAAAGTATCAACCACTCATGCAAAAAATCTATAGTGCATTAATTTTAATGATTGAAGAAAAATATTATACCTAAATCTTAACAAAACATGCAACAGAACAAGACACAGAAAATAAAAAGGTCTCAACGGTGAATCGAACCCAGGATCTCCGTCTTACCGGGAAAACATCTCAATCTACTCGGCCATTGGGGCCTAATTTTTTTACGTCATTTATGTCGATCTCATATTTCAATTTCAGAATTAAGAACATTATCTTAACTATTTTTTCAATAATACAAGATTACAAGTAGATTGTGGCGCTTTCCCGGCATGGCTGACATCCTGGGTTCGAATCCAAGTTGCGACAATTACCTTTTTATTTTCTGTGTCTTATTCTGTTTCACATTTCGTTTAGGTTAATTAGGATGGATTGTTTCACAGAATTTGTGTAATTCATCAAATTTGAAAATTAATATTCACGTTCCGTGAAAGTTTTGTTATTATTTCGGTTTTGGGAAACAAATAACCAATAATGATTTAATAACAGAAGTTCAATAGAACCTTTACAGAACATGAAAATGAACAATGAAATTTGATGAATCGTTCAAATTCTCACAACCAATCCTTAGGAAGGGTTGTTTCGGAGTATTTGAACAATTCATCAACTTTCATTTTCAAGGTCTGTGAAAGATTTTTTTAAGTTCTGTTTTTATTTCAGTTTTGTCAAGCAACTAGCCTATAATGATATAATAACAGAACTTGAATTGGACTTTCACAGATCCCAGAAATGAATGTTGAAATTTGATGATTTGTTCAAATACTCTGAAACAACCCGTCCTTAGTATTATCTTCTTCTTCAATGATCAATATTACATTGATGGGTATAACTTATTGATGTATACTATTTTGTCGATGGTATAACCTTTAAAAGTTATTTCAATAAAATGGAACATTATTTATAAGTTGTGAAATAACAATCTTATAATTATTCTTTCAGGCAATTTACACCTCACACCTTCCTAGTCATGGATGTTGACAAAGGATTACTCTTGAAGAGTTCGGAGTTACAACTATTGATAGATTCCCTCCTGGAGTCTTCACCGGAATACCCACTGGACATCCTGAATAAAGACCCTCACCCCAGCGACCTCTTCCTCGTCCAGTTGGCTGCTGTGGTCTACACCGAGAAGGTTCCGGGGGAAACCGATGCAGATTACGGAGAGTATCTGGATCTGCCCGAGGACTGGCATCTTCTGGCTACCGGCTCCAACCTGGATCCGACGAATGGTTACTTTAGAGCCGCATTCATGGACATCAAGTCGCAGCAGATAGTGGTGGCTCACCGCGGTACTAATCCAACCGACACGGGAGTCCTGTTCACAGACACTTTCGGAATTGGCGGAACCCAGTATACATGTTGCATGAACTCCGCAGTCACTTTCGTGGAGCACATCAGGCAAGCAATACATTCTGTTAACACTCAACATGGGAGAAGATACAACCTGACGATAACGGGCCACTCGCTAGGAGGGTGGCTCGCGCAAGTGACGACCTTCACGGTCAAGTGGTTGGAGGTGTCGGGTGGCGCGCTAATGAACAAAACCAGTGGTGGAATTCACGCTAAAGCCGTGGTATTTGACAGCCCTGGTGCAAAAGCCATGTTGGATAAAATACGGGACAATTATTATACAAGATATGGATTTTTTAGACAGGTTGGACATTACTGTTTATGTTTCGGCACTAAACCGTATCAACACTTGCGGTGCGTATGTCAGAAAAGTATATTGTGTTTTTATTGATGTATCTGGCTTCGGCTGGAAAGAAAAGATGTTAAAACTCACGAAATTGATAATTTCAAGAATGCTTTTGAAAAAAAAACATCGAATATAAGCCAAGTGTTAGACTGGGCTTTTTAAAAAACAAGCATTGAATCATGCCAATAATTATCACACAGATTTTGATCAGTTTGTTAAAAAATTAGATAAAATTAATAAACGATACAAAGTGATTCCATTCAGGACTAAATCGGACCATGAAAAAACTGCTATAATTCATTTTGATGCATTTTCTAGAGATGAATTAGAAATTCTTAATCGGTTGATGAGTTTTCAAAAGCACCAAAGAAATAACGAGGTTTTAAATTAGTTAGGCCTCAGCACGGGCAAGCCACCCAGTGAGGCCTACATTACTGGAAAACATAAATTGTAACAAAATAATGTACCAAATAAAAAAAATAAATAAAAAAAAAATGACTTTGTTTTAGAAAAAAACCTTAAATTGGAAAAAGGTAACTTATTTCCCATTTGTGAAATCAATAATAACAATAGAACAATAACCTGCCAGTCTAAACAATTGTTAGGAGAACTTACAAAGCGTATAAAACAACTAATGCGGTGATAGAGTTCTCTAGGGCTATAGAAGAACAAAGTAGACATGCTGACTTGATTTACCGCGACGAAGGACAAAGCTATCTCGATTCACTACCAAAGACTATTTTAAACTTCGCTGATGCAATAGGCCTCCGAGACTTTTTGCTCTCGGCCACTGATCGTGTTCTCTGGGTAACTACTGAAGACGGTGTGCTTGAGATGATCCGTCTCCACAATATATTCTCTCAAATAAAAGATAATGTTAACATATCTAATAACCAAGATTGGCCACGGTTACAAACACTTTATAAAAATTACGGTTACCCATTGATCAAGATATGCTGGTTGATGGGTGTTCAAAATCAATTATAAGTTCAGAAGTTTGCACGTTTCTAATCAATTATATAGAATGTTCTGCTCCCAGCACGAAAAAACTAGTTTTTATCTCCTCACAGCAAATAGAAATGTTCGACTCGTTAGTAAACGTAAAAACATTTAAGGCCGAACGTAAAATTTCACTCCTGGACTTATCAGACGAGTCGCAAAAAAAAATATTTGAAAGAAGTAACTTAATTTTTATGGGTTTTAAAGTTTCAAAGAATTTTTGGGAGAAAACTGTTCTATTCGTGAAATGGATCAGTTCGTAAGTTCGGATTTCATAACCACTCGAACGATCGCGCGTCAAAAAACTTTTTTCTCCGATTGCTCGCGGTTTTTTGGCGACGATTTTGAATATTTTCCGTCAACATTAAAAAAATCAAACCTCCGAATTTTAATACGGAGACATAAAACTGATTGTAGTGCTATACAGCCAATGAATTCACCTATGTTTTAATAATTATTCTATATTTTTAGAATTGATAGATAAATTATTAAAAAATCTTAAACTTTATAAATGCGCGAAATTTGCGTTTTTGTGATTTGAAATTGCCGCCAGTGGCAGTTTTAAAAATCTTTATAGAATATTTTCTACGTTTTTATGTTCTCTATGGCCTGTTTGATAATCACAGATGCAAGAATGTAATAGAAAAATATTTTTTTGCATGTTAAGATCTCTTCAAAAGTTTGGTCAGAAAATAATTTTGTAAAATTTGAGTGCGTGACGCGTCAAAATTGAAATCACTGTATTATGCTATATAATAAATTTACCACAAAAACTGGTATAACGTTAGGAAGATACATTAACTGTCTTTTTTTTTTTTTTTTTTTTTTTTTACAGTATTACCGCACAAGAGTCCCAACTGCTCCCGTCTGGAGCCAGTGAGACTATGGCATCCCCAATTGGGGTATGATGTGAGGCTGAGGGTATTGGGGAGGGGAGGGAGATGGGGAAGAGGAAGGTGGGGAAGTACCTGGCTATTCAGATCTGGTCACCAAACACGGCTAAAGCCATTTCAAGCAACGTTTCAATTCTGAATGGTGGTCTTACACCAGGGCGATACTGAGAGTATCTTCCACTCTGGAACGTGCCGCAAATATACTATATATTATTTTAAATTTTTTTAAATTAATTAATTGTGAAATAACACAAATTAATCAAATAAAATTTATTTGCGCACGCCGGGTTCGAACCCGCGACCTTCGGATCTGTAGTCAAAAGCGTATACCACTAGACCACGCCGGCCGTCAGAGTATTAATAAGCAGTCGCCGTGTTGGCTTTATTTTATTCATTTGATGAATTATACAGAGAGCCTATTTCACGATGTCAAAATCATGGTGCTACATTTTAAATAATTGTAAATTAGAACTGGAGATTTGTAACCATGTTTTTATATAACGTGCAAAACGAGGAAATAAGGCTTAAAATGAGATATACATCATAGATATAAACATTGCCAATATTTCAGGGGGATACTTTGAAAGTTGATGAAATTCACCAATATTTGACGAAAAATCACTTCTGACAGCTACCTTAAGGTCAATCTACATAGGGTAAATCGGAATATGTAAAATGATGATAAATTTGTATATATATATCAAACCTTTGTATGACCGTAGAATGGCAAATAAAATCATAGTGATAATTTTATATCTAAACGCAAAGGTATCGAAAAAAAATGGGTGAGGGGAAAATAATGGATGGAACCAAAAAATGATTTATTTATTAAGCCCTAATATCCTTTTAAATCAATATTACAGTTGTATGGTTACAATGAAAGAGCAGTATATTGATTTATACATTGTTTACACACTTTGTCATAATAAAAATGTATTCAGTTTATTGGTTTATTCATAATTTAAGAAAATCAATACATAATAATATCATTGTGCCTCGCTATAGAGTGAGATTCTGAGTATCGCTCTGGTGAGGGACCACCATTCAGAATTGAACATTGCTTGAATTGGCTTAGTTATGTTTAGTGACTAGATCTGGAAAAGCCTCTTTACAGAAAAATTGACAAAATATAATTAAGACATAAAAATAAAACGAGTTATTTAATGTGTACAATAAACAGGGAAAAATGAGAATACCTGTGCATTTGTTAACATGCATATTTCAATGATCAGAATTGAAATATACATATTAAATATCCACCGAACCTTATCATATAGGACCTTTGAGGACAACATAACATGAGACGTGAGTATGCGGAAAGAAATGATTAAGTCCAGCCATCCAGGCCATCATAATTGATGTTCAAACAAATTTAATTAAATTTATAAATTTGAATTTCATAACTAAAAAACCAAAAAAGAAAAAAATGAAATAAAAAAAACCCTCAGCAAATCTATATTGTAGTGTGATATGGCTTCGTGCAATCATAGCATAATGCCACATCACACACATCACACTTTGTAAGGGTCCTTTTGAAAATGTTATTTATGTTGCACCACGCACATTTCACCTTTTTCCCGCTACGGACCACGAAGTGGTTGCCTTTCAGGATAGGTCGCAGAGTCTTTCCTTCAGCTATTAGGCCAATGGTCCGCACAGTCGTGTCAATTTGACTACGACAGAACAGCAGAAGGAGTTCATCCACAACCTCACTCCTGAAGTTTCGGTACAAAATGCGTTTATTTTCCTTGCGGAGCTTTGAGCCGTACAATGTATACGCATTCTGCACCGAAACGCTTAGTAGTCTCCTGAAAAGCTTCTTGTACCAGACCAGGTTTCGCTGTCGTTCAATGGGGAAGCCTGACAAAAGCTGATCTTTTGGTACGCGCATGACGCTTAAATTGTTTTTTCGCAATCCATTGATCTGCATACCTGTTGGTCTCTCTCGCGATCAGTTCAACGAAATCTGCATCAAAGATTTTAAGAAAGGCATCCACAGGTTTGCCCATTTCGTCGGTATTGAAAGTTGGTCCTGGCGTGCCTGTGAAAGTCTCCCTTATCCCAGTAAAACGTAAGATATCATTAGACCAATCGAAAGAGTAACCTTCAGGCGGCAAAATCAAACGCATTGCCTCACTATCTACCTGGTCTTGTCTACTAAAGTCTATGGCCATAGCGGAGTTAGGTGAAACGTTGATAATATTATGATAAGGTATTGGTGGCATGCAGAAGGTATCCTCATCGCTCTCTTCGTGGTCGACGTCGCTCGCTTCGTCATCCTCGTCGCTCGATCTGTCCATATCCATTTCTGAAACAACAGAAAACCCAAATTAATTTAATGTGTCTATATTACGATAACCCACTGCCTCTGGTACGGCTTATGACTCGCAATACGATGGTCGCGGGATCAAATCAAATAAATTATATTTGAATAATTAGTGTTATTTTCACACAAAATTCATTTAAAATAATATATATTATATTTGCGGCACGTTCCAGAGTGGAAGATACCCATAGTATCGCCCTGGTGTAAGACCCCATTCAGAATTGAAACGTTGCTTGAAATGGCTTTTGACGGCCGGCATAGTCCAGTGGTAACGCATTGGACTGCCATTCCGAAGGTCGCCGGTTCGAACCCGGCGTGCGCAAATAAATTTTATTTGATTGATTTGTGTTATTTCACAATTAATTAATTAAAATAATAATTAAAATAATATATAGTATATTTGCGGCACGTTCCAGAGTGGAAGATACTACCAGTATCGCCCTGGTGTAAGACCACCATTCAGAATTGAAACGTTGCTCCAAATGGCTTTAGCCGTGTTTAGTGACTAGATCTGAATAGCCAGGTACTTCCCCATCTTCCTCTTTCCCTTCCCCACTTACCTTCAGCCTCACAACATCCCCCAATTGGGGATGCCATAGTCTCACTGGCTCCAGCTGAGGCTCTTGTGAGGTATTCATATAAAAAAAAATATAAAAAGTTAATCAAATACTTGAGGCGGGCAATGTCAGGAGTCAGAATAGCACAGTCAGGTAGGTATGGAATGAAGAAAAGAGTGTGTGTGCCAAGATCGAGTTGCATGGTGGTTCATCCTCTCTGCCTACCGAAATGGCGTGAAGGTAAGTTAGTTAGTTTTATAACTCACGGTTTCCAAGTACAGACTCTTCTAGTACAGCTGCCTCGTCCACGTTACTTTTTCTGCCCATGTCTGACTCTGAAATAAAAGAAAACACAAATTTACAGTAGAATTTGGATATAATGACTTTGCATTTAACGGTCTACTGTTTTAAGTGACGATAATGTAAACTCTAGTAAGGTTTCATAGCTTTTAGTAGGAAAACGTATCCGTTTAAAGTGACCAACTACGTAAAGCGACCTATTTTAATGATAATTTGTCCGGTTACAAAACCCACCTACCAATACAGCCTCGCAACACAATGAGTCCCGTGAAGCGAAAGTGTTTTTTCAATTTAAGAAAAAAATGCTGTATTACACCGTTTAGAAGCCGGTGAATCAAATGTAATCCTCGCAAAGAAGTTCGGCATGTCTTATTTCTCACTCTGCAATACCCGTTACAGAAAAAAGATGTGTAATGATGCATCCACGACATAACAACAATACATTTTGTATGTTTGTTATGTGGAATTTTTAAGTACTATGCTTATTTCCTGCCAATATACCAACAGTGAAACTGTGCTAGGGATATCAATATAAAATATAGATAATTAATTTTATATTGAGCCCCTGGTATGACATTTCAAAAAATAAACTCACCGTTCCCAAACGCCGACAATTCTTCGTAGAATGGTACGTCCACCCACAGCTCGCTGTGATAGCCGGCTTCCGGAGAGAAGAGTTCCCCACTCCGCGATGTCCCAGGTAACGGCTCGGGAGATGCTGCACGGATAGGCATAATTGGTGCATTGGGAGCCGTTGATTGGGTCTGTGCGGGAGTGGACATCCACGGTGGTGGTACGGGTCGTGGCAACGGTGAAGGCGTCCCTTGTGAAAAGGGACACGTTGTTCTCTCCGGAGATGGAATTCTGAAAACATTTACATAAATCATAGAAAATTGTTCTCATTCACGTGTGAAACAGTAAGTACAGTATGTAAATAAACAATAAAATAAGAACTCTGTAAAATATGCACTGAATGTGCCAAATGCACAGAGCGCTGAACTTACCAACTCTCACTGTAAGAGTGGAACGCTGTCAGGAAAAAACAATAATATTGTACCAAGCATCTAAATACGATTACTTACTTTTGTTTAGTTTTTCTTGGAGGTGCGGTAGGGAGCAAAATGCGCGCCGCCTGCTTCTTGAATTTTCGGCTTTCCAGCTCTAGCCGGATGGAAGCAGGCAGGGCCCTAACAGCCTTTAGGGCCTTGACGCGATCCTCTCGCACCAGTAGCAAAGCAGGGTCGCTGTTTAAATAAATACAAATTTATGATGAGTTCAACGGCCACAGCAAAGTACTTTCATAAAAAAACATTAAAAAATACTAACACTCCAGACGAGGCTGCAATTGCAGCTCTGCGTTGACGTCCACGTGCAGGTAGTCCGGCACCTCGTACCCCACGTCTCCCTTTTCCTCTGCCTCCTCTTGCAGTCAGCACCGCTCTATAAATTTTAAATTGAAAACACTTAATGTAAGTACTTAAATGTTTAAATTTTGTTAAATATTGCACTAATATAAAATTTGAAAATAATTATTGGGTTGTGGAGTGATCCCTTTCCCACAAATTTGGTAAAAGTAAACAAATTAATTAATTATACAACTAAATTACTAAATTTTTATTGTGTGACGAAGGCTTTACACCATTTTACATGTGAAAAAGAGTCAACTTTTTGACATATGACTTAAAATAATTGGTTAGCAAATATCTGTATTAATAATGAACCAATTCAAATAAAACTTATATATATCTCTTTGTTTTGAATCACTGTGATGGAATATCTATATTTCAAATGCGCGAGTGCAGTATTTAAGACATTATTGTAAATCAAAAACAGATGACGTCTTCAGTTGACGTAATCTTACACAAAAACTTCAACCAAAACAATATAATACAAACAAACGAATTAAAAACGCATTTCAAAGATAGATAAGTCAATCATGATTACACAGATATATAATTATGCGTTAAAAACCCAATAAATTAATTACTTACGGCATTTTAGGAAGAGTCCAAAATTTCGTGAATGTTGAAAATTTATAATTTTGTTTTTGACAGGACGCCATAAAAAAACCGCGAAAACTCGTTAAATAACACTTCAAAGACAACGGATAAGTTCATAGACAAAGAGAATATATTATCAGCTATTCGATAAAACAAGTAGCTGGCCATGGAAACGTTTTAAATAATTACAATAAATATTTTACGAATGGTAGAAAAATCGGTCCATTTTTGGACCGATATCAATCGCAGAAAAATAAAAGTGGTCGATTTTTCGACCGAAATCGTTCCAGTGGTTAAGGGACATCGCGACCATTTCTGGTAATTATGTGATTCAAATTCAGGACACGCGTCCCATACTTAGTAGTTTGCAAATGCAGATATATAAAACAAATATAAAAACTAGCATGGAATCCATCTTAAGTTGCATAGAATCGCCAAACACTCTGGTGGTGATGAGTAGGTTAAGTATTGAGGAGTCGGAGATTGGGGCCGGCTGGGAGCAACTCGAGGGAAAGGGGATCATACTCGCTGAGGGAGATGCAGAATTGTATTTTAAAGATATGTGCAAAAAGTATGAACATAAATCTATTTATCTGCTTGAGCTGTCCGATGGAGATGTATATTGTAAACAAATATTTAATAAGGACTTCTACTTGCCGAGAAAGTTTCTCCACCGGAGTCATTGTAATGTAGTTTATTAACAGTAACATTGTGGTATACAGTAGTGGATGGTGGAAGAAGTCGGAGACGCCCGAGCAAGACATTGGAGTGTCCACTTCTTGTATATAATAATAATAATATACAAATATGTATGTAAAAGTCTATTTAACTGTAGTAAAAAGATAAATAAATATAATATTTAACTTGTACTCCTTTATGCAAATTCTAAGACAGTGTAACTACAAAGTAACATGAAAAGTATTTATTGTACCTAATGATATTCATTATATGTAATAAATTTATTTATAACTGATATTAACACATTGTCATCGGGACACGGCAAATGCCGTTTTTGGCGGACTGTCAGTTTTTGGCGGGAAACGGTATTATACGGGTTTGTTATCAGCGTGAAATACTATGATTCATAAGTGGAATGGGCTCTTCAATTAGGCTCTAATTATTAATTCAATTCAATTATTCGAATTTAATCTCTTCAATTAGGCTCTGCAACCGCAAAAGACTCTTTTTTGACAAGAAGCAATTAAACTTATGAGTTATCGAGTGTTCGCCTTCGGCCTTAGGCGACACTGTTCAATATTTACGCGATCAGATTTCACACATCCAGCGATTGTAAAATTTGGGGCATGGCAAATATATATTATTATTTAATATATAACTATATGATATGATTAAACATGTTATCTTTTACTTGGAATTTTCAAATATTGAATGCTATTTACTGAATTAATTTCAGGTTTTTATATTCAGCTTTGAAATGTGGTGAAATTATGATGTAATCAAAGCAATTATAATTTATTTTTGATGATCAAATGTCATATATGATTTCTTTGAAAATTTCAATTGAAAATATTATTTGGTTTAGAAATTGTGTCAATTTTAAGAAAGCGATATATTTTTGCGCTAATCGCGAAAAACACCCGCTATAGGCTAGAGTCTATTGTTTGAAGCGCCCGACTACAATGTGTTAATATATAAAAACACCCGCTATAGGCTAAAGTCTATTGTTTGAAGCGCCCGACTACAATGTGTTAATATATAAAAACACCCGCTATAGGCTAGAGTCTATTGTTTGAAGCGCCCGACTACAATGTGTTAATATATAAAAACACCCGCTATAGGCTAGAGTCTATTGTTTGAAGCGCCCGACTACAATGTGTTAATATATAAAAAAAAACACCCGCTATAGGCTAGAGTCTATTGTTTGAAGCGCCCGACTACAATGTGTTAATATATAAAAACACCCGCTATAGGCTAGAGTCTATTGTTTGAAGCGCCCGACTACAATGTGTTAATATATAAAAACACCCGCTATAGGCTAGAGTCTATTGTTTGATGCGCCCGACTACAATGTGTTAATATATAAAAACACCCGCTATAGGCTAGAGTCTATTGTTTGAAGCGCCCGACTACAATGTGTTAATATATAAAAACACCCGCTATAGGCTAGAGTCTATTGTTTGAAGCGCCCGACTACAATGTGTTAATATATAAAAACACCCGCTATAGGCTAGAGTCTATTGTTTGAAGCGCCCGACTACAATGTGTTAATATATAAAAACACCCGCTATAGGCTAGAGTCTATTGTTTGAAGCGCCCGACTACAATGTGTTAATTACTATATTTCTGCAGTATGTAAAATTTATAATTGTGAAATAAATAATTTTACAAAGATGTCAAATGTTTTTTTATTAGAGAAAAAATTATTAAAAAATATATATATATTTTTTTTACATATTTAATTTGTGAAGAACAGCTAGGTAACCCCAAGTGGTTCGCTAAGTTTGGTGATTTGGTGATGGGTGCCCGGGTTGGGAGAGGTTGGTTTGGGGAGACCGTTTGTCTTCTCCAACTGCTCTCCCTTGACCCATCGCCTTACGCCGCAGCGGAAGGGACAGAACGTTCGTCCGTCACTCCTGGGGACAGTGATCCCTACATTCCTACCTACGCCTCGTACCTTTTTCCTTTCCTTAAAAAGACCCTTCACTCAGTATCCCCAAAGATGACATAGGCCTTGAGGAAATTTTCTTCAGGGCTACACGCTACCTATGTACCTCCTTTTGGGAGTCGATTTTGTTGTGTGATTTTTCTTTTTTTTAACTTTGGTTTTTGAAATATAAAAATTTGTTTTTTTTTTATCAAAAATAACAATTTTTGGTTGCTACGGACATATAAACTGCTGATATTTGTCTTAAGGCGATGCCATACGTAGTAATGCAAAATCAAGTGTTTTTGGTTTGAAAATTTGGTCGCCTAGAAATGTTTCAGATGCTTTAATTAAATACTGCGAGTAGAATACATTTTGGCCTTTGAAATAATCGAGTATTTTTTAGTTAAGTCTTTTTATAAGCCCAGAAAAAAATAATGTATGAGTCCTATGAAAACTGCTTTAAAGTTCAAAATCTCCTTCTTACGAACCCATTTTCGATTATGGTTTTATTGTATAATGTGGAAAATTAAGTTATTTATAAAATGATCGAAAAAAAATTAAATATTAATGCCTGAACATCCACAAAATAAAATAAAAGGCACTTTTTGGCTATGTTTTTTTCTTGCGTAAATCAAAACGGGCGGATGGTGTTAAGCGGGAATTTCAACCTTATCGCCATCTACATAAGGGTTGTTATTGATAGCGGCTCAATTTGAAATATTACACGACGTAGTGCATCGCCTTAAGAAAGAAGATATAGATTCAGATTATTGTGTGTGGTTTTACATACAAGAAGCAAGACAGTTTTATTCAACTCCGTAGTGGAACCTACTCCATTCAGAATCTAAAGGTTGCTTGAAATGCCTTAGGCTGTCTGGTGACCAGATATGTACAGCCAGGTACTTCCCACCTTCTCCTTCCCATCGCCACTACCCTCAGCCTCACAGTATACCCAAATCGGGAAGCCATAGTCCAACTGGTTTCAGACGGCTGGGAGCAGCAGAGAGCACAACACAACACATTATGCAACCCTTTCATCTGGAGTACCCCAAGGGTCCGTTCTGGGCCCACTACTCTTCATCCTCACAGTATACCCAAATCGGGAAGCCATAGTCCAACTGGTTTCAGACGGCTGGGAGCAGCAGAGATCACAACACATAAACAAACAAAACCTAAACGCAACTTCTGTTTATATTTCAGCTATGTGAAATAACTGATCAATAATGATATAACAGAACTTGAAAAGAAACTTTAGAGAACTTGATAAATTATCTTTAAAATTTGATGAAAGACGAGAAGGATAGGTCTACGTTATCAACGTATAATACGATAATGCATTCCATGCCAAAACAAGATTCACATTCGAGCGAGCTTTAGAAAGAAACCATTCCTTTGTTGTGAATGTAACTATTCATATTCTCAGAATGACTTTCTCGCAAGCTTCTAAAGAAAAACCATTTCCTTGTTATGAATGCACTTTCAGACCAGGAGCCTCGTCGCTCGTTAAGCAGATTATTATAAATTGTATTGCTCGTTATGCAAATCACTTGATATGGAAGGTGCTTATAATATTATGGGAAATATTTATTAATATTAAGATTATTATTAAGATTATTTTAATTGCATCCATAAAAATATCCCGACTAATTGGATATGTGAAACTAGATGAATAGGCGACAGAGAAAACCCTCCCAGAAGGCATTCCCTGTGGAAGTTACCTGTACTCTTTTATTGTCTTTTCTAAATCAGGTCAATACCGGATTCGGAGATTCTCGTGTGAAGGAAGAAGGCCATGACGCAGAAGATGGGAATCGTGTGCGTCGAATGCAAGAATTTCATTTGACATATCGTGGCGAATCTCGAATAACCGCGCCCTTCACTTATCGTATAACTTAGAGAATAATTTGCTTAGATTTGGTTACTTTTCCTCATTTTACAATTTTTTTAAAAAATATTGAATTTTTTGTTTTTTTGGGTATTTTCCATTAATATATTTTTTTTCATTGAATTAAAAACAAAGGCAATAATTTATTTCATATTGTCAATATAATATATAATAGTTGACTGCATTTTACCCATAGCTGACATAAATTTTGCTGAGGTGGGTTACCTCGAAGAGTTGCGTTTAGGCATCAATTTTCTAGACGCTCTGGCGAGAGGGCGGGCTGGTGGAAAATTCTATAACTGATTTTGGGCTCTTCTTTAAGCCTACTACTATTGGATTATAATGATGATTCAAGTTTATAAAAATAAAAATAAAATCATGGAGGTAATGGGTTTTAAACCGTAAGTAATCCATGGTTTTATAGGTTTTAATATAGTTTGGATTTTCGGTATTATATTATTTGATGAGTCATTTATGTATTTGGGATTTTTTTCTTCAAATATTTTACAACAAACATTGACATCATTAAATTGAAATAATTCTATCCAATTTTCCGATTCTAATTTATTTTTTAATGTATCCATTTCGAGTACATTTTTTGAGGTATTATTTTGTTTAAATGATGGCAATATTGGATTGCTAAATTTATGGATAAACATACATGAGTAATGATCAGTAATATTAGTATGAATGATAGCTGATTTTATATTGTGGATATTGGAATATTTGTAAAAATATGATTGTTAGAAAATAGAGTTCAGTGTAGCTTTGCATAGATGTCGCTATATGTAGATACTTACCAACAGACTGTTAAAAGTTAATAAATAAGTTGATGTTTATGTTAGGAT
The DNA here is from genome assembly GCF_061612785.1 of Hesperophylax consimilis. Lineage (NCBI taxonomy): Eukaryota > Metazoa > Arthropoda > Insecta > Trichoptera > Limnephilidae > Hesperophylax > Hesperophylax consimilis. The sequence goes on along the minus strand of NC_142852.1, from coordinate 27,080,793 downwards.
AGTTTTTCATAGATGTCGCCATAGATTCTTCCCTGTTAAAGGTTAATAAATAGGTTGATTTATCATTTTTATGTCTCTTCTGCAATAAACATTTCTGGCGAAATAAGTGGGTTTATATTTCTACCTTGATCCAAAATTAAACATTGGACCTTCGTGCCGCATCCGTATTATCGATTGAATCGCGGATGATAAAAGAACCAGCAAACATCTTCAACATCCAACATCAGAAGGGATCTTCAGAAAAACGGGCAAGTGACCATATCCCATATACCTACCTTATTTTCCCAGGCAGGAGAGCATGATTTATTACACAGCCGTATTTCTTTGTTTGTTTTAAAATTGAATCGGGCTGATTGTTACCAAGTGTTGTTTGAATTGATTTCATACCCATCATCGAAATTGTAGTAAGCAATAATAATTGTTACAACAATATAAAAAGAAGTTAGAATACAAAGCAAGTATTTTAAATTTCTTAAAAGATTTATTACGAGCGGTTATATTTGAAAATCCGTAAGTTTAAATTTCGAAATTTACCGCGAGTCGGTAAAATACCAACCCAGCCGCGAAGCAAGCTGACGCATGCGCGGTGGAGATTGTGGAGGGAATAACAATATTGTCATATTGTATTCTTTTTGACAGCCATCGAGCTGTTGCATTTATAAAATTCAGATAAAATTCATTGTTATCGGTTAATTAGTAAAGTTCTGTGATCAAGGACAGTGCACGTGTAATGATTGATTACAAGTGATTATCATTTGACAATACGTTCTGTGAATACCTCCTTTCTTGATATTTAAAAATGGATCTCAAAACTTTGATTAACCAGCGTGGAGTGTGCAAGGCGAAATTAACTAGGTTCAATGAATATATAAACGGTGATAATTTGTCGCAATCTGAAATTGAAGTCAGATTGAAGAAACTTGAACCAATTTTAGACACTTTCGACTCATTACAAGATAACATAGAAGCAATTTCGCCGGAAGAATTAACCAAAACAGAAAGGCAAGCATTTGAAAATTTATATTATAATCTTGTTGCTAAGGCTAAAGATAAATTGTTAAATAAAGTTCAGAATACAGCATCACATAACATACGTTTGCCTATACTTGAGTTGCCAAAATTTAATGGGAGTTACGAAAAATGGTTGAATTTTCGGGATACTTTTGTTGCTTTAGTTGAAAATAATCCATCTTTAGAAGTTATTCAAAAATTATATTATCTGCGATCATGCCTCGAAGGTGACGCAGCTAAATTATTAACCTCACTTCCAAATAACCAGGAGAACTATCATACTGCATGGGAGATGTTAACTTCTCGTTATCAAAATAAAAAAATTATTATACATAAGCACGTTGAAGCATTATTCAAATTGCCTGAAATAAAATTTGAAAATTCCGTAGCATTAAGGAATCTTATCGATGAATCCGAATTACATTTAAAATCGTTAAATAAGTTAAATATACCCACCGAAAATTGGGATATCATGTTAATATATTTATTGTCGCAAAAACTAGATAGTGAAACTCGACATCATTGGGAAACATTTGTCACAAAAGATAATCTACCCACATATAAAGAGTTTATAAAATATTTATCAGATCGAGTTCAGATTTTAGAATTTGCTGGGATTACTGAAGGAAAATTTAATCAAAATAAAACTTTTCCTTCCAAATACCGAAAAGAAGCTATGATTTCTTTAACGCCTCAAATGACAAAATGTATTATTTGCAAGGGCGATCATAAGGTTTATAATTGTAAATTTTTTTTAATATTAAATACTAAGGATAGAATTATAAGGATACGTCAAGTAAATGCGTGTTTGGGTCATAAGCTAAAAGAATGTAAAAGTAAATACAATTGTCGTATATGCGAAAATAACTCGCACAATACTTTGTTGCATTTAAAAAAGGAAACAGATAATTCGAAGTCTCAGGATAGGGATTCACCATCAACATCAAATAATGAACCTTTAGTTACAAATCACTCTACGAAAATATCTAATAGTTTTGTTTTGTTATCTACCGCCGTTATTAAAGTGTTGAATAAAAACGGAAATTTGATTAAGGATAGTGGTTCTCAGTCCAACTTTATAACAGAAGAATTTGCAACAAGGTTGCAATTAAAACCCAAAAGGGCAAACATACCGATTACCGGAATCCAAAACAAAATATTGAATATTAAAAATAGCATAAATTTAAGAATTTTCTCGAACTATTCACCGTATGAAAGAGACATAGAATGTCTCGTTTTGAAAGAAATAACAAGTCATCTGCCGCAAATTTCTTTCCAGAAAAAGGATGTCAACATACCTGATGGTCTTCAGTTAGCGGATCCTGCCTTCTATGAAACAAGCTCCATAGATATGCTACTCGGAGCGGAAACCTTTTGGGAAATTATGAAACAAGATCAACTTCGAAATGGAGACTCAGGACCCATATTACAGAGAACTGAATTCGGATGGCTGGTGTCAGGACCCATCGTCACAACAAAAATAAAAAGGCCAGTAAAATCTTGTCAACTATCATTGAATATAATCCATAAACAGATTGAAAACTTCTGGAAATTAGAAAAATTCCAACCGGTGAAGCACCGGAGCCATGAGGAGCGAGCGTGCGAGGAGATTTTCAAGGACACGTATAAAAGGAATGACGATGGTCGTTTCATGGTAAGCTTACCACAGCGCCCCTGTGTTAAACAGTTGGGAGAAACGCTGCCTATGGCGGAAAAAGACTTTGCAATTTGCAAAGGAAATTTTCTTAAAATCCTGACCTGATGAAAAAATATAAAGAATTCATGCAGGAATATATAGACTTGGGTCACATGACCCGGTGCGAAGCACCTTCTAATGAAGATTGTTATTTTTATTTGCCACATCATGCAGTATTGAAAGAATCAAGCACTACCACTAAGACTCGAGTGGTATTTGACGGTTCAGCAAAATCATCCAATGGTATATCGTTAATCGATGCTCTCATGATAGGACCTGTTTTACAGAAAGATTTAGCCGCACAATTGATATGTTTCAGAAAACACCAGAACGCGATAACAGCCGACATTGAGAAAATGTACAGGCAAATATTGGTGCGACCCGAAGACAGGGATCTACAGCGTATAGTATGGAAAAATTTCCCGGAGGAGGAAATTCAGCATTATCGACTTAACACCATTACCTACGGTCTGGGGCCGTCATCATTTTTGGCAACTAGATGCCTCCAGCAGCTGGGAAATGAAAATATATCATCAAACCACAAGGTCAGTCAGATTATAAAGAATAATTTTATGTGGATGATTTAATTACTGGAGATGAAACTGAAGAAAACTGTTTATTAATTAAAGAACAATTAATATCTATCATGGCATCCGCTGGAATGAACTTAAGGAAATGGCGGTCGAATTTGCCCTCATTATGTTCGAAGGAAGAAAGCATGTCAGATATGATTATTAGTACAGATTCAAAAGACAACAAAATATTAGGCCTGTCATGGAATAATCAACAGGATAATTTCTTATACACAGTGAAGTTATTAAAAAATCCAATTAATAGCAAACGACAAATGCTGTCATGCATTGCGTCCATATTTGACCCTTTAGGATTAATAGGTCCTGTTACTGTTATTGCTAAATTATTGATGCAAAAATTGTGGCAGACAGAGGTTCAATGGGATGAGCCTATTCCATATGATATGTTGAAGACATGGGAAGCATATGTGAATGAACTGCCTCAATTAAATAATTTAAGAATAGGTAGAAAGATAATATGTCAAGATCATGTAAATTTACAGCTACATGGATTTCGTGATGCCTCAGAAAGGCATATTCGGCCTGTGTTTATATGGTGTCCACTGACAAATTGGGTAAGAAGTACTCCAATTTGATAATGTCCAAATCACGGGTAGCGCCTTTGAAAAGTGTTTCTCTACCCAAGTTAGAATTATGTGGAGCCGTATTACTGACAAGACTAGTGAATTACATTAAAGATGCTCTATGTACTCCGGATATACCTACTACATACTGGTGTGATTCCCAAATAGTACTGTGCTGGAACAGGGATCAGCCGGTAAGATGGAACACTTTCGTTGCTAATAGAGTGGCGGAAATCCAGGAAACCAGTCAGCCGGAGCAATGGAACCATGTACGGTCGGAAGACAATGCAGCAGACGTGCTTTCCAGAGGAATCGGTGTTTCACAGTTATTAATTTCCAGCATTTGGTGGCATGGTCCAGATTGGCTGACGTTGGATTCAGCGTGCTGGCCAAATTCCAACTCATTTTGTATTGATCCACCAGAGATCAAAACAAGCTCGGCACTGTTGTCTGCTGTGAAACAGGACTGGGACATTTTTGATAGATATTCCAATTTTTCCAAATTACAGAGAATAACACAATGCATTAATAGATTTATTTTTAATTGTAGAAACCCTTCGCAGCGCCGCTATAGTAAATTGACAGTTAGTGAGTTGGAAAATTCAGTAAACAAATTAATATCTCGGGCGCAATCATACTGTTTCAGAGACGAAATTCGAGCTTTAAATAATGGAGGTAATATACCTAGGAATAGTGCACTAAAGTCATTAGATCCTTTTATTGAAAGGGATCTAATTCGTGTGGGGGGAAGGCTCTCCAAAGGTAAAATGGTAACCGAAGGCCAGCAGCACCCAATTTTGGTACCTTCGCATCATAAATTAACAGAGCTAATTGTAAAACACTATCATTACTTGAACTTACATTCGGAAACGCAGTCATTATTGGCGTTGATTAGAATGAAATTTTGGCCGATTAAGGGAAGGAATGTTGTAAAAAAGATAATTAAAAAATGTATAATTTGTTATAGATGTAATCCCAAATCCGAACAGCAGTTGATGGACGACTTACCAGCTGAAAGAATAACTGAATGTAGGCCATTTCAGATAACAGGAGTGGACTACTGTGGACCAATATTAATAAAGTCGGGTATTCACAGAAAATCACATAGCGTTAAATAATATATTTGCTTATTCGTATGCATGGTCACTAAAGCCGTGCACTTGTGCTGTCCTTGAGCGCAGAGAGTTTTTTAAACTCTTTGAAACGGTTTATCTCGCGTCGTGGTAGACCAAGTAAAATGTTTTCAGACAATGCAACCAATTTTAAAGCGGCTAATAATGAACTAAGAGAAATTTATAATTTTTTAAATATGTCTAATGATAAAATTGATAATTATTTATCCACATTAGGAATACAATGGCAATTTATACCAGCTCGTGCGCCGAACTTTGGGGGGCTCTGGGAGGCTGGGATAAAGTCAGTTAAGCATCACTTAAAAAGAATAACCAGTATCGCTTCATTAACTTATGAAGAAATTAATACGGTGTTGTGTCAAATTGAATCTTGCTTAAACTCCAGGCCACTGTCTCCCTTATCAAATGATCCTTATGACCTTAATCCCTTGACTCCTGGTCACTTCCTCATAGGAACTAGTTTGGCGGCGATTCCAGAGCAAAATTTGGAACATATCACATTCAATCGATTAAACAATTACCAAAAACTAATCCAGATTGTACAATTTTTTTGGTCGAGGTGGCGGAAGGAGTACCTAGCAGAACTTCAAACCAGAAGCAAATGGACCAATAGGAATCAAAGGCAGATGCGGTCTGGCGACATGGTCGTAATAAAGGAGGACAACGTCCCTTCTTGCTACTGGAGGCTGGGACGTGTGAGCGCCGTTCATCCTGGCGCTGATGGAAGAGTTCGCGTGGCGACCATCATCACGTCGAAAGGCATCATCCAGAGGGCCATTTCAAAGCTCTGTCTGTTGCCAATAGATGACAACGAGGAGCTGAAAATGTCGACACCCCCACCCAACGGACCAGACGCTGAGTGAGCACAAAATAAAAAAAGGTTTTGTGCAAAACAATATAAAAGGTTTCGTGATAAAAGCAATATAATTTTTTTGTAAATTAAAAGAAGAAAAGGAAGAAATAATAATAAATTAAAAGAAGATAAGGAAGAAATAATAATAAATAAAAGGCAAAAACAGTGCATAAAAAAGTGGATAACAATAAAACTTGCGAGTTTGATAAAAAATGTACAAAATAAAAATAAATAAAAAAACACTTTAAAAATGAACGCTTATAAACCGAGATAGCCTGCTGGCTATATGTAATTTCAAACTACACAAATACATCTGAAGAAACTAATTATAAATGTGGTAATGAACTATAGAAAAACACAAATCCTTAAGAAGGATGACCAGGAAACCAGCGCTCCATGTTGTGTTGTCTATATTATTTGTTTTATGTTTGATTATTGTTATGATTTCTGTTAGAACAAGGTTATTGGAATTATCTTAGTTGTTAAATTATAGTATAGTATAGCTTAGTGAATTGCATGAATTTGATTTGAACGAAAGTAATAATTTTAATCTCATAATTAATTTGTATAATTTTAGTTAGTTTGAAATTGTCATTTCGTTTTTAGAGTAGTCTTATGTTTAAACTTATGCTTAGAAATAGGTTACCTATTATTTCAAATATTTATTGTTAATCAATTTTTTTTTAGGATTAACAGTTATAGTTAATAATTACTATTTTTGTTCCTTCCAAATTAATTTTGGCATATATGTAGATATTTAGCTGCTTAATTTTTATTCTTATGTTTTGGGGTTTGTTTCAGAAAAAATGACCTCCAATCCTTTTTTCGGGGGGAGTTTATGTTAGAAAATAGAGTTCAGTGTAGCTTTGCATAGATGTCGCTATATGTAGATACTTACCAACAGACTGTTAAAAGTTAATAAATAAGTTGATGTTTACGTTAGGATAGTTTTTCATAGATGTCGCCATAGATTCTTCCCTGTTAAAGGTTAATAAATAGGTTGATTTATCATTTTTATGTCTCTTCTGCAATAAACATTTCTGGCGAAATAAGTGGGTTTATATTTCTACCTTGATCCAAAATTAAACAATGATCTAAACATGAAGGTCGTTGACCTGGAACGTTCCTAGTATATGAATTTGCGCACGATAAATAGTTGAGTTCCGCTAACATATTGAGGTATTTATCTTTAGCCATACTAGAGTAGTCGTTCGCGATATCTAAATCGATATCCCCAACAATAAAATTATTTTTGTTTCTAAAATTGAATAAAATATTTTTTAATTCATCTATAAATTGTGATATTATCGACATATGCGTACGATAAATAGCAATAATGTTATAATGTTTATTTATGTCCTTAAATTCAATATTCAAAATGTTAACATTCTAACACTGTTAATCTCATAAATATTGAGTACATTGTACTGGTGGGAAATGAATATTCCGACAACAGAGTTTTTGTTTAATTTTGTTATTGTTGTATAATATGAATACCCCGGAATAGTATAATTCAATTCCCCGGCTGAATGCGTTTCTGTTAACACTATGCATCCTGAAAAATAATTTAAATCTTTTAATTATATTATTAATTCATCTATGTTTTTTTCTATTTTTCTAATTGTAGTATATCATACTGGCGTACGTGCACGAACGGAGATAGCCGAGGGTTGTCGAACGTTTCCGACTCTGCTGCGCAGCGGACGGTCGGGGAGCGCGGGACGCCATTCTCGTAAATTCCTTCCTAGCAGCTACACTGCACTGTACTTGCTAAAACACTGAATTATTAATAAACATTAACTTCGTATAAAAGAACCTATTTATTTTAAACACTAAGACCATTACACTAATGTTTACATGAAATAGGCTAAATCCTTTTTCAGGGCAGGTTAAAATTAAATCTTTTATTGATTGACATAATTTTTCTTCTATATACATGTGAAGGGTTTTTTTCCTTTGTGAGTCAGCATGCGCCTCTTTAAATTGCTCTTTTGAGAAAATGAATAATTTCACTGAGAACATGAAACAGGTTTTTTTCCAGTGTGAATCAGCATATGTTTCTTCAAATCTCTCTTTAGAGAAGATGAATGGAAGCACTCGGTACAAGAAAAATGTTTTTTTTTCACTGTGAGTCAGCATGTGGCTCTTTAAAGTGCCCTTTCGAGAAAATAAATAATTACACCCAGAACACAAAAAAGGTTTTTCACTACTATGAGTAAGCATGTGGTTCCTTAAAGTGCTCTTTTGAGAAAATAAATAATAGCACTCAGAACATGTAAGGGGTTTTTAACCTGTGTGAGTCAGCATGTGGCTAATCAGTTGACCCCTTCGATTACATGCATAGTTGCACACGGAACATGAAAAAGGTTATTCTCCACTGTGAGTCAGCATATGGCTCATCAGTTGACCATTTCGATAGCATGCATAGTTGCACACGGAACATGAAAATGGTTTTTCTCCACTGTGAGTCAGCAGGTGTGTCTTCAGGTTACCCTCTTGATAACTTGCATAGTTGCACACGGAACATGAAAAAGATTTTTCTACAGTGTGAGTCAGCATGTGCCTCTTCAGCTGACCTTTTCCATAATATGCATAGTTGAACACGGAACATGAAAATGGTTACTCTCCACTGTGAGTCAGCAAGTGCCTCTTCAGCTCACCCTTTCGATAGCACGCATAGTTGCACAGGTGACATGAAAAAGGTTTTTCTCCACTGTGAGTCAGCATGTGCCCCTTCAGCTGACCCTTTTGACAACACGTATATTTGCACATGGAACATGAAAAAGGTTTTTCTCCACTGTGAATCAGCATGTGCCTCCTCAGAGTACCCTTTCGACAACACGTATATTTGCACACGGAGCATGAAAAAGGTTTTTTTCCACTGTGAGTCAGCATGTGGCTCTTTAAAAGACCATTATAATTACATGCATAGTTGCACACGGAACATGAAAAAGGTTTTTCTTTACTGTGAATCCGCATGTGTCCGTTTAGTTCGCCTTTTTGATAACATGCATAGTTGCACTCCAAACATGAAAAAGGTTTTTCTCGACTGTGAATCAGCATGTGCCTCTTCAGCTGAAACTTTCGACAACACGCATAGTTGCACACGGAACATAAAAAAGGTTTATTTCCATTGTGAGTCAGCATGTGGCTCTTTAGACGACTCTTATGATTACATGCATAGTTGCACACGGAACATGAAAAAGGTTTTTCTACACTGTGAGTCAGCATATGACTCATCAGTTGACACTTTTGATAGCATGCATAGTTGCACACGGAACATGAAAATAATTTTTCTCCACTGTGAGTCAGCAAGTGTGTCTTCAGGTGACCCTGTTGATAACTTGCATAGTTGCACTCCGAACATGAAAAAGGTTTTTCTCCACTGTGAATCAGCATGTGCCTCTTCAGCTGACCATTTCGACAACACGCATAGTTGCACACGGAACATGAAAAAGGTTTTTTTCCACTGTGAGTCAGCATGTGTTTCTTTAAATTATCCTTAAGATTACATGCATAATTGCACACGGAACATGAAAAAGGTTTTTCTCCACTGTGAATCAGCATGTGCCTCTTCAGCTGAACCTTTCCACAACACGCATAATTGCACACGGAACATGAAAATGGTTTTTCTCCACTGTGAGTCAGCAAGTGTGTCTTCAGGTTACCCTGTTGATAACTCGCATAGTTGCACTCCGAACATGAAAAAGGTTTTTCTCCACTGTGAATCAGCATGTGCCTCTTCAGCTGACGTTTTTCATAAAATGCATAATTGCACACGGTACATGAAAATGGTTTTTCTCCACTGTGAGTCAGCAAATGTGTCTTCAGGTTATCCTGATGATAACTTGCATAGTTGCACTCCGAACATGAAAAAGGTTTTTCTCCACTGTGAATCAGCATGTGCCTTTTCAGCTGACCCTTTTGACAACACGCATAGTTGCACAGGTGACATGAAAAAGGTTTTTCTCCACTGTGAGTCAGCATGTGCCCCTTCAGCTGACCCTTTCGACAACACGTATATTTGCACATGGAACATGAAAAAGGTTTTTCTCCAGTGTGAGTCAGCATGTGCCTCTTCAGCTGACCCTTTCGACAACACGCATAGTTGCACACGGAACATGAAAAAAGTTTTTTTCCACTGTGAGTCAGCATGTGGCTCTTTAAATGACCCTTTTGACAACACGCATAGTTGCACAGGTGACATGAAAAAGGTTTTTCTCCAGTGTGAGTCAGCATGTGCCCCTTTAACTGATCCTTTCGACAACACGCATAGTTGCACACGGAACATGAAAAAGGTTTTTTTCCACTGTGAGTCAGCATGTGGCTCTTTAAATGACCCTTAAGATTACATGCATAGTTGCACAAGGAACATGAAAAAGGTTTTTCTCCAGTGTGAGTCAGCATGTGCCCCTTTAAATGATCCTTTCGACAAAACGCATAGTTGCACACGGAACATGAAAAAGGTTTTTTTCCACTGTGAGTCAGCATGTGGATCTTTAAACGACTCTTATGATTACATGCATAGTTGCACACGGAACATGAAAAAAGTTTTTTTCCACTGTGAGTCAGCATGTGGATCTTTAAACGACTCTTATGATTACATGCATAGTTGCACACGGAACATGAAAAAGGTTTTTCTCCACTGTGAGTCAGCATATGACTCATCAGTTGACCTTTTTGATAGCATGCATAGTTGCACACGGAACATGAAAAAAGTTTTTTTCCACTGTGAGTCAGCATGTGGATCTTTAAATGACCCTTATGATTACATGCATAGTTGCACAAGGAACATGAAAAAGGTTTTTTTCCATCGTGGGTCAGCATATGCCTCTTTAACTTTCTATCTTCAGCATTTGAATAGTTGCACTTGGAACAAGAAAAAGTTTTTTCTCTTACATGGTTGCGTACGTTTATTGCAAAATTTGACTTAGGACAGGAGGAGTTGTTGTGATGGGGAGGAGTGAATCCTTTTTCCACAAAATGCGTCTGAAGATCTGTCGAGAAATTTGAAAAATAACATGGGTGAAAAAGACTCAGTTAAACTTATTTCCTAAAAATAGAGTTAATAAGCGAAGTAAGTTCGTAGAAAGGTTAAAAAAAAATAGGAGAGTCCGAATCGTTCATGTTTACAGTGAAAAATTGGTTTTACCTGCTTCCTTGGTATTTCTTCCAAAGCGTTCTAAGCATTCCTCTTTTACATCCGGCAGGTCTATGTCAATTTTCATATAAGTAAGCGCCACTTCACCTTCTTGTCGGGGTCCAAGATCCGCGTTTATGGTGACTGTCTTCACATTAATGTTTCCTGGAATAAAAAAGGACAGTTAATAGAATGAATCTTTGCATGGCCAGCCCCGAACCAAACGGCGCCAGGCGCGAGTTTAATTTTGGCTGCCATAACAGTCTAAATTAGTACACGGAGAGGCAGGATATCACTGTAATCATTAAAATGATGATTTGTGTTATTTGTAGAGCGGTATTTATCAAAAATAATATCAAGGGCGATGTGTTAGGATAAGTATTCGACGCCCGGAGCGAACTGCACCAATTACGCCCGCATACGGCCAGCCCTGTATCTTCGTCAAATTGATATTTACGAGAATTGTTTTAATTGAAAAACAATAAATTATTCTTTTACGAATAAATATCATTGATCAACAAGGTCTATGTACGATAAAAAATGACCTCAGATGTCCGCTTCAGGGAGCGATTCTTCAAGAAGGAAAAACATTTCTCTAGAGCACCTGTAGTAGAGAGTTTGGTTGTTTTCAGTCAATGGGATATTATTTTTCCAATCAATATTTATGTTTTTTTAACGTAAAATACGTGTAATTCACATCATATCTCAAATAAAATTAGGTGAAAATCGAGGAACCGACAACTTGTTATGAATAATATAATAAAGTTTAATGAGTGCTGTATTTTGGTATTTTCCGGCAAGGACGCATATTAAGGTAAATCCCCAATACACCTCATGTTTTATAAGAGAGGATGTTGTGCACAAGTGTGTGTCCTGTTTGCACGACATTTCAAAAGAGACATTGATTCCGGACATCTGAATTTAAAGTTCTATATTTTACACGTATAGAATGCAACAAACTGGCTGTCTGAGTACTCTCCGCATATTACGAGCATTCCTTCGTTACAGCTGGGTGGTCGAAATCTAAATCAGAAAATGCAATTTCACCTCCATCTTCTTCCTGAAGCCCTGGTTCCGTCTTGATGGATGTAGTATCTGGCTTCAGTAGATCCATGGTCTGCTTTGGTAGAGTTTGGTTATTGGTTTAACCCCAAAAAATATATCTGAAACAGAACATTGTTAAAATAAAATAAAATGATAAAATTTACAAGTTAAATTAAAACAGGATACATGATTTTTAGTTTAACTCGTTAAATCATTCCTCCTTACGTACCCTTAAAAATTGAATATAACAACCTGCAAATCCAGATACGGGAGAAATATCTTGAGCTGTGCATTGATAAACACCTAACTTTTAAACAGCATATTCAAGATATTAATTTATTTATTTATTTATTTATTTATTTATTTATTAACGGACATCGTCCAAATTACAAAATAATAACACGAATAAAGTAAAATGAAAAATATAGGAGTAGACAAAGGTACATGAAAGCAGAGACATATGGTAGATATAATATAAAAAAATAAAGTGACATGTCGAATCAAGTCAAAAATACGCCGTGGGTCAGGACCACAGGACACTTATAATATTCCGTCACTTTTTTAGCGACTGGCAAAAATCATTTAGACTTATCCCAAAAAAGTTAAGGTTTTGACTTGAGTTGACCAGTCTACACATTCTGGACAATGGTGAATAAAATCCATAATTTGTCGAATGATGGTTGAGGAAGAGCAGTTCATTATTTCTGAGTCTTTGCGAGGGGATATTGAAGGGAATGAGTTGCAGTAGAGTAGGTGAATCAATAATACCATTTATAATTTTGAAGAAGCAAATGAGGTCATTTCTTTCCCGACGGACTTCCAAAGTAGAGAGGTTTAGAGTTAGTTCAATTTCATCATATGAGTATTTGCCTTTTTCTAAACCTAGCCTCCTAGCAATCCCTCTTAAGAACCGATGTTGAACAGATTCAATGCGTCGAATGTGGACAGCATAAAAAGGAGACCAAATAACACAAGCATATTCAAGATGGGGGCGAACCAAGGAGCAGTAAAGAGTTCTAAGGGTATTTACGTTTTTGAAGTCCGAAGTGATTCTAGTGATGAAACCAAGTAGTTTGAGCGATTTATTAACGATTGTAGTTATGTGATCCCGAAAAGAAAGCTTGCTATCAAGAGAGACACCAAGGTCTTTAATAGATGTAACAGTTGCTAAGCAAATATTATTAAGTTTGTATTCGAAGACAATCGGTTTTTTTGATCTATAGAAGGACATAATTTTGCATTTATCGACATTTAGTTTCAAGCAATTAATTTTACACCAATCATTGAAAGAGTCGATATTCGATTGGAAAATAAGGCAGTCATCGTGATTTTTTATTATCTTTAGAATCTTATTGTCATCAGCAAAAAGCCAAAAGCGTGTATGAGAAAAAATACTAATAATGTCGTTTATAAACAAGTTAAAAAGAAGCGGTGCTAGATGTGCTCCTTGAGGTACGCCGGACGTTACTTCAATAATAGTAGACACAAAGTTGTTTAATTTAACTCTTTGTTTTCTATTGCTTAAATAAGAATTAAAGAATGATAGCAAGGGGTTTCTAATACCGATAGCATATAGTTTGGCCATAAGGATTGAGTGGTTTACTTTGTCGAAAGCTTTAGAGAAGTCGGTATATAGAACATCTATTTGTGAGTTATCTTCTAGACCATTGACGATGGAATTGGTAAAGGATAGTAAGTTAGTAGTAGTAGATTTAGCAGATCTAAATCCATGCTGTTCCTCGATCAGTACATTTTTAAAGATAGGTGTGATTTTCTTCGTGATTATTGATTCAAATATTTTAGGAATATGGGATAATATCGATATGGGTCTATAGTTTTCTACGTTCGATTTATTACCTGATTTGAAAATAGGTCTGATATAAGAAACTTTCCAGGAGTCTGGAAAAGTGGCAGATGATAATGACAAGTTATATAACAAACAAATTGGCTTAGATATAGTAAATTTACATTCCTTCAGTAATATTTCTGGAATATCATCAGGACCAGTGCTTGTTTTGCTGGGGAGATTTTTTAAGGAGTTAAAGACATCTATAAGTGTGATTTGGCAATTATTTAAATCAATAGTATTAGTATAGTTGAGTGGAGGGATAGTGCACGAGGTATCAGAATAGACGGAAGAGAAGTGTTCAGCGAAAAGGTTAGCAATGTCGAGACCGTTGGTAGCATGATTTTCATGAAAGAACATACTTGGAGGGAGATCATTATCATTAGTACTTTTTTGTTTAACAAATTTCCAGAATTGTTTAGGGTTAAGATTTAATTGTGTCTCAGTGAGTTCGATGTAGGATTTATAGCACCTAACAGATTCGATTTTGCATAGTTCTCTTAGCTGAGAAAATTTATGGTAATGCGCCAAGTTGTTCGTACATTTGAATAATTTGTGTATTTTCTTTTTCTCGATTATCAACTTCTTTAGTTTCATGCTGAACCAAATGGGAAACTTAGGCTGGGAATAAGTTCCCTTAGGTACAAATAAGTCTATGGCATGAGTTATACATTCGTTGAATTTAAATGTAGCATCGTTAATATTGATGTTCGATTCAAGAAATGTCCAGTCAGTTTGGGCGAGATATCTGTTCATGCTAGTATAGTCACCTTTGTTAAATTTGTAGTGGTATGTAACCGTTGATTTTAAGGTAAAATTTTTGAAAGGAATAGTGAAGTTGATATCGAGTGGTGGGTGATATTTATCTATTGGTAGTAATGAGTCAGAAGCTTCACTAACACAAACGCTAGGCGTGTTAGTAAAGATCAGGTCAAGACAGTAACCATGACAGTTATGGATTGAGTTTAGTTGGAACATGTTCAAGTAGGCAAATAGATTCATTATTATAGAAGCTTGAAGGGAAATATTACTAGGAGTTTTTACAACATGATTGTCATTGAGCCATATTACCTTCGGTAGATTGTAATCACCGCAAATAATTAATGAATCGGCATTTATAGAAATACGTTCTACTGCTTCAGTATGTGACTTGTAGATAGCTGTTGAAGAGGATGGGGGAATGTAGATACAACCAATGATAAGTTTCTTGGAGCCAAGCAGAACACAAACAAATAGTTCTTCAGATACATCATTACGAGAATCAAGAATGTGGCAAGAGTATTTTTTTTTAACACATATCATAACCCCACCACCTCTAGACTTGTTTGAAGAGGAGGAGCGGTCACAGCGAAAAATATTATAATTATGCAGTCCAAGTTCGGTTGAAGGAATATTGTCTGATAACCATGTTTCAGTGAAAAATAAGAAATCATAAGGACTTATGTTTACTGAACATCTGAAGGCATTTAATTTAGTATTGAGACCGCGAATATTTTGATAATAGGAATAGAAAATTGTATTACTGGGATGACTATTCCGGTTCAGCCTAAAAAATTAACACGAGATAGTTCCCGTCTCTCAGCGGCTTGGCGGGCTGGACAGTCAGGGGAGCCAGTCTTGTGTGTGGCCGGTTTCCTGAAGAACTTGCAGGTGGCGCATGATGGTGGCTTGTCGTGCGTCGGGCAAGTATCACGATTGTGTCCAGGTTTTCCACAGTGGGAACAGGTTGGCGTGTCTGCGCTACACTTTGTCGCAGTATGTCCATAGAGTTGACAATGTCCACATTTAAGATTGTCGATCCAGTCCCTTACGGAATGAACCTGCCAGTCCATAGCTAGTTTGGAGACTCGAATGAGGGAGTGGCGAACAGAGGGAGGAACCCGAAAGACGTGGATACACCGTCCAGTGCGAGGTCCAACTTTATGTGAGAATTGCAACTTATCTTTTAAATCATTTAGTTGTAGACCAGTTTCTTCATGAGTTTGTTGATGAATAGCCAAGGTGATGTTCTCGAGGGGTAAAATTTGAGGTAAGCCGTGGATAGCTATCCGAGGAAGTTTATGGGAAGCAACGGCCGCTTTCAGACCGGCGTTGGATAGGGTCGGTGCATTGGCCAGTTTAATGGCCTCGGCATCAGTACTGGGATGCACGACTACACCTCCATTCCTAATTTCTCGTACTCCCGTGATTGTAATTCCCAATGATGATGGGTTAGTGGACGTCTTCAGTGTTTCAAGGGTATTATTAGAGGTAAGTTCCGTGTCGTCTTTAGGGTAGATAAGTACTGCGGGTCTTGCAGGGAGAATAGGTAAATTATTTCTGGTGTTAGGAGGATAATTTTTAGGGTGGGTTTGGTTGGAGACAATCGAGCTCCACGTGCTGTTGGTATTATCGGGCGATTGGTTTGATGACAGATGTTTGTATGTCATAATTTCTCCTTCGAGGATGCCTAGTTTGATACCCATTTGACCTATATTTCCTAACAGATCTGTGAAATTAGGGACAAGCTTGGAAATCTGATCCTTTGTGAATTTATTAGAAGAATCCAGTATTATTATATTTAAATTATTTAATACGGAAGTTGCCTTCGCCAGGAATTGCTGCGCAGTATTTTATTAATGATAAAATCAACCCTTTAATTAGCGTATTTAGCCGGATATCATATCTGTTACCAAATAAAATTAAAAAATGTCCATATTATAGCCTCGTACATTCATATTTAAACTACTTGATTGAAATCTGCATATTTATTTATTTTTTCGTGTCCTCCATAAACGGTTATACACCAATATATCATGGAGAAGATTACAAATTAAAAAGTTTACAGAGGCAGTTTTAATATTTTGTGACATGTGTTAAAAGATATTTATTGAATTGTCTGTAGGTGACATTGAAAATGTCGATGGCTAATGCAAAATCGTTAAGCAGTTGAGTCGCTATGTTTACTGGCGCGTTCTGATAGGCAGAAGTCCTCGCTTTCGGAGCATATAAGAGTGCATGGGATATCCCTCGAGTATAATTGTTAGGGACATAAAAGTTAACCTCTTTCAGCATAGGCGGATTGTGTATTGTACCAGAGATTAACTTAAAGTGTTTGCCTAAAAATATTTTTCTGCGGGCTTCTAATGTATTGAAATCGAGCATTCCTGTTAAGAACAAGGATGAATATAGGAATGGATAGTATGTATATTCCCTCATATACAGGTAACGCATAAACCTTTTTTGTACTTTTTCTATTTCTAAGATATGGTTTCGTTCAGAAGAGGCTTAACTAATGGAGCTGTGTTCCAGGATGCTGCGGACAAGTGCTTCATATGTTCTCAGTATTGCAATTCCATTAGTAAATGATCTCGCATTACGAAGAACAAATCCAAGCATTTTGTTGGCGAGGGAGACAATGTCAGATATGTGGGATTTGAAAGAGAGATTTGCTTCGAAGATCACCCCAAGGTCACGAATTTCGTTTTTGCGTTTTAATAAATTTTTATTAATGTGATATGGGAATAGATATGTATCTTTGGATCTTGTAAATGTAACTACACTGCATTTCTGGATGCTGAATGGTAATTTATTTAATTCCGACCATTTGATAAGAGAATCAAGATCATTCTGCAGAAGAATGTAATCGATACAACTTTTGATAGCTCTGAAAAGTTTGATATCGTCAGCAAAGAGGAGATATTTTGAGCGGTTAATGGTCTTGCCTATATCATTAATGAATAAAAGAAAGAGTAGGGGTCCTAGATTCGATCCCTGGGGAATCCCGGAGTTAGTTTTGTATTCGTGAGAGAACTGGTGTCCGTAACTGACATACTGACGACAATTGTGTCAATTGTTGCTAGCTACGAAAGAGAAAAAATCCTGAGAGAATCCGATTTCACTCAATTTTATTAGTAAAATATCATGGTCGAATTTATCAAATGCTTTTTCGAAGTCTGTATAAATCACATCGACATGTAAAAAAATTTAAAACGATTTATTTATATAGGTGGTGAGATTCATAAGGTTTGTTGGGGGTGATAGAGCGGGGCGAAATCCATGCTGATTCTCGGTGAGTGTATGTTTTGTTTGATTATATATTTGTGAGTAAATTATGGTTTAGAAAAGATTTGCGGGTGCTGATAAGACAGCTACAGGTCTGTAATTATCGATTGCCGATTGTTTGCTTTGTGTATAGGCGTGACTTTTGTTAGTTTCCACATTTCAGGGAAGGTATTATTACGAAGTGAAAGGTTAAAAATGTGCTTTAGAGGTGGAATTAAATGTTTTGAGTATCTTTTGAGTATGATGGGTGGCATAAAATCTGGACCGACAGAGTATTTAGGTTTTAGCTTGTGAAAAGCGGCATTAATATCATCATCGTTAATTTCGTGAATTTGAACAGGTAAAGCATTGTGTGACGAAGAAGCTATAGAGGAAATGTCAAGTTTGGGAATATTGTCGCTGATTACTGATTGAAAATAATCTGCGAAACCTTCTGCGATTTCAGAATATTCATTGTATTGATTTTCATTAAAGGTTGATTAAGTTTGTCACAGACGCGGCGTTTATCGTTCGTGTAAGACCAAAATCAAGTGGGGTCTGTTATAATACTATTCTCTGATTCACGTGTAAAGTCAGTGTAGGCCTTACCAATTAACTACTTGATTAATTTTCGTGATTTTTTTTTAAAGTTTGTTAAGGCATGTTCGGATTTAGTTTTTTTTCAAAGATGGTGCATTTTATTTTTCTCTCGTATGTGATGAATGGTCTCTCCAGTTAACCATTTTGGATATTGTTCATCATCTCCGAGCATACGTGTGGATCTTTTCTTTAAGCATAAGTAAAAAATATTATTGAGCTGCTTATAAAACATTTCAGCAGCTAGGTTTACATCGAGCCAGTCATAATGATTCCAGTTATGTTGTTCTAAGGCATTTCTATGTGTATGATCTGAGTTTTCGTTGAAAATCCAACCCATATTTATGTCCGGGGGCAATATGTCTGATTTTTCTTGGGTTTTTGTTATGTACTCGAGTGTGAATGATAGTGAAGGGTGATTAAGGTCTTCTTTGACAAGTGGAGGATCATGGCGACGGACAACAGCATTTCTGGAATGTATGTTGCTTAATACTAAGTCTAACATGCGTGCATTTATGTTATAAACAGTGTTTACTTGTGTCAAATCATAAAAAGAACAAAAATAATCGTAAACATCTCTCGGGTTCTTCCCTGACGAAAAGTTAAAATCACCGAAGATAATAATATTTTTAGATTGTAGTTTTGCACTTTCACTAATGATTTTCTCGTAAAATAATTTATATTGTTCCGATTTTGTATTTAGAGGAAAGTATACTACACATATATATTTATGATAACATTTCTGTGTGATATTTTCACCCACAAGTCTTCACCTTGGGTTTCCATGTATTCCAGTCTTTCAGCGTGTGAGTGGCTGTCAGCTCGGAGGGCCAGGAGTGTCCCTCCTCCGCGACTGCCTATATCCTTCCTGTATACATGGGATAAATTTCCGAATAGCTCGGCGGAATACGTGCCCGAAGTTAGCTACGTTTCAGTAAGAACAACCAGAAGTGGTTTCTGACACATTACATTGGTCATAAAATCTAAAATTTTATTTTTTAAACTTCTGACGTTTTGGTAGATTCCACTAATGTTGGTTTTCGTGCGTGTTAGTGTCGGCCATCTTGATTTTAAGTCGTGGCCTCCGAAATGACCATTCGTTGAAGGCCACGTTTTCAGGCCAGATCATGGGGTCCAGGTAAAAATGGAAACTATTTAACGGAATTCCTATTTTGAAAGAGGCATACCTCTCATGTCTCGTAACGAGTTTCTCTACCGTAAATTCTAGATCGGGCTTCTTCTTTTTTAGAAATGAGGTTATTTGATCAACCGTGTTTGCCCGGTGGAACATGAATGCATGTAAGTGCAGATTTTTTGGGATAGCCACCAATGAAACATATAGAAATGAACTAAACGTAAAACAAAACAAAGTAATCAAAAAGCTATTTCACTTCAAACCGAGAACATCAACAGAAAAATTATGCATAGAAACAAAACTATTAACATTAAGAAACTTTTTATGAATATTATACATGTCCCCTTATATGCAAAATAAACAATAAACTCAAACATCCAAATACAGAAATCATTAAAACGTACCAAGTACACACACACTTTACACGGCAACAGGATAAAATACATTTATACTCCATACATACTCATTACGGCAAGCAATCCATTGGTTTCGAGAGGAGCAACATATATAATTGCCTCCCAGGCGAAATTAAAAATGAAAAAAGTGAAGGTAAATTTTTTAAAAAGTTGTTTAGTTTTATGCTCAGTCAACAAAAAAATGATCGTGAATAAAATCGTAATGTAATATATTAATATGTAATGTATTCGTTTTTTCTAGTTAAATAAGTGAAAATGTAATTTTCTTTTATCTAGAATAAAAAAAACATAAAAAATAAAATGTGGTTTCGCTTGGAATATTCTGTCAAAATAACGAAGTCGTAGCCAAAACACATATTTGAAAACCTTGAAGATATGACAACGGTTAAGAGAAACGCTGTTTATCGTGGAAAAAATATATATATTTATATTTTTACAATGTTTACCGCCATTCCGCTTTTAACAAATATCTGTTAACCATGTGTTTTTTGTTGTGTAATTGTAATAAATGCCTTCTAAATACTAATCTAATAATTGGTAGACGTCAAATTGACAGTTTAAACATTCTACTGTGACAAAACGCCCAATGATTCCCTAACTAAACTGGAATAACGGCAGCTACCAAATAAATAGCTATGAATATAAGAATGAGTACTTACTTTACCAATAACCATCACAGGCGTGGGATAGTAAGTTTAACAGGAAGAAACGGCTCTCTGAGAAGAAAGCACTTGTCAAAAATATTTATAGAATAATTATTTATATAAATATTTATTTATATATATTTATATTTATAGACAAGAATGAAGTCATAGACAATTATTATAATTTTCACGGCGACCAGATAACTCAAAGAAAAAAACATTTTCATCATGTGACTTTTGAACACATACATATTGTTAACATACATATTCATCATATGGTAATTAATAAGAACGGTTATTATTAAGAACGATCTTAACTAAGAATGATCATTTTTAAGAACATTTCATATTCAGCACAATTTGCGAGTCATTCCACGCGAGTGGTACCAACTGCCAATATATAGGCGGAAAGCAAGTTTAGCTATTATGTATTTCAAAATAAGAACAATTTTATCGATAGCCCATTCCTCTTGGGATGCTATGATATTAAACAAACTTGCAAAGAATTTGGATGTAAGTGACTGTTCTTTTTTTTATATTAACTCCACACAGGAGGCCCTGAAGAAAATAATTTCCCTCAGGGCCTATGTCATCTTTGGGGATGCTGTGTGGAGGGTCTTTTTGTGGAGAGGAAGGAGTGAACATGGGTCTTGAAGAGTCCCATGTTGTAGGAGAGAGGAAACACAGAGGCCGGCAGTTCGTTCCACAGCCGAGCTGTTGAACTTAAGAACGAATCGTAAAGCGATCCGTTCTCATGTGACTAATGTCAACCGTGTACAAATATTGGACGCGCGTTTGGCGTGTATGTCGACTACGCACCGGTGCCGAAGGGATCAATGACGCTAGTTTTTCAGAGCATCTTCCATTGTAATACCGATAGAACAAGGACAGCATACCTACCTGACGCCTGTGCTCTAAAGATTGCAGTCCGTTTGTTAAGATTGGGGAATCTATCAAACGGACCCACCGTTTTTGCACAGAGTCAAGGTTTTTTTTTTAGGTATTTAGGGGCTCCGGACCAGAGATTGCTGCCAAATTCAACAGTAGGGCGCACTTGCGATTTGTAGAGGGTCAGCAGCTGTGTATCGATGGAAGCATAGCATATCAATGGAAGGCCTGTTCGGAAGATTGCTTCCGTTCAAGGAGACTAGATTATCATTTGGATCCCTTTTAGACGTAATCAGACAGGATTGGGTCTTTGAAACATTAAATTCGACGAGATTATTTTTACCCCAGGAGGAAATACTCTCGAGATAACTGTCCATTCTTTGCTTCAAAGCCCTCCGAGCCGTTGGAGTTTGTGTGCCCTTTGGGGGCTTGTCAAACAAAAAGCTATCATGAACTGTACTGTCATCCGCGTAACAATGAATCGGTGCACATGTCAAAAGGTAATTGATGTGCAACAAAAACAATGTCGGAGACAGAACCGATCCCTGTGGGACGCCAGCATTTATGCAGTGTGAGGAAGAGGTGAAACCGTCAGCAACCGCCTGAATCTAACTATCCTTTAAAAAGTCAGCAATCCACGTACACAGGGATGCGGGAAGTCCGTAAGAAGGCAATTTGTTGACAAGTCCTCGGTGCCAGACCCGGTCGAAGGCCTTGGATATGTCTAGTGCGACCGTTTGGGTCTCACCGTGAAGTTCCAGGCACCGACCCCAAACATGCAAATGAACCACTTAACTGACTTCAATCTTCGAAATGGCGTCTTGGAAATTACCGTTAATTTTTTATCGGAGCATAACCGATGCTTAGCTTCTCTTTCTGTTACACAAGTCGCTATGGTAGAGAGCGAGAGATCAAACTACAATTTTTGCTGTGAGCCAATGAGATGTGAACTTTCAGCCACAACAGCTTTGTCTATAAGAATTTGGGTAAAGGATAACTCCTCCCATCAGGGTTACAAGGTCAGACGGCAGTTGTACGCCCCTGGACTAAGGCCTAGGGCAAATACAGAACGGCGAGTAAAGCGCGCAGCCCGTGCGACGGCGAGGCTAGGAACTGCGGGCGGGAACTTTTTTGTGTCGTATTATTACAAAAATAATAAATTCTAGTTATATACAGTAAAGTTACATACTTTATTGAAGATTTCATAAATGCACATAATTAAACTGATCCAGAATACTTTATAATGAGACTGAAAAAAACTCATTTTTAGCATATTTTCTCCAACTTTAAAGGCAAAGTGAAGCCTTGAGATATATAAAAAAAAAATTAAGTACATTATTTTGATGTTTTAGATACAAAGACAACTTTTTATAAGTAGCGTCAAATTGAAATCTGAAGAAAAAAAATCGGCCCACACTAATGAATAATCACAGTAACGGGCTTTTTCACCAAACTCTTATAAAGTTAACTATAACTACGTGTCACTTAAGTATATGCATACGATAAACATGCTCATAAACCCGCGTGCGTTCCACCACAGAAAGCAATGTGCCATATAGCCATAGGGCAACAGCGCGCTGTAGCGCTGCAGCGCTTTTATTACGTCTAGTGAAACGCTTGTCTAAAATTCCGTTGTTTCTATGGAATTACAAAAACCGTCAAAACAGTCAAAACGTCAACAGAGTGGTTCGTGGTTCATTTAAAACAATTTATAACGTCATCACAAACAGACAACGTTCCCGCGATTCGGCTTGTTTTTGTTTACAAAACTATAAAGTAAGTTCAACAGGTTTTGGTTATGTTTTTATTTATTATTATGTGATTTTAGTTAAACTTATAGATTCGTCTTATTTTCCAGTATACACAAACGTCAATATAAACATACAACGTTCCCGCCATTCGGCTTGTTTTTGTTTATAAAAAATATATAAACTACACACTGTAAAGTAAGTTCAGCTGTTTTTGGCTATGTTTTATTGATCATTATGTGATTTTAGTTGAACTTTAGATTAGACTGTCTATTTTCCAGGATGAATAAGCGTGATCGAAGTTGAAATTTTACCAAAGAGGAATGTGAAATGCTGGTAAACATTGTTCACCAGTATAATCATATTATTGAAAATAAAACCAGCAATGGAACTACATGGAAGGAGAAGGAGGCGGCCTGGAAAGCTGTCGCCGATAAATGTCTGAACCCAGTATACATGTTGCATGAACTCCGCAGTCACTTTCGTGGAGCACATCAGGCAAGTAATACATTCTGTTAACACTCAACATGGGAGAAGATACAACCTGACGATAACGGGCCACTCGCTAGGAGGGTGGCTCGCGCAAGTGACGACCTTCACGGTCAAGTGGTTGGAGGTGTCGGGTGGCGCGCTAATGAAGAAAACCAGTGGTGGAATTCACGCTAAAGCCGTGGTATTTGACAGCCCTGGTGCAAAAGCCATGTTGGATAAAATACGGGACAATTATTATACAAGATATCGAACCGATTTTTTGGACAGGTTGGACATTACTGTTTATGTTTCGGCACCAAACCGTATCAACACGTGCGGTGCGCATGTCAGAAAAGTATATTGTGTTTTTATTGATGTATCTGGCTTCGGCTGGAAAGAAAAGATGACTGCATTGAAAACTCACGAAATTGATAATTTCAAGAATGCTTTTGAAAAAAAAAACATCGAATATAAGCCAAGTGATAGACTGAGGTTTTTAAAAAACAAGCATTGAATCATGCCAATAATTATCACACAGATTTTGATCAGTTTGTTAAAAAATTAATAAACGATACAAAGTGATTCCATGTAGTACATCGGACGATGAAAAAACTGCTATAATTCCTTTTGATGCATTTTCTGAAGATGAATTAGAAATTCTTAATCAGTTGATGAGTATTCAAAAGCACCAAAGAAATTACGAGGTTTTAAATTAATTTGTTTTAGAAAAAACCTTAAATTGGAAAAAGGTAACTTATTTCCCATTTGTGAAATCAATAATAACAATAGAACAATAACCTGCCAGTCTAAACAATTGTTAGGAGAACTTACAAAGCGTACAATACAGCTAATGCGGTGATAGAGTTCTCTAGGGCTGTAGAAGAACAAAGAAAACATGCTGACTTGATTTACCGCGATGAAGGACAAAGCTATCTCGATTCACTACCAAAGACTATTTTAAACTTCGCTGACGCAATAGGCCTCCGAGACTTTTTGCTCTCGGCCACTGATCGTGTTCTCTGGGTAACTACTGAAGACGGTGCGTTTGAGATGATCCGTCTTCACAATATATTCTCTCAAATAAAAGATAATGTTAACATATCTAATAACCAAGATTGGCCACGGTTACAAAAACTTTATAAAAATTACGTTTCACCCATTGATCAAGATAACCTGATGCTGGTTGATGGGTGTTCAAAATCAATTATAAGTTCAGAAGTTCGCACGTTTCTAATCAATTATATAGAATGTTCTGCTCCCAGCACGAAAAAACTAGTTTTTATCTCCTCACAGCTAATAGAAATGTTCGACTCGTTAGTAAACATAAAAACATTTAAGGCCGAATGTAAAATTTCACTCCTGGACTTAACAGACGAGTCGCAAAAAAAATATTTGAAAGAAGTAACTTAATTTTTATGGGTTTTATAGTTTCAAAGAATTTTTGGGAGAAAACTGTTCTATTCGTGAAATGGATCAGTTCGTAGGTTCGGATTTCTTGAGGGACATCGCGTCCATCTCTGGTAATTATGTGATTCAAATTCAGGACACGCGTCCCATACTTAGTAGTTTGCAAATGCAGATATATAAAACAAATATAAAAACTAGCATGGAATCCATCTTAAGTTGCATAGAATCGCCAAACACTCTGGTGGTGATGAGTAGGTTAAGTATTGAGGAGTCGGAGATTGGGGCCGGCTGGGAGCAACTCGAGGGAAAGGGGATCATACTCGCTGAGGGAGATGCAGAATTGTATTTTAAAGATATGTGCAAAAAGTATGAACATAAATCTATTTATCTGCTTGAGCTGTCCGATGGAGATGTATATTGTAAACAAATATTTAATAAGGACTTCTACTTGCCGAGAAAGTTTCTCCACCGGAGTCATTGTAATGTAGTTTATTAACAGTAACATTGTGGTATACAGTAGTGAATGGTGAAAGAAGTCGGAGACGCCCGAGCAAGACATTGGAGTGTCCACTTCTTGTATATAATAATAATATACAAATATGTATGTAAAAGTCTATTTAACTGTAGTAAAAAGATAAATAAATATAATATTTAACTTGTACTCCTTTATGCAAATTCTAAGACAGTGTAACTACAAAAAAAATTTGCGAAAAAAATTCTCGATAAGTGTAAGAAATCAGAAACCGCTCTCGCCAATTTAACTATCCCTAGGATCGGTCACAAAATAGACTCAATCACAACTTCAACTAACGAAGTCATGAAGATTATTGACGACCTTAAGTCATCAAAAGCATGTGGTCCCGATAAGATTTCATCAAATCTTCTAAAAATCATTAAAGTATACATAGCCATACCGATTGCGTTCATTGCGAATCTAAGCTTTAAATCAGGGAAATTCCCTAACCATTTAAAGCAGTCAATCGTCATTTTACTGCATAAAAGTGGGGACAAATCACTGATACATAATTACCGGCCTGTTTCCTTGCTCAACTCTGTCTCTAAAATTATGGAGAAAATTGTTAAGAACCGTCTCATCCTTTATCTCGAAAATAACAACATCCTTTCTAGTAGACAATTCGGCTTTCGCAAAGGTTTAAGCACTGAAAACGCCATCGCTAATTTGACAAAAATCATCTCTAATAATCTAGATAAAGGTAGTAAATGCATTGCACTTTTTTTAGATCTAGCTAAAGCGTTCGACACTATCTCGCACAAAATTCTGCTGAATAAACTACAGCGAATTGGGATACAGGGTCAAATTTTCAAGTGGTTTGTTAGTTACCTAGAAAACAGGAGCCAAAGAGTGGATATTAACGGTACTCTAAGTGATCCAGCCAATATTAAATATGGCGTACCGCAAGGAAGTACACTAGGTCCCATATTGTTTAATGTTTATATAAATGACTTATGTAAGACTTCATTTGCAGACCACATTATTACATTTGCTGATGATACAGTACTTTTATTCGAAGGCAAAACCTGGAATGAGTCTTGCATTAAAGCTGAATTTGGCATAAACAAAGTTAAACAGTGGCTAGATAGTAATCTCCTCACTCTAAACTTGGATAAAACGAAATTCATCTGCTTCAGTTCAACTCAAGCGGGTCAACCACAAGAAATTATTAACATTAGAATACACCATTGTTACGACACTATTACATGTAAATGCAATACCTTAGAATGTGTGGACAATATAAGATACCTAGGAATTATATTACAATAATTATAATTACACCATACAGGTGGCGTCGCGAAAACAACCCGTGTCAATAACTCCGCGAAAAAAACAGTATAATTAAAAAAATATATTAAAAAAACAATACGAAAAGTGCCGAAAATGTCTCCAATCGGGGACTGCCCGTGCGGGATTATAGTCAACGAAATCCTTGCGTTCATCCAACAAAAAATGGACGTGATGGACGAGCAAACAATGAACATTATTTGTGATAAAACATTTACTGAAGACGACATCGAATCCGCTAAAAGTGTTTTGTGCAAATGCGTACTGGAAAAAACCTTTGCCAGGAGAGTTGGCGATGGTAAGAAAAAACGAATCATAACGGATATAATAAAAATCCTCAAAGAAACCGACCCGAACAATATGCCGCAATTTGCGGTTTTAAACATTAACAAACTACCGCCGGTCACATTCGATTATATTGACGCAACTGCATTTCTGAGAGACTTAATAGTAATCAAAAGTGATGTTCAGAAACTAAAAGATGAATCCGACCATAGTAAGAACTTGGCAATTAAAGATCAAATTGATTTATTAACTTCGGAGATAAATAATCTGAAATCTACTGTTAATGAACTAAAGAAAGTAAACACAAACAGTGCAGTGCCATCTACTAATGAACCGCCGAAGCTTCATATCAAGGTCAAAACTTTGGAAGATGCAATTATGTCAACGCCATCTATGGAGACAAGGTCAAAACACGATTACCCACTTCAGGCCGAAAAACCAATTGATCGCCCAAAATCGTTTGCAGATGTCGTTAACGACAACCCTTCGGGTGAAAACGAAAATCACAACGGGCATGGATGGAAATCCGTAAGGAAAAAGACCTACAAAAAAACACAACTTTCATTAAAAAAGAAAAACATGATTTTGGGCAGCAACGAAAATGCAGAAATCAAAGGCCTGCAGAGAACGAAATATGCTCTCGTCACAAGACTTGAGAAAACCACAACATGTGAAAATGTGATCTCTTTTCTTAAGACAAGCGGTATTGATGCAGTAGTTTACGAACTACAAACTAAATCTGGCGAATATCGAGCGTTTAAAGTTGGGACCACCGAGTCAGCATACGAAAAACTTATGGATGCCAGTATCTGGCCAAAATTCTCGGTTGTGAGAAAATACATTTTCCGAATGCCGAAAACGCAAATAAATGATGCAAAATAATATTAAAAATGGATATTACAAATACCAAGCTTCTGAAAATTGTATCATTCAATTGTAGATCAATTCGTCGAACAGAGCACTTCATAAAGGAATTATGTACTTGTAATGACGTCATTGTATTGCAGGAAACCTGGCTGTTACCTACAGACTTAGGATATCTGTCGTCAATACACCCGGAATTCTCCAGTCATGGGACATCCGCTGTTAACCTCTCTGACGGTCCATTAATTGGCCGCCCCTACGGAGGCGTTGGTATCTTATGGCGCAATACAATTAAAACTACTCTTATTGATTGTAGAGATCCTCGAATCGCGGCTATTGAAATAGAGTCAGCCAATGGAACTCTCCTTATAGTAACAGTTTATATGCCAACCAATTCAGCCGAAAACTTACCGGAATTCTCAAACTGTTTGGGAAAAATAAACGCAATTATTGAGGAACAAAACAGTTCCAACTCAATTATAATAGGAGATTTTAATGCAGATCCGAGATCTCTTTTTGGACGTGAACTTGCACAATTTTGTACAGAGAATAACTATACATACACTGATATGGTGCATCTAAGCTCTGATACTTTCACTTACGTAAGCGATGCCCATGGAACCACCAGATGGCTTGATCACTGTATTATGACACAGGGGTTGAGCAGTGCAGTGAGGAATGTGAACATCACAGCCAATGCGACATGGTCAGATCATCTCCCACTAAATGTCGAAATAGATGTGGATCTAATCCCTATTATATCTAACAGACAAAATCCACCAAGAGATTTTGGAAAATGGGCGGCAAAGTCCGAAAATGATGTAAAAACTTACAACGCCTGTGCGGAAAAATTATTGCCTAAAATAAAACCTCCAGATGCCATAAGATGTCAGAGATTTAACTGTGATAACAGAGTTCACAAAATGGAACTAGATTCTCTCTACGACACTATCGTGAAAACACTGAGAAACTCCGCCATAAAAGCATTCAAAAATAAAGGACCCAAAAAAAAGTATGACATTGTTCCAGGGTGGAATGATCAAGTATCAACTCTGTATCGCCATTCAAGGCATGCATTCCTTTGCTGGGTCCAAGCCGGAAAGCCTACGGAAGGTCGTATTGCAGACAAAAGAAAAACTAGTAAGAAATCGTTTAAAATTGCTCTCCGAAAATGTCAGCACTCGGAAAATCAAGCAAGAATGGATAGCATAGCTACGGCTATGCACAACAAAGACTTCAAAAAGTTTTGGCAAAAAACTTCAACTGTGCTGAAAGCCAAGAGCAAAGCTCCACTAAGTGTCAACAACATCACGGGGGATGAAAACATTGCTAACGAATTTAGAGACTTTTTTTCTTTAAGCGCGGATCAAGAAGATAGCATGAAACCAAATATGATGACATGTTTGCCTGCGGCAAATGATGACCTGATCATGAACATTACTCCTGAAATGATCAAATGCGCGATTAAGCAAACCGCCCTAGGTAAAAGTCCAGGATACGACGGTATTGGTATCGAGCACATAAGGTACGCAGGAAATCATCTCCATACTATTCTAGCCGCCCTGTACTCAAGCCTCTTACGACACACACATATGCCTATGGACATGAGTCGAGCTGATATCATACCAATCTTAAAATCCAACCAACTGGATGCATCGATACTAGGAAACTACCGACCTATTTCCCTAGCGACAATGATCTCAAGACTATTTGAAAAAATTCTATTCACGCTAGTAAAAGACAAGCTATTTACCCTAGATAACCAATTCGGCTTCAAAAGCGCCTCATCAACCGATATGGCCATCTATGGAGTTAAACAAACAATAGAATACTACAAAAAAAGAAAAACCACCGTTTATGGATGCTTTCTCGACCTAAGCAAGGCCTTTGACCGTGTTTCTCATAAATTATTATGGGAAAAACTCATAAAACGAGATGTGCCAGCAGCAGTGGTTAATATGTTGGCTATTTGGTACGGACAGCAGAAAAATTACGTTCAATGGGCAGGAGCTTCTTCAAGACCCTTATTCCTAAAAAGCGGAGTCAGGCAAGGGGGTAATATGTCTCCTATTCTATTTAATGTATACATTAATGACCTCTTACAAGAACTGAATGATACACGAATTGGTTGTCATATGGTATGGTAATGGGACAAGCTGAGGGTGTGCTACAATAATGCATACAGGCAGCTCATGCAACTACCGAGGTTCTGCAGTGCCTCCACAATGTTTACTGAAGGGAGGGTGCACTCATTCCCCGCTTTCGCCACCGACTAGCCAGCTTCTGGGGTAGGACTCGGAAGTCAACCAACATTATCGTTGTGGCTGCATCCGAGTGGCTCAGTTCCCCACTCAATGAGCGATGGATGCAGATGATGCGGCGACCTCCCTGATGGACGGTTTAATTAAACTTAATCTAATTGTCTTTTATTGTATTTATATGACTATTTTATTTTTGATTTATATTTTAATTTTATATTTAGGTACCTGCCTAATATTTTTATTTTTTTATTTTCTGTTTGTTTTATCTTATTTCCATTTTTATAAATTTTTTTTAACTGTATTTTATTGTTTCCCTGTTTTATTTCATGTAATATGGCAGACTGGGATTGCACTATCCTCCCAGTCCTGCTGGATTAAAACTTAAATAAAAATAAATAAAAAAATTGATAAATTTCTGAGATGGGACAAACACATAGCCTTTACTTCCACAAAGGTCAGGAAACTTACACATCTGTTTATAGCAATAAGAAATATTCTATGTCTAAATGATTTGAAACGAATTTACTTTGCAATGTGCAATTCCATACTAGACTATGCTTCCTTAGGTTGGGGAGGTTGTGCTAAAACTATACTCGATCCCTTAGCTAAATCCCAGAAATCGCTTATAAGAGTCATACTGAAAAAACCTTTCAGGTACCCCAGCGATTCATTGTTCGCAGAGTTTCGTGTTCTTGATGTAAGACAATTATACATGAGGAAAATCATATTACATACTCAAAAACAGAGGCACTACTTAGCTTCCGTAAACCACTGTCATAATACAAGACATGCAAAAAAAACCCAACAGTTCCGCCCACCACTTCCTCATCTTTAGCACAGAGACAATTCTCATACTTAGGCCCTAAACTGCTCAATCTCATACCTGATGCATGGAAGGCAAAGAGTACTAATATTCTGCGTATGCAGGTAAATAATTGGCTTCTGGTCTTGGGGAGAGCTGAATGCGAGAATATGCTAAAAAACAGTAATTGAATTGTAAATTTTGTTTTTCTTTACATTCTTCTTTACATTTTAATTTATATTGGTATTATATTAGCATTACAGGAACTGTATTTTTACATAAAGAAAGTTCGAAAATTGTTCAATTCTTCGTGATATTTTTCCTTAAAGGAAAATTTCCTTCTTTACTTTCATTTTTTATTTTTTGTTATTTTTCATTTCCTTGTTTTATCTATTAATATTTCTTTAGTTTATTATATCAGCTAAACAGTAGTAAAAAAAAAAAAAAAAAAAATCGTGATATAACTGAAAGTATACTAGACTATGAATATACATTTATATTACTTTACCAACAGAATTTCTTCAATTCAGTTTCATTTTCAAATTCATTTTCTTGTTTTTATCTATTAATATTTCTTTAGTTTATTATGTCAGCTAAACAATAGTAAAATGTGTCGTGATACAACTGAAAGTATTCTAGAATATGAATATACATATGTATTTTTTTAACAACAGAATAGTCAACACTATAATTTACTATAATTAACATGTAAAAACATTATCATATTGGAATGTCCTAAAACGGGCAATCGCCTAGTTGGACATTTTAAGTTCATTAATTGTATTATGTAATATTTACAAATAAACAATAAATAAATAAAATAAAATAAATAAATAAATAAATAAACAAAGTAACATGAAAAGTATTTATTGTACCTAATGATATTCATTATATGTAATAAATTTATTTATAACTGATATTAACACATTGTCGTCGGGACACGGCCTTTGCCGTTTTTGTCGACTGTCCGTTTTTGGCGGGAAACGGTATTATACGGGTTTGTTATCAGCGTGAAATACTATGATTCATAAGTGGAATGGGCTCTTCAATTAGGCTCTAATTATTAATTCAATTCAATTATTCGAATTTAATCTCTTCAATTAGGCTCTGCAACCGCAAAAGACTCTTTTTTGACAAGAAGCAATTAAACTTATGAGTTATCGAGTGTTCGCCTTCGGCCTTAGGTGACACTGTTCAATATTTACGCGATCAGATTTCACACATCCAGCGATTGTAAAATTGGGGGCATGGCAAATATATATTATTATTTAATATAAAACTATATGATATGATTAAACATGTTATCTTTTACTTGGAATTTTCAAATATTGAATGCTATTTACTGAATTAATATCAGGTTTTTATATTCAGCTTTGAAATGTGGTGAAATTATGATGTAATCAAAGCAATTATAATTTATTTTTGATGATCAAATGTCATATATGATTTCTTTGAAAATTTCAATTGAAAATATTATTTGGTTTAGAAATTGTGTCAATTTTAAGAAAGCGATATATTTTTGCGCTAATCGCGAAAAACACCCGCTATAGGCTAGAGTCTATTGTTTGAAGCGCCCGACTACAATGTGTTAATATATAAAAACACCCGCTATAGGCTAAAGTCTATTGTTTGAAGCGCCCGACTACAATGTGTTAATATATAAAAACACCCGCTATAGGCTAAAGTCTATTGTTTGAAGCGCCCGACTACAATGTGTTAATATATAAAAACACCCGCTATAGGCTAGAGTCTATTGTTTGAAGCGCCCGACTACAATGTGTTAATATATAAAAACACCCGCTATAGGCTAGAGTCTATTGTTTGAAGCGCCCGACTACAATGTGTTAATATATAAAAAAAAAACACCCGCTATAGGCTAGAGTCTATTGTTTGAAGCGCCCGACTACAATGTGTTAATATATAAAAACACCCGCTATAGGCTAGAGTCTATTGTTTGAAGCGCCCGACTACAATGTGTTAATATATAAAAACACCCGCTATAGGCTAGAGTCTATTGTTTGAAGCGCCCGACTACAATGTGTTAATATATAAAAACACCCGCTATAGGCTAGAGTCTATTGTTTGAAGCGCCCGACTACAATGTGTTAATATATAAAAACACCCGCTATAGGCTAGAGCCTATGGTTTGAAGCGCCCGACTACAATGTGTTAATATATAAAAACACCCGCTATAGGCTAGAGTCTATTGTTTGAAGCGCCCGACTACAATGTGTTAATATATAAAAACACCCGCTATAGGCTAGAGTCTATTGTTTGAAGCGCCCGACTACAATGTGTTAATATATAAAAACACCCGCTATAGGCTAGAGTCTATTGTTTGAAGCGCCCGACTACAATGTGTTAATATATAAAAACACCCGCTATAGCCTAGAGTCTATTGTTTGAAGCGCCCGACTACAATGTGTTAATATATAAAAACACCCGCTATAGGCTAGAGTCTATTGTTTGAAGCGCCCGACTACAATGTGTTAATATATAAAAACACCCGCTATAGGCTAGAGTCTATTGTTTGAAGCGCCCGACTACAATGTGTTAATATATAAAAACACCCGCTATAGCCTAGAGTCTATTGTTTGAAGCGCCCGACTACAATGTGTTAATATATAAAAACACCCGCTATAGGCTAGAGTCTATTGTTTGAAGCGCCCGACTACAATGTGTTAATATATAAAAACACCCGCTATAGGCTAGAGTCTATTGTTTGAAGCGCCCGACTACAATGTGTTAATATATAAAAACACCCGCTATAGGCTAGAGTCTATTGTTTGAAGCGCCCGACTACAATGTGTTAATTACTATATTTCTGCAGTATGTAAAATTTATAATTGTGAAATAAATAATTTTACAAAGATGTCAAATGTTTTTTTATTAGAGAAAAAATTATTAAAAAATATATATATTTTTTTTTTACATATTTAATTTGTGAAGAACAGCTAGGTAACCCCAAGTGGTTCGCTAAGTTTGGTGATTTAGCAGGGCTGCCCGGGTTGGGAGAGGCTGGTTTGGGGAGACCGTTTGTCTTCTCCAACTGCTCTCCCTTGACCCATCGCCTTACGCCGCAGCGGAAGGGACAGAACATTCGTCCGTCACTCCTGGGGACAGTGATCCCTACATTCCTACCTACGCCTCGTACCTTTTTCCTTTCCTTAAAAAGACCCTTCACTCAGTATCCCCAAAGATGACATAGGCCTTGAGGGAAATTTTCTTCAGGGCTACACGCTACCTATGTACCTCCTTTTGGGAGTCGATTTTGTTGTGTGATTTTTCTTTTTTTTAACTTTTTTTTGAAATATAAAAATTTGTTTTTTTTTTTATCAAAAATAACAATTTTTGGTTGCTACGGACATATAAACTGCTGATATTTGTCTTAAGGCGATGCCATACGTAGTAATGCAAAATCAAGTGTTTTTGGTTTGAAAATTTGGTCGCCTAGAAATGTTTCAGATGCTTTAATTAAATACTGCGAGTAGAATACATTTTGGCCTTTGAAATAATCGAGTATTTTTTAGTTAAGTCTTTTTATAAGCCCAGAAAAAAATAATGTATGAGTCCTATGAAAACTGCTTTAAAGTTCAAAATCTCCTTCTTACGAACCCATTTTCGATTATGGTTTTATTGTATAATGTGGAAAATTAAGTTATTTATAAAATGATCGAAAAAAAATTAAATATTAATGCCTGAACATCCACAAAATAAAATAAAAGGCACTTTTTGGCTATGTTTTTTTCTTGCGTAAATCAAAACAGGCGGATGGTGTTAAGCGGGAATTTCAACCTTATCGCCATCTACATAAGGGTTGTTATTGATAGCGGCTCAATTTGAAATATTACACGACGTAGTGCATCGCCTTAAGAAAGAAGATATAGATTCAGATTATTGTGTGTGGTTTTACATACAAGAAGCAAGACAGTTTTATTCAACTCCGTAGTGGAACCTACTCCATTCAGAATCTAAAGGTTGCTTGAAATGCCTTAGGCTGTCTGGTGACCAGATATGTACAGCCAGGTACTTCCCACCTTCTCCTTCCCATCGCCACTACCCTCAGCCTCACAGTATACCCAAATCGGGAAGCCATAGTCCAACTGGTTTCAGACGGCTGGGAGCAGCAGAGAGCACAACACAACACATTATGCAACCCTTTCATCTGGAGTACCCCAAGGGTCCGTTCTGGGCCCACTACTCTTCATCCTCATAGTATACCCAAATCGGGAAGCCATAGTCCAACTGGTTTCAGACGGCTGGGAGCAGCAGAGAGCACAACACAACACATTATGCAACCCTTTCATCTGGAGTACCCCAAGGGTCCGTTCTGGGCCCACTACTCTTCATCCTCACAGTATACCCAAATCAGGAAGCCATAGTCCAACTGGTTTCAGACGGCTGGGAGCAGCAGAGATCACAACACATAAACAAACAAAACCTAAACGCAACTTCTGTTTATATTTCAGCTATGTGAAATAACTGATCAATAATGATATAACAGAACTTGAAAAGAAACTTTAGAGAACTTGATAAATTATCTTTAAAATTTGATGAAAGACGAGAAGGATAGTTCTACGTTATCAACGTATAATACGATAATGCATTCCATGCCAAAACAAGATTCACATTCGAGCGAGCTTTAGAAAGAAACCATTCCTTTGTTGTGAATGCAACTATTCATATTCTCAGAATCACTTTCTCGCAAGCTTCTAAAGAAAAACCATTCCCTTTTTATGAATGCACTTTCAGACCATGAGCCTCATCGCTCGTTAAGCAGATTATTATAAATTGTATTGCTCGTTATGCAAATCACTTGATATGGAAGGTGCTTATAATATTATGGGAAATAATAGTAATATTATTTTTTTTTCAACTTCCGATTTAGTTGTCCGGGTTAAATCTTCCCCAAAGGAAAAACTTAACCCTTCCACTCACTTTTCCACAAATGATCATCTAGTCAATCAACATTATGTAACTGCATTATATAAGCAAAATAAATACAAAACAATACAAGAACAACAACACGTCAACTCACCAGAGATCAAATGGGAAAATAATTCACCGACTCCAGATATTTTCATATCAGAGGGTTCGGCTCGGTAGAACTTCTAACAGGGCCTATAAATCCTACTGATCCCTCAACATAAATATTTAAAAAGTCTTTTGTTATCCTACATGTATTCAAAATGACCGACTTTTGCATCTTTATATATAATTTTTTTGAAAGATCTAATACGCCTAAATTTTTAATTAGAGAGCTAGGTATAATGCCAGTAGCCGAAATAACGAATGGTAATATTTTTATAGTCTGAGAATGCCAAATTCTTTTTATTTCATTTCCTAAATCTGTGTATTTTCTTATTTTTTCGCTAACAGATTTTTGAATATTACAGGAATTTGGTATAGCGACATCAATGATATAAGTCATTTTTATAATTTTGTCATGTAAAACTATATCGGGTCTATTATGACTAATCGCTCGGTCTGTTAGTATAGTTTTATCATAATATATTTTATAAAATTCGTTTTCTAAAAATGAATTTGGTTCGTATTCATAATATGGTACTACATTACGGCAGTCAATCAAGTTATGTTTAATTACCAAATTTTGGTGAATAATTTTTAAAACTTGATTGTGCCTAAATGTATACTCGGACGGTGCTAATATAGAACATCCCGATATAATATGTTCTATAGTTTCCGGAAAAGCCAAACATTTTCTACACAAATCATCAATTTGATTTGGATCATTGATGATATGCTTTCTATAATTTTTAGTATTAATGACTCTATCCTGAATGGCAAGCATAAATCCTTCTATTTCTGCGCTCAACTCTCCAATACTCAACCATCTGTTTGACGAAATTTTGTCAACATACGTTTGGTTGAGATAATTGAAGTGTTTTGCGTGTAAAATTTTATTTGACCAGGAATCTAATAATTCCTGGTTGGGATTTATAAAAATGTTGGCATTCTCATCGTATAAATTTAAAGGTGTAATATTTCTATCTGCCTTGCAAATTATTTTGTGCATTTCTGAGCTATGAGCTTTCCTATGGAAAAAAAATTCTTAGCATTTCTACCTGATTATGTTTCAAATAAGTTATTTTGACTATACCTCTACCTCCTAAATTTCTATGTAAATTAACTCGTTCTATAGCTGAATTTGGATGATGGCAATTAAACTTTGTTAGCGTAGATCTAATTAATCTTTCTAAGTTATCTAAATCTGTATTAGACCATTTAATTATGCCAAATGAGTACGTTAATAGAGGTATTGCCCAAGTATTTATTGCTTTTACTAAATTTTTAGCAGATAGATTGCATTTTAAAATTTTCCTGATCCTAGTTTGAAATTTAATCCTAATATCATTTTTAATACTAGTATGGTCTAATCTATTTGATTGTGGGTATCCTAAATACTTATAAACCTCATCCCTTTTCATACTAGTAATTTGGAAATTTCTAAATATACTCTCGTCCCCATCTACAATTTTGCCTTTCTCTATATGTATCGTTCTACATTTATCTAAACCAAAAGTCATTTTGATATCATCTAAAGTTTTTAACTACCTCGATCATTTTCTCTAAATTTTGTTCAGAATTCGAAAATAATTTTATGTCATCCATATATAATAAATGCGAAATTGTACTACTCTCTCTTGTATTACCCTTAACTTTTATTCCAAACTTGCTTTTAATTAACATTTTAGATAGAGGATTCAATGCTAAACAAAACCAAAGAGGACTCAATGAGTCTCCTTGAAAAATTCCTCTTTTAATTGAAATGCCCGGTATTACTATTTTCTTACCTTTTAAATTGATAAGTAAATTGGTATTCCAAAAGGACATAATATTTTCCAAAAAGCTAATAATAATGGGGTTAATTTTATATATATTTAATACTTTGATCAGCCACGAGTGCGGGACACTATCGAAAGCTTTTTGGTAGTCTATATAGCAAGTATGTAAATTACGTTTTCGAGTTTGAATCTGTTTTAGAATTACAGAATCAATAACTAATTGTTCTTTACATCCCATATGTTTTCTGCGGCAACCTTTTTGTTGTTCAAATAAAATATTTTTTTCATCTAAATGAGTATATATTAAATCTGTCAAGCAAGAGGTTAATATTTTGTATATTGTCGGTAAACATGTAATGGGTCTGTACTGAGAGGGATTATTAATATTTTCGTTTTTGGGCAACATATAAGTAATGCCCTTAGTTAGAAAATTTGGAAAATTTTGTGGTTGACTAACAAATTTTGAAAGATTTTTTGCCAAAAGAGGATGTAAAGTAGTTAGACGTTTGTACCAAAAATTATGTATCCAATCGCAACCCGTGGCTTTCCAATTATGAGTATTTTTAATAATTTTGGTTAACAATTCAACCGATATATTAGAAAAACTCATTTGTTCAATATCCAGGGACTTGACTCGTTATGTTTTATATCTTTACTCCAAACTTTAGTCCAAAAATCGCGCATATCTGATTCAGATGGCAACGGAATATTATTATTCGAAATAATATTTTGTTTATCGTCAAGTTTGGAATAAAATATTTTTTCGATTTTATGGAATAATCTGTTATTATTTTTTTTATTATACGTATAATTATATCTTTTTAATCTACTAGCTTTTACGCCTAATTTTTGTTTTAATAAATCCAATAAATCATTGATTATATATTCATTATTATGACTATCTATATTATAACCAAATTTTCTCCCAATTTCATCTACATGTCTCAAAATTTTCCTACTTCTATTCCCATTTTTATATTCGATTACTCTAGCTATGTTACTTCTTAAAAATACTACATCATTTTCTAATCTGATCTGCCATTCTGGTTTACTATGACTATATGATCTATCATCAGAGGATGATAATTTGATTCCTAACTTATTACAAACAGTAATAGCAGTAGCATATACTATTGTATGAAGATCTAAAAAACTAATTTCGTCAAATATGATTTTTGGTAAAATTATGTTATTTAATTCAAAAATTAATTTAGATAATTTTTTTGACGTATGTAATTTTGGTAATTTTGGTCTAACTGTTGGCTCTACATCTATATATCTGTTTATATTATTATGAAGTAAGTTAGCTAATTCTACTACATTATCATCAATAAAGTTTAAATTTGCAATGTTGATTTCCCTAAGATTATAAATAACGTCTAAGTTATTTGAATCTACTGTAATATCATTGGACATTTCGACTAGAATATTATCCAAACTATCTACATTCAATGCATCTGATATGACATAACTTGTGTTAATTTGTTCTAAATTATTTACCATTTGCAATCTATCTGCTACTTCTCTTTTAATTTGTTCTATTGTTACTACAGGAATTAAATTATTTTTGAAAATTGCTCGCTTTTGGTCTGCTAATCTTTGTTCGTTTACCTGGGCAATCGGATAATTTTGTGAGAAAAGTGAATGTAATTTTTTCCTATATAACAACATATCTGTTTCTAGTTTGGTTACATAAAAAATATGAACGAACAATGAACATATTGACATCGTTCGTCCATTTCATACGTTGTCTAGGAATACCTGCTTTTGTTTTTTGGGGTCTTAGACTATCCATGTTCATCTGTACAGATGACATAATAATCCCCTGTTCATCTACGTTGGTTGCAAATGACATTGTTGTCATTTTGCAAAACAACTAGGAGATGATTGTATCGTTACTGCTACATACCAGTAACCAAATCAACAAATAATTTTCAATATGACCAAATTAAATATTCTAATCAAACTACCTTTCGACATAACAAATCTATAATTTCCAATTCAACTACCTTTCAACATTACAAATCTATGAAATATTATGTTCCAGAAAAAACGATAACATAAAAATATACCTTTAAAATTTATTTTTTTCAAATGAATGTCAAATATTGTTGTTTACCTTGGTTACTGGGGTCCTCAAATAATATATATTTTTTTAAATCCTATTTATTTACCTAAATATCCTATGGCTTACTGGCAGTTTATTTATTGCGCTATCTGATATACTCTTCTTTAAATATTTATATCTTTTGGGATCAAAGCTAATTCTTTTCTATCTGATATTACAAAAAATAATCAGAGAGCAAATGCAAAGCATATGCCTTAACTAGCGTTGCTAAGCAATAAGGTAAACATTATATTAATTAGATTATTATTAAGATTATTTTAATTGCATCCATAAAAATATCCCGACTAATTGGATATGTGAAACTAGATGAATAGGCGACAGAGAAAACCCTCCCAGAAGGCATTCCGTGTGGAAGTTACCTGTACTCTTTTATTGTCTTTTCTAAATCAGGTCAATACCGGATTCGGAGATTCTCGTGTGAAGGAAGAAGGCCATGACGCAGAAGATGGGAATCGTGTGCGTCGAATGCAAGAATTTCATTTGACATATCGTGGCGAATCTCAAATAACCGCGCCCTTCATTTATCGTATAACTTAGAGAATAATTTGCTTAGATTTGGTTACTTTTCCTCATTTTACAATGTTTTTTTTAAATATTGAATTTTTTGTTATTTTGGGTATTTTCCATTAATATATTTTTTTTCATTGAATTAAAAACAAAGGCAATAATTTATTTCATATTGTCAATATAATATATAACAGTTGACTGCATTTTACCCATAGCTGACATAAATTTTGCTGAGGTGGGTTACCTCCAAGAGTTGCGTTTAGGCATCAATTTTCTAGACCCTCTGGCGAGAGGGCGGGCTGGTGGAAAATTCTATAAATTAAAATTTAAAAAAAATTCTAACTGATTTTGGGCTCTTATTTAAGCCTATACTATCGGATTATAATGATGATTCAAGTTTATAAAAATAAAATCATGGAGGT
The DNA here is from genome assembly GCF_061612785.1 of Hesperophylax consimilis. Taxonomy (NCBI): domain Eukaryota; kingdom Metazoa; phylum Arthropoda; class Insecta; order Trichoptera; family Limnephilidae; genus Hesperophylax; species Hesperophylax consimilis. Next base: position 27,039,709 of record NC_142852.1, on the reverse strand, counting down.
AATGGGTTTTAAACCGTAAGTAATCCATGGTTTTATAGGTTTTAATATAGTTTGGATTTTTGGTATTATATTATTTGATGAGTCATTGATCTTTTCCTGCATAATAGCATGTCTTAGACTTCTAAATTTTTTTTTTTTTTGCTTTTCTTTTATTTTTATTTCTTCTTTATTCATTTTATTTTTCTTTTTTTTGTCTTCTGCTTTCTACTTTAACATTTTTATATTTTCTATTTCCATTATAATTCATTCTAATATAATCTTTCATACTTTAAACATGTATAAATATTTAATTCATATGTTATCACTAGACCTCACATACTAACTATATACCATTGGTCGCCACGAGACAGGCAGTCGCCTAGTGTGGTGATTTAATGTATCACATGTAAGAAAATGTATTATTGTATTATCATGTATTCTATAAATAAATAAATAAATAAAAAATTTATGTATTTGGGAATTTTTTCTTCAAATATTTTACAACAAACATTGACATCATTAAATTGAAATAATTCTATCCAATTTTCCGATTCTAATTTATTTTTTAATGTATCCATTTCGAGTACATTTTTTGAGGTATTATTTTGTTTAAATGATGGCAATATTGGATTGCTAAATTTATGGATAAACATACATGAGTAATGATCAGTAATATTAGTACATGAGTAATGATCACTAATATTAGTATGAATGATAGCTGATTTTATATTGTGGATATAGGAATATTTGTAAAAATATGATCTAAACATGAAGGTCGTTGACCTGGAACGTTCCTAGTATATGAATTTGCGCACGATAAATAGTTGAGTTCCGCTAACATATTGAGGTATTTATCTTTAGCCATACTAGAGTAGTCGTTCGCGATATCTAAATCGATATCCCCAACAATAACATTATTTTTGTTTCTAAAATTGAATAAAATATTTTTTAATTCATCTATAAATTGTGATATTATCGACATATGCGTACGATAAATAGCAATAATGTTATAATGTTTATTTATGTCCTTAAATTCAATATTCAAAATGTTAACATTTCTAACACTGTTAATCTCATAAATATTGAGTACATTGTACTGGTTGGAAATGAATATTCCGACACCAGAGTTTTTGTTTAATTTTGTTATTGTTGTATAATATGAATACCCCGGAATAGTATAATTCAATTCCACGGCTGAATGCGTTTCTGTTAAAACTATGCATCCTGAAAAATAATTTAAATCTTTTAATTATATTATTAATTCATCTATGTTTTTTTCTATTTTTCTAATGTTTACATGAAATAGGCTAAATCCTTTTTCAGGGCAGGTTAAAATGAAATCTTTTATTGATTGACATAATTTTTCTTCTATATACATGTGAAGGGTTTTTTCCCTTTGTGAGTCAGCATGTGGCTCTTTAAATTGCTCTTTTGAGAAAATGAATAATTTCACTGAGAACATGAAAAAGGTTTTTTTCCAGTGTGAATCAGCATATGTTTCTTCAAATCTCCCTTTAGAGAAGATGAATGGAAGCACTCGGTACAAGAAAAATGTTTTTTTTTCACTGTGAGTCAGCATGTGGCTCTTTAAAGTGCTCTTTTGAGAAAATAAATAATAGCACTCAGAACATGTAAAGGGTTTTTAACCTGTGTGAGTCAGCATATGGCTCATCAGTTGACCATTTCGATAGCATGCATAGTTGCACACGGAACATGAAAATGGTTTTTCTCCACTGTGAGTCAGCAAGTGTGTCTTCAGGTGACCCTGTTGATAACTTGCATAGTTGCACTCCGAACATGAAAAAGGTTTTTCTCCACTGTGAATCAGCATGTGCCTCTTCAGCTGACCTTTTCGACAACACGCATAGTTGCACACGGAACATGAAAAAAGTTTTTTTCCACTGTGAGTCAGCATGTGGCTCTTTAAATGACCCTTATGATTACATGCATAGTTGCACAAGGAACATGAAAAAGGTTTTTCTCCAGTGTGAGTCAGCATGTGCCCCTTTAACTGACTCTTTCGACAACACGAATAGTTGCACACGGAACATGAAAAAAGTTTTTTTCCACTGTGAGTCAGCATGTGGCTCTTTAAATGACCCTTACGATTACATGCATAGTTGCACAAGGAACATGAAAAAGGTTTTTCTCCACTGTGAATCAGCATGTGCCTCTTCAGCTGACCCTTTCGACAACACGCATAGTTGCACACGGAACATGAAAAAAGTTTTTTTCCACTGTGAGTCAGCATGTGGCTCTTTAAATGACCCTTATGATTACTTGCATAGTTGCACAAGGAACATGAAAAAGGTTTTTCTCCAGTGTGAGTCAGCATGTGCCCCTTTAACTGATCCTTTCGACAACACGCATAGTTGCACACGGAACATGAAAAAGGTTTTTTTCCACTGTGAGTCAGCATGTGGCTCTTTAAATGAACCTTAAGATTACATGCATAGTTGCACAAGGAACATGAAAAAGGTTTTTCTCCAGTGTGAGTCAGCATGTGCCCCTTTAACTGATCCTTTCGACAACACGCATAGTTGCACACGGAACATGAAAAAAGTTTTTTTCCACTGTGAGTCAGCATGTGTCTCTTTAAACGACCTTTATGATTACATGCATAGTTGCACAAGGAACATGAAAAAGGTTTTTCTCCAGTGTGAGTCAGCATGTGCCCCTTTAACTGAGCCTTTCGACAACACGCATAGTTGCACACGGAACATGAAAAGGGTTTTTTTCCACTGTGAGTCAGCATGTGGCTCTTTAAATGAACCTTAAGATTACATGCATAGTTGCACACGGAACATGAAAAAAGTTTTTTTCCACTGTGAGTCAGCATGTGGATCTTTAAACGACTCTTATGATTACATGCATAGTTGCACACGGAACATGAAAAAGGTTTTTCTCCACTGTGAGTCAGCATATGACTCATTAGTTGACCTTTTTGATAGCATGCATAAGTGCACACGGAACATGAAAATAATTTTTCTCCACTGTGAGTCAGCAAGTGTGTCTTCAGGTGACCCTGTTGATAACTTGCATAGTTGCACTCCGAACATGAAAAAGGTTTTTCTCCACTGTGAATCAGCATGTGCCTCTTCAGCTGACCATTTCGACAACACGCATAGTTGCACACGGAACATGAAAAAGGTTTTTTTCCACTGTGAGTCAGCATGTGGCTCTTTAAATTATCCTTAAGATTACATGCATAGTTGCACACGGAACATGAAAAAGGTTTTTCTCCATTGTGAATCAGCATGTGCCTCTTCAGCTGATCTTTTCGACAACACGCATAATTGCACACGGAACATGAAAATGGTTTTTCTCCACTGTGAGTCAGCAAGTGTGTCTTCAGGTTACCTTGTTGATAACTCGAATAGTTGCATTCCGAACATGAAAAAGGTTTTTCTCCAGTGTGAGTCAGCATGTGCCCCTTTAACTGATCCTTTCGACAACACGCATAGTTGCACACGAAACATGAAAAAGGTTTTTTTCCACTGTGAGTCAGCATGTGGCTCTTTAAATGACCCTTATGATTAAATGCATAGTTGCACAAGGAACATGAAAAAGGTTTTTCTCCAGTGTGAGTCAGCATGTGCCCCTTTAACTGATCCTTTCGACAACACGCATAGTTGCACACGGAACATGAAAAAGGTTTTTTTTCACTGTGAGTCAGCATGTGGCTCTTTAAATGACCCTTAAGATTACATGCATAGTTGCACACGGAACATGAAAAAAGTTTTTTTCCACTGTGAGTCAGCATGTGGATCTTTAAACGACTCTTATGATTACATGCATAGTTGCACACGGAACATGAAAAAGGTTTTTCTCCACTGTGAGTCAGCATATGACTCATCAGTTGACCTTTTTGATAGCATGCATAGTTGCACACGGAACATGAAAAAGGTTTTTTTCCACTGTGAGTCAGCATGTGGCTCTTTAAATGACCCTTATGATTACATGCATAGTTGCACAAGGAACATGAAAAAGGTTTTTTTCCATCGTGGGTCAGCATATGCCTCTTTAACTTTCTATCTTCAGCATATGAATAGTTGCACTTGGAACAAGAAAATGTTTTTTCTCTTACATGGTTGCGTACGTTTATTGCAAAATTTGACTTAGGACAGGAGGAGTAGTTGTGATGGGGAGGAGTGAATCCTTTTTCCACAAAATGCGTCTGAAGATCTGTCGACAAATTTGAAAAATAACATGGGTGAAAAAGACTCAGTTAAACTTATTTCCTAAAAATAGAGTTAATAAGCGAAGTAAGTTCGTAGAAAGGTTAAAAAAAAATAGGAGAGTCCGAATCGTTCATGTTTACAGTGAAAAATTGGTTTTACCTGCTTCCTTGGTATTTCTTCCAAAGCGTTCTAAGCATTCCTCTTTAACATCCGGCAGGTCTATGTCAATTTTCATATAAGTAAGCGCCACTTCACCTTCTTGTCGGGGTCCAAGATCCGCGTTTATGGTGACTGTCTTCACATTAATGTTTGCTGGAATAAAAAAGGACAGTTAATAGAATGAATCTTTGCATGGCCAGCCCCGAACCAAACGGCGCCAGGCGCGAGTTTAATTTTGGCTGCCATAACAGTCTAAATTAGTACACGGAGAGGCAGGATATCACTGTAATCATTAAAATGATGATTTGTGTTATTTGTAGAGCGGTATTTATCAAAAATAATATCAAGGGCGATGTGTTAGGTTAAGTATTCGACGCCCGGAGCTTACTGCACCAATTACGCCCGCATAGGGCCAGCCCTGTATCTTCGTCAAATTGATATTTACGAGAATTGTTTTAATCGAAAAACAATAAATTATTCTTTTACGAATAAATATCATTGATCAACAAGGTCTATGTACGATAAAAAATGACCTCAGATGTCCGCTTCAGGGAGCGATTCTTCAAAAACATTTCTCTAGAGCACCTGTAGTAGAGAGTTTGGTTGTTTTCAGTCAATGGGATATTATTTTTCCAATCAATATTTATGTTTTTTTAACGTAAAATACGTGTAATTCACATCATATCTCAAATAAAATTAGATGAAAATCGAGGAACCGACAACTTGTTATGAATAATATAATAAAGTTTAATGAGTGCTGTATTTTGGTATTTTCCGGCAAGGACGCATATTAAGGTAAATACCCAATACACCTCATGTTTTATAAGAGAGGATGTTGTGCACAAGTGTGTGTCCTGTTTGCACGACATTTCAAAAGAGACATTGATTCCGGACATCTGAATTTAAAGTTCTATATTTTACACGTATAGAATGCAACAAACTGGCTGTCTGAGTACTCTCCGCATATTACGAGCATTCCTTCGTTACAGCTGGGTGGTCGAAATCTAAATCAGAAAATGCAATTTCACCTCCATCTTCTTCCTGAAGCCCAGGTTCCGTCTTGATGGATGTAGTATCTGGCTTCAGTAGATCCATGGTCTGCTTTGGTAGAGTTTGGTTATTGGTTTAACCCCAAAAAATATATCTGAAACAGAACATTGTTAAAATAAAATAAAATCATAAAATTTACAAGTTAAATTAAAACAGGATACATGATTTTTAGTTTAACTCGTTAAATCATTCCTCCTTACGTACCCTTAAAAATTGAATATAACAACCTGCAAACCTGCATTGATAAACACCTAACTTTTAAACAGCATATTCAAGATATTAATGATAAAATCAACCCTTTAATTAGCGTATTTAGCCGGATATCATATCTGTTACCAAATAAAATTAAAAAATGTCCATATTATAGCCTCGTACATTCATATTTAAACTACTTGATTGAAATCTGCATATTTATTTATTTTTTCGTGTCCTCCATAAACGGTCATACACCAATATATCATGGAGAAGATTACAAATTAAAAAGTTTACAGAGGCAGTTTTAATATTTTGTGACATGTGTTAAAAGATATTTATTGAATTGTCTGTAGGTGACATTGAAAATGTCGATGGCTAATGCAAAATCGTTAAGCAGTTGAGTCGCTATGTTTACTAACGCGTTCTGATAGGCAGAAGTCCTCGCTTTCGGAGCATATAAGAGTGCATGGGATATCCCTCGAGTATAATTGTTAGGGACATAAAAGTTAACCTCTTTCAGCATAGGCGGATAGTGTATTGTACCAGAGATTAACTTAAAGTGTTTGCATAAAAATATTTTTTGCGGGCTTCTAATGTATTGAAATCGAGCATTCCTGTTAAGAACAAGGATGAATATAGGAATGGATAGTATGTATATTCCCTCATATACAGGTAACGCATAAACCTTTTTTGTACTTTTTCTATTTCTAAGAAATAGTTTCGTTCAGAAGAGGCTTAACTAATGGAGCTGTGTTCCAGGATGCTGCGGACAAGTGCTTCATATGTTCTCAGTATTGCAATTCCATTAGTAAATGATCTCGCATTACGAAGAACAAATCCAAGCATTTTGTTGGCGAGGGAGACAATGTCAGATATGTGGGATTTGAAAGAGAGATTTGCTTCGAAGATCACCCCAAGGTCACGAATTTCGTTTTTGCGTTTTAATAAATTTTTATTAATGTGATATGGGAATAGATATGTATCTTTGGATCTTGTAAATGTAACTACACTGCATTTCTGGATGCTGAATGGTAATTTATTTAATTCCGACCATTTGATAAGAGAATCAAGATCATTCTGCAGAAGAATGTAATCGATACAACTTTTGATAGCTCTGAAAAGTTTGATATCGTCAGCCAAGAGGAGATATTTTGAGCGGTTAATGGTCTTGCCTATATTATTAATGAATAAAAGAAAGAGTAGGGGTCCTAGATTCGATCCCTGGGGAATCCCGGAGTTAGTTTTGTATTCGTGAGAGAACTGGTGTCCGTAACTGACATACTGACGACAATTGTGTCAATTGTTGCTAGCTACGAAAGAGAGAAAATCCTGAGAGAATCCGATTTCACTCAATTTTATTAGTAAAATATCATGGTCGAATTTATCGAATGCTTTTTCGAAGTCTGTATAAATCACATCGACATGTAAAAAATTTTCAAACGATTTATTTATATAGGTGGTGAGATTCATAAGGTTTGTTGAGGGTGATAGAGCGGGGCGAAATCCATGCTGATTCTCGGTGAGTGTATGTTTTGTTTGATTATATATTTGTGAGTAAATTATGGTTTAGAAAAGATTTGCGGGTGCTGATAAGACAGCTACAGGTCTGTAATTATCGATTGCCGATTGTTTGCCTTCTTTGTGTATAGGCGTGACTTTTGTTAGTTTCCACATTTCAGGGAAGGTATTATTACGAAGTGAAAGGTTAAAAATGTGCTTTAGAGGTGGAATTAAATGTTTTGAGTATCTTTTGAGTATGATGGGTGGCATAAAATCTGGACCGACAGAGTATTTAGGTTTTAGCTTGTGAAAAGCGGCATTAATATCATCATCGTTAATTTCGTGAATTTGAACAGGTAAAGCATTGTGTGACGAAGAAGCTATAGAGGAAATGTCAAGTTTGGGAATATTGTCGCTGATTACTGATTGAAAATAATCTGCGAAACCTTCTGCGATTTCAGAATATTCATTGTATTGATTTTCATTAAAGGTTGATTAAGTTTGTCACAGACGCGGCGTTTATCGTTCGTGTAAGACCAAAATCAAGTGGGGTCTGTTATAATACTATTCTCTGATTCACGTGTAAAGTCAGTGTAGGCCTTACCAATTAACTACTTGATTAATTTTCAGGTAAAGAATTTGAACAGGTAAAGCATTGTGTGACGAAGAAGCTATAGAGGAAATGTCAAGTTTGGGAATATTGTCGCTGATTACTGATTGAAAATAATCTGCGAAACCTTCTGCGATTTCAGAATATTCATTGTATTGATTTTCATTAAAGGTTGATTAAGTTTGTCACAGACGCGGCGTTTATCGTTCGTGTAAGACCAAAATCAAGTGGGGTCTGTTATAATACTATTCTCTGATTCACGTGTAAAGTCAGTGTAGGCCTTACCAATTAACTACTTGATTAATTTTCGTGATTTTTTTTTAAAGTTTGTTAAGGCATGTTCGGATTTAGTTTTTTTTCAAAGATGGTGCATTTTATTTTTCTCTCGTATGTGATGAATGGTCTCTCCAGTTAACCATTTTGGATATTGTTCATCATCTCCGAGCATACGTGTGGATCTTTTCTTTAAGCATAAGTAAAAAATATTATTGAGCTGCTTATAAAACATTTCAGCAGCTAGGTTTACATCGAGCCAGTCATAATGATTCCAGTTATGTTGTTCTAAGGCATTTCTATGTGTATGATCTGAGTTTTCGTTGAAAATCCAACCCATATTTATGTCCGGGGGCAATATGTCTGATTTTTCTTGGGTTTTTGTTATGTACTCGAGTGTGAATGATAGTGAAGGGTGATTAAGGTCTTCTTTGACAAGTGGAGGATCATGGCGACGGACAACAGCATTTCTGGAATGTATGTTGCTTAATACTAAGTCTAACATGCGTGCATTTATGTTATAAACAGTGTTTACTTGTGTCAAATCATAAAAAGAACAAAAATAATCGTAAACATCTCTCGGGTTCTTCCCTGACGAAAAGTTAAAATCACCGAAGATAATAATATTTTTAGATTGTAGTTTTGCACTTTCACTAATGATTTTCTCGTAAAATAATTTAAATTGTTCCGATTTTGTATTTAGAGGAAAGTATACTACACATATATATTTATGATAACATTTCTGTGTGATACTTTCACCCACAAGTCTTCACCTTGGGTTTCCATGTATTCCAGTCTTTCAGCGTGTGAGTGGCTGTCAGCTCGGAGGGCCAGGAGTATCCCTCCTCCGCGACTGCCTCTATCCTTCCTGTATACATGGTATAGATTTCCGAATAGCTCGGCGGAATACGTGCCCGAAGTTAGCTACGTTTCAGTAAGAGCAACCAGAAGTGGTTTCTGACACATTACATTGGTCATAAAATCTAAAATTTTATTATTTAAACTTCTGACGTTTTGGTAGATTCCACTAATGTTGGTTTTCGTGGAATTTCGCGTAACAATGAATCGGTGCACATGTCAAAAGGTCATTGATGTGCAACAAAAACAATGTCGGAGACAGAACCGATCCCTGTGGGACGCCAGCATTTATGCAGTGTGAGGAAGAGGTGAAACCGTCAGCAACCGCCTGAATCTAACTATCCTTTAAAAAGTCAGCAATCCACGTACACAGGGATGCGGGAAGTCCGTAAGAAGGCAATTTGTTGACAAGTCCTCGGTGCCAGACCCGGTCGAAGGCCTTGGATATGTCTAGTGCGACCGTTTGGGTCTCACCGTGAAGTTCCAGGCACCGACCCCAAACATGCAAATGAACCACTTAACTGACTTCAATCTTCGAAATGGCGTCTTGGAAATTACCGTTAATTTTTTATCGGAGCATAACCGATGCTTAGCTTCTCTTTCTGTTACACAAGTCGCTATGGTAGAGAGCGAGAGATCAAACTACAATTTTTGCTGTGAGCCAATGAGATGTGAACTTTCAGCCACAACAGCTTTGTCTATAAGAATTTGGGTAAAGGATAACTCCTCCCATCAGGGTTACAAGGTCAGACGGCAGTTGTACGCCCGGCCGACTAAGGCCTAGGGCAAATACAGAACGGCGAGTAAAGCGCGCAGCCCGTGCGACGGCGAGGCTAGGAACTGCGGGCGGGAACTTTTTTGTGTCGTATTATTACAAAAATAATAAATTCTAGTTATATACAGTAAAGTTACATACTTTATTGAAGATTTCATAAATGCACATAATTAAACTGATCCAGAATACTTTATAATGATACTGAAAAAAACTCATTTTTAGCATATTTTCTCCAACTTTAAAGGCAAAGTGAAGCCTTGAGATATATAAAAAAAAAAATTAAGTACATTATTTTGATGTTTTAGATACAAAGACAACTTTTTATAAGTAGCGTCAAATTGAAATCTGAAGAAAAAAAATCGGCCCACACTAATGAATAATCACAGTAACGGGCTTTTTCACCAAACTCTTATAAAGTTAACTATAACTACGTGTCACTTGAGTATATATGCATACGATAAACATGCTCATAAACCCGCGTGCGTTCCACCACAGAAAGCAATGTGCCATATAGCCATACGGCAACAGCGCTTTTATTACGTCTAGTGAAACGCTTGTCTAAAATTCCGTTGTTTCTATGGAATTACAAAAACAGTCAAAACGTCAACAGAGTGGTTCATTTAAAACAATTTATAACGTCATCACAAACAGACAACGTTCCCGCGATTCGGCTTGTTTTTGTTTACAAAACTATAAAGTAAGTTCAACAGGTTTTGGTTATGTTTTTATTTATTATTATGTGATTTTAGTTAAACTTATAGATTTGTCTTATTTTCCAGTATACACAAACGTCAATATAAACATACAACGTTCCCGCCACTCGGCTTGTTTTTGTTTATAAAAAATATATAAACTACACACTGTAAAGTAAGTTCAGCTGTTTTTGGCTATGTTTTATTGATCATTATGTGATTTTAGTTTAACTTAAGATTAGACTGTCTATTTTCCAGGATGAATAAGCGTGATCGAAGTTGAAATTTTACCAAAGAGGAATGTGAAATGCTGGTAAACATTGTTCACCAGTATAGGCATATTATTGAAAATAAAACCAGCAATGGAACTACATGGAAGGAGAAGGAGGCGGCCTGGAAAGCTGTCGCCGATAAATGTCTGAACCCAGTATACATGTTGCATGAACTCCGCAGTCACTTTCGTGGAGCACATCAGGCAAGTAATACATTCTGTTAACACTCAACATGGGAGAAGATACAACCTGACGATAACGGGCCACTCGCTAGGAGGGTGGCTCGCGCAAGTGACGACCTTCACGGTCAAGTGGTTGGAGGTGTCGGGTGGCGCGCTAATGAACAAAACCAGTGGTGGAATTCACGCTAAAGCCGTGGTATTTGACAGCCCTGGTGCAAAAGCCATGTTGGATAAAATACGGGACAATTATTATACAAGATATCGAACCGATTTTTTGGACAGGTTGGACATTACTGTTTATGTTTCGGCACCAAACCGTATCAACACGTGCGGTGCGCATGTCAGAAAAGTATATTGTGTTTTTATTGATGTATCTGGCTTCGGCTGGAAAGAAAAGATGACTGCATTGAAAACTCACGAAATTGATAATTTCATGAATGCTTTTGAAAAAAAAAAACATCGAATATAAGCCAAGTGATAGACTGAGGTTTTTAAAAAACAAGCATTGAATCATGCCAATAATTATCACACAGATTTTGATCAGTTTGTTAAAAAATTAGATAAAATTAATAAACGATACAAAGTGATTCCATTCAGGACTCAATCGGATGATGAAAAAACTGCTATAATTCATTTTGATGCATTTTCTGAAGATGAATTAGAAATTCTTAATCAGTTGATGAGTATTCAAAAGTACCAAAGAAATTACGAGGTTTTAAATGAATTTGTTTTAGAAAAAAACCTTAAATTGGAAAAAGGTAACTTATTTCCCATTTGTGAAATCAATAATAACAATAGAACAATAACCTGCCAGTCTAAACAATTGTTAGGAGAACTTACAAAGCGTATAAAACAGCTAATGCGGTGATAGAGTTCTCTAGGGCTGTAGAAGAACAAAGTAGACATGCTGACTTGATTTACCGCGATGAAGGACAAAGCTATCTCGATTCACTACCAAAGACTATTTTAAACTTCGCTGACGCAATAGGCCTCCGGAACTTTTTGCTCTCGGCCACTGATCGTGTTCTCTGGGTAACTACTGAAGACGGTGCGTTTGAGATGATCCGTCTTCACAATATATTCTCTCAAATAAAAGATAATGTTAACATATCTAATAACCAAGATTGGCCACGGTTACAAAAACTTTATAAAAATTACAGTTCACCCATTGATCAAGATATGCTGGTTGATGGGTGTTCAAAATTAATCAGAAGTTTGCACGTTTCTAATCAATTGTATAGAATGTTCTGCTCCAGCACGAAAAAACTAGTTTTTATCTCCTCACAGCAAATAGAAATGTTCGACTCGTTAGTAAACATAAAAACATTTAAGGCCGAACGTAAAATTTCACTCCTGGACTTAACAGACGAGTCGCAAAAAAAAATATTTGAAAGAAGTAACTTAATTTTTATGGGTTTTATAGTTTCAAAGAATTTTTGGGAGAAAACTGTTCTATTCGTGAAATGGATCAGTTCGTAGGTTCGGATTTCTTGAGGGACATCGCGTCCATCTCTGGTAATTATGTGATTCAAATTCAGGACACGCGTCCCACATTTAGTAGTTTGCAAATGCAGATATATAAAACAAATATAAAAACTAGCATGGAATCCATCTTAAGTTGCATAGAATCGCCAAACACTCTGGTGGTGATGAGTGGGTTAAGTATTGAGGAGTCGGAGATTGGGGCCGGCTGGGAGCAACTCGAGGGAAAGGGGATCATACTCGCTGAGGGAGATGCAGAATTGTATTTTAAAGATATGTGCAAAAAGTATGAACATAAATCTATTTCGTAATTGTAAAAAGCATTCACTTTGTGGCTCATCATAATTTATAATAAAAACACATAAATTTGTTTTTGACCACGATAGTTTTATTTTCACTCTACCGGTTTCGGAAGATCCCTTCCTTCGTCAGGAGAATATTTAAAACTGATCTACTACACAATTCAATAGTACACCGCTTAGTAAAAATCCCACTATCAGCTGTTAATTTCGAAATAATTGAACTGTCAAAAATAAAACAAATTGCTCTAAATAATGGTTACTCGACACACTTAATTGATAAAATCCTGAATAAGAAACTTAAACTCATTTCGACGAATACATTTTTATTTGGTACACCTGAAACTAATAATAAAATCATAAATCCCTTTCAATGGCGTAAAATCTTATACATATCCAATTTTTCTTCACTTAGTACAAAAAATTTGCCTACCCACATTAAACCCGCGTTCTATACTGATAACAACTTGGGAAAATTACTTAAAAATACTAAAGATAAAGATCACAAATTTAGCCACTCAGGCATTTACCAACTATGTTGCAATGATTGTCCATCGTTCTACATAGGTAAGACAACTAGAAATATAAATATTAGAATCACGGAACATTTAACATGTTTAAATAACAATAATTTTTCGGAGTTTGCCAATCATCTCATTTCCACCGATCATACTTTTAGTAAAGATACAGGGGTTAAAATTCTTCACCGTGGTAATAAAGGAAAAAAATTAGATAATTTATAAGCACTTGAAATCAGAAAATCTCTCAATAATAACTCCAGTATAATAAATAACCAAATTAATCTGTCTTATAGTCCTATTCTTGACATATTTCCAGTTAACCGCTCTGTTCTTCCTGGAATTCCCGTAATTACCCCTTCCACTTTGTCCACATCTCCCTCAAACACTTAACATTTTTGTATTTATGTGTCAATATTTTGTGTAGTAGATCAGTTTTAAATATTCTCCTGACGAAGGAAGGGATCTTCCGAAACCGGTAGAGTGAAAATAAAACTATCGTGGTCAAAAACAAATTTATGTGTTTTTATTATAAAATAAATCTATTTATCTGCTTGAGCTGTCCGATGGAGATGTATATTGTAAACAAATATTTAATAAGGACTTCTACTTGCCGAGAAAGTTTCTCCACCGGAGTCATTGTAATGTAGTTTTTTAACAGTAACATTGTGGTATACAGTAGTGGATGGTGAAAGAAGTCGGAGACGCCCGAGCAAGACATTGGAGTGTCCACTTCTTGGATATAATAATAATAATATACAAATATGTATGTAAAAGTCTATTTAACTGTAGTAAAAAAATAAATAAATATAATATTTAACTTGTACTCCTTTATGCAAATTCTAAGACAGTGTAACTACAAAGTAACATGAAAAGTATTTATTGTACCTAATGATATTCATTATATGTAATAAATTTATTTATAACTGATATTAACACATTGTCGTCGGGACACGGCCTTTGCCGTTTTTGTCGACTGTCAGTTTTTGGCGGGAAACGGTATTATACGGGTTTGTTATCAGCGTGAAATATTATGATTCATAAGTGGAATGGGCTCTTCAATTAGGCTCTAATTATTAATTCTATTCAATTATTCGAATTTAATCTCTTCAATTAGGCTCTGCAACCGCAAAAGACTCTTTTTTGACAAGAAGCAATTAAACTTATGAGTTATCGAGTGTTCGCCTTCGGCCTTAGGCGACACTGTTCAATATTTACGCGATCAGATTTCACACATCCAGCGATTGTAAAATTGGGGGCATGGCAAATATATATTATTATTTAATATATAACTATATGATATGATTAAACATGTTATCTTTTACTTGGAATTTTCAAATATTGAATGCTATTTGTGAATTAATATCAGGTTTTTATATTCAGCTTTGAAATGTGGTGAAATTATGATGTAATCAAAGCAATTATAATTTATTTTTGATGATCAAATGTCATATATGATTTCTTTGAAAATATTATTTGGTTTTAGAAATTGTGTCAATTTTAAGAAAGCGATATATTTATGCGCTAATCGCGAAAAACACCCGCTATAGGCTAGAGTCTATTGTTTGAAGCGCCCGACTACAATGTGTTAATATATAAAAACACCCGCTATAGGCTAGAGTCTATTGTTTGAAGCGCCCGACTACAATGTGTTAATATATAAAAACACCCGCTATAGGCTAGAGTCTATTGTTTGAAGCGCCCGACTACAATGTGTTAATATATAAAAACACCCGCTATAGGCTAAAGTCTATTGTTTGAAGCGCCCGACTACAATGTGTTAATATATAAAAACACCCGCTATAGGCTAAAGTCTATTGTTTGAAGCGCCCGACTACAATGTGTTAATATATAAAAACACCCGCTATAGGCTAGAGTCTATTGTTTGAAGCGCCCGACTACAATGTGTTAATATATAAAAACACCCGCTATAGGCTAAAGTCTATTGTTTGAAGCGCCCGACTACAATGTGTTAATATATAAAAACACCCGCTATAGGCTAGAGTCTATTGTTTGAAGCGCCCGACTACAATGTGTTAATATATAAAAACACCCGCTATAGGCTAGAGTCTATTGTTTGAAGCGCCCGACTACAATGTGTTAATATATAAAAACACCCGCTATAGGCTAAAGTCTATTGTTTGAAGCGCCCGACTACAATGTGTTAATATATAAAAACACCCGCTATAGGCTAGAGTCTATTGTTTGAAGCGCCCGACTACAATGTGTTAATATATAAAAACACCCGCTATAGGCTAGAGTCTATTGTTTGAAGCGCCCGACTACAATGTGTTAATATATAAAAACACCCGATATAGGCTAGAGTCTATTGTTTGAAGCGCCCGACTACAATGTGTTAATATATAAAAACACCCGCTATAGGCTAGAGTCTATTGTTTGAAGCGCCCGACTACAATGTGTTAATATATAAAAACACCCGATATAGGCTAGAGTCTATTGTTTGAAGCGCCCGACTACAATGTGTTAATATATAAAAACACCCGCTATAGGCTAGAGTCTATTGTTTGAAGCGCCCGACTACAATGTGTTAATATATAAAAACACCCGATATAGGCTAGAGTCTATTGTTTGAAGCGCCCGACTACAATGTGTTAATATATAAAAACACCCGCTATAGGCTAGAGTCTATTGTTTGAAGCGCCCGACTACAATGTTTTAATATATAAAAACACCCGCTATAGGCTAGAGTCTATTGTTTGAAGCGCCCGACTACAATGTGTTAATATATAAAAACACCCGCTATAGGCTAGAGTCTATTGTTTGAAGCGCCCGACTACAATGTGTTAATTACTATATTTCTGCAGTATGTAAAATTTATAATTGTGAAATAAATAATTTTACAAAGATGTCAAATGTTTTTTTATTAGAGAAAAAATTATTAAAAAATATATATTTTTTTTTTTACATATTTAATTTGTGAAGAACAGCTAGGTAACCCCAAGTGGTTCGCTAAGTTTGGTGATTTGGTGATGGGTGCCCGGGTTGGGAGAGGTTGGTTTGGGGAGACCGTTTGTCTTCTCCAACTGCTCTCCCTTGACCCATCGCCTTACGCCGCAGCGGAAGGGACAGAACATTCGTCCGTCACTCCTGGGGACAGTGATCCCTACATTCCTACCTACGCCTCATACCTTTTTCCTTTCCTTAAAAAGACCCTGCACTCAGCATCCCCAAAGATGACATAGGCCTTGAGGGAAATTTTCTTCAGGGCTACACGCTACCTATGTACCTCCTTTGGGAGTCGAATTTTTTTTTTTTTTTACGTGACACCTCACAAGAGCGTCCCTGCCTGTGCAGTGTACAGACAGGGGAACTATGTCACCACCCGGTTGGGCGGCGTTGTGAGGCGGAATAAGGTAGGGGCTGTAGGAAGGGATTTGTTAATGCGGGCCTTGAAGTGGCTCGGATCATAGGAGGGAGGAAAAACAGATGCCGGTAGCTTGTTCCACATATGAGCCGACTTACACAAAAACGAGTCGTAAAAACGGCCCGTTCTCATGAAGCCAACGTCAACCGTGAACGGGTGTTCAGTTCGTGTCCGTCGAGTTTCGCGCACGTGCACCGGTGCATCAGGAATCAATGCTGGTAGCTCTTTGGAGCAGGCTCCATTGAAATACCTGTAGAACAGACACAGCATGCCTACATTGCGTCTATGCATTAGAGAAGGCAATCGGTCTGTTAACAACGGATTGTCAATCAGACGGATCGCTCTCCTTTTCACAGATTCAAGCAGGTTTATTAAGTATTTTGGGGTACCAGCCCAAAGGTGGCTCCCAAATTCAATAGTTGAGCGGACTTGAGACTTGTACAGGGTCAGTAGCTGGTCACTGTTGAAGAATCTCCTAGCCCTGTATGAGACGCCCAACTTTTTGAAGGCCTGATTTACTCGGGCTTCTATGGATCCCCGATACTTGAGCTGGTCTGATATAGTAACTCCAAGCATTTCAATGGAGTCTTTATTGGGAAGAGTGCTCCCATCAAATTGCACCAGACAGTCATTGATCTCCCTCTTTGCCGAAATCAGACAATTGCTATGTGATTTTTGGTTGCTACGGAAATATAATCTGCTGATATTTGTCTTAAGAAAGAAGATATAGATTCAGACTATTGTGTGTGGTTTTACTCAACTCCGTAGTGGAACCTACTCCATTCAGAATCGAAAGGTTGCTTGAAATGCCTTAGGCTGTCTGGTGACCAGATCTGTACAGCCAGGTACTTCCCACCTTCTCCTTCCCATCGCCACTACCCTCAGCCTCACAGTATACCCAAATCGGGAAGCCATAGTCCAACTGGTTTCAGACGGCTGGGAGCAGCAGAGAGCACAACACAACACATTAGGCAACCCTTTCATCTGGAGTACCCCAAGGGTCCGTTCTGGGCCCACTACTCTTCATCCTCACAGTATACCCAAATCGGGAAGCCATAGTCCAACTGGTTTCAGACGGCTGGGAGCAGCAGAGAGCACAACACAACACATTATGCAACCCTTTCATCTGGAGTACCCCAAGGGTCCGTTCTGGGCCCACTACTCTTCATCCTCATAGTATACCCAAATCGGGAAGCCATAGTCCCACCGGCTTCAGACGGCTGGGAGCAGCAGAGAGCACAACACATAAACAAACAAAACTAAACGCAACTTCTATTTATATTTCAGCTATGTGAAATAACTGATCAATAATGATATAACAGAACTTGAATAGAAACTTTAGAGAACTTGATAAATTATCTTTAAAATTTGATGAATTGAAAGACGAGAAGGATAGTTCTACATTATCAACGTGCAATACGATAATGCATTCCATGCCAAAACAAGAATCACATTCGAGCGAGCTTTAGAAAGAAACCATTCCTTTGTTGTAAATGCAACTATTCATATTCTCAGAATCACTTTCTCGCAAGCTTCTAAAGAAAAACCATTCCCTTGTTATGAATGCACTTTCAGACCATGAACCTCGTCGCTCGTTAAGCAGATTTATTTATTATTTATTATCCAAAAATATCATAAAATCGTTGACAGCGGGCGTTTTACTAAAGCCAAATTGCGATACTTGCTATTCCACGTAGAATTAATTTTGAAGGCAACAATAAACTCACTACTAACTATTCTATTATAATATTTTGCTAGATTATACATGGGAAAAAGTCACTTTTTTATACATATTAATATTCTGTTCAATTAAAATATTCTCTGTTATTATAACATTCTAGGCCATAGAATTTACTTTATATTAATTACTATTCATTATCATAAACACCTCATACCTTGATTTATGTCAGGTCTTATACAAACCTAGTATTCATTCAACTATTATTACACTAGTAGATATTTCTTTTAATTATGTATTGTTTAACTGCACTTCTATTAACAACTGCATCACTTGCAACAATATTTTTGTGTACACATTACTTGTTCTGTAATCACTCTATTGTAAAAGCCATTTTATGGCGTTTAAATAAATAAATAAATAGATTATTGTAAAATGTATTGCTCGCTATATGCAAATCACTTGATATGGAAGGTGCTTATAATAATAATTACAATGAATTAATTATAATCCTGCATATGTTTGTTCCAGAATATATGCAGGAGTAGTGCACTGCAATACACGGCATATTTCGTAATAACAAAAAATAAATTGAGTCATGTAATTTCTATACCCGCTATATCAACTTTCATTGATTTGGAGAAAACCGTAAAAAACTGTCACATCTCTAGCGTACATAAGTAATTGCATTACAATTTTTTATATAATGAATTGGAGTAATAAAATTTCGAAAAGCATTTATTTTTCTATATATGTCTAGCAATAATTAAGTAATTTCGATAAATAAAATGGATAAAGCGGATTTTGATACTCACTTTGTGATATAGAGGCTTTTGAAAGTCAACTGAGCCGACATGGCGGGTTTAGAAACACACGCGTAGATCATTTTGACACACGAGCGTGGCGTCAGAGCGGCGGCCATATTGTATTTTGGAAAAATAACTGCTTGTGATTGGTTGAATCTGATTTAGCGCGTTTTGATAGTAACTTTATGTATGATATAGCGGATTTGGTTTCTCACTCGCAGTTTTAACATGGTTTTTGGTCGTGATAAGGAGGGTTTTGAAACTCAATTTTAGGCTCATCTTGTTGCTTGCAAAAATGTGAACAAGATGTCATACTCAGATCATTTGGTCAAAAAATCGGATATAGCGGGTATAGAAATTATAGGATTCAATTAGACACTTATGGACGAAGTTTGACCTTCTACCGTCTCCAAATGGCCATCAGGGGGAACTCCATCCAGGAAATGATAAGTGTTCTTGGATTGGCGTAGTCTGCGCCATAAGCTTCCCATGTGGTAGCGGAGAAATGCTCTGAAAGAGTGCTCTCATCCTTCCAGGAGCATTTCGTAAGCGCTACAGTATCTCGGTAGGCAGAATAGTTTGCGATAAGTATTATCGTAAGCGACCTTTAGCTTATGCCATTGCGATGCAGTGTAATCTACCCGCAGTTCTGACGTGTACAGCGATGTGCAGAATGCGTTGAATAAGTGAAAATGCCTTGACAGCATGCCTGCCAGATCTGACGAACATCGCCCTTCATTGAAGTTCCACTGTAAATGCAAAAAAAATTAAACAAGTCTTCCTTATCTTCCTGTGTCTTTGTGTGCAAGGACATTTTAATAAAAGGAAACTTTATTAAACACATAGAACGGTTAGTAGCTGAGCGTACAAATGTGTCTGGTTCCCACCCAGGCTTTGTGGATTCAATCCTAAGTTATCTAAGCCGGTACTCTATCATTGCACAATGAACATTATCCCACTATAAAGATTATTCGAAACTTCTGGATGATTCTTTCTATAGCCTCTCAGGCCTCTGACATATTGAGTGTTATATTTCTTAAAGACGCTGTCAGATGTCAGAGAATTTGTTTGTATTGACGCTTTGTAATACAATCCAAATAAAAGAATATTTCTGAATATATCCGAAACTAAAAATTGTTTTTGAAAGGTGACGAAATACGCTTTCAAATTTGATTATTAGAAATAAACACAATTTTCGAAACATTTTTGTATGCAAAAATAAAAAAAGTTTTAAAAATGGATTATTTTACGTATTGTTGTCTAAACAAACTAAAATGTGACAAAAAAAAACACATTTTATTAGACAAGTGTATTATAAACGATACTGTCACCTAACTTTTTTTCATTTCATATAAAAATAATTTATTAAAAATTCACGAAGTTTAATAATTTTTTCTCAAATTGCAATCGGAACCTTTGGTTTCATAAAGGCGTACATTTCAATTCTTTTGTGGTTAACTTCTAGATTTGAATACAAAGCGTGGTGTTTTCTCTTTCTAATACCGTTTAAAACAGAGGTTCCCAAAGTGGTCTACATGGACCCCCAGGGGTCTATATGGACCCCCAGGGGTCGATATCGGCTTGCTGGGGGTCTATGTCAGCGGGAAAAAAATTTACCTCAACTCAATATTTAGGAGTTCCGTAAATGATACAATACACCTAACACAAATAACAAAGTTTACGTAATACTAATAATAGACTGAGAAATGACTTATTTGATATTTGTATGTTTATATATCGTAAAGTATTATTGAGGTACATAAATAGAGTCTACGTTCCTTTTCTTGTCAGAATTAATTTATTGAACCAAAACATTGCACATTGGAAGCTGTGAAATTTCCTAGTTCCCCAACTTGTTTTTGAAAAACGTTCAAGGTAATAATGACGTTCAACATTTAGATGCACTTCACACAGACTTCAAAAGTAAGTTTGAGGACATTTTGACTGTGGAAATGGAATGTTGAAGAATCGGATATCATATGACTACAAGAACTGATCGAAATAAGCGCTAACAAAGAACTTAAGGGGCAGTTCTGTAGGGCTAGCTTTAGAAAGAAATTCCCATTGCTTATCCTACTCCATTTTCATTTGGTGAAATACTTCACAAGGGTGCCCCTGTCTGCACAGTGTAAAGACAGAGGAACTATACCACCACCCGGTTGTTGGGCAGGCAAGGGAAGGGAATCATTTTACGAAAAAAATAAATGATCATCACATGGGACGTTAATAGTTTTAGGAAAATTCAATATTCGGTCTACGGAAAAAAAAATATTTGGCAAGTGGTCTACAGGGCAAAAAAGTTTGGGAACCTCTGGTTTAAATCATATTTCTCACCATAACAGTAAGAGCAGAGACCATATGAGGTGTTCCGAAAAGTGAATATATTGACTATACGGATAATAGCTGTTAGTTTCCAAAAGTAAACAAATTAAATTGAGGAATTAAAAATAAAATAAAGGAAAGAAACGAGAAAAGTAAATATTTTTCATGTGATTATTATTATAACATCTTAAAATACAAAAAATTAAAAATAATTTCTAAAAAGTATATCTATATATTCTTGTACAGTTGGGGGTATTTGGAGAAGTCAAACACCTTGGACTTCTTGGGGTCGTCCACGTGCAGCTTGACGAAGAAGGTGAGGGTGTCCTTGAGCTCTGCGGGGAACCAGGCCTGCGTCACAAACAGGGCAAAGGCCTCCACGCAGCGGGAGCGGTCCCAGCGCAGACTGTACTTCTTCTCCGACTGAAAATAACAAGTCCATTAGAAGCTGGTTGAGTTGACATCGCGTTTGGGTCCCACCCAGGCGTTTTTCCTAGTGAGACAGGCAAAGACAAAAAAAATATATGTAAACCTTTTTATTTTTTTATTTATATATATTTTTTATAATATTGATTAAATTTTATACTTTTGACTGTCCAACTAGGAAAGATTCCCGTTTTAGGACAGTCAAATTTACAGGTTTCAAGTTATCCAAGACAAATACAGATGGAACTGGCAAAGAAAGGATAAAAGTAGATTGAATGCCGTTGAAATGAGATCCCAGAGGCGTATGTGTGGTTAAACCATGTATGTTCGTGTGAGGCATGTGGAGATCCGCAAAGAGTGCAATGCTGATGTAAGCGTAATGAGTAAGATCAAGAAAGAGACGCTTAGATGTTTTGGGCATGTAGAGCGAATGAGCGAAGAAAGGAGTGTAAGGAGAATATACGATGCAAATGTGAATGGTAAAAGTCGGGGACGCCCGAGGAAGACATGGCAAGACCAAGTGAATCAGATACTTGAGTCGGGCCATGTCAAGAGTCACAATAATAGAAGAGTATGTATGAGACGATGTATGAATGTGAATGAGGCAAGAAGTGTGTGCCAAGACCGAGTTGTTTGGCGATCCGTCCTCTCTGCTTACCCCTGCGGAGAAACGGCGTGATGGTTAGTTAGTTTAAAATAATTATGTTATGAAGTAATGCGTACGATCGATTATTAATATGAGAGTATGGAATGTATCGGGAGCATCTCCTATCCTCTTCCTATTTTCCCCTTCCTCTCCCCTTCCTTTAACACCAAATTAATTTTAAGAAACTAAAACTTCATTTCTAATGCACTTTAACATAAGAAACTTCTATGGCTTGACTTCAGTTAACTTGTATATTTATATCTAACATCGTATATTATATAAAAGCCGTTTGTGTCTTACAAAATAAAAAAATAAAAAAAACGAAGATACATAAAAGATACATAAAAAGATACATAAAAAAGATAGATAAAGATACATAGAGGCGTTTGTGATAAATAATTATAATGTAGATTAAATAAGTAAGCATGAAATACCTTGATGAGTTCCAAATGCGTGAGAATAGAGTTGGCCAGTATCCACCGCCGGCCGCTGGCCTGCTCCGCCCAGTTGACCAGCGCCCTCAGCACGTTGCCGGCGCTAGCGGTCTCTCCCAGACCGCCCAGCCCCATCACTAGTGCCATTGCCGTGTCGAGATGGCTCATGTCGTCCACTTGGCTCTGGAAACAAATCCCACTCTCATTCAAAAACTCACAACAATATTAATAACATTCAAATCTCAAATAAAGGATACAAAACAGAAATAGAAAATATACTGATATAGGAAATAGATATGTAGTGGTACGCCAATACTTGATTCGAACGGCATTCTAGAAGTTTCGGCTTTTTCCAAACAAGCTTCTTGGATGTTCTTTTATTCTTTTTAATTTTGTTTAATATCTACATAGCAACCAAAATGTTCGAGAAGCTTCTTCACCTTATAAAAGTGACACCGTAAAGGATCTAGTCAGTCAGTCATCAATCCGCCGTCAGTTTACAAGGATCAACGAGTGATAATCCGCGCACCTTATTTGCGCGAAGGACAATATTCCCGGCTTCGCACGTATTCATCATGGACTCCATCGGGACATCATTATAGCGCCTTGGCCCCGGCCGCCGTCCCTGGCTAGCGCTACAACGGATCACAGCGCTCTGGTTCCAGCGCCTCTGACAAGCGCTACATCCACGCATCTAGACCACGCGGCATCCTCGCCGGTCTATACCATCTCCCGCACAACCGCTGACCAGGTCCACTGCACCTTTCGGCTACCCTGTTCAGCACTGGAGCACTTACGCTCTTCACCAGTTCCTGACAGTCAACGAGTCAACTTCCATGTTGCTACCATTATGTAGATGTATTATTGTGACAATTACAATACCCTTCTTTACAGTAAATTACAGAAACCTTCACTGGCTCAAGTGCCCTGAAAGAATCCAGTACAAACTGTGCTGGATGGTGTTTAAATCCATCAATGAAATGGCCCCACCCTACATCTCTGAACTATGCGTCCCGGAAAACACTGGTCTGAGGCAGTCAACTCTTAGATCAGCAAACATCAGCAACTGTAGGCAGACTGGTGGAACCTAAGCGCAAGCCAAATACTAAGTTTGGTGATCGCGCTTTCGGAGTATCTGGGCCGAAGGCTTGGAATAAACTCCCTCCGGAACTAAGATCCATAACAAGTCCAACAGAATTCAGGTCTAAACTAAAAACGTACCTTTTTAAGCTGTCATACCCTTAAATTAAATATTCCATTACTTAGAGAAAGTCCAATTATATCCAATTACGTCCTAAATCCTGTATCTAAATTTCGCCAATAAACAATTAATCAATGTTAATCTCAAGTGACCTACCAGGTAAGTATTGTACTGTATATTTTCTCCATATATAGTTAGTAATAACATAGATCTTTGTTGAAATGTATTATATATTTGTACAGCGCCCTTGAAGTGATTTTGCACAAAAACAGCGCTATACAAATCATCCAAATATTATTATTAATTATACTGTGGTTTCAGGCTACAATTCCGCTATAAATAGTTTAAACACCATTGGTAACTCTTATGCTATGTTAGCTAATGTTTTTAATATGCCTCTATTGAAGTATAAAGCTGTACTAATTAAACATATTAGCAGTGCATATTGTAACGAGGTCACTGCACACCAGGTTTGGTTATTGTTTCTTCATCTTTATGTCTTTCACTAACTTTGTACTAATGTTTTTCTTGTTTATTTATATAATCTTTATTTTCTTTTCTCTTTTTACGGGGTATCTGGGGGGTAAAGTGCGCTAACTTAGGGGAATTATTCTACATGATTTTAGAAGTAAAAAAGATAAGAAGTAACTTTTTTCGAAATTCCAATGTTCACAGACGTTATGTTTGATTTATGTCTTTATTGCAGCAAGCATTCTGAATTTGAGAGGCCGGTACGGGTACCGTCGCCCCTGGAACCATTTATTGGATAACCATTCATAGATCAACCCGAGCGGTACGCTTCGTTAGGTGACTTAGCAGGTGTGCCCGGATTCATGGGGTGAGGTTTGTCTAGGTCTCGTCGGTTGATGCTTCTGCCCTTTGAGAAAGACTGGTTGAGGGAGGCCTTTCGACCTCTACAGCATGATTTTCTGGACCCATCGCCACACAGCATCCCATAAGATGAAATAGGAAAACTGACACAGTGTGGAACTAATGTATAAACCGTGTTCGCCCAAAATGAGATTCTTACTTATAGGGGCCGTTCAAGTATTATGTAAGCACTATAGGGGGGCAGGGGGGTCTTTGCTTTGCTTATTTTTGATGACATGGGGGGGGTGGGGGGTCGAGATAGTGATTACGTCAGCACTGCTCAGCAGTAGTTATTTTTTTTTACACATTGTCTATGTTTGAAAACCGAATACATATTCGGGGATTCCCACAAATAATTAATACATTTAGGTACTTGCTTAAAAAACAGAATACATTAACAGAAAAATGCATATAGGTACCAATTTTTACGTAAGCATGGGAGGGGGGGGTAAGAGCTTTGCTTACTTTTGGTGACAAGGGGGAAGAGGGGGTAAATAATTGTAATAAATCTGCTTACGTAATACTTGAACGGCCCCTTACGTTTGTTACAAATCATTACTGATCCATCAATTTGTGTTAGATGTCAATGTCCGTGTGTCTGCGATACCAATATTAATTCAGGACTGAAAAGTTTAAGACTAACCTGAATATGCTTCTTGATGATATCATCCGCATCCGGCCCCAAGACTTTGAGGTTATCCGCACTGGGATTGCAGAGAAAAATGCCGACGGGTGATCGCGCCACGGCGCCTGTGGGGTCCTCGTTGTTGGAATACGACGACAAATTGATGGCTTCGTCATTGTCGTCGTACGCTCCGTCATGTGCGCCGGCGAGCGGGTCTTCCTTGACGTCGTCGCTGCATGAGGACGCTCCGGAGTCAGAGCCGCGATCCGATTCTGATTCTAACAGAGAAATATATTTATTATTTTAATTAACACATTCGCGGACATGCCAGCCATCATTGTACAAATCGTGTCACTTCGTTAAAGAAAAGACATCTTTAGACGGTATTTAAACAACCGTCCACATATCATTAACCCCTTCAGTAATCATTTAAAAATTAAAAATGGAAAAAAAACAGCTTTTTATATCAATGAATTTTATTTACTCAAAATATATATCCTCATATAAAAGCCATTTCGGGCCAAAAATGGGACTGAATATTGATGTTGTGGTGCATAGTGTGAAAAAATAATTAAAATTTTTCTTTAGTATACAAACGGACTGCAATCTTTAGAGCACAGGCGTCAGGTAGGAATGCTGTCCTTGTTCTATCGGTATTACAATGGAAGATGCTCTGAGGAACTAGCGTCATTGATCCCTTCGGCACCGGTGCGTAGTCGGGATACACGCCAAACGCGCGCCCATCATTTGTACACGGTTGACATTTGTCACATGAGAACGGGTCGCTTCTACGATTCGTTCTTAAGTTCAACAGCTCGGCTGTGGAACGAACTGCCGGCCTCTGTGTTTCCTCCCTCCTACAACATGGGACTCTTCAAGACCCATGTTCACTCCTTCCTCTCCACAAAAAGACCCTCCACACAGCATCCCCAAAGATGACATAGGCCCTGAGGGAAATTATTTTCTTCAGGGCCTCCTGTGTGGAGTTAATATAAAAAATAAAAAAAATTCTGACACACCGAATTCTGGCATAATAGCCGCCCGAGTATACTCGAGGGTGGTCCTTAAGAGGTTAAACAAATACCATAATAATAATATAATAGGACCACATTGAACATATTTTAGAAAAAGCTTATAAACAATTGGGATTTATTATAAGCCTTACAAAGCCTTTCGCTAAAGCACACACACTAATTCTGCTTTATATGTCATATGTAAGGCCTCAGTTATTTGGAATCCTCAATATCAAACATACATTGATCGTATTGAAAATATCCAATCCAAATTTATTAAACACCTATCGTATCGCTTTCGTTATTCGCTTAAACGTAGAAAAATTTCTGATGCCCTATTCTTATATAAAATCTTAAACAGTCTTGTTGATTCATCATATCTGCTAGAAAAGATTGCATTTCGTTGCCCTGAACACAACACCAGATCGAATGACTTATTTAGAACACCACACTGTAAAGCCAAATATGCGCAAAACTCTTATAGTAATAGGACGTATCTATAAAACTCACAATGCCTCTAGAGATGTACACATTTTCAAGTGTAACTTGAAAACATATAAAATGCAACTTACTAAACTGATTTGATAACTTCATTTTTTTATTTTGTGAAATAATCCTATCATCTTTATTTAATTTATTGTTTTTATTATAATCATGCAAAAACTATATTTTTTTTTTTTGAGATTTATTTATTTATTTTTATTTAAGGCGATGCCATACGTAGTAATGCAAAATCATGTGTTTTTGGTTTGAAAATTTGGTCGCCTAGAAATGTTTTAGATTCTTTAATTAAATACTGCGAGTAGAATACATCTTGGCCTTTGAAATAATCGAGTATTTTTTAGATAAGTCTTTTTATAAGCCCAGAAAAAAATAGTGTAAAGGCCTATGAAACCAGCTTTAAAGTTCAAAATCTCCTACTTACGAGCATATTTTCGGTTATGATTTTATTGTATAATGTGGCAAATTAAGTAATTTATAAATTGATCGAAAAAAATTAAAAATTTATGCCTGAACATCCACAAAATAAAATAAACTTTTTGGCCATGTTTTTGTCTTGCGTAAATCAAAACAGGCAGATGGTGTTAAGCGGGAATTTAAACCTTATCGCCATCTAGGTAAGGGTTGTTATTGATAGCGGCTCGATTCAAAATATTACACAACATAGTGCATCGCCTTAAGTACATAAAACAGGCATGGTGCCCAAGAATTTCCATACATGGATGTTTAAATACATAATAATAACAAAAATAGTAACAAAATGAATAAGCTAAATAAGCAGAAGTAAATAACAAATAAGAATGGGTAAAAGGTAAATACAAATATGTTCATAAACGATTTGTTATTCTCACACCTGTACTGGTGAGACACTGATTAGGTAGGTACAATGTTGCTTCTCTTTAAATAAAGGGCTTCATCACAATATCAGCTTAATATGAGGTAATACGTTTTTTTTAATTGTTTAAATAGGTCATTAAAAATGTCTATTTCATTATTAGAGCCATGTATAATGTTATAATTTCTTAATGTTCGCGGTACAGGGGAAAAATATCCTGTATTTGTTTGGTAGGCTTTAATATAGAAAATGTCTTTCATCCTCCTTGTTGATTTTCTTGGAATATTGATGTTAATTTGGGATAAAATGTTTGGTGTATCAACTGATGCATGTATAATTTTGTGTAGGAGCAGTACGTCAGAAAGTTTACGTCAGATATGAGCAGAATGCTACCTGCTCATTACATAATAATAATAATAATAATAAAAGTGAACTAGTTAGAATGAATGGATGGGGATTTCACCATTTACATGAAATTTCCCGCAATATTCCGCCGTTTCGGGAACATTGCCCAAAAATAAATTCCCCGAAATTTACCCATCACTGTGACCACTGGTCTCATTCTTTTAAACCTTTCGAAATCATCAAACTGTACATTTGCATTTGATGTGACTTCCTTCCGCAGGATTCTTTCTGCAGTATCAGATCTTGCAGAAAGAAAAGCAATTCCACCAACCTTCGTCGGATTCGTGATCATCATCATCCAAGTCGCTCTCGTCGCCGTCTTGCGTGGCGAGTGTCACGCCTGCCACGGCCGCCAGCTGCCGCTTAGCCGCCGCGCCCAGCGAGTTGCCGCCCAGCTCGGCGCGCACCGTCTTCGACCTACCCGCCAGCGCCGACAGCAGGGAAGGGAGCGCGCGCGGACCCATCTCGTCGAAGCTCAGGTTCAGATCCTGCGAAAAGATTGTTTTTAATTATCTACTTTTTCCCAGGTTGTTCATCCCACAACTATCAAGTCTAATTAGTGACGTAAAATGTACGTTTCTAATTTTCTCACATTAAATAAATCAAAACCAAAATTTCCTCTGAAATCATAAGATTTGTAAGTAACTACTAACTTAATTATAATCAATTTTTTAAATTCAAATAAGAAATTATACAATTGGTCCAAAGAAACGTCACTATCTCAATGATAATTCTTTTTCAAACTTCCTTAAGGCAGGTAATATTAAAATAAGTCCAAATAGCCAACTTGACAAAGTAAAGCTCGCTTGTATAGTATAGTGGATGCAGCAGATTTCCTGAATACACAAACAAATTCCAAACGGTCGAGATAAAACTAAAGTTCGCTATGGTCAGTCAATAATCGAGTAATATAATTAACTAGCTGTCGTCTACCCGGCGTTGCTGGGAGTTATCCTTAAGAGATAGACGTACACCACCCTGGACTTTTCTGTACGCCTTTTGAAGATATACAATTCCATAGTACATTATTTGGACGTATCTCATAAGGTTTAGCCAGCGTTAGCAATGTAAACAAACAATTGATTACAAAATAATTACTTTTCTCTACACTCTGTAAAGCCCACACCTTACACACTTTAGATTGATTCAGGGTCGTCACTCACCTCTAACTCTTCCAGACATCCGATAGCGTCCAATATAGCAATAGCTCCTCTGGTCTTCAACAGACAATCACCGAGATTGAGGTTAGCCAGGTGAGGCAGGGCCGGCAGCGTATCGGCGAGGACCTGCGCACCGCGCGGGCCAACAGTGTTGTCGTTGAGGTCGAGCCACGTGAGGCGCGGGCAGCCCTGAGCCAGGGCCGCGCACAACGCAGTCACGCCGGGCAGGTAGACGCCGTTTTGCGGTATTCGAAGCACGCGAAGTTTGGGGAGATTCTGGAATAGAGAACAAATTTCAAGGAATATGTTTTTTGTATTTTTATGTAAATACCTAACACAATTCACAACTGTCCAGCTTCAGTCGGTAAAACTATGGTTTCCTCAATTGGGATGTTGTAAGGCTGAAGGCAGTGGGGAGGAAAGGTGGGGAAGTACCTGGCTATTCAGATATGGTCATTAAACACAGGGCCAATCCTGTGCAGGCGCAATTGGAGCAGTCAACGCCGGATGCTGACTTGCCGAGGTGCCAAAATAAGATGCTCTCGAAATACATGTTTAAGAATGTAAATTTTAGACTTCCAAAAAAAAATTTGTCGGAAACCAAAAAAAATCTCTATTTTAAAGAATTTTAAAATTTTTAATGAATTATGATAGATGTTAAAGAGGAAAAAGCTTTGCTGCTTTTCGTGGGTTATGCCTAAATACTATAAAGAATAAGTTTTAGATGTTTTGTAAAGTGTCCTTAATGTCATAGAAATAAGTTGTTAAAACGTTTTTTACTAGATATGTTAAAATGTAACTAAACAAAAACTCTCGACAAGTGAGCTCTGGCATCGTGAAAGATACCTGTATGATGGTGGACAGGGCCTGCGCGCCGACATTCTCCAGGCGATTGCGCCCCATCTCCAGCACCTCGAGATGAACAGGCATGGGCTGCAAAGCTTCCACCAGCAGTTTGGCCCCCGTGATGCCAATGCCGTTGTTGTTGAGACGCAGCTCCTAAAATACAACACAATTATACTATGAATTGAGATGGAGTAGAACATCATTCCCGCTTGGGTAAGATTCCCTAGAACACTTTGCACACTACATACTCAGTTATTAAATCACTTGACATAATAGCGAGTGGGTTAAGTCAACAACACGTCACTCTTAAAACTAACCAGGGCAAGTCTCCTTCGACGGAAGCAATCTTCCGAACAGACCTTCCATTGATATGCTTGGTGTAACTATAAGTGACCAGCTCAGGTACGGGGGCTCCATCGAAGCCAGAGTAAAGTTGGCCTCTCAGAAGCTGGGCGTACTGTACAGGGCCCGCAGATACTTTAATAGTACACAACTGCTGACCCTGTACAAAACGCAAGTGCGCCCTACTGTCGAATTTGGCAGCCATCTCTGGTCCGGAGCCCCTAAATACCTGAAAAAAACCCTTGACTCTGTGCAAAAACGGGCGGTCCGTTTGATAGATTCCCCAATCTTAACAAACGGACTGCAATCTTTAGAGCACAGGCGTCAGGTAGGTATGCTGTCCTTGTTCTATCGGTATTACAATGGAAGGTGCTCTTAGGAACTAGCGTCATTGATCCCTTCGGCACCGATGCGTAGTCGGGATACACGCCAAACGCGCGCCCAACATTTGTACACGGTTGACATTTGTCACATGAGAACGGGTCGCTTCTACGATTCGTTCTTAAGTTCAACAGCTCGGCTGTGGAACGAACTGCCGGCCTCTGTGTTTCCTCCCTCCTACAACATGGGACTCTTCAAGACCCATGTTCACTCCTTCCTCTCCACAAAAAGACCTTCCACACAGCATCCCCAAAGATGACATAGGCCCTGAGGGAAATTATTTTCTTCAGGGCCTCCTGTGTGGAGTTAATATAAAAAAAAGGGCAAATTTCCAGGATGGCTGGCCACGCTTAAAACAAATAAATAAAACTGTTTGATTTCGGGGTGATGAAAAACACGGCCTTCAAAATTACAACCATTTACAATAATTTCTGTCCATGAAATTTTGTTACATTGGTATTCCTGCTCGAGTAATTTCACGATTACGAAACCCTTGCTCAAAAATAATATGAATATTTGGGAATCTTGTTGTCACTCGCGAGACTTGCTAATGACTGACTGACTGACTGCTTGCTGCGTCGGGCCTATTTATATTGTCCAGCCGATGGCGGTAGTAACTATGCGAGACCGCTGGTAAACTGGAGGTTGGTCGTTCAAACTGGATACCTCTGGTAGTTTCGATGGCGCTGGAATTATGCCCAGGTAATTGTCTAGACCCTTCTAGCAAATGCGCGAAATGTACCTAGTCAACTCACAACGTGTTGACGTAGGTAGTTCTCTCAGCGGCAAGTACTCGTAGGCCGCAGGTAGGAACGTTTCGCATTGCGTCTGGAGTGTTCTAGATAAACATCGTAGCATCGCTACAAATACGAAACATCGGCGTCGGTGCCGGATTAAGTAACTTATTATATGACGTGTTATCCACCACAAGCAAAGATTTCAGCTCCAAGTTAGGGGTTAGTTTCGTTTGAAACCGCTTCTCATAATTGTTGAAATTCACATCATCACGATAATCACCTTAATGACAATCCAACAACATTCATTCATTTGACGGCTGGCATAGTCCAGTGGTAACGCATTGGACTGCCATTCCGAAGGTCGCGGGTTCGAACCCGGCGTGCGCAAATAAATTTTATTTGATTACTTTGTGTTATTTCACAATTAATTAATTAAAATAATATATAGTATATTTGCGGCACGTTCCAGAGTGGAAGATACTACCAGTATCGCCCTGGTGTAAGACCACTATTCAGAATTGAAACGTTGCTCCAAATGGCTTTAGCCGTGTTTAGTGACTAGATCTGAATAGCCAGGTACTTCCCCACCTTCCTCTTTCCCTTCCCCACTTACCTTCAGCCTCACAACATCCCCCAATTGGGGATGCCATAGTCTCACTGGCTCCAGACGGGAGCAGTTGGGACTCTTGTGAGGTATTCACTATAAAAAAAAAAAAAAATTCTATTATTCAGTGGAAACGGATTAAATTAATAATAATAATAATAATAACAGATACCTGTTTTCTGCTTTGATATGAACATCAACAGAGCATTAGGAATGAAGCCAGACAAACTCCCTGCGTGAACGACTATGAGACAATGCGTTTGAATCTAATATCTTGCGTCTCCTGTCTTTTTATGTGTTTTTCCATTTACAACCAATCTGTCTTATTACCTTCTTTAAATGACTTACAAAACCACAAATATTTAAATCTTTTTTTAACACTTGGTGATTGTATTTTATGTGGAAGTTGTGTATTTCTTGTCGAATTACACATTTGTCGAAATCGTCAAGATTGGTTTTCATATGTAAAAGTCTCGACACTTCTGATACATTCTCAAAAAAGTATTTTTTTAACTGTGTCAAATTTTAAGGGTTTAAATGTTGCATTATTTTAGTTTGACGGCCGGCATAGTCCAGTGGTAACGCATTGGACTGCCATTCCGAAGGTCGCGGGTTCGAACCCGGCGTGCGCAAATAAATTTTATTTGATTAATTTGTGTTATTTCACAATTAATTAATTAAAATAATATATAGTATATTTGCGGCACGTTCCAGAGTGGAAGATACTACCAGTATCGCCCTGGTGTAAGACCACCATTCAGAATTGAAACGTTGCTCCAAATGGCTTTAGCCGTGTTTAGTGACTAGATCTGAATAGCCAGGTACTTCCCCACCTTCCTCTTTCCCTTCCCCACTTACCTTCAGCCTCACAACATCCCCCAATTGGGGATGCCATAGTCTCACTGGCTCCAGACGGGAGCAGTTGGGACTCTTGTGAGGTATTCACTATAAAAAAAATATTAAAAAAAAGTAATGACTTCTTTGGTTTGACATTCCAAAGGAAAACCACGTCCAAGTTTAGCCATGTTATCAAGTAACGAAAAATGTAACTTCGCAAACTTCCTGTAGTTTCGGTCCAAATGTAGCCGTTGGGGCAAGGTTTGAACAGGTGCACTGCCTAAACATTATCGAACGCTATCGTCCAGCAAATGATGTGCCCCGAAAGGACACTCACGCACTCAAGCGTGGTTTTAAGACACGGCCTCCGTAAAAGTATTAGTAAGAGATCTCATAATCGTGAAACTACTCTACCATACTAGGGCTAAAAGAGACGTTATTACCATTCAATCTGGCGTACTAGGTAGACACTAGTTTGTGGAACTCTGGAAACATAAACACCGCCACAAAGTACTAAATAAATTCAATTTTCTGCCATCGAAAGGAATGTCACAGTCAATATGCTACACTAGCTCCTTCAGCGACCAGAGTTGTTGATATTGCCACTATTTCACTGGAGTTGCATGTATTATCAATTTTATAGGGTATTTTCTTATAGTAATGTGCCACTATCTAATGTAGCCATTGCCATAGTATAGTGTGCGTCCGTTTGCTAAGATTACAGCATCCAAAATGCAGTGTAGTTACATTTACAAGATCCAAAGATACATTTCTATTCCCATATCACATTAATAAAAATATATTAACAAGCAAAAACGAGATTCGTGACCTTGGGGTGATCTTCGAAGCAAATCTCTCTTTCAAATCCCACATATCTGACATTGTCTCCCGCGCCAACAAAATGCTTGGATTTGTTCTTCGTAATGCGAGATCATTTATTAATGGAATTGCAATACGGAGAACATATGAAGCACTTGTCCGCAGCATCCTGGAATACAGCTCCATTATTTGGGCCCCTTCTGAACAAAACCATATCTTAGAAATAGAAAAAGTACAAAAAAGGTTTATGCGTAACCTGTATATGAGGGAATATAC
Organism: Hesperophylax consimilis; assembly: GCF_061612785.1. NCBI lineage: Eukaryota > Metazoa > Arthropoda > Insecta > Trichoptera > Limnephilidae > Hesperophylax > Hesperophylax consimilis. Next base: position 27,005,535 of record NC_142852.1, on the reverse strand, counting down.
ATACTATCCATTCCTGTATCCATCCTTGTTCTTAACAGGAATGCTCGATTTCAATACATTAGAAGCCCGCAGTTAAATATATTTAGGCAAACACTTTTTGAAGTAAATCTCTGGTACAATACACAATCCACCTATGTTGAAAGAGGTTAACTAACAATTATACTCGAGGGAGATCCCATGCACTCTTATATGCTCCGAAAGCGAGGACTTCTGCCTATCAGAACGCGCCAATAAACAGAGCGACTCAACTGCTTAAAACGATTCTGCATTAGCCATCGACATTTTCAATGTCACCTACAGACAATTCAGTAACTATCTTTTAACACATGTCACAAAATAGTAAAACTGCCTCTGTAAACTTTTTAATTTTTAATTTTTAATCTTCTCCATGATATATAACCGTTTTATGGAGAACATGAAAAAATAAATAAAAAAATTTAAAAAATTGGCGCAACAACCTAGTGTAAGCGTTTGTGGCCAGCCGAGATCCATTAACAGTTCCTTCGTATAAAGTTGCAGGCAAATATAAATATTACAACCTACACCATGTGGCCTTAGCATTACAAATTTTGGGAAATTATTGGTGGTTATGTAAAGTTTCCCCACTGTTTGTATCGTTTAAATTTGACTAAAGGCCTGTTCGGGCATATATACCGATGGATATTTACTGGATATGGACAATTATTCCCTACCTTCCCATCCTTGTAACCTTGTCACCAGGAGACAAAAGGTTCACCAGTACAGTTTCTACACCGCCTCTGTAAGGGTTGCTCTCCGAGTGCAGTGCAATTCGCCGTGGAGTTTCTTTACGTGCTGACAGAAAGAGGAGCGTTGAGGACACCAGGACAAAGATATAACTTTCATTATTCTAGTGGCATCCTCTTATAGATCCCTTTCGCTATTCAATATTTTAGGAAGAAACTCTTAGGAAGAAATATATCCCGTTATTTCCAAGAGCTACGAAACAAGGCCATTAAAGTGAGACGTTTCAGAATTAATAATTTGGATGATTCACTGGATTTTTCACCCTATGACTATTACATACCTACAAGTACCTGTCATTATCCGACTGTACCCACGTTTGTGTGACATTTACAACAATACACGTAACTGTCAAATCAGTTTATTGACGAAGCCGGTTTGATGAACATCTCTTTATGATCATTGCTTTTATTGATATCAACTCGGGGTAGAATACTGTGCAGTGAATACATTCAGTTCCCTCAGTGTGTTTCTTACCCAACCCAGATGTTGTGGAAGTTGCGTGTGAAATAAATCATCTCCTGTGAGTGAAACCAACCAGCAACATCGTTGACGAACATCAAAGGGGTAAGTCGGATTCCTTCCTTACTCCCTATTCACCCTCTCTAACCATCGTTGTGTCAACTTCAAGTTCACAATTAATTCTACAGTCCATTCTTGATTCGCCTTGTGATTACACTTTGTGTATTATGGAACTCAGCTTAAACATATCTAGGGGTGGCGAATGAATTATATTAATTTGTTCATTTATTAGATTAGCTTTAGGACTATTAGAATTCGGCAGCAGGACCAGCCAAGGCAGATTACACGACCACGAGGAGTGGTGGAGTCTCGTTCATCTGCCATAGAAGTGGGGAGACATTATCCTCAGCCATCAGGCAACGAGTCAAGAAGAAGAAACAAAAGAATTCACCTGCAGGAAGGTGCAGACGGAACTCTTCAGCAGGTCAGCCAGACCGCCAACTCCGATGGGGCCGAAGGCGTTGTCACTCAGGTCCAACACGGTCAGCTGGATCTTGGCAGACATCATACCGGCGCCCAACGAACACTAAAACATACAACGGACACAAATTCACTTTCATATTCAAGCGACAACTGTACCGGTTGGCAGAAATTGCTACCTGACAATAATATTTAATTGCATAAAACCAAACTCTCTTGCAAGGTTTTCCAAGGGACCAGAAAAAATATTTGCTGGAGAAATGAAGTCATATTTTAATTTCAATTTTCAACGGCGTGAAAAGCAAAACTATTTTTTTATATGCAGATATTTAAAGGTCGTATAGTGCCATAAAAATTGTCAGACTAAGGGGGTATTTCACTATGTCGGGCTAAATATCTGACTAGCTATCCGTTGGCTGGCTTTAAAGATCAGAATAACTTCGTTATTCAACGGCGACCGTTTCACCATTGTTTCCGAGCTTCCAGATAGATAACACTCGAAATAGTCTGGCAACATCGCAAAATGTTTGCAGTTACTCCATCTACTGCCACGGCTGTCATGCGTCACAGTCCGCACACCGCGAAGTGTGCATTTGTTTGGTTATGTTATGTTGATTATCAGGTCATTTTAGATAGATTCGTGTCGAATTAATACATTGTTTCTTATTTTGAACACAATCAAATAATTCAGGATGGATCATACAAGCATTCAAATTCATTCAACAAAATTCGACTCACTTCTCAGCTGTCAAACTCGGAATGTTTTGACGTCATCTTTGATTCGAGGAATAGCGCCTAACGTCTGGTTAGAGCACTGATTAGTCAAATCGAACTTTAACCCGAGCGTTAGCGTTATTCAGATATAGTGAAAACGAAAAAATGACTAATCAGCGGATTAGTGCTTAGTCAGAATATAATCAGAGATAGTGAAATACCCCCTTAATAATAATAATATTTGGATGATTTGTATAGCTCCGTTTTTGTGCAAAATCACCTCAAGGGCGCTGTACAAACATATAATACACTTCTACAATGATCTATGTTATTACTAACTATATATGGAGATAATATACAGTACAATACTTACCTGGTAGGTCACATGAGATTAACACTTAATTAACATTAACTAATTGTTTATTAGCGAAATTTAGATACAGGATTTAGGACTTAATTGGAAAATTGGATAAACTGGACTTTCTCTCGGGAATGGTATATTTAATTTAAGGGTATGACAGCTTAAAAAGGTGAGTTTTTCGTTTAGGCCTGAATTCTGTTGGACTTGTTATGGATCTTGGTTCCGGAGGGAGTTTATTCCAAGCCTTCGGCCCAGATACTCCGAAAGCGCGATCACTTAAACACTATTAATAACGAAATGAATGCAGGAGTGACACAAGGATCTGTGCTGTCACCGACGCTGTTTTTGTTGCATAACAACGATCTCGTTGAATGCTACAAATTGTTTAATGCCCTTCCGGATAAAATTAAAACTGAAAAAAATTACAAAACTTTCAAATCACAAATCAAACAACTTTTAGATAAACCCAACGGTAATCACAAGTTTCAATTTCATTGGATACATTTTTCAAATAATTGTTTATATGAACTCATTTGTAATTTTTATTGATTAAATTTTCCTAAATTCACGTTATGAATTTGGGAAAATTGATTAATGATTAATAAAAAAAATATATAAACAAGATTTAATCTTAAAAAAAAAAAAAAAAACTACATATATTTTCTTTACAAATCCTCTAAAGTTATATTATGCGCTTCCTAATATGCGTTTATTGTTGTTGCATTTTATTAAGTACCCATTTCATACAAGATTGCCAGCTCGGTCTTTGAACAATTTACAACCAGTACTGTACCTACCTTCTATTATTTCGTACCTAATAAGTACATTTTTATTTTTATATCTTATTTTTTCCAAGTTTAATAACTATTATATTATTTAAGTTATATTTTTTAGTTTGTAATTAAATTTCTTATTTTCTTAATTATATTGTGTTATTAAATTTATCATCTAGTTTTATAACTATTTGTTAATTTTTAGCTACATCAACTAGTGAAATTTTACAACCTATAAACCATAATGACTCCCAACACTCCCCAACTAAAACACGAGAAATAATTTCTCAATTGAGTTGGGCAGTTTTTCGTTAAAAATTTCTAATTTTTTCGCAATCAGCTTCGAAATATCTACATTTATAAATTATTGAAATGTGTTTATATATTCAATAAAAAAAAATAATAATAAAAAAAATTGCTGATAACAGCACCGTTCACAAGGATTATCTTTTTGACAAGCCCACTTTTTACGTCCGAACAGCTTGGGAAGTTACGATACAAAAAGTTGACCACCACCTCGATGTGACTGGGGTAATGCCAACCTAGTCAATTTTAATGTCTCAAAATCAATGACTGTCTGTTGCAATTGTATCATACTTAGGGGGTATTTCACTATCTCTGATTATGTTCTGACTAAGCACTAATCCGCGGATTAGTCATTTTTTCGTTTTCACTATATCTGAATAACGCTAACGCTCGGGTTAAAGTTCGATTTGACTAATCAGTGCTCGAACCTCACGTTAGGCGCTATTCCTCGAATCAAAGATGGCGTCAAAACATTCCGAGTTTGACAGCGGAGAAGTGAGTCGAATTTTGTTGAATGAATTTGAATGCTTGTATGATCCATCCTGAATTATTTGATTGTGTTCAAAATAAGAAACAATGTATTAATTCGACACGAATCTATCTAAAATGACCTGATAATCAACATAACATAACCAAAAAAATGCACACTTTGCGGTGTGCGGACTATGACGCACGACAGCCGTGGCAGTAGATGGAGTAACTGCAAACATTTTGCGATGTTGCCAGACTATTTCGAGTGTTATCTATCCGGAAGCTCGGAAACAATGGTGAAACGGTCGCCGTTGAATAACGAAGTTATTCTGATCTTTAAAGCCAGCTAACGGATAGCTAGTCAGATATTTAGCCCGACATAGTGAAATACCCCCTTAGTATGATACAGTTAAAAGTGACCGAGGGGGATAGGGTCCCATTAGCTCAGTTGGTAGAGCAGTGTCCCGGAAAGACAAGGGTCCTGGGTTCAAGTCCTAGATGTGACCGTATCCTTTTCTGATTTTTCTGTTTCAGATTTTCGTTTAGAAATCACTAATATTGTCTTCAATATTTTTTTTTATAAAAAGATAGTTTACCAAAGCCTGGGGTATCTCCGTCTTCATGCGCCCGGTGAACAGGTCTGCCCAGTGCGCGTGAGTGAGTTCCGGACGGAGCGCCAGGGCGTCCCCCAGTGCGCCGGCTGCCTCCACGCCCAGTGAATTGCCGGACAGGTTTAGGGACCGCAGATCCCCCTCCGGACAGCTCTGGATGGCGGATACTAAATCACGCACTGTAATGAGAAAATGTTAATTAAGACAATCATTCCCAGGTTACACACATCAGCAGGGGTATGCAGTCCGTGAAGGTAGAAAAGCTGTGCCTACCCTAAAAAAAAAACGAATTGTAACAAGTTAAATATAGTGAAAGTTTAATAGGTGTATTTTATTTTAAACTAGCTGACGTGTTTCCGGCATTGCTTGGAGACTTGGTTGAATGAACAGTGTGGGGTAAAGTTTTGAAGTTGTTAAATTCTAGTATACCTGGAAACTGATATTTTATTATAAGAAGTATTTGTTTCACTTGTGTTATATCTTCCATCGGGCGTCCTCGACATCTTCAAACATTCACTGTCATTGTCCTCAAACCTCTGTCTTCATGGACTTTCTCAAATAATTATTAGATTTGTATCTTTTTTACCATTCACTTTGTGTAATATCTTGAAAGCCACATATTTACTGATAAAAAAACTATATTATATCGACTATAATTCTACTCCATATCTTATTCCAGTGCAGAAATAATAGTTAAATATTCCTGGTGCGTACCCGACTTTTTGTACCACTCACTACCGTATACACATTCTTACTTTAGAAAATCTACATTATATCTGTTGGTACCTAGCATCGTTATACCTTTTTATATTTCCGATTTTATGTCTGGGTTAAATCTTCCCCACAGGAAAAACTAAACCCTTCCACACACTTTTCCACAAATGATCATCTAGTCAATCAACATTGTGCAAGTGCATTATATAAGCATAATAAATACAAAACAATACAAGAACAACACGTCAACTCACCAGAGATCAAATGGGAAAATAATTCACCAACTCCAGATATTTTCATATCAGAGGGTTCGGCTTGGTAGAACTTCTAACAGGGCCTATAAATCCTACTGATCCCTCAACATAAATATTTAAAAAATCTTTCATTATCCTACATGTATTTAAAATGACTGATTTTTGCATTTTTATAAATACATTTTTTGATAGATCTAATACCCCTAAATTTTGAATGAGAGAGCTAGGTATAATGCCAGTAGCCGAAATAACAAATGGTAATATTTTTATAGTCTGAGAATGCCAAATTCTTTTTATTTCATTTCCTAAATCTGTGTATTTTCTTATTTTTTCATTAACAGATTTTTGAATATTACAGGAATTTGGAATAGCGACATCAATGATAAGAAGTTATTTTTTTAATTTTGTCATGTAAAACTATATCTTTATTTATACCTTTCCTGATTTCCTTGATGAATATTATTGTTGCCCACCGACCCAATTCCTACCTTTCCTATGCGGACTTAGTGTAACTTCAGTTCAGTTCGAAAAATCGTACTGTCAACACCTAAGCTGTGTCCGATTACGGAGCCATTTTTTCGACCGTGTCGTAACTTGTAAAGCCATCGTGAGCTCGCGCATTTTGGTGAAAATTAGTGCATTGTGTTTGAAGGGAAGAGAAAAAAACGCAGAAGAAGAGCAGAAAGGTAATTCGGCATGTGGTTATCGTGGTGTATAAATGAAAAGATCTCTCACTCAGGTATAGCGTTTATTGATAAGTTGAAAGCTGATTTTACAATCAAATTATTTCACGTTTATTATGCACAAATACTAAGAATGCTCGCGAAACTAGGTCGTAGTACTCGTAGGTAGGTGCAGCCGACGATAGTAAATACTGAACACTAATAATATGCTGGCTGCGTCGGGCTTATTTATATTGTTTGGTCGGTGGCAACAGCAGGTAGTTAAACGGCAACTAAATCGAGACCACTCGCTCGGACTGGCCCTTTCCCGAAGTTTCGACGGCGTGGCAATTATGCCTAGGCCGTAGACTCAAACCTTCTGGCGAGTTCTTGTAATGTGTAAGACCGACTTGCGATATTATTGTTGTCGTTAGACAAGTAGGTGCTTGTAGTACGTAGATTTTTTTTTTTTTTTTTTTTTTTATGTAATACCGCACAAGAGTCCCAACTGCTCCCGTCTGGAGCCAGTGAGACTATGGCATCCCCAATCGGGGTATGTTGTGAGGCTGAGGGTATTGGGGAGGGGAGGGAGATGGGGAAGAGGAAGGTGGGGAAGTACCTGGCTATTCAGATCTGGTCACCAAACACGGCTAAAGCCATTTCAAGCAACGTTTCAATTCTGAATGGTGGTCTTACACCAGGGCGATACTGAGAGTATCTTCCACTCTGGAACGTGCCGCAAATATACTATATATTATTTTAAATTAATTAATTGTGAAATAACACAAATTAATCAAATAAAATTTATTTGCGCACGCCGGGTTCGAACCCGCGACCTTCGGATCTGTAGTCAAAAGCGTATACCACTAGACCACGCCGGCCGTCAAAATTACTTTGTTTACGATGCGATTTGGACTGCAGGTACATAATTCGGGAGTAGGTACTAAGTAGGTCGAGCGGTTTATTATTAATTAGTTAATCTAGATTTTTCTCGACGCTACAGGCATATCCGAAATGCCAATCTTCTTGTATTCGATGGTGCCTGAGTCCGTCTACAACAATATCATTAATTCGACTCTGTATCTCATTCCCGTACAGAGATAATGACTTCTTCTATAATTCAAACTCTCTCTAAACACTACTGGCACTAATAAGAACAAATTTTAAAATTTTCAGTGAAATTAGTCCAGTAGTTTTGGAATCTATAATATCTAATGGAGAAATCGATTTAACTCTTGACAGGCCAAGATGCCAAATAAAACGTCTGTAACTAACTGGGTCTTTCGACAACTCCGTGATTTTTTTGTCTTATGGGCTTTTAAACTATACAAATCCCAATTATTCAGTCAAGTTTTCGACCGGTCAGTGGCCGAGTTGACATCGTGCTTGGGTCCCACTCAGGCGTAGTGTGTTCAATTCCTCGGCTGGCTAAGTCCTCCATCACAACACAAGCAACATTTTCAGCTTACTGTGGTGGTAGTAGGAGATTTTCAAATATTGTCAGGTTATTCGTAACCCGGGAATGTTTGTCTTTCTTTTAAAGAAAAAATATATAATAGTAACTTATGTATTTGCGCAGGAATACGTAAAATACTAAAATGATATATCAAGTATTGGCTAATAATTTAATTTATTTCCTTTTTAGACCTATCCATATTCCGACGTGATCCTATACCACATATTAGGATGCTAAAATTGCTAAACAAAGCCACGATTACATCAAACAAGGTCATTTAAACCTCTCCAGAATTGCATCATGTAATTACCTTATTCAGATTTAACCAGCATTTTCCATGAAGTTTGCTGACGACAAAGCTGTGGAAATTATATGAAGCCCTTGCAGGAGAATTTGAATAACTTCTAGTGCTGTGGCAATAATAATTGACATTTAAATTTGTTTTTCTTTAAATAATATTTATAAGATGTCGTTAAGTCACCTACTAACCTACACACACCTAATTTGCGCTCCCATGTAAAAATGTCTATTCATTCAAAAGTAGATTTTACTTTTAAGAACTAAATGGTGATATTATAATGCGAGATGCCTATATACTGTCAGATTGATTTATTGACGAATCACAGTCAGCTTTACCCCCTTCGGTCTTCAACAGTTGATTTTACCCCTCATCTTTAATTTCTAGTCTATATATTCATGTCTGTGGGAGAAGTGAAGTTTTAAAACCATGTCATTACATAGATCTGTAAATTCCTTTCGAAGTATATAGAAGAAGTGCTTCCGTAAAATTCATTGCATTGGTTGCAAAAGGATTTCGAATCCAATCGTGTTGTTCCGTTTTAACGGAATAAAAATACAGATCAAATTTGTGCTGAAGCATACTTAAATGTTGTTGGGCCAGATCCAAAATTAATTGTTTGTTTTCAATTGTACTTTGGTTTGTCTTTTGGTACATTTCCAAACATCCTTTTTGCAACTCTTTCTGCCAAAGTTAAATTTTTTTTCAACCCTTGTAATTTGTATTTTACATTTTAAGTTCATTCAAATGCTGGAATATATCAGCCATGTAGCAAGTTTGATTAATCAGTAATCATCATCGAGGCGCTGATATAATTCGTCCATATTTTGATTTAAAAGAAACTCGCGCACCTCGTGACGAACCTCAAACAATCTAGCCAAAACTTTGCCTCGGGATAGCCAACGAATTTCAATATAAAACACAATTATATAATTATATCATATTCGGCTTCCATTTCAGCACAGAATATTCCAAAGATTCTATACTACATTTTTAAAAATAGACAATATTATGAAAAATAATTTGTCATTGTGTATTAAATACATAATGGAATATTGTAAAATGTCAAATACATTGAATTTGACCGCGGCACACCTGTAACCGGCTTACGGCACACGAGTGTGCCACGGCACACCGGTTGCAGAGCACTGACCTGCAGTACGCTTCAACAGCGTGGAATCCACATTTGAAGGAATATTCTGAAGGTGTAGACTTAATTTATATTGCAGTGAAACTCGCTTAAGGCGATGCACTACGTTGTGTAATATTTTAAATTGAGCCGCTATCAATAACAACCCTTACGTAGATGGCGATAAGGTTTAATTTCCCAGTTAACACCATCCGCCTGTTTTGATTTATGCAAGAAAAAACAAGGCCAAAACGTGCCTTTTATTTTATTTTGTGGATGTTCAGGCACAAATATTTAAATGTTTTTCAATCATTTTATAAATAACTTAATTTGCCACATTTTACAATAAAACCATAACCGAAAATAGGTTCGTAAGTAGGAGATTTTGAACTTTGAAGCAGTTTTCATAGGCCTTTACATTATTTTTTTCTGGGCTTAAAAAAAGACTTATCTAAAAAATACTCGATTATTTCAAAGGCCAAGATGTATTCTACTCGCAGTATTTAATTAAACCATCTGAAACATTTCTAGGCGACCAAATTTTCAAACCAAAAACACATGTTTTTGCATTACTACGTATGGCATCGCCTTAAGAAGTTTTGTTTTCAGTCCCTACAAATTCTGTAGAAACTGCAAAAAACACGATTTTTTCCCATATAAGGTTAAAAAATTCGACAGTAAATCCATCTTAAACAATAACTAGTGGCGAAATATAAATGTCCCCTTTTTCCTAAAATATTTTGAATTAATATTATCCGTGAAATTTAATAAATATGTGTAAAATACTAGAATAGTGTAATCATTGGTCTCAAATTTTGACTTTTTCTAGGTAAGACGAAGGGCATTTTGAGAAACATTGGTCCGACGGCAGCCCTTTCTCCCAGGAAACAGAAGACACAGATATTTTGGGGACCAGGAGGCAGCTGCGATATGTCAAAGGCAACTATTATAATTCTTTAAACGCTGAAATCCCAATTATTCAGTCAATTTATAATGGTAACTTATGTATTTGCGCAGGAATATGTAAAATACTAAAACGATATGTCAAGTATTTAAGCTAATATAAGGATAGTAATTTTGGGTACTAAGTACGGTAAATTTTGGATAGGGCCTGACACGCTTATTACGAATAATTTTTAGAAAAAAACTTTATATTCGCCTTAATTACAATAAAAGAAAACTTTTTGCATTTCGGGCGGCGGAAAATTATGCATTTTGATTTTCAATTGCGTAAAACCAAAATTCACTCCGCGAATCGATGTGGCGACATTAGGAACGCACTGTTATGTTGGTATCACTGATGCATTAACAAGAGCTAAATACGACCGTTGCTATCTTCGTGGGATACCTAGGTTTGTGTAACATGGTTTGTGATACAAAGGAAAGTGCCCCTTAATAACGCCTGCTCGCGTCAAGGCAAGAAAAACATCCCAGTTTTCAACTAGTTTACCGGCTACGCTAGGTTTGTGTAACATGGTTTGTGATACAAATCCATTTGTCTTCCACGAAGTTAGCCATAGTCGTATCTACGCAATGTATCAGGGATACCAACATAACAGTGACGTACCTAATGGCAGCTGATTGCCGCCGCATCGATTCGCGAAGTAAATTTTGGTTAACGCAATTGAAAATTTAAATTCATAATTTTCCGCCGCCCGAAATGCAAAAAGTTTTCTTTTATAGTAATTAAGGCGAATATAAAGTTTTTTTCTAAAAAATATTCGTAATAAGCGTGTCAGGCCCTATCCAAAAATTACCCTAAGTACTCCCACATTTGGCTGCGGGATAGTTAAGTCAGGGGGGTTTAAGAAAACTCTCCCACGACATAAATAGTTATTTCTAGTAGTAATTAAGTGAAACCGAGTGCTATTTATGATTTATTTGCGTATCAAGCATGCAGCGGAATTTGATAAGTTTATCAAAAACCAGCACTTTCATCTCAAAGGTATTTAGCGAACTTTACAAACAAGTCTTAGACAGCGAAGGTTAACAAAATTCTCAATTTTGGAGCGTTAATTCCAGTAGAAAACATGTATTTTCATGCTACACGATACAAATTCAAACAAAATCATTGTTCATCGACGACAGTCAAAACAAAACATATAAAATGATAAACAAAATAAAAAATATGCGCTCTAATTTGACGTCTTGTCATTCAACATAACCTCAAACGAAAACATTTGTTTATCTCATCAAATATGTATAGATCTTAATGATCGATCGATGTTTATTGAATATTGTGTTAATTTCTGCAAGAATGCATACAATTAAATTAATTAATTGGCTTTTTATTTCAATATAATTAACGGTTTTTACAATACAAACATGCATGACATACCGTCCTCGGCTGTGTTCATGGAGAGTGATTTTCCAGAAAAGTCTACGCCAGTTTTCTTTTTGCCAGCATCGTCCGCCGGCTCCAGTAGACTCGAGAGCATGTTGGAAACGTTTAAAGCCGCCATTTCGCGTTATTTATCGCTAAAAACAAGACTTCGAATATGAAAAAATAGCCGAAATCCACAAACGAAAGACGCGCGCGAAACACTTAACCATAGAAAATATGAAATCTAGACGCGGAGTCATAAATAAACCACTAACCGCGGAGTGCAGTCAGTCAAATTAAAAACTGAAATTTAAACAATGTAGGAACTTTTAATAATGAGGGGTCCACAAAAACTATCCATAAAAAATAAACTTACTGTTACAAATTTGATGTCAGCAAACAGAATTAAAAATTAATTTGGCATCTGCTACAAAGTTATAAAAATTATATAGAATTGTGCAATTAATTTTTTGTACAAGAAAAAAATAATTATAATACACAACACTGCTCGTATTCTTAAATAAATAAATGTACAGTATTCTTTGGAGTTTTTTTTTATTATTCACAACAAACGAAAATATTATGGGATAAATTGAAAGCTAGGAATATACCTACCTCATTTATAAACATACTATCCCGATGGCACTCCCAGCAAGAAAATGTTGTACGGTGGGCAAGTACATACTCCCAGCCGATATATTTGCGGTCAGGAGTAAGGCAAGGAGGGTGTATGTCCCCCATTCTATTTAAATCCTCTGAAATTACTGAGTGCAGTTCGAGAGGGAAGGCATAGCGGAAGAAAGCAACATCAATTCCAGAGGCTGTCGAGGGGAGGTTCGGCTTTAAATAAAGTAGCATAGGACAGGAACTTGTCAAGAGGATTCCAGAAGAAAGACATGGTAGAGGCAAGTAACAGCAGCTCCAGGGGCTTTGCGAGAAGAGTCACGAATTACAACTAAAGTAGCACTGAACAGGAACTTATCGAGACGATTTCAGAGGGAAATAAGAGTAGAGATACGCAACAGCAACTTCAGAGGCTGTGTGAGGTGAGCTTCGACCTACAACGAAAGTAGCACAGGACAAGGACTCGGTCCTTCCCAATTAATGAAGTGCTTCCAAAATGAAAGCGGAGGGACGAGTTCCTGATTTTTCAGCCCTCATCAGAACCCAGGTGGCAGGATGGGATAGTATACAGAATTAACTCATTATAGATTCCCGCCAGAGTCCAAAATCCAGGATTGAAGAGCATTTGAGATAATTGTTAGGTGTTAACCACTGCAGTGAATTTTTTGGTATATTTTTCCATTTTAAAATTGAATAATAATAATATTTGGATGATTTGAATAGCGCCGTTTTTGTGCAAAATCACCTCAAGGGCGCTTTACAATTTTGCAAGAACGTTTTGATAAATATTATAATGTGTTATGTCTATAGAACCTAAACGTATGGGATGAACGGCGAAATCTAGGTGGTTTCAGTATTATAATATTCCATTGTTATATATTAAGTTATTTAAAAGTTCTACCGAGCCGAACCCTCTGATATGAAAATATTTGGAGTCGGTGAATTATTTTCCCATTTCATCTCTGGTTAGTTTACGTGTTGTTTTTGTATTATTTTGTATTTATTGTGCTTATATAATGCACTTGCATAATGTGGATTGATTAGATGATCATTTGTTGAAAAGTGTGTGGAAGGGTTTAGTTTTTCCCGTGGGGATGATTTAACCCGGACATAAAGTCGGAAAAGGTGAAAATTTAATTGTTTGAGAAAGTTTGCACATTACATCTAATAATTCATATTATGATATATATTGTACATTTATTTGTAACTTCTTTTTAAAGGTTATATAATATGCATAAAACACAAAAAATATGAAAAAGGTAAAAAAAGAAAATAAGAGTACAGTTAGTTGAGGTTTCTCAAATACTGCCTCACTAGGCTAGCCTGTGTTGAGGTAGAATTTTTCAAGTTACTTCCTAATTCCTTTGAACATACCTATAATTGTATTAAGATGTATTCGCTCAATAATGTGGTGACTTCAATAACTGTGAATTCGGGTGAATGCACCGGTAAAGGCCCTATTTTTATTTTTGATCAAAGTTTTTACATTTTACATGTCTTTGATTTTTTTTGTGAATCAAATTGTTTTATATTGTCTGGAAGAATATTGTAGAGTCTTGTCGCAAAGTATTTAAAGTTTCGTTGACCAAAAGTAGTATGCGTTATTGGTATTTGTAGTAAGTTTTTGTTGTTGCTTCGAGTACATCATGTATTTGAACTTTTTTCGTAGTAATTATGTATATTATACAATCGTCTCTTTGTCTAATGCGAATTAAACAAACTTGTTATTTACATCGCAAAATGCAATAAATTAACATTTACACGTAATAAAAATAAAATATCCTTTGTATATACACTAAACGGCACACACATCAATGAAGTAAAATATATCAGGGACCTTGGGGTAACACTGGATGTTAAATTAAACTTTATCCAACACACTGATGACATCATTAACAAAGCCAATAAAATGCTGGGATTTATAATTCGCATAGCAAAACCCTTCCACAACATAAACACTGTATATTCCCTTTACACCTCATATATTCGCCCGCACTGGAACACTGTACACCGATCTGGACTCCTTTATACCAAGCCCATATCGAAAGAATAGAAAGAATTCAAAGAAAAAAAATTTAACACATAAATTATAAACTAAACTTATACTTCTCAAATTATACCGAATCCATTAAATTTCATAATTTTAACTCCCTCTAAACACGACCAAATCTTATTAAATTTTTGATCAAATCTTATTGTTTAAAATCCTAAATAATGGTCTAGACTCACCATAACTTACCAACTTAATAAATCTTCATATTCCGTCTAGATCAACCCGACAATCTGATTTATTTTATCTACCCTCGTGTAGAACAAACATTCGAAAAAAATCCCCAATTCCTCGTAAATGTGCACAATATAATACAAAATTTTACAGCATTGACATTTTGGTAATAACCTAAAGAAATATCGATATAAAGTAATGCGTACGATCGATTATATATGAGAGTATGGAATGTATCGGGAGCATCTCCTATCCTCTTCCTATTTTCATCTTTCTCTCCCCTTCCTTTAACACCAAATTAATTTTAAGATACTAAAACTTCATTTCTAATGAACTTTAAAATAAGAAACTTCTGTGGCTTGACTTCAGTTAACTTGTTTATTTATATCTATCATTTTATATAATATAAAAGCTGTTTGTTTCTTACAAAATAAATAAATATTTGTGTACAGATGAGTAAGGCATTGGCTTTAAGCCTCGGTGAGCAGTTTCATATGCTTTCATATCAATATTTCGAGGAATGGTATACATTAAATAATATGGTAAATGAATATATAGGACACCAATCACTCCAGTGGTTAAGTATGCCTGGAGCGGAGTACTCCAATTGCGCCCGCATAGGGCCGGCCCTGTTTGCGCCCATCCTAATATAGTATTCCTAATTTTTTAGTGTAGGTACTATCTATAATTATTTTTCGACATGCATCCGTATTCGAAATTTTTGCTGGGAAGTGACAGCTAGGTCGGAGTGTCTCATCACCACATAAATCAAACCAAATCAAACATATTAGTTATTTTAACCCATTTAGTAATTTATTCTTTTGTAATTTAGTTTGTGTAACTATATTTGTGTTAATTGTTAAATATTGTGTTGTTTTTATCTGTTTGTCGGTAAGTCTTGTTAAATACTTGATGTAGGTAGGTTAAAAATATTAGTATAGAGATGGAACGGGCTAAACCTCCTGATCCCCCGGACGAAATCAACGATGGCTCTTTTTCAGACTCCTCGGTGGGCTCAATGGAAACGGTTGCCACCGATATTCCAGAACCCTCAGACTTCATCACAGTAACGACTAAAAAAAGGAAAAATTTAAAGCTTGTGCGAAATTCCAGTACAGATTCCGAAAAAGTACCCCACAAAATTCCTACCCTTGATAAAAATAGAAGCTTTGTAGACAATGGTATTCTTCCGTCCAATCAGCAGACCCCATCTATCCAGCCACTCAACTCGTCGATCACAACGCCAATTGCTAGTCCAACTACTCCTGTCCCCATACCGACACCAGCCCCTACACCCTCACGAATTTACAACAATTTAGACAGGCCTCCATACATCACACATGTCACTAAAATTTCAAAGGAAGGAGGTCCAACAACATTGTATGACATTGACTTTGGTCACTTTCTCCACAAAAATAAAATCAGTCCTGTCTGGAATGGAGTTAAGTCGGTTGGTCGTAACCGTCTTTCCGTCGAGTTTAAGACAGCGGCTGAAGCCAATAATTTTGTTAAATCAGCGGTTGCCAAGGAAAACTCCTATAACGTATTCATTCCTTCTTACCAGGTTACTAAACTTGGAGTCACTAAGGGGATTCCTCCACACTGGACGACAGAGGACATCTTGGAGAACATTAAGGTTCCCCAGGGTTACGGAAAGGTCATTAAAGCTCGCAGACTAAATTATCGTTTTAACACTGGAAACGCCATAGAATGGAGACCCTCTCAGTCTGTTGTCCTCACATTCGACTCCAAAGATCTCCCTCAAAATGTCACCATGTTCCACGTATCCCTACCAGTGGATCTCTACGTGTTTCCAACTGTGCAGTGCTACAAGTGCTGTAGGTTTGGACACACGAAGACCCTCTGCAGATCAGAACCTCGATGCTATAAGTGCACTTTGTCTCATAGTGGCGATAGCTGTAATTCAACGGAGGAAAATTATAAGTGCTTAAACTGCTCAGGAAACCACTTGTCGACCAGCAAAATTTGCCCTGAAATGTCAAGGCAACGCAACATCAAACATACAATGGCTGTAAAGAACATTTCGTATGCGGAAGCATCCAAAATGTTCAATAAGGCTGTCATTTCTTATTCTGAAACTGCATCCAAAAATATTTCCTCCCCTCATCAATCTTCTTCTTCATCAACGAAGAAAACAGTTTTAAAGTTCAGTAAACCCCGAGTTCTCCCAAAAAAGAATGCCACTAGTCACGAATCCTTGTTATGGTTCCCCAATGGACAACTCCCTCCCAACTCTGATAGAACAATACCCAAGTCACCTGTCAACGCAGACCCACATAACATTAACGATCTTAATTCTACACTTATCACGTCATTTTTACACATCCTTCAGACTTTAAATAAAAACAATATACAAATACCGTCCCACGTTGCCAAACAGATTGTACAGATTATAAATACCTCTAGAAATGGCCCCTCTGACGAGGATTCTTCAGTGGAATTGCCATAGTCTCCGAAACAAATCAGTAGACATCTTACACACATTAAACTCACTCTCCATTGCAGTAGCTGCCGTCTCTGAGACGTGGCTTGAACCGGACTCTCATTTCAGAGTTCGAGGATTCCTCTGTCTTCGTGACGACCGCCAAGATGGGAAGGGTGGCTCCGCTCTTCTCATTAAAACATCCTTACCCTTTTCCCCAGTAGATGTTAAGCCAGCCGGTTGCCCTTTTCAGGTGACGGCCGCTAAGGTTTTTGGCACTACAATCCTTTCCCTGTATATATCCCCTTCTAATAAACCCTCTAAATCATTTCTTCAAGCAATGCTTTCTAAGATAGAACCACCTTTCCTTGTTCTGGGTGACTTTAATGCTCACCACGGATTATGGGGCTCTGTGTCTTGCGACAGATTGGGCAGAGACATTGTTGACCTTCTTGACGATCTTGATCTTTGCATTATGAATGACGGTTCCCCTACCCGTGTTCAGGTACCAGGTCAACGACCCAGCGTGGTCGACCTTACCATTTGCAACTCAAACATAGCCGGATCCTTGTTCTGGAAAGTTCTGGAGGACCCGCACGGGAGTGATCACTATCCAATCCTCATAGAATCCTCCAACATGCTCCATACCAACAAGGCTTTCACGTTTCGTAATCGTAAACCGAGATTTGTAACCTCGAAGGCCAACTGGACTGATTTTTCAAAGCTCATAAAGCTCTCCATGCTTAGTCTGCCCTCTCCGACTAAAGATAATGTCACGGAATGTTACGAGTTGCTAGTTTCATCAATCATCGCGGCTGCAGAGACATGCATTCCTATCAAATTACCTGGCAATAAAGGAAAACCTCCCCCAGCCCCGTGGTGGGATAATGAATGTGCAGACGCAATAGATTCCAGGAAGAGGTATGCTAAAATATATTCTTTGAACATGACCCTTGATAATTTCCTGAACTTCAAAAAGATTGAAGCTAAGACCAAGCGATTGCTCAAAAATAAAAAAAGGCAAGGATGGAAAAACTTTTGTTCTTCCTTATCTCCCGATACCCCACTCTCAGCTGTTTGGAATTCAATCCGCCGATTCAGAGGTTCTTACGTCCCACCCGTTCCTCATCCACTCTCTTCAGAATGGGTGAAGGAATTTGCCGATAAATTAGCTCCTCCCACTGCGAGTAACTGGAATGAAACGGAATTCACATACTCGTTTCGTACGCAAGGGTGGATAGACTCACACTTCAATATATTTGAACTTAGAGAGGTTTTAAACGACCTTAGAGACTCAGCTCCCGGCGAAGACGGTATTCCGTATAGCCTCATTAAAAACTGTGATGTTGCCCTACATAATTATTTTCTTACACTTTTAAATTTGATGTTTGACACAGGTAAAATTCCAACCTCCTGGAAAACCCAATTAATTATCCCTATTCTGAAACCCCAAAAGGACCCCAGTTCTGGTCTTTCGTACAGACCCATTGCTCTTTCTTCTACTTTAGTTAAAATTGCAGAACATTTGATAAAAAGACGACTAGACTGGTATGTTGAAAGTGAGAAAATTCTTCCCAGCTCACAGTTTGGATTTCGAAAATCAAAAAGTACAACTGAAAGCATTTCAATTCTCACTTCTGATATACAGATGGTCCTAGCTGAAAAAAATATTCTTGTCGGTGTCTGCGTAGATATTACCGGAGCTTTTGACAATGTTTTATTAAACGTTCTACAGAGAAAATTATTACAAATCGGCATCCCCCGTAAGCTTGTCAGTTTCATAATCAACCTTCTTCTTACCAGAAAAATTCAAATCCAGGTTCTGAACTCCCCTTCTCTGTTGAGAACGGTAAACAAGGGTTTGCCTCAGGGTTCCGTCCTTAGTCCTATCCTTTTTAATATTTACACCTCTGACCTGCATCAGAGTATACTCCCATCATGTAAAATTCTTCAGTATGCAGATGATTTTTTTATCTATATATCGGGACGAATTATTGCTTTTCTGGAGGAAATGATCAACCTTAGCATGAAAAATCTTTGCATTTTTCTAAGAAATCACGGCCTGGAAATTTCTCCAACCAAAAGCAATGTCATCGTTTTCTCTAGGAAACGTGTTGCCCCGTGCATTTCAATCCGAATCGATAACATAATCCTCCCCGTCCAGGTTCAGATAAAATTTCTGGGGGTCATTCTAGACTCTAAGCTAACGTGGAACTCTTACGTAAATCTCATTATTAACAAAAGTCAAGCTGGCCTTAACGCCCTGCGCGCCGTGTCAAGGGTCTGGTGGGGAAGCCATCCATGCTCGCAAAAATTGTTTTATAATGCTTATGTTAGAAGCCATTTGGATTACGCGTCATTCCTTATTGAGCCCACTTCTAAAAAAAACCTTTCAAGGTTAGACCGTATCCAATCTCAAAGCCTAAGATTAATTATCGGAGCCATGCGATCTTCCCCAATTAACGCTTTGCAGGTGGAGGCTGTTGACCCTCCTCTCCATTTCAGAAGACAGTTCTTGGCAGACAAGTTCTTATTCAAATGTTTCAGACTGTCTAATCACCCACTGATGGACAAAATTGCTGCTCTCTCTGCTCAAGTTAGATCACTTTCATATTGGAGGAACAAAACAATCCCACTTCTCGTCAAAAGCCTCCATACTTACAACGCTTATAAACCTATTTTAAATCCCCATGACAGACTTCCATTATATTTAAATTCTTTTCAAATTCATTCGCGCAAACCTAACATTATTTTTTCACTTGGCTTTCCTGGCAACCACGAAGCCCCAAGTAAATTTATCCATATTTTAAACTCGAAATGGACCGGCTGGAAAACTATTTATACAGATGGTTCTAAATCTTCCTTATCTAACCATGTGGGAGCGGCGTTCCACTGCCCAAGAGACCAAATTAGTAAAAAAATAAAACTTCATAAAGAAGCCTCAATTTTCACAGCTGAATGCATAGCAATTTTAGAATCCTTAAAATACATTGAAAGTATTCAAATTGAAAATTTTTTAATTCTCTCCGATTCCCTGAGTGCTCTTCAAAAACTAAACTCCTCCCCTTTCCACTACCCGGAAGATGATTTGTGTATTGGAATCCGCTCCTTATTACATACGTTAGCTATCTCTGGCAGAGAGATCGCGTTGGCTTGGATTCCTAGCCACTGCGGTATCCCTGGTAATGAAAAGGCAGATTTATTGGCGAAAGATGCCATCGACACCGGAGAGTTTTTGTATAATTTCTTAAACCCCGACGACCTTCTAGTCAAACTGAAAGAAAACATGATCTCCACATGGCAGAATCATTGGAATGAGTCGAGTAAAACAAAGGGTAATCATTTTTACAAATTACAGCCTACGATTCCTTCAAAACCGTGGTTTTCTGGGCTCTCTTTGAACAAATTTTCAACTTCTTCCATTTGCCGTATGCGAATAGGACATTGCTGCCACAATGTTCACCTGACAAGAATTCAGGTTAAGAATTCTGCCATGTGTGAGTGTCGTCTTGAAGAGGAGGACCTCAACCATATTTTTTTCAGTTGCCCTTTAAATAATAATTATAAAAATTTCATACCTGATCTGATCAATACAGGTATATTGCCCCCCTACGACATTGCATTTTTGTTATCTTCCATTGACAAACGAGTATATAAAATCATTTCTAATTTTATTAAAGTTAATGGCATCAACTTGTAAATTTACTTACCGAATTATTCATACGTGTATATATATATGTGTATATGTATGTATGTGTGTATGTATGTGCGTATATTTGTATGAATATATGTGTGTATATATATATATATCTTTTTATTATTATTATTTATTTATATTTAGTGTGTTTAGTGAACTGTATATTATATATTTATGTTGTGTATTTGTAATTCTTTGGTAAATAAATATTAACCTACACATACACAAATACAAATACTCCGCACACTCTCTACTTGACACTGGCCAGAACACTCCACTGGGGTGAAAAGCCATTTAAAAAAAAGAAGAAGAAAGAAGACATGCATCCGTACCGAGGCGGCCATCTTGTAAAACTTCAATCAGTTGGCAACACCTACCGATAGAGGGCTATCGTCCCGTACCGTAACGTCAGTTCTACATTATTATCAATCGTTTATTTTCATTCTAAATACCATGTTTTCTCACATAACTCACTGAACGCGCTCCGAAAGTGACATCAAGCGTTGCGAAACGCATGCAAATGAATAACAGAGTGACAAATGCCTCGAATTAAACGTTGTTTATTAATTTTTAGTGTCATATTATTTTCAGTTTTGTGGATGTAATGTTTAACATGGCGGATGCTCGAGTGAAAATTTTTGTTTACCAAGTGAATGTTTTGCGAAGAATTAGACATTAGGATTATCAGTGCTGCATTTCTAGATAAGGTAATAATATTTAATTAATAAGATTGCAGAAAATTATGAAATCTTTTGTTTATAAAGCTTCCCAACCTTTCTCTTGCCCGTTCCCTTCTCCCCAATCCTCCAGTCTCATGTCATTGATGATTCTATCGATAAGGTAAACATAATAAGAATAATATTACATTTTTAAACACAATAATAATATCGTACGAAGTGGTAGAAACTCTCAGTATCGCCCTGATGAAAGACCTCCATTCAGAAATGGCTTTAGCCGTGATTGGTGACTTGATCTGAATAGCCAGATACACTCCAACCTTCCTCTTTCCTGTCTCCTTTCCATCTTTCGCTCACAGGTACTCCAATTGTGGGTGCAATAGTCCTACTAGCCTACAGTTGGGACTGTGCGATATTCACGTGAAACAAAACAAAAAAAATCAGTAGAATTGAGACCCCTGAGGAGTGTATGTGTTAGCAGATGTTTTCGACATGTAGAGCGGATGTATGAAGAAAGGAGTGTAAGGATGATGACATATTAAGATGCGTAAAACAAATGAATAAAGTTATTCTTAAATAAGGTCATGTCAGAGTCAACATAACGGAAGATATTGTATTAGATATCTCTCTGGGCAGAGATGTGTGGCATTCTATCCTCTCTGCCTACCCATTTTTGGAAAACGGAATGATGTTGAGCTAGTTTCCGATAATTTTTTTCAATAATAATATTCATTCCTTTCTGCAAGGGATTTTTTTTCTCCCTGTCATCTTGACTTTTTAATTCTGTAATATATCTTTTAAATGTAATTAATTACGTAGAGTGTAGTGTTTTAATGTAATACATTGTAAAATTGGCGTAAAAACTTGTTTTATGTACGTTAATGGTATATTTTTTTGATGTATTGTTTTATAATGCTGACATTTTAGTGTCAGCTAATGTAGGTCACGCTAAATACTATGGATTACCATACACGAAGCTTTTCAATTTTGTACAATAATATTAATTTATTTATATTTATTATTGTCATCATTCAATTTTTTGTTGAAGTTATTATTATTATAGGTCAAGCAATTATACTTGAGGCGAACAACACATAATTAGGATTGTATGTATTGATGCATATTATGTATCACACGCTTTAAAAAATTAAAAAGTGATGTTTTTGCGAAATGTAACTAAAAAAGGCCTTTTGTCTCGTTTGAAACGTGCTGTATGCATGTAATGCATCTGTGTGATCACTGAATAGCTTATTAATTCTACGTCCGTTGTGATTCTTATAAAATGCTCTTTTTAAAATAATAACCTTTTCAGTTTTAGCTGTCCGTATTAGGATCCATAGTATATTCACATGATGTGGTATATTCATCAATATACACAATACAATGAGATACAAACATTAAATATAACATCAACCGATTGAAGTGTATATTCATCAATATACACAATACAATGAGATACAAACATTAAATATAACATCAACCGATTGAAGTGTGTTGTGGGCCTGTCCGCGTTCTCGAAGTAAGGTCAATCTCCCCTTACTTCTGGTGAAATTAATTAAACAAAAATTACTAATAAAATCTGTGTTTACGGGTCATACAATTCCGACATTAGAATTATTACCAATAATATGATGGAAGATTTTTATCGTAAATTTTGTTGACAGCTGTCAAAAATAATCGGTTTTTCATGTTGTGTTTTGTTAATCGATTTCAATTGGCTTTTTGTGCAAAATATTTCCCTTTGTTTTAAATAAATATATTTAAGGCGATGCACTACGTCGTGTAATATTTTGAATCGAGCCGCTATCAATAACACAACTTACGTAGATGGCGATAAGGCTTAAATTCCCGCTTAACACAATCCACCTGTTTTGATTTATGCAAGAAAAAAACATGGCCAAAAAGTGCCTTTTATTTTATTTTGTGGATGTTCAGGCACAAATATTTAAATGTTTTTCGATCATTTTATAAATAACTTAATTTGCCACATTTTAGAATAAAACCATAACCGAAAATGGGTTCGTAAGTAGGAGATTTTGAATTTTAAAGCAGTTTTCATAGGCCTTTACATTATTTTTTTCTGGGCTTATAAAAAGACTTATCTAAAAAATACTCGATTATTTCAAAGGCCAAGATGTATTCTACTCGCAGTATTTAATTAAAGCATCTGAAACATTTCTAGACGACCAAATTTTCAAACCAAAAACAAGTGATTTTTTATTTCTACGTAGTGCATCGCCTTAAAATATGTACCTATTTTATTTTTGTTTTTCCAAAACAAAGATTTTTATTTCGCAATATTTTATTACTAACAAACCATCACGATGAAGTGATGCTTAGTTAGTTAGTTTTCTATGTGTTTTATAAAAATATATATTTGTACAAAACACGAATGGTTATGGTATAATTTATTATTGGTTTTAACTTAATTGGTTCATCAAATATTTACGTCGGGGGAGATGGAAAAATATGCACAAAATACGTTATTAATTACTGTTCTTAGTTTGGGTTATTTAAATAATTTGTTACAATTTAGATAGTAAGCACCGGTTTTTTTCACCTAAGACAACTCAAGTCTGTCCTAAGAAATCTTCCTACAGAAGCAACAAAACTACTTATCAACTCTTACGTAGTCTCACGTCTCGATTACTGCAACGGCATTTATGCCAGCCTTCCAAAATATCAAATTGACAAACTTCAATCAGTGTTTAATGCAGCAGCACGGCTCATAACCGGGGTTTCAAAATATTCGCACATTTCAGAACACCTTCGTAACCTTCACTGGCTCAAGTGCCCTGAAAGAATCCAGTACAAACTGTGCTGGATGGTGTTTAAATCCATCAATGAAATGGCCCCACCCTACATCTCTGAACTATGCGTCCCGGAAAACACTGGTCTGAGGCAGTCAACTCTTAGATCAGCAACATCATCAGCTGTAGGCAGACTGATAGAACCTAAGCGCAAGCCAAATGCTAAGTTTGATGATCGCGCTTTCGGAGTATCTGGGCCGAAGGCTTGGAATAAACTCTCTCCGGAACTAAGATCCTTAACAGTTCCAACAGAATTCAGGTCTAAACTAAAAACTTACCCTTTTAAGCTGTCATACCCGTAAATTAAATATACCATTTCTAAGAGAAAGTCCAGTTATATTCAATTTTCTAATTATGTCCTAAATCCTGTATCTAAATTTCGCTAATAAAGAATTAGTTAATGTTAATGTGTTAATCTCAAGTGACCTACCAGGTAAGTATTGTACTGTATATTATCTCCATAAATAGTTAGTAATAACATATATCACTGTAGAAATGTATTATAAATTTGTACAGCGCCCTTGAGGTGATTTTTCACAAAAACGGTGCTATACAAGTCATCCAATTATTATTATTGAAGCGGAACCTTGCGGCAAACGTCATCATAATAACAAGAAAAAAACATGCATAATAAAATGTAACGTTAATACATCTTTTACCATCCCCCCTCACATAAATGCTAAAATAATTATTAAGTTAAAACAAAGTTAAGCTGTTGAACTCAAGCACGATTCGTAAAAGCGATCCGTTCTCACGTGACAAATGTCAGCCGCGTAAATGAAAGAGTCAACATCTTCCATTGTAATACCGGTAGAACAAGGACAGCGTATCTACCTGATTCCTGTCTTCTAATCTGATGGGGAATCTATCAAACGGACTGCTCGTTTCTCCACACAGTCGAGGGACACCAGACCAGAGGTGGCTGCTAAAATCAACAGTGGGGCGCAGCTGCGATTTGTACAGGATCAGCAGTTGTGTACTATCTGCAGTATCTGCGGGCCCAGCTTCTGATGGACTAACTCTTCTCTGGCTTCGTTGGAGCCCTCGTGGCCGAGCTGGTCACCAAGAGTCACACTAAGCATATCAGTGGAAGGCTCGTTGGGAAGATTGCTTCTGTTGAAGGATACTAGATTGACGAAATCAGACGTGATTGTGCAGGGTTTTCCAATAAGAGGTGTTATTTTGAATAGCCCGCTATTTCGGTAGATGTTACTTTTTAAGCTGTCATTTTTTTACATTTGACAAGTAGAAACTACGCCATTAATAAAAATGGAACGATACACGCTTCAACAATGCATTGAAATTATTAAAATACACTTGAGTGAATCAAATGCAAATATTCTTGAGTGATGAGGCCCATTTCCACCTCGGTGGCTTCGTCAACAAGCAAAATTGTCGCATCTGGGGCTCGGAAAACCCAAGAGTTATTGTTGAAAAGCCTCTCTATCCTCAACGTGTGACTGTTTGGTGCGGTTTATGGTCCGGCGGAGTCATTGGACCTTACTTTTTCGAAAATGAGGCTGGAGCAACAGTTACGGTGAATGGATTGCGCTATCGAGAGATGATTAATGATTTTTTATGGCCGGAATTGGATGGTATTGATCTAGACAACGTTTACTTTCAACAAGACGGCGCTACGTGCCACACAAGCAACGAAACCATTGATTTTTTACGATTGAATATCAAAATAACACCTCTTATTGGAAAACCCTGTTAATATTTTATTATAGAGCGGAGACGGTTTACATAATATAGTTCCCGTGAGCACTTAGGCCATAGGCCCATTGTGATATCTCCCATTTTATCTCAATCCTTTAACAACAACCCAGTCCCTTTAATAAAGTTTACGAGGGTTTTCGTTGGATATGTGGTTATGTCTTTTGGTTCCATATGGTGGAAGAATGATATAGGCAGGTACAATACAAGTTATCGTGGAGAGTTCTGTTGTACAAAACAGTTCAATAATTGTACATAATAACAAGAGTACAGAATAAGTACTTACAGAGTGTTTAGATGCAGACTTCAGGTGTGGGGAACTCTTTAAAACAGTAAAAGGTTCTTAATATAATTGGGTTTATTTACGCTACAATAACCTGTCTGGCTAGCAACACTGTTCGTTACCCGAGGGTAGGTAAATCTCGCCTCCAGACGCTTGCACTGTCCGATAATATCTCTCGCAAGTACCTGCTAAACACTAGCGTCATCTGGCTGGGCCCTGGCGTAAGCTTTATGTCTACCACCATCCATCGATTAACTGCTCAACCTAATTACCATACATCACACAGAGCGATGCGTAGTCACCTGGCTGGGCCCTGGCGTAAGCTTTATGTCTACCACCATCTATCGATTAACTACTCAACCCAATTACCATACATCACACAGAGCGATGCGTAGTCACCTGGCTGGGCCCTGGCGTAAGCTTTATGTCTACCACCATCTATCGATTAACTACTCAACCCAATTACCATACATCACACAGAGCGATGCGTAGTCACCTGGCTGGGCCCTGGCGTAAGCTTTATGTCTACCACCATCTATCGATTAACTACTCAACCTAATTACCATACATCACACAGAGCGATGTTAAAAATTATTATTATTTGACGAGCAGGCAGCATTCCGCTGATGCAGTCATATTTTATTTAACAATAACTTTAACACTAATTGAGTTATTTAAAATAGGAAGGCTGATTTGGGTAGTGCCATCCCGGGAACTATTTATTGGATAAACAATACCTCTGCCAAACGTCGTCACTCCAAGTGGTTTGCTACGGCCGGTAGTTTAGCTGGGGTGCTCAGATTCATCGTGTAAGAGATGTGTTCAGGGGTGTGAGCTGCGTGAGCTAGTTTGGGGAGACCCTTTGACCTCTCCAACTTGTCTCTCGATCCTTCGCCCTGAGGCCCAGCAGGATGAATAGATTCGTCAGTCACTTCTGGACACACTGATCCCCACATTCCTACCCACCCTTCATACCTTTTCCTTCCCAGAACTTCCTCTCCTTAAAAAGACACAGACCCACACAGCATCCCCAAAAATGACACGAGCCCTGAAGAAAATTATTTTCCTCAGGGCCTCTGTGGGTTTAATAAAAAAAAAAAACAAAACATGAATCCAATCGAGTTTTCAATAGGTTTATATTAGTAGAATGGATGACATGTTGTGGAAGTTACTTCCATGCTTCCACTACTGTCACTGGAGTGATTTTTTGGCATATTTTGCCAATTTGCA
Source organism: Hesperophylax consimilis (assembly GCF_061612785.1). Taxonomy (NCBI): domain Eukaryota; kingdom Metazoa; phylum Arthropoda; class Insecta; order Trichoptera; family Limnephilidae; genus Hesperophylax; species Hesperophylax consimilis. Next base: position 26,978,055 of record NC_142852.1, on the reverse strand, counting down.
AACGTTTTGAGAGATCGCATATCATAATGTGCTATATTTATAGAACCTAAAAATTTGCGATAAACAGTGAAATCTACGTGGATTCATTGGCTTTAAGCCGCAGTAAGCAGTTTTATATGTAAATATTGAAGACAATATTAGTGATTTCTAAACGAAAATCTGAAACAGAAAAATCAGAAAAGGAAACGGTCACATCTGGGACTCACTAATATTGTCTTCAATATTTAAATATTACAATTTGAGGATTTACTCAAAAAGTTATTCCGAAAAATAAATAAAAAAAAAGTTTTATATGTTTTCATATTAATATTTTGGGGAATGGTGTCAATTAAATAATATGATATATGTATATATATATATATGACACCAATCACTCCAGTGGTGAATGTTGGTAATAATAATTATATTGTGTTTTATTTATATTATGATAAAACTATACTAACAGACCGAATGATTAGTCATAATAGACCCGATATAGTTTTACATGACAAAATTTAAAAAATAACATATCATTGATGTCGCTATTCCAAATTCCTGTAATATTCAAAAATTTATATATAAAAATGCAAAAATCAGTCATTTTAAATACATGTAGGATTACGAAAGATTTTTTAAATATTTATGTTGAGGGATCAGTAGGATTTATAGGCCCTGTTAGAAGTTCTACCGAGCCGAACCCTCTGATATGAAAATATCTGGAGTCGGTGAATTATTTTCCCATTTGATCTCTGGTGAGTTGACGTGTTGTTCTTGTATTGTTTTGTATTTATTATGCTTCTATAATGCACTTGAATAATGTTGATTGACTAGATGATCATTTGTGGAAAAGTGTGTGGAAGGGTTTAGTTTTTCCTATGGGGAACATTTAACCCGGACATAAAGTCGGATAAATATTAAAAAAAAAAAAAATAATTATAATATTTGGATGATTGTATAGCGCCGTTTTTGTGCAAAATCACCTCAAGGGCGCTGTACAAATATATAATACATTTCTACAATGATCTATGTTATTACTAACTTTAAATGGAGATAATATACAGTACCATACTTAGCTGGTAGGTCACTTCAGATTAACACTGTTTATTGTTTATTAGCGAAATTTAGATAGGATTCTCATGTAGAGGATATAATTGGAAAATTGGACATAATTGGACTTCCCGGTTTTTATTTTAATAATTTTTATTTATGTTCTTTAATGAGCGTGTTTAGGAAAGGAAAAGCAAACTTTATGCTGGGCGATACTACAGTACAAGGTTTTGATCAGAATTCACTTTCCTAAATGTGATTCGTCCCTCGGTATAAGACAGATATCGAATAATGTAAATCCAATAAGAAAAGTGTGATTAGGATATATTATAGGCAATACAAGAATGCTACTCTCAGGAATGATATATTTTATTTAAGGGTATGACAGCTTAAAAAGGTAAGTTTTTAGTTTAGACCTGAATTCTTGGACTTGTTATGGATCTTAGTTCCGGAGGGAGTTTATTTATTTATTAATTAACGCCCTTTTTCGGGGGTTTTACATGAGAATAGAAAACTCGTCATACGCCTTTTTACAGTAAGACGTGGGAGACGAGTTTACTTGTTTTGTTGCGCAAAGCGGTAAGGAGCGGGAAACATGTAAACAAGGGGTTCTAAATGGGTGCGTGGTCATGTGTTTTCTATTGTCGGCGGTACCCGATCTATCTACCTGTCAATACAATGAGTTTGAAACACAACAAAAAAATAAAATCCTTGTCGCGTATGTTCCGCTCACAAACTACGCAGTGAAACGCGGTACATGTGCAAGTTTTGCAATGTGCCCCTGCATAAAGGAAAGTGTTTTGAACGCTATCACCAATTGAAGCACTATTAGGTTATAGTTTTTTTTATATTTATTGAAAATTTCTAAATAACCTTGTTATTTTGTATGAATAAATTTGGATATGTTATTTCGATTGTGAAATACTGTTTTTTCTATGATTCCCAAGAAAGTAGAAAGTTTTTATTCATAAAAAAAGGAATTACACAAACATTGATTGCTAAGTAAATAAATAGAGACATCTTTTTAAAGTAAAACACTGAAAGTTTCATCGAAAAATATCAAATAGATCATTAGATATGAATATTTTTCGGAAAGTCTAATTTTGGCGCTAAAATTTAAAAAAACACCCACCCTACTCCCCCAATTTGGCGGTAAAATGCCCGACCATATAGTGTTAAGAAATATACATTATTTATTGTACATAACTGAATTGCTTCATTTTATATTTATTTAAAGATAGATTGAAGATGTCCACTGACTTGGTATAATTGTTTCCCTTCATTAGGATTCTGGGAAAAGAGGAATTTATATGGTAGTTAGTCTCAGAATATCTGCACTGAAATAAATCTTGACTTCTAGTATTACGTTGTGGAATCCGAAAGCTTATCAATTCTAGCAATACCGGACGATCAGCTAAATCATTTAGAATTTTATATAGAAATACCAAGTCAGTGAAAATTCTTCTGTCTCATAATTTGAGCATATTCATATAATTTAACAGTGTTGAGTGTTGTAGTTCAACATAATTGCTGGAATACCACAGACATATGAATATATAGACTAGAAATTAAAGATGAGGGGTAAAATCAACTGTCGAAGAACGAAGGGGGTAAAGCTGACTGTGATTCGTCAATAAATCAATCTGACAGTAAATAGGCATCTCGCATTATAATATCACAATTTAGTTCTTAAAAGTAAAATCTGCTTTTGAATGAATAGACATTTTTACATGGGAGCGCAAATTACTCGCCACGTTATGAACTAATTTGCGAAGTCCAAATTCGGCAAAATAAATTTCTTCTATTTTCAGAGTCGAATATTTCGTTTACGTATTTAGTTAAGATACTTTTATAAATGTTCATAATTTACTTCCCAGCAACCAACCAGCTTTGTGTTTCGCGTCCAGACGTATCTCGATGTGATAGTATATGTTTCTACAACTGATCCATATTATACGATGTGAATATGCTTAAAATAATGCTTATATATGGAATGTAATATGACAATTGGGTTTATTCTCTTTTTCACATCTATTTTTACAAGTTTTCATAGCACAAGCCACCATTTTGCCGTGTTATTTCGTAAAATGAACCGATGATGCCTCGACCATAGTTCGCACAAGAATGATGACGTCACGTTTTCTAAATTCACTTGAGGCCATACGCGAGCCCAGCCGGCTCCAATGGAACCGGTATGGGGAGTGGGGAATAATACGCTTTTAATCACTTAGGGCAGGTCTACTAATATTCATATGTCTATGTGGAATACCCATTTTAAAATTTATTCCAAGCCTTCGGCCCAGATGCTCCGAAAGCACGATCACGTAACTTAGTACTTAGGTTCCATCAGTCTGCCTGTAGCTAATCTTAGTTCTTTGAGTCTATCTTCATATTGCCGGTCTTTTAAAGTTCTTAAACGTGCTGAGCGGAGCAGACCGAACAAGTTAAAATAGGTTTGAACGAGTCCGCTCAACTAATGGGAACGGAGCGGACTCCGTACGAACTCCGCTCGTTAACTGCATACGAGTGGTTCCATCATAAATAGGTTCGCACGCCATCGCCGACGTGTTACTGGTGGACTTCACTAAACACTGTTAATTCAGTTACCTATAATGCGTGTTTTGAGATGGAGGTGTTTACCGAAGCCGTTCGGCAATTTTCGCGTTTATGGGATATAAAAAGGTATGAAAACACTAGGCTTCGTATTAACCTCTCAGACAAAGACTTTTATTTACTACGTGTTCCTTTGCGAACTGTCAAAACGTGATAATTTTTGTGTTATTTACGAGTTTTGCTAAAAGCTTCATAACTCACGTTTTGGAAAACGTAGCCCCATTCTAAAAAATGTTTTGGAAAGATTATGAAATCCACTATGGCATTGTGTTGTTATACGTAAATATTAGCGTTTCTAAATATACATTTTATGAAAACGTCAAAAATATGTAAAAATCGCTTACCATTATTTCAAAGCCGTGAAAAATGTATTGAAGAAATATAATTAAAAACTATTAGTCACCTCAAAATATTAACCGTCCAAACTAAAATATTTTTAATAAATTATTTAGAAACGCAATAAATTATGAACGAACAAGATGACAGATCCAATAGGCTTAGATAATGCACCTCTACATTCCATAGATATTCTTGAATACAGACGCGTAGCGTTATTCATTATCGATACTCTGTTTTTTAAATCATGGCAATCCGTATACTAGTGATGGAAATAAATCGATTTTTGTAAAATCTCGCTCGTTTACGTGAAAAGACGTTCTAATATCTTGACCGCTATTATCATATTTACGTCTTTTGACGTTCTAATGTTCTGAGTGGTTAAGAACAACTAAAAACTTGTAATTCTTTACAAGCCATTAAACTATTATACGTATCTCTAGTAAGAAGTCTAATTGAATATAACTCAGTAGTTTGGTCTCCATCTTAAAAAATTCACATTAACATCATTGAGCGAATACAAAAAAAATTTCTACGTTTTATAAATTTTAAATTAAATATCCCTGTCGAAGACTTAAAATACAATTTCTTATTAAATACTCTAAAAATACATACATTAGAAGATGGACGTAAAATAAACAATTTAACGTTCTTATTCAAAATACTTAACTCTAAATTCGACTGTTGTGAACTCCTGCAACTTATAAACATACATACACCAACAGTAACAACACGACAAAATACAATATTCTACAGCAGCACACATAAGCGTAACTACATTGCCCACTCTCCGATACAACGACTTCACACCATGGGAAATCATTACTTGGGTGATGTTGACATATTCAATACCAACTTGGCAAGTTTTGTGGATCATTTAAAACATTTATTTCAACAATACTCCTAAACACATCATGTAAACCTACAAATAGCTGTAATTTTCTGTTTTTGTTTCTTGTGTTTGTATAACTAGTTGCATAGCTTTTATCAAATGTAATTTTATTCTTATTTTTCAAAGTATCTGTCAAATTAAAATTATACTACCAACCATGTAAAAGCCCTCTGGGCATTAAATAAATAAATATATGACTAGCAAAGAATATCGCAATGTCGACAAAAAGGATACGCAGTGGAAAACCATCATTGAGATGAAATTGCCGAAAATAAATGTACATTTCTTCAGAATCATCTTCATTAGAATCAGTTCTTGACATCACAAACGGCAATCTGTTCGCTTTTTGATTTACAAAGCGATACTGACTCGAAGTGCAAAACTATTTCTCATTTTCCGTTGACATCGCTCATTTCTCGCACGGTCAGTGGAAAGCAAACACCTATCTTCTCAGTGACCCTGTTTTGCTGGAAGGTCAAAGCTATTTCGCTCATCTCCCACCCCGCTCAGCTCAACTCTTTTCCGCTTGCAGTGGAAGGCGTGCTTAAAGCATGTTTGTATTTAGCAAACCTTTATTATGTCAGATTAGATGTTTTACAGAACATACCTAAATTAATACAGCGATAGAAGGTGCACATGAAAAAGTATGAAAGAAATAAAGATATATCGAAATATGGACAGTTGTACAAAGGAGTTTGATAAGTGTATTATAATGACTAGTTAAATAGTGTAAATAAGTGTATTATAATGACTAGTTAAATAGTGTAAATAAGTGTATTATAATGACTAGTTAAATAGTATAAATAAGTGTGAGTGATAAGTGTATTATAATGACTAGTTAAATAGTGTAAATAAGTGTGAGTGATAAGTGTATTATAATGACTAGTTAAATAGTGTAAATAAGTGTAAGTGATAAGTGTATTATAATGACTAGTTAAAGTAAGTTTGTTATTATTATAAAAATAAACACTTTCTACCACTGCCAGTTTTAATTAAGGTCTGAGAGGGTTAGGAGTTTGTTGTTGATTAGGTTTGTTTGTTTATGTTTGTGTGTCATGTAATGTCATGTAAGATGCTGTATATATTTGAGGGTGGACGGTGTGTAACCTTGTCTGGTTGTTGGTCCTCAGGAGCGGAGGCGGAGCGGCGGCAGCGAGGGGACTCCAACACCTGCATGAGACCTGCTCGAGCTACAGAGGGTAAGTTTCTGAACAACCCTCAACTCATGCACAGACCATCCTACTAGCAATGGGTAAATTCCCGGGAAAATATTATTGGAATGTTTTCATGTGAATGGTGAAATCCTCGTGAGGTTGTATATTATTTACAAATGTATCTTATTGACACACTTACGGCAGGAAGGGTAGGTCTACCTTTTATGCCTGCCCTACTTGAATGGCTGTAGAGGCTTTGCTGTCCGATAATTCCATATGAATATTGTATACTAATCTTTTGAAAGGGCAACTATAAAGGTAGAAACAGACTGGGTCGACGTATGCTACGTAAGCAACACATTACACTCTATTTTCTATGGAAATAGATGCATAAGAAACACACTTGTCACACGCAACACAAACCCACGCTTCCATCGCTGCGATGTCCAGTTCATCGTAGGACGTTTAAAGATGGAGGGGTTTGCGCCACGTCTCCAACAAGTTGATATCACATCTATGAGTTGTTTGATCTATGCATCTACTGTTATGTTTGGTATATCTATGGTCGTTTGTTTTGATAGTTGGCTTAATAAAATAATAAACTAAGTAAATCTCAAATTCTACAAATTGCGTCTGCTGAAAAAAGTTTGTCAAAGTTCAATACGACATTGCGGGATTGTTTTCGTGAAAAAACACTTTTCATAAATGCAACAAATTATTAACTTTCTAAAATCTCCTGTCGACGATATATTCCGAATTTTAACGGTCTATCCAATAATATCTCTCGCAAGTACCTGCTAAACACTAGCGTCACCTGGCTGGGCCCTGGCGTAAGCTTTATGTCTACCACCATCTATCGATTAACTACTCAACCTAATTACCATACATCACACAGAGCTGAAAATGAAGTCATTTTACTATGCAAAATGACTTCATTTTCAGGATCAGATTCCGGCACACGATAATGATACTGGTGGTCGGTTAAACGTAACGGAAAAGCCGTCATTTTTCGCATTCAAATTCACACTTACAAAAAACGACCATCGGGAATTAATGACACAGTACCTTCCGCATATTTCTCGATTTCGTCAAGATGTAATGTTGATCAACAATCTAAGTTTTGCATAAAATAAACATCACTCAAAGGCCATGAAAGTGAAATACATAAATATGACACGAAGTAAAGACCACTTGTCACGTGGTCACACGCGTTACATGTGTTTAACCTTTCCCTTACTGTGCTAAAAAAATACACGCGTTACGGTGCTGTGTAGTCAATACACATCTCAAAATAAGCGATTAAATATCGGAAAAATATGAATATTCATAGCTAATCGATTGTGTTTATTATATTTTATATCAAAAGTGATATTAATTGTAATTTAATTGCTGAAAACATGAAAAAACCATTGGCAGATGCTAAAGAAACGTGCGAGAGGTCTACATCTAACGACGGTTCGCGGCCAACTGGCTAGCGGCGCGGCAGGCGGCTGGCACAGACACAGCTGTGCGGTCGTAGGTATCGATGGTCTAAATCAAAACTACAATTGCAGAAGTGTGGATGTCTCATATTCCCGCATAGCGAATTAAAGCGGGACATCAATAGCGTGTCATTTCCTCGCACACTCTTCACGTATTTAGTATCACACGGTTGATTGTATTGGTGTATTTGTTCCCGATTTTTAACAAAAAACACTGATTTTTAATTGAATTTGAAAACTATGTAATATATTATTTTTTAATTCAGTGCATAAATGTATAACGGAGGAATACCTTAAATCTGACCCAGAATTTATTATATTTATAGAGTTATTAAAGTTATTAGAAGCAATGTGTAGTAAATACACACCACAGATGAGGAAAGGTTAACCACCTTGCAACGTTGACCTGGGAACGTAGTAATGCGTGTATCGCCTACCAGTGTGTTTCTACCTTAAATATGTATAAACAATGTGATACAAGTCTCTGCCATTTTCTTATCTTCTTGTATCTTGTCTCTTATCTCTTGTGTGGAAGAATATTTAATCAAAAGGAAACTATACCAAACCTGAACCGTTAAAAATTTTTATAAATATATTTATTATTTTCAAACAATCTTCATACAAAATTTAGTTTTGTGGCCAAAATACTAAACCAAAATGAATAATAATTTTTTTAATCAAAAGGTATAGCAAATATCTAGAACGGATATATGCTGTTTTATATATTTGTATTTTGAATTAGAAAATATAGACCATTAAAAAATTAAAACTTTGATAATTTTAGAGCCAACTTTGACAATTTTTTGTGAGTTAATGGTAATTATTAAAAAAATAATCTTTTCCGACTTACAATGAAAATACAATGAAATATAAATTAAAAAATAAAACATCTTAAAAAAATGCATTTTTTGTGTCTGAATTTAAAATTTATATTCAACAAATTTTTGTTGCAATGAAAGTCTGTCCTGTGAAATTTGAATTTAAACCCGTCAAATAGCTTTTGTAATAATTCATATATTTCATAATATTTGCATAATAAAAAAGGCAAAAAAATGTTGTAATTACCATTAAATCTCTAAATAGTATAAATCAATGTCGCTATCCGCATCTCTCAATTTGTGCGCTTAGTTCTTCTATACTACGCAACGGATTTTGATAGGATTTTCACTATCTTTATCCGGGCACCCCTGCTAAGTCACCAAACGTAGTAAATAAATAGGGGTAACTTATGGCAGAGGTGTTGGTTATACAATAAATGGTTCCCGGGGTGGCGGTACCCATACCTATCTCCCAAATTGAAAATTGTTTCAAAATATCATTAAAATGGAATTACACCATGGATTATTGTAATTAATGAACATTTACATATTTATTTATTTATTTTGTAAGAAACAAACAGCTTTTATATAATATGCAGTGATAGATATAAATATACAAGTTAATTGAAGTCACGCCACAGAAGTTTCTTATGTTAAAGTGCATTAGAAATGAAGTTTTAGTTTCTTAAAATTAATTTGGTGTTAAAGGAAGGGGAGAGGAAGAGGAAAATAGGAAGAGGATAGGAGATGCTGCCGATACATTCCATACTCTCATATTAATAATCGATCGTACGCATTACTTCATATCGATATTTCTTTAGGTTATTACCAAAAATGTCAATGCTGTAAAATTTTTCATTATATTGTGCACATATGCAAGGAATCGGGGAATTTTTTCGAATGTTTGTTCTACACGAGGGTAGATAAAATAAATCAGATTGTCGGGTTGATTTAGACGGAATATGAAAATTTATTAAATTGGTAAGTTCTGGTGAGTCCAGACCATTATTTAGGATTTTAAATAATAGGATTTGATCAAAAATTAGACGTCGTGTTTGGATGGAGTAAAAATTATGAAATTTAATGGATTCGGTATAATTTGAGTAGTGTTAGTTTAGTTTATAATTTATGTGTTACAAAAATTTTATAATAATAAACATGTTTGTGTTTGTTGTGTTCAGGGTCAGCGTGGTGTTGTCCCGTGTTGGGATTCCTGTGTTGTCGCCGTGACTCCATGGGTGCCAGCCTGTCGCAAACTCAGGTAAGCGCCACTCTCTTCCTCTTGTCCAATTCCAGTCGGAGACGCCCTTCTTCCATTGGTATGCAACACGTTGCGACTAACGCCGAGAGTCTGCATGGAGGTTCGTATAAAGCAGCGGTCGGGGAACTTTTGTAACCATTACCCCAAAATATTTTTGTGTAAGTCGATATTACCCCTTCCCCCCCATTTTGAAAAGAAGCCAATCAATGTATATTTAAATAAACATTATTAATTGAATTAATTTACACGGAAAATAAAAAAAAAGTTACATGAAAATAGTAAGTATGTAATAGACAAACAAAATAAAATTCTCAAATTGGATCAAACAAAAATTCAGATTTTCAGGTTTCCCTTAGGGGCCGTTCAAGTATTACGTAAGCAGATTTATTACAATTATTTACCCCCTCTTCCCCCTTGTCACCAAAAGTAAGCAAAGCTCTTACCCCCCCCCTCCCGTGCCTACGTAAAAATTGGTACCTATATGCACATTTCTGTTAATGTATTCTGTTTTTTTATTGATTCATAAGCAGCACTTATAAAATAGACTTAGGATAGAGGACTTTAATGCACATAATATTCATTTAAACAAACTTTATTGACACAGTGGGAATCCCCGAATATGTATTCGGTTTTCAAACAAAGACAATGTGTGGGTTGACAAAGTCTAAAAAAAAAAATAACCACTGCTGAGCAGTGCTGACGTAATCACTATCTCGACCCCCCACCCCCCCATGTCATAAAAAATAAGCAAAGCAAAGACCCCCCTGCCCCCCTATAGTGCTTACATAATACTTGAACGGCCCCTTTCAGTTTTTGGAGAAATGATGTTGCTTCAGGTTTGATACAATTACTTCAAAATTGGGACTTTTTGATGTAAGAGTAATTTGAATACAGTCTTCGGCGTTTAATCGATTTCTGTTCTTCGTTTTTATGTTCATTAGAGTGGAAAAGCCTTGTTCACAAAAATATCTTGTTGCAAATGGCAGCAACTTTTTTACCGCCTCCTCATGTGCAATTTTGAAAGCCTTCATAGCTTTTGACATACAAAAAGACGACAGATTGGCTTTTCTCTCAAATTGAATACGTGCTTCAGTATTAGATGGAAGTTCAAGTATTGTTTCTGCCAAACTCGGAGGTTCTTCTGGTATGTTAGCAATTTCACATTTAAAAGGATCAACAACCCAATTGAAAGTATGTATCTGGAAAGTAGTCAGAGAACCGCTCTCTGAGTTTGGTAAGATGTTTTATAACTGTATCCTTGATGTCATCAAAAGTAATATTTTCACAGTTTTCCAAAATAGCAAACTAGAAAAATTTCCTTATTACCCCAATTAAAAACATTTTTACCCCATTTGGGGTAATTTACCGCGGTTCCCCGACCGCTGGTATACAGGCACACGTTGCAGACGTTTTGTAAACACGGCGGCATTTTTGACAATGCATAATAAGAATGTTTATATTCGGTAATGTGGGGAGGCTTGTGCAATCCCACACATCCCATTTCCACAGTCCCACACAGTGTGGACTCTGGTGGGATAAGGACATTTTGTTGTTGGTCCTCTCCCTTAACCTTTTGAACGCGTTAATTTGCTCCGTTTTATCTATACCCGCACGCGGTACATTTTTTCAAATACCTATGCACGCAATTAAATGTCAAATTATAGCATTCTGGCATGATTTATTGGGCTATATAGACAGAACTTATTATTCTCCACAATATGATAACAAATCCTCGTGTGTCAACTCTCTTGGATGTTTATAAAAACAAAATCATAAAATTTCATACAAAGACGTACCGTATCTTTTGAATGTGGTCAAATGTGGTCATTCACTCGGCGTGTGTGTACTTAGGTGATAGACACAAGTGGGACACCATGATCACTTATCATTTTTAGTTATGAATGACATACTAGTACTAACGCCATCCGTTGACAAAAATGTAAACTAAAGGACTAAAAGGCGCGAAGAGGCGCACTTGATTATCGATCTTTTTTTATGAAATACAATTTTATTTTTGCGAAATTCTTGTAGATGTCAGCATCGTGATAGTTCTACGAATGTCCAAGTGAGCAAGAAATACATTTATGACGTAAGAGCGCTGGAATATCGGCCGTCAAAGTTTCCGTATCAACTGTTGATACAGCCGCGTGTGAGTATGGACTTTTTGCCGTAACAACAGTTGATACGGCCGCGTGCAAAGAGTTAAACCTGTACCTACTCGGGCACTTATGAGGGCTGCGACACCTGCCGTGAGCATGCTGGAAGCGCTGCAGTATCCACGAAGGCCAAACATCATGAGGTAGGCGTTGTTATATTGCACGCGTAGCATTTCCATGCGGGTCTTCTTAAAGTTGGCTTAATGCTCGCATTTATAAAAGGATGTACAAAACGTGAGGAATAGCATTCTTTTTACACGTGGCCTGCAAAGCCGGAACATTCTAGTGAGGATATTTGACGTTATGCTGAGCGCTCGTCTTTGCGATATCATCGTTGTCCGTCAGCTTACTGTTGTTGATGTGCCCTAGATACTTATTTTTTTCTATTTCTTTCAGAAGTTCACCGTTTAGGATAGCTGGTGGAATTGCATACGTGCTTTAGATCATCAATACTTGAAATAAAACAGTCATCAAAGAATGACAGGATGTAAAAATGACAGCTAATGCAACTGTTTGTTGTGATTGAGGTTATGAAACCTTTCTAGTTTTGACGTTTTCGAGAATTCAGCAATGATTGGTGGCGACTGTGATTTCAGTAGCTACGCTTACGGACTGTGCACGATAAGTTGAGTATAGGATACTTGCATAACCCTAGGAAGAAGGACCTACATTGTTGCGTTGACCTAAATTTACGGAGTGAAATGTTCTCTGCCAAAAAGATTTGTAACAAGACTCATTTTGAATTCCAGGATGGCGGGGTGGTCGCGTCGCAGCTCGTGGCGCAGCCCATCACAATGGCGGAAGTCGTCAGGTAACTATAATCATTATCTACTTTTCTCCATGTACTTTTTAACAAAGCCAAATATAATATTATATTAATAATTGACAGGCATCTACTACGTCAACATGGAATTTTCATGGACAATATTGAAATGCTTTCAAAACGTGTAAAACCTAGTTCTATACACTGCATGTTGCAGTGCACCTGAAGGTAGTTGTTTAGTATTGAAACAGTTTTTTGCATTACCTAACATTTTTCCTATACTATCCATCTCCTTCCCTAAAAACAGTCCTACCCACATTGGAGATTATGAACATTGCACTAATTGTCGCAAATTCAGTCGAATTCGAGTCGTACAACAAGAAGGTGCCACCTTAGTTTCGTCGTCGTATCATTCACATGCAAATACCAAAATTCACTCGTTTCTCGTTCATCTCGTTGTGGAGGAAAATTCACCCAGTGCAAGTGCATCGAGAGCCCGTATGCCCGGATTCATGGGAATTCAGGTAGGCTGTTTCCTTCTTTCCACTTATTCCCGTGATATTCAGAACCAATTGAATGAGCTCCTAACTATCGTATCATAATATAAATTGGTTTTACAGTTCACTTAATGTGTAATAGACAGAGATGTGCTTTATTTCAAATGAATCCATTTCAAATGGAAATGCAAAATGCAAAATGGGTATTTTCCATTTTGCATTTTAAATGCTTTTCTAAAAACCATTTTGCATTTTAAATGCTTTTCTCAATGCATTTTCCATTTTAAATGCTTTTTTGCAACATTCTTCCTACTATCTCCACTCATCTTTTTTTCATAAGCCCCAAATATCAGTCGGTCTTCAACCTCGCTATGAGAGATAATTTACATTTGTCAAGTTGCTCCCTGGTAGGAGCCCTGGCAATTGAGTGATACCATCACAAAAAATACTGAACACGGGGCCATGACGCTGTAATATTAAATGTTAGATAGCAGTTTCTATGTTTTTACGTTAGCAACATTAGTCCCGCGCAAATTTTTTGTGGTTTCATAATCTGTAGTCGTGGTGTTTTTGGAATTACCATCATGTAATATGTTTGTTCTACATTGATGCCCATTATTAAATGAAAAAATTCTATAAATATTTTAATTGTTTGACCTGAGAAACCATTTTGCATTTTGAAAATAGGTATTTTGCATTTTGCATTTTCAATGCATTTTGATAATAGGTATTTTGCATTTGAAATGCTTTTCTAAAAACCGTTTTGCATTTTGCATTTTCAAATGGAAAAGTTTTGACCAATTTCAATTTTGCATTTCAAATGGTTTTGGGTACCCATTTTGCACGTCTCTGGTAATAGAACACGTAACAGTAGTCATGATTCCACTGAACTGCTATTGTAGTTGGTCGTATCCTAAGGGCTAATGAACTAATTGACTAGAGGCGTTTATAGGTTTCAGATGTTAAAGGTCAGTTAAAATGCATTCATTTGGAGTTGCCCGGGCTTTATGTTAATTTCAGTGCCAATCTCTCCCATGGGCGGGGCCAATCATATGTAATTTTAAGCCTTCAAGCCTCTGGTAAAGACGCTGTCAGAAGGTGTGCGATTCCATGTGTGTTTTGCACTTTTGTACAGGATCAGCTGATTCGAGCATTTGCTCTTTATAACAAAACGCATTTTATTTATTCATTTTTGGGAAATCGACAGTTTACATTTAATCAGTTTGTACATAAGTGTTATTTAGTAAAATAAAACCAATTATGGATTTCCTCCTTGTGACTTTAACTGAGACAGTATAATTTAAATTTTTGAGAAAGGAATATTAATTAAAAAGATACAGTGTGTGGCAAGCCTACACATGACGGAAGTGAAACTCTTAGTATTCTTCTCTCTCTCTTTTCATTTCATTCTCTCTTTTTTCTGTCTTAAGTATATAAGTATAGTTCTAAAAATTTTCAATTTATTTACAGTTATGCAATACTATTTACAATTATTAAATATTACATACATAATAATATTATAATTAAAAATTTCGATTACGATTTACCAATCATGTGACATTTTCATTGTCACTTTCACGGATATTATTTCCTAATGTCGTGATAATTGGGTGATGGTAACTAAAGTGCGAAATATATACATTAGCACCCAAATCCTTAATGAATCGTGCAAAAACTGCATCGATTGTTGTAAATATCATCAAAAACTGCATCGATTGAATAAACCACAATCAATTACGTATTTCACTCGTATTACACTCACCGCGCAGTACACAAAGCAAGCAGCTGATGCCTGGCGTGGCGTCGTTGGCTAGAGAGAGAGGAAAAGAGAGAAGAGAGAGAGAGAACGTTCGTCAGTGGCTCCCTCACCTCAGTAAGCGACTACGGTGAGAGAGTGACAGTGAACGGTGAGCGGTGGTGGGGGTCCCGTACCCCCACCACCAAATGATCACTGTTTTTCGTGACGGTCATGATTCGGTTTTACTCCGGTCCTCGAAAATGCATGACGCGCGTAAAGAAGTTTCACTTCAAAAATTATACAGAACAAAAGATTATATGAAACGAAAAATTTATAAAACAACACATTTATAGCTATGGAGAGAGGTTGTAGATATAAATCAAATCATAATAGAGATGTAAACAACAGAGACATAAACATTATTCACAAACCATCAGAGAAATATTCTTTTATGGACCTCTTGTATTTGGTAAGTTCGCAACTGAAAATATCAACCTTAGATAATACGCTATTGTAATTATTGCATAGTCTGTTCAGGCAAGAATTCTGCTTAGAGTTCGTTTTACTTTGATCAACCCTGAACAGGACACAAGAGCGTGTTGAACTCGCAGGTACATTGAATGGAATCTTGTTTAGCAACTCTGGGCATTGAATATTATTGTTAACTACTTTATACAGGAATAGTGCATCCTTATGATGCCTCCGTACACTCAGTGAATCAATTTTAAAGTATGAAGAGCTGCCTCTGCATTATCATTAAATCTTACAAATGACTTGTAACAAAGATATTTTAGGAATTTGTTTTGAATTGCTTTGATTTTGTTTATGTGGATTTTGTAAAATGGAGACCAATCGCGGAGCGTTTTATTTTAGCTTGCTGTATTTCAATGGAAGATTCTCCGAGGAGCTAGCGTCATTTATCCCTTCGACACCGGTGTATAGTCGAAAAACATACCAGACGCCCAACGCGGTTCACAATCGTCACATGAGAACGGGTCGTTTCTACGACTCGTTCTTGATTTCAATAGCTCGGCTGTGAAAGATTTGTCAGCTTCTGCTTTTCCTCCCTCCTATAACATTGGTCTCTTCCAGACCCATTTTCACTCTGTCTTCTTCTCAAAAAGACCATCCACACAGCATCCCCAAAGGTGACAGGCCCTGAGGGAAATTTTTCTCCTCAAGAACTCGTGTATGGAGTTTTTTTAAAATTTTATTTTTTTAATTTTTTTATTTATTTTAATTTTTATATTAACTCCACACAGGAGGCCCCGAAGAAAATAATTTCCCTCAGGGCCTATGTCGTCTTTGGGGATGCTGTGTGGAGGGTCTTTTTGTGGAGAGGAAGGAGTGAACATGGGTCTTGAAGAGTCCCATGTTGTAGGAGGGAGGAAACACAGAGGCCGGCAGTTCGTTCCACAGCCGAGCTGTTGAACTTAAGAACGAATAGTAGAAGCGACCCGTTCTCATGTGACAAGTGTCAACCGTGTACAAATGTTGGGCGCGCGTTTGGCGTGTATCCCGACTACGCACCGGTGCCGAAGGGATCAATGACGCTAGTTACTCAGAGCATCTTCCATTGTAATACCGATAGAACAAGGACAGCATACCTACCTGACGCCTGTGCTCTAAAGATTGCAGTCCGTTTGTTAAGATTGGGGAATCTATCAAACGGACCGCCCGTTTTTGCACAGAGTCAAGGGTTTTTTTCAGGTATTTAGGGGCTCCGGACCAGAGATGGCTGCCAAATTCGACAGTAGGGCGCACTTGCGATTTGTACAGGGTCAGCAGTTGTGTACTATTAAAGTATCTGCGGGCCCTGTACAGTACGCCCAGCTTCTGAGAGGCCAACTTCACTCTGGAGTTAACATAAAAGAGTAAAATAATTGTCAGCTTTGCGTATTTGATGTATTAACGTACTGTTGTGTTGCAGGGAGCGGAAGCGCAAGATGAACGGCGGGCTGGCTACTCTACGGCGGCGCCTGATGGCCGGCCGGAGAGGGGTGCGCGGGCCCCGCTCCTCCGATCCCGCCGCGCCGCTCCGCGATCTTCTCAGGGAGTGGTCACCCATAGAGGTAAACTATTGATTGATGTTTATACCCAATAATATATATTCCGTCAGCACGATTATCTAGTGACATTGTTACCGTGGGATTTACCGGTTCTTCACAGCAACTGTCCCAGTTTATAATTTATCCAAAAAATAATCTTGTAGTCCAATGCAAAACAGCCTCACGCTGCTGGTCTAAAAAAAGGGTCCCTCTTAACCAATCAGGATCGGCAGATGCATTCCGATTCCATTAATCAAATGGTTAATGCTCCATATGCAAAGCTGATGCTCACAAAAATTGGCGAATGTGTTCGTCGAACCTCAGCCAAAAGGAATGCCCGCTGCTCTGGGCTGGTGATCAAAGAATGGCGACTGCTTCCAATGCAAATCACAGATCCTTCCTTCCTCAGGTTTGGCAACTCTCCAAGTTAGAATTCCAGGGCTGTCAATTTGACCAATAGCAAAATGACAATATGTAGGTAAGGTCCCACACACCAAGACCATAGATGCGATGTAAGTAAAGTGATGCACACACACCTTGTTACAAATCTTATGTGTAACAACATTTCCGCTTTGTAATAAAATCCAAATAAATGCAATATTTCTGAATGTATCCGAAAACTAAAAACTGTTTTTGATAAGTAATGAAATACGTTTTTAAATTTTATTATCAGAAATAAACATATACATAATTGTGAAATATTAGAAATTTTGATGCAAACATAAAAAACTCCTAATAATTGCTCTTTTTGTGTCCTGCTAAACTGACAAAACAGTGTGTCAGCAGGTCAATTTCACAATAATAATTATAACACCAAAGCACAAATATAACGAGATAACACAATATAGAAAATAGATAGAGAGAAGAATAACAGTACAACAATACGAAAGCATAAAATACACAGATATTATATATTTGTTTGTTTTCGCTAGGTGGGTGCCCTGCTGGAGGAGTACGAAGCCCTGGCCGCGCTGCGCGATCTATGCGTGCAGGCGGAGCTGGCGCGACCTCCCGCAGCTGCCCTGCGCCAGGACCTCGCCACGCTCTACGACCACAGGTAAACAGTATGGCGACGTGCATTCATCGATATCGAATCAAAACATTGCGAATCTATGTAGACTCTCTGAAATAATTACCTCCCCATTCCTCATTTCATCTCTTATAAGTCTGAATTTGATTTATTTATTTATTTTTTCATGTTCTCCATAAAACGGTTATATATCATGGAGAAGATTACAAATTAAAAAGTTAACAGAGGCAGTTTTACTATTTTGTGACATGTGTTATAAGATAGTTACTGAATTGTCTGTAGGTGACATTGAAAATGTCGATGGCTAATGCAGAATCGTTAAGCAGTTGAGTCGCTCTGTTTATTGGCGCGTTCTGATAGGCAGAAGTCCTCGCTTTCGGAGCATATAAGAGTGCATGGGATCTCCCTCGAGTATAATTGTTAGTTAACCTCTTTCAACATAGGCGGATTGTGTATTGTACCAGAGATTAACTTAAAAAGCGTTAATGTATTGAAATCGAGCATTCCTGTTAAGAACAAGGATGGATACAGGAATGGATAGTATGTATATTCCCTCGTATACAGGTAACGCATAAACCTTTTTTGTACTTTTTCTATTTCTAAGATATGGTTTTGTTCAGAAGGGGCCCAAATAATGGAGCTGTATTCCAGGATGCTGCGGACAAGTGCTTCATATGTTCTCCGTATTGCAATTCCATTAGTAAATGATCTCGCATTACGAAGAACAAATCCAAGCATTTTGTTGGCGAGGGAGACAATGTCAGATATGTGGGATTTGAAAGAGAGATTTTCTTCCAAGATCACCCCAAGGTCACGAATCTCGTTTTTGCGTGTTAATATATTTTTATTAATGTGATATGGGAATAGAAATGTATCTTTGGATCTTGTAAATGTAACTACACTGCATTTCTGGATGCTGAAGGGTAATTTATTTAATTCCGACCATTTGACAAGAGAATCAAGATCAATCTGCAGAAGAATGGAATCGATACAACTTTTGATAGATATGTATAAATTCACTTCCCGTCTCTCAATAATTTGAAATGATTGCCTAGAACACCACCCTTAAAGGGTGAAAGCCAGAAGCATTGAAAAAAAACATACTAACAATTATGGGTACCTTTATACACAATTCAGAATGTTAAGGGGGTATTTCACTATCTCTGATTATGTTCTGACTAAGCACTAATCCGCGGATTAGTCATTTTTTCGTTTTCACTATATCTGAATAACGCTAACGCTCGGGTTAAAGTTCGATTTAACTAATCAGTGCTCGAACCTCACGTTAGGCGCTATTCCTCGAATCAAAGATGGCGTCAAAACATTCCGAGTTTGACAGCTGAGAAGTGAGTCGAATTTTGTTGAATGAATTTGAATGCTTGTATGATCCATCCTGAATTATTTGATTGTGTTCAAAAAGAGAAACAATGTATTAATTCGACACGAATCTATCTAAAATTACCTGATAATCAACATAACATAACCAAAAAAATGCACACTTCGCTGTGTGCGGCCTGTGACGCATGACAGCCGTGGCAGTAGATGGAGTAACTGCAAACATTCTGCGATGTTGCCAGACTATTTCGAGTGTTATCTATCCGGAAGCTCGAAACAATGGTGAAACGGTCGCCGTTGAATAACGAAGTTATTCTGATCTTTAAAGCCAGCCAACGGCTAGCTAGTCAGATATTTAGCCCGACATAGTGAAATACCCCCTTAGAGTTTTAACACAAGCCGGAGTGCTTTGAAATTTTTGATGCCAGTCTTCGAGGGCCATTTGAAAAGTTTCTGGCCTTTTTGATCCTTTCAGCACCGCACTAAACAATTATTTGTAAATTTTTGGTGTATGTTTTTTTTGTTGTTCACTAATTAAGATTTTACTAATTTGATTTTTCAATTCAATTTTTTTTTTCCATATACCACAAAATTACATTTCAATTTGTTTTTAAGGCGATGCACTACGTCCTGTAATATTTTAAATTGATCCGCTATCAATAACAACCCTTATGTAGATGGCGATAAGGTTTAAATTACCGCTTAACACCATCCGCCTGTTTTGATTTATCCAAAAAAAAAACATTGCCAAAAAGTGCCTTTTATTTTATTTTGTGGATGTTCAGGCATAAATATTTAATTTTTTTTCGATCATTTTATAAATAAGTTAATTTGCCACATTATACAATAAAATCATAACCGAAAATGGGTTCGTAAGTAGGAGATTTTGAACTTTAAAGCAGTTTTCATAGGCCTTTCCATAATTTTTTTCTGGTCTTATAAAAAGACTTATCTAATAAATACTCGATTATTTCAAAGGCCAAGATGTATGCTACTCGCAGAATTTAATTAAAGCATCTGAAACATTTCTAGGCGACCAAATTTTCAAACCAAAAACACATGATTTTGCATTACTAGGTATGGCATCGCCTTAAGTACATTTGTGTTGTGTTCCCACAAATATTATGTACAGGGTTTTCCAATAAGAGGTGTTATTTTGAATAGCCCGCTATTTCGGTAGATGTTACTTTTGAAGCTGTCATTTTTTGACATTTGACAAGTAGAAACTACGCCATTAATAAAAATGGAACGATACACGCTTCAACAACGCATTGAAATCATTAAAATTCACTTGAGTGAATCAAATGCAAATCATCTTGAGTGATGAGGCCCATTTCCACCTCGGTGGCTTCGTCAACAAGCAAAATTGTCGCATTTGGGGCTCGGAAAACCCAATAGTTATTTTTGAAAAGCCTCTCTATCCTCAACGTGTGACTGTTTGGTGCGGTTTATGGTCCGGCGGAGTCATTGGATCTTACTTTTTCGAAAATGAGGCTGGAGCAACAGTTACGGTGAATGGATTGCGCTATCGAGAGATGATTAATGATTTTTTATGGCCGGAATTGGATGGTATTGATTTGGACAAAGTTTACTTTCAACAAGACGGCGCTACGTGCCACAAAAGCAACGAAACCATTGATCTTTTACGATTGAATATCAAAATAACACTTCTTATTGGAAAACCCTGTAGTATAAAACAAAGTCGCTATCCGCGTCTCTCTGTCTGTGCGCTTAGTTCTTCTAAACTACGCAACGGATTTCGATAGGGTTTTCACTAGCATTTAGAGAATTTCTTCCGGAAGGTTTATATATATAAAACATGTGGTGATAATGTGGCGTGTAAATAGCACAGACCATCAGGGAATATTTTAAATCCCTATGAAAAAGAATTGATTGATCAATGAATTCACTCTGCAGGAGAAGACAACTTATAACCCAGCCACCAAAATACATATGAACAGAAAGACTCAACAGAAAATAGCACTTGCAATTGAGTTTTGCTCGTTGATCTTCAATCAGCACAAAATATATTTGAGTTCGCACTAGGAGATTATAATGTGTCACCAGCTCTCAAGAGAGTAGAATTATTAATGAAGATGAATCAGCACATTGTAATAATACGCACTGCACATTATTGTCAAAAAATATTTCAAACATTTTAGTCTTCAATAGACCTCTTTTGACAAATGATACAAACTGGATGAATCCATCTGATCAATGCAAAGGTGTCGGTAATTCGTTTATCAATCACCTGCAGAGCAAAATCTATTCAAAACTGACCAGAGATGTCTCTTTTGTCTATTATATATATTAAAAATTAATTAATTCTTTTATGTTTATATTTTAAAAATTAATTCACACTAATTTTAAATTAAATTTTAAATTTTAAATCGACTGCTTCTCCAACATGCATATTATATTTATAGAAAGTAGAGAAAAGTCAATGTTTTGTAATTAATTCATAAAAAAAATATTTTCGGGCGCTTACATTGCTAACGCAGGCTAAACCTTATGAGATACATAACAACCTCAAAATTCTACTCCAAATCATTCATAAGTTCCCAAGCAAAGCCGGGTTCACGTCAGCTAGTTAAAGTTATTTTGAAAAAACAACCTACATTTCCTTCAGCAACATTAACTCAAGAGCCACCTCTGATAAAAGCCATACTGGTACTGTTAAAAACTACAGACTTTAATTCGAGTCTGTATCTCATTCCAGTGTAGTGATAAGGCGTTAAGTCTTCGTCGGGCATCCCAGAATTTTTCTACCATTCACTACCGTATGCCACATTTTTACTCGAGTATATGTCGAAAGTCATTTCATTGTGTTTATAATAATTAATTTTTTGTTTCCTTTTAGAATTTGTCCCGATGCGGAGCTGATCTTCAAAGGGTCGTGCTTTCCAGTCCACAGGGCGATACTATCAGCGCGGTGTCCTTACTTCAGGGAGCTGCTCAATGGCTACCCCAGGTGGGATATATTTAGTTTCCTTTTAGAATTTGTCCCGATGCGGAGCTGATCTTCAAAGGGTCGTGCTTTCCAGTCCACAGGGCGATACTATCAGCGCGGTGTCCTTACTTCAGGGAGCTGCTCAATGGCTACCCCAGGTGGGATATATTTAGTTTCCTTTTAGAATTTGTCCCGATGCGGAGCTGATCTTCAAAGGGTCGTGCTTTCCAGTCCACAGGGCGATACTATCAGCGCGGTGTCCTTACTTCAGGGAGCTGCTCAATGGCTACCCCAGGTGGGATATATTTAGTTTCCTTTTAGAATTTGTCCCGATGCGGAGCTGATCTTCAAAGGGTCGTGCTTTCCAGTCCACAGGGCGATACTATCAGCGCGGTGTCCTTACTTCAGGGAGCTGCTCAATGGCTACCCCAGGTGGGATATATTTAGTTTCCTTTTAGAATTTGTCCCGATGCGGAGCTGATCTTCAAAGGGTCGTGCTTTCCAGTCCACAGGGCGATACTATCAGCGCGGTGTCCTTACTTCAGGGAGCTGCTCAATGGCTACCCCAGGTGGGATATATTTAGTTTCCTTTTAGAATTTGTCCCGATGCGGAGCTGATCTTCAAAGGGTCGTGCTTTCCAGTCCACAGGGCGATACTATCAGCGCGGTGTCCTTACTTCAGGGAGCTGCTCAATGGCTACCCCAGGTGGGATATATTTAGTTTCCTTTTAGAATTTGTCCCGATGCGGAGCTGATCTTCAAAGGGTCGTGCTTTCCAGTCCACAGGGCGATACTATCAGCGCGGTGTCCTTACTTCAGGGAGCTGCTCAATGGCTACCCCAGGTGGGATATATTTAGTTTCCTTTTAGAATTTGTCCCGATGCGGAGCTGATCTTCAAAGGGTCGTGCTTTCCAGTCCACAGGGCGATACTATCAGCGCGGTGTCCTTACTTCAGGGAGCTGCTCAATGGCTACCCCAGGTGGGATATATTTAGTTTCCTTTTAGAATTTGTCCCGATGCGGAGCTGATCTTCAAAGGGTCGTGCTTTCCAGTCCACAGGGCGATACTATCAGCGCGGTGTCCTTACTTCAGGGAGCTGCTCAATGGCTACCCCAGGTGGGATATATTTAGTTTCCTTTTAGAATTTGTCCCGATGCGGAGCTGATCTTCAAAGGGTCGTGCTTTCCAGTCCACAGGGCGATACTATCAGCGCGGTGTCCTTACTTCAGGGAGCTGCTCAATGGCTACCCCAGGTGGGATATATTTAGTTTCCTTTTAGAATTTGTCCCGATGCGGAGCTGATCTTCAAAGGGTCGTGCTTTCCAGTCCACAGGGCGATACTATCAGCGCGGTGTCCTTACTTCAGGGAGCTGCTCAATGGCTACCCCAGGTGGGATATATTTAGTTTCCTTTTAGAATTTGTCCCGATGCGGAGCTGATCTTCAAAGGGTCGTGCTTTCCAGTCCACAGGGCGATACTATCAGCGCGGTGTCCTTACTTCAGGGAGCTGCTCAATGGCTACCCCAGGTGGGATATATTTAGTTTCCTTTTAGAATTTGTCCCGATGCGGAGCTGATCTTCAAAGGGTCGTGCTTTCCAGTCCACAGGGCGATACTATCAGCGCGGTGTCCTTACTTCAGGGAGCTGCTCAATGGCTACCCCAGGTGGGATATATTTCGCATGTTGTACGCGTCGCAGCACTGCGTGAGACATTATAGTTATATACTAACTAACTAACCAACCAACCATCACGCCGTTATCGTGGTAGGCAGAGAGGACGGACCTCATTCACATTCATACATCGTCTCATACATGTTTTCCTCGGTCACCCCCGACTTCTGCTGCCATTCGCATTTTCGCCATATATTCTCCTTCACTCCTTCCTTCGTTCGTATAACCAGCCCAACAGAATTTAGATCCAAACTAAAAACTCACTTTTTCAGACACTCATTTCCATAAATCCGTCATTCTATCCAAATATTTCTTTTTTTTCATTTTTTTATACCGTAATTCTTACATTATCTAGCGATTCCGTTCATTCAATTTTGCTATTGACTTGCCTACCAATGGACAATGGACAATATCAGCGGGAACATAACAAGTCAATCGGTTTAATTGTTGGTAGATGAATCATCTAAATGCGTTTAAGATTGATGATTGATTTTATTAATTAATTTCATTCATTTAACATATATATCCAGCTAACAATAAAAACACCCTCATATAATAGAACTTCCTTCTTCTTCTGGCTTTAGTAAGATTAGATTGTTAATATTAATTTTAATTGTAAGTTGCTAAATATGTAAATACTCGTATATATGTCGTTAAGATAGTAGTTATAGGCCTTAGTCGTAAGTCACTAGATATAAGTCTTAGAGATAAGTCAGTAGTTCTAGTATTAACTATTTAAGAAATATATTTGTACAGCGCCCTTGAGGTGATTTCTCACGAAAACGGCGCTATAAATTAGCCAAATATTATTATTATTATTTACTCTACATGCCCAACCTGACACAATCATACATGGTTTTATCACGTATATGCCTCAGGGATACAATTTCTACAGCATCCAGTCTGCTTTCTTTCTTCCTCTGCCAGTTCCACGCCTCACTTCCGTACATCAGGGTAGGTACCAGCACTCTATCGTGGTCTGCTGCATGCTGACGCCAACTGCGTTCAGTCCTCCATGAATGGAGTTCTGCATTTCCCCTTGTTTCAATATCTCTGTCAGCCTTCCCATCTCTCTAGAACATACTTCCTAAATACACAAACTCATCCACCTGCTCCAAGTATTCCTCAGCAACAATTATATTGCTCTCTGTTTTCGTACTCTCTCTTACAAACACCATTACTTTAGACTTACTTACATTCATCATTAACTCATTCTTTATGCATACTTCATTCGTCCTAGACACGAGAGACTGTAGATATTTACCTATCCATAAAATATATTATTTTGAAGGATTTTTATTTATTTTTTAACCCTGCACGAAGTTATATCAAGTCATCAAATATTTCCACTAAAAATTGAATTTCAAATGGATTCGCTGTTTGTAGACATATTTCAAAATAAAATACTGTTTTCGAAAGCAGATGAAAAGCAATTAAAAATATTAAAATTTTAAACATAAACACGGTTTTTAAAGTTGCTTACCAATGGTTTTGATTGTGTAAACTGTAATTACCACCATGAAACTAAAAAAACATAAAATAAAACACAGGTATTATAAAAGTTTTGTTTTATATAAAAATATTTATTACGAAATTTGCAAACCTCGACAGATATTTTTCAAATGATATAATATATTAAATTATCGAAGAAAGCGAAAACTTTGTGGCTTGACATTATACAAGATGAAAAAGTTTTCTGTTTTAAACCACTTTATTTTATTATATACGTCGACCGGTTTCAATTTATATAATAAAATAAAGTGGTTTAAAACAGAAAACTTTTTCATTTTGATAAATATTGTTTCATAGAATTATTTCAAATTTTTCCTTAGCATCTATCGTAAACTTCTAAATACAAATACAAAGCGTGGTGTTCTCTCTTTCTAACATTGTTTTAATCATGCATCTCACTGTACTACAAAATGAGATAGCATAACTTTTGTGAGTTCATGTCAGGCTGGAAGAAATATCTCCCAAAAAGACTAGAGGTTAAAATATGAATACAGAATGCTTTGTCATCTTTGGGGATGCTGTGTCGAAGAGACCCATTCTGTAGGGTAGGAAAAATAGATGCCGGCAAATCCCAAATCGCAAGACCCGTTCCGTGGCAAATGTCAATTGTGTAAAATTATTAATTACTAACATTATTAATAAAATCTTTATCGATCCATCATGTTAGAGCCAAAATCATCCTGGAGCCAAAATGATTGTCATGTGGTTTGCCTCCAGATTGTCAAAATGATGCCCAGATTTTTGTCTCCAGAATGTCAAAATGATACCCAGATTTTTGCCTCCAGAATGTCGAAATGATAGCCAGATTTTTGCTTCCAGAATGTCAAAATGATACCCGGATTTTTGCCTCCAGATTGTCAAAATGATACTCAGATTTACGCCTTCGGATTGTCAAAATGATACCCAGATTTTTGCCTCCAGAATGTCAAAATGATACCCAGATTTTTGCCTCCAGAATGTCAAAATGATACCCAGATTTTTGCCTCCAGATTGTCAAAATGTTACCCAGATTTTTGCCTCCAGAATGTCAAAATGTTACCCAGATTTTTGCCTCCAGAATGTCAAAATGATACCCAGATTTTTGCCTCCAGATTGTCAAAATGTTACCCAGATTTTTGCCTCCAGAATGTCAAAATGTTACCCAGATTTTTGCCTCCAGATTGTCAAAATGATACCCAGATTTTTGCCTCCAGATTGTCAAAATGATACCCAGATTTTTGCCTCCAGAATGTCAAAATGATACCCACATTTTTGCCTCCAGAATGTCAAAATGTTACCCAGATTTTTGCCTCCAGATTGTCAAAATGATACCCAGATTTTTGCCTCCAGATTGTCAAAATGATACCCAGATTTTTGCCTCCAGATTGTCAAAATGATACCCAGATTTTTGCCTCCAGATTGTCAAAATGATACCCAGATTTTTGCCTCCAGATTGTCAAAATGATACCCACATTTTTGCCTCCAGAATGTCAAAATGTTACCCAGATTTTTGCCTCCAGATTGTCAAAATGATACCCAGATTTTTGCCTCCAGATTGTCAAAATGATACCCAGATTTTTGCCTCCAGAATGTCAAAATGATACCCAGATTTTTGCCTCCAGATTGTCAAAATGATACCCAGATTTTTGCCTCCAGATTGTCAAAATGATACCCAGATTTTTGCCTCCAGATTGTCAAAATGATACCCAGATTTTTGCCTCCAGATTGTCAAAATGATACCCACATTTTTGCCTTCAGAATGTCAAAATGTTACCTCTAAATCTCTAAATAGTATAAAATTAATTCGCTATCTGCGTCTGTCTGTTTGTGCGCTGAGTTCTTCTAAACTACGCAACGTATTTTGATAGGATATTCACTATCATTTAGAGAATTTCTTCCGCAAGCTTTAAATATATAATACATGCATATTATATTTATAGAAAGTAGAGAAATGTCAATGTTTTGTAATCAAGTCGTAAAAATATATTTTCAGACGTTTACATTGCTAACGCTGGCTAAACCTTATGAGATACATCAAAATAATTTACTATGGAATTGTATATCTTTAAAAGGTCTACAGAAAAGTCCAGGGTGGTATATGTCTATCTCCTAAGGATAACCCCTAGCAACGCCGGGTACACGTCAGATAGTGTACTATATTAGATCATTGCCAATGTTAGCATTTCCACTTTAATATAGCAGCTATTTTTGTACTGCCTTTTAAATAATAATGAGTGTTGGTGTTGCAGTGTTGGCGCACGAGTTTGTCTGGACTCCCCACTCCCCCCGCAAGTGGACGCTGCCGCTCTCGATGGACTTCTGCGCTACCTGTACGCCGGGGAGCCCGCGCCGCAACCCTGCGGTAACTACTTTGTTCGCCTCTCGTACGGCTGTACATATCGTCGCATTAATTCGTAGACTGCGTAACTCCAAATTTTTCGAAAATACGTTTTTAATGCCATCAGGTGTTAAAATTAGTCCCGCATCGACTAGTAAAACTCGAAAATTTAAAAAAAAATTAACCTTTTAGATAAACACAAATTAGGAAACTGCGTAAAATCATGGTGCCATTTTTACTCGCGAATACTTCGAAACTCCTTAATTCAGTATTGGCCGGTGAGCCGTGCGCGCTGGTTGTGTTTTTGACTGAGGAAATTTATTTACGGTGTAATAGTTTTACCGTGAAATTAACTGAGGTAAGTTGATTAATCAATTTTGAACATTTTATAACCATAATTTTAATTGTGAAGTCACGAGTAGTGTTTGTATCTGTAGTCTAAACTGACATCTTCTGCACCGCGTGACGCTCTGCCGTAGCTCTCTTGTTTTATGTGCCTCTGCGGTTGCGTTCACCACTTTTACAGTGGTACCTGCTTATCACCACACGCCCTCCTGATGTCATCATCACTGCACGAATTGATTTAACCAACCCGGAGCCCTTCGCGTCCTAATAGGTCGTTGTTCTGTGATTATCTCTCCTTCAAGGTCACCATCTCTTTCCAAGTGGATCTCCTCCTGATGCATATCCGGATCCGGTTCTTCACTGTCCTCTTCAAACAAACCCAAAATATTGACGGTGGAACGTGCGGCAATTCCATCTCGTCTCTCCTCAGACACAGTCCGTTCTCTGTCAGGCATCTTCCGCGGGTCAAGCACATGTCTTGGTATGCCATCTACTTCGATGTTGTTGACTGAAGTAAGTCCTGTCACCCTTCCATGCACGATGTGCATCTTCCATCTACTGGCTGAATCGCAACAAGATCGCCCACTTAGAACTCAGTCAATACTTCCTCTTCTATATTCACTTGCGCAGAAGGGTGTCTCCACGAGTAAGTGTGAACTATACTAGACAGCGCAACACCTTGATCATCCTGACTTTTTGCAGCCAAAGATTGTACCAAAACACTGCCTGCAGGGGATCGCTTCCACTTCTGGCTGCAGTTCTCTTTATTGTTTGATGATGTCGTTCAACTATACCGTTTCCAGCTGGTCGGTATGCCGCGCGAAATCTTTGACGAACATTCCATTTCTTACACTTATCTGCAACACTCTAGGAACGAAATGCAGTACCATTGTCCATGAGAACTACTTTGGGCGGGCCTCTTTCCCGAAACAGTTCTTCCAAATGTCCGACAATCGAAGCTGCATTATCTGACTCGATTTCCCGCCACACGGCAAAAATCTACTTGGACCGCAATCGATAAATGTGAGTAAACATTTCCTACCGAAATGAGTAACATCAACTGCCAAGCGACTCCAGGTTGTCACAACATTAAGATTACCCGCTTCATGGGATGATCGCGGAGGGTCAATTGTCCTGCATTGTACGCAGGAACGCACGCATCTATCGACGTCCTTTCTTCTCGCCTCGGGATCGACCAGCCGGGCAAAATGAAGCGTTCACTTTACTCCAAAGTGATGCTGAGCATGAAGAGTTTCTACGCTTAAAGCACATGTTTGCTCACCAGTTCCACTTTCAAGTCTCTCCCACCTATCTTCACACTCTGAGGAGTCTCTTTCACAACGTTTCCTGTCATGGCTACTCTTTGCCCGGGTCTTGCAAACCCTAGTAAGTACATCAGTTTTATTTCTACAGGACTCTACAAGGGTGATCGACAATGTCAGATCAAATTCTTCTATAATCTCCTTCATCGACCCCAAGCGTCACTTGTCAAAAAAAAAAAAAAAAAAATGTATTCAGAAATTGTATTGATTAAATTATTTTCTCGGTATATCAGTGAATCGACCTCGTTATAACAGTCAACAATTATATGAAGATGAGACTGAACTCAAATATCATTTTGTAGTTGCTCACTATTGCCTTGATCGTTATAACCAAGTTCGACTGCAATTAATTTATCATTGCTTTGTCTTCCCCTTACATAGTATATCAATGGGGTTTTGCGTTTTCAGACGGAGAAAGCTGTGACATTCCCGGCCGGCGACGACAAAACAACAGCGTGCCGGATTGCTGTCCCAATCTCAACATCAGCCAACACGGTATTATTATTATTTTAATCATTTTTTTGCAAAATAGTACAGTAGAACCTCGTTAATTCGAAATCAATTTTTCTGTGTATAATAAACATAATAAGGAATTACAAAATATTATAAAAACAATTGAAGACAGTTAGTAGTAATACAGTTTTCGCATGATTATAATAAAAACAATAAAATAAATAAAGATGATAGGATTATTTCACAAAATAAAATATTAAGTTATCAGTTTAGTAAGTTGCATTTTATAAGTTTTCAAGTTACACTTGAAAATGTGTACATCTCTAGAGGCATTGTGAGTTTTACAGATATGTCCTATTAATGAGTTTTGCGCATATTTGGCTTTACAGTGTGGTGTTCTAAATAAGTCGTTCGATATGGTGTTGTGTTCAGAGCAACGAAACGCATCCGGTAACATTTTTTTTCAATTAAAAACAAAAAATTATAAAAAAATTCACACTCCGTCATTGTCATTGGCATTGTTTCTCGTGTTCAACAGCTGTTATTAGCAAGTGTGTCAAAAAGCGTCTTCGCTCTTTCGTACACACTAAATAATAATAGTTAAAAATGAGACGAATGGTGCCGTGCCATTTCGTTGTGATTGTAAAAGCGCGCCAATGTAGGTACGTACGTATATTATTCAATTAAACTCGAATAAAATATTGCCAGATGGGTTTTCAAACTGTGACAAAGGAAAATTTTTGGTGAAAATATGAATGGTACATTTTTTATTAAAAAGAAATGTTACCGGACAGCAAAGTGCCCATAACATTTTTTACTGCAAATGTGCTAAGGAATAGCTGGTTAAAGTTTGTCGGGTACGTGCCGATACACCCTGTATGTCGTGTTCAAGCTAAAGTCTAACTTATAAGAGGTTTGTCTCACACACCGTGTACTAATCTAAAAAAACGTTTTTAAAATGATTTTATTCAACAGCAACACTGCCCTGATTTTGCTATGGCAAGTTCAGCTCCTGGTAATTGATAAAAGGTTCATTTGATTTTTTGAAAATTGTTCTGATTTGTTTGTTTTGCAGGTCGTCTCACGCTGGACGTGGTGTCCGCAAACGGCACGGGGGCGCGCCACGCACGCGGCCCCGAGCCCGCCATGCTGCGACGCCTGGCGCAGGAACTCGGCGCCCAGCCAGCCGCATTGCACCGAGACATGCGACACCTGCTTGACACGGGTGAGTTCAACTCGGTCAGGACAACTGGGGTCAACTCTATTGGATAATAATTATTTAAGTAAAAGTAAAAAATGTACTGAAAGTTGGTTTTGTCATAATACTAATTTATTAGATTTGTGGTTATTGTGGTGTACAAATAAAAGATCTTCCCAACTCAGGTACAGCGTTTATTGATAAATTACAAGTGATTTTACAGTCGCGATATTAAACGTTTATTATTCACAATACTATGGAATGCTCGCGAAACTGGATCAAGGTTTCCTTAGTATGGTTGAAGTAGGTAGTAGCCGACGGTAGTAAAGACTGAATACTAATAATGCTGCTCGCTGCGTCGGGCTTATTTATATTTTTCGGCCGGTGGCAACAGTAGGTAGATGAATGGCAACTAAATCGAAGCCACTCGCTCGGTCTGGGCCTTTCACGAAGTTTCG
This sequence comes from Hesperophylax consimilis, assembly GCF_061612785.1. NCBI lineage: Eukaryota > Metazoa > Arthropoda > Insecta > Trichoptera > Limnephilidae > Hesperophylax > Hesperophylax consimilis. The sequence goes on along the minus strand of NC_142852.1, from coordinate 26,946,680 downwards.
GCGGCGCGGCAATTATGCATAGGCGGTAGACTCGAACCTTCTTGCGGGTGGTCGTAATATGCCAGACTGACTTGCGATAGTATTGTCGCCGATAGACAAGTAGGTGCTTGTAGCAAGTAGGTTGCTTGTTTTGTTTACGATCCCAGCTGCAAGTACGTAGCTCGGGAGTAGGTACTAAGTAGGTTGAGCGGTTTATTATTAATTAGTTAATCTAGATTCTTCTAAACGCCACAGATTTATCTGTACATATGAAGTACTTGTTCGCAGTATCCTGAACAAAACCATATCCTAGAAATATAAAAAAGTACAGAAGAGGTTTATACGTTGCATGTATATGAGAGAATAAACATACTATCCCTTTCTGTATCCATCTTTGTTCTTAAGGCGAAGCTTAATGCCAAATCACTATTTTGATTAGTCTTTATAACGAATTGGTGTACATTATGAATATGAAAAAAATATGATTTAGATAAATGAGCGACTCAACTGCTTAACGATTCCGCATTGAACATCGACATTTTCAACATCACTTTCAGTTTAGCAACAATCTTTTGACGCATGTCACAAAATAGTAAAACTGACCCATGACCTTTTTATACTTATTTGGGGATCTGGTGAGAGGCACGAAATCAAAGTAGTGTCGTGAAGGTTACAGTGTTTATTTGAGTCAGGTAGCCGTGTTGAGAGATGACGTAGGACTGATGTTGTATTCTCCGGATGCAGGCTGTGATGGCTGGTCAAGCGCGGGTCAGTGAGTCGACGCCGAGCGCTGGTGACCGGACTCGATGATGGTCAGACACTGGCGAAGAACGTGGGTACTCCAGTGCTGACGGGAAGGCCGAAGGTGCGGTGGACCTTGTAGGCGGTTGAGCGGGAGGTGCGTAGACCAGTGAGGATGCTGCGTGTCCTCGTGGTGGTCATGGTGCATGGATGAAGCGCTGGTCAGATGCGCTGGCACCATGGCGCTAGGATCCGATGTAGCGCTGGCCAGGGACGGTGGCCAAGGCGCTAAGATGATGTCCCGATGGAGTCCATGATTGAGTACGGGCGGAGCCGGGAATGTCGTCCTACGCGGGGCGCGAGGCGCGCCGGTTGTCACTCGCGAGACTTGCAAATTGTTGACGGCCGATTGATGACTGATTGACTGCTTGCTGCATCGGGCTTATTTATACAGTACAGCCGACGGCGACAGTAGGTAGGTGAAATCGCAAATAAAACGGAGACACTCGCTCAGACTGGGTCGTACTGGAACTTTCGTTGGCTCTGCTATTACGCGTAGGCGATAGGCTAGAACCTTCTAGCGAGTTGGCGTAATGTGCCAGACCGACTTGCAACGTATTGTCGTAGGTAGGTCGCGTTGTTTACGATTCGTTTTCGGTAGTAATTTGCAAGTACCTAAGTAGGTCGAGCTGTTTATTATTAATGAGACAATTCTGGATTGTTCTCTCAACGCCACACTTACATTTACATCAAATTTGTAATCTTTTCCATAATATATTGGTGCATAACCGTTTTATGGAGAACATGAATAAATAAATATATTTTATTATTGGAACAACTTTTCTTTATCTTTTGAAAGATTATGCCCGTAAATGTAATATATCATTTTAGAAGAAGATAATAATAAATCTAAACGAAACATGAAACAGAACAAGACACAGAAAATAAAAAGTTACAGTCTCAATTAGGAATCGAACCCAGGATCTTAATTAAGGCGCTGTCCCGGTAAGAGATCCTGGTTTATCTTTTTATTTTTTGTATCTTGTTCTGTTTCATCCTTCGCTTAGATTTGCTAGTATTATCTTCTTCAATAAAATAAATGTATGTCTGGTGCTAGTGACACTATGTCGTCCCCAAATGGGGTATGTTGTGACGCTGAAGTTAGTGGGGAGTGGAAGGATCTGGCTATTCAAATCTGGTCATCAAACACAGCTAAAGCCATTTCAATTCTGAATGGTGGTCTTACACCGGGGATACCGAGAATATCTTCCCCTTTGAATAGTGAAATATCACAAATTATTTATTAATTTATACAAATTTTCCATTTCCAGCGGAATTCGCCGATGCTTCCCTCGTGTTCACGTGGGAGCCACCGCCGAATCCCCCGCTAGCGAGCCCCCCCGGTGACGCGGTGCCCCCCGCACGCGGTTTTCCCCCCGCCGCTGCTCCCGCCGCCCAATCGGAGCAGCAGCAGAGCAGCTGGGACTATGGCTTCCGGCCGCGCCTCGAACTGCCGTGCCACCGCGCGGTGCTGAGCGCGCGCTCACCCTTCTTCAGGTAAACATTCATCACACGTAACCTTGTCCATTTTCCTAAGCCTTTATTAAAGTCCAACGTGTTTTTCATTTCATCTTTTCGTAAGAGAGCTACCGCGATACTCTTTCCACGAGGTATGTAGATGGAAAAACTATTAAAACACATTCTTGCGATAGTCTTTCATATAATCTGGATCTCTTCGAGACCTGCATTAATGAATCCCTTCTTACAGCCACCCTAGGTGATGTTATATTTCCTGTCTTTACATTGCAGATGGGGATCCTCTTTTGAGGTGTTATATAAGAATAAAGTTCATAATGCAGGATAAGCGATGGGTATTTCTTGCTGAAGCCACAACTGCTATTGCCCTTTTTTTTTTTTTTTTTTTATATTAACTCCACACAGGAGGCCTTGAAGAAAATAATTTCCCTCAGGGCCTATGTCATCTTTGGGGATGCTGTGTGGAGGGTCTTTTTGTGGAGAGGAAGGAGTGAACAAGGGTCTTGAAGAGTCCCATGTTGTAGGAGGGAGGAAACACAGAGGCCGGCAGTTCGTTCCACAGCCGAGCTGTTGAACTTCAGAACGAATCGTAGAAGCGACCCGTTCTCATGTGACAAATGTCAACCGTGTACAAATGTTGGGCGCGCGTTTGGCGTGTATCCCGACTACGCACCGGTGCCGAAGGGATCAATGACGCTAGTTCCTCAGAGCATCTTCCATTGTAATACCGATAGAACAAGGACAGCATACCTACCTGACGCCTGTGCTCTAAAAATTGCAGTCCGTTTGTTAGGATTGGGGAATCTATCAAACGGACCGCCCGTTTCTGCACAGAGTCAAGGGTTTTTTTCAGGTATTTAGGGGCTCCGGACCAGAGATGGCTGCCAAATTCGACAGTAGGGCGCACTTGCGATTTGTACAGGGTCAGCAGTTGTGTACTATTAAAGTATCTGCGGGCCCTGTACAGTACGCCCAGCTTCTGAGAGGCCAAGAGTGCTTATTCCGATCAGTTCTTGTCGTCATACGATTCCTATTACTATTCTTCAATTTTCCATTTCCACAGTCAAAATAAAACATCTTCAAACGTCTTGAAGTCTGTGTAAAGGACATGTTGAACGTCAGCCAAAACTCACATGAGAACAGATCGTTTCTACTACTCGTTCTCGAGTTCAACAGCTCGGCTGTGGAACAATTTACCGGCTTCTATGTTTCCTGCAACATAAGAGACCCACGTTCACTCCTCCCTCTCCTCAAAAAGTCCCTTCACACAGTATTCCCAAAGATGACATAGGCTGTGTGGAGTTGATGTATTAAGAAATTGTGACGGAGGTATGTGTAATTTTGAGTAAAAACTAAACAGAACACGAAAATAAGCTTTTAATGTTGTTTGTTTTAGGAGCGTGATCCAGCGGCGGTGCCGGCAGCAAGCCAACGAGACCTCGTCCAACGTGAAGATAGTTCTGGACGAGCGAGTGATCCCGCACAAGTACGCACGGGTGCTGCTGCACGCAGTGTACACGGACCAGGTGGACCTGACGCTGGTCATGCGCGGGGGCGGCTCCATCTTCAGCTGCTCCATCTTGGGTAGCCACGGCTCCAGCCTGGGAGAGGTAAATACACTACCCTACTATATTGGGATGGCGGAATAATAGTCAGATAAGTAGTAAAGATAGCTAGGTATTATGATTTCCTCACCTTCATGTTTGTTAATTTCCTCATCTTAATCTTTGTTGTTTTCCTCGCTTTCATGTTTATAGATCTCATACTCATGTTTGCTAACTTCATCATCTTAATGTTTACTAATTTTTTTCACCTTCATCTTTGTAGACCTCATTTTCATGTTTGTTAATTTTATCATCTTCTTGTTTGTTCATTTCCTCATCTTCATGTTGGTTGATTTCCTCATCTTCATGTTTGTTCATTTCCTCTTCTTCATGTTGGTTGATTTCTTCATCTCCATGTTTGAATACCTCGTCTTTATGTGAGTAGATTTCCTCATCTTCATGTTTATACCATATTTTGATGTTTTTATCTTCATGGTATTTTTAATTTATTTTTGAAGGGAATTTTATATATTTTGTTGCATGGAATTTAAGGTTTTTCTGGCAAATAGATGTAAATAGATTTGAGGAATTTACTGATAATACTTACTCTCTCTTACTTTTGAACCGTCTCGGTGTTGCCGTTTAAATTACCTTAAATGACCGTGATGCTCCATATTTTTCTCTATTACCTACCACAGTAATATAGTATAGTATAGAAATGCGAAATCATGCATTTCATTCATATATTTTTTTTTATTTCTAGGCGCAAGCTTTGGCGGGAAACCAACAGAGCGCAGCGGCGTGCGCACGCTCTAACTCCAGCAACAACGTGAATACGCACGCACCCTCACCCCTCGAGGAGGCCATGGAACTCTATGAAATTGGAAGGTTTGTTCTTCGCAATCATAATTCTTTACGTGTTTGGGATAGTGGAATAATAGTCGACACTAAACAGTGTATTACCTCGTGCAACGGGTAATTTATTTATTAGCGGGAAATCGACAGTTTACATTTAATCAGTTTGTACATAAGCATTATATAGCTAAAATAAAACCAATTATGGATTTCCTCCTTGTGACTTTACCTCTACCGAGACAGCATAGTATGGAATAAGTAAATTAAATTTGTGAGAAAGGAATATGAATTAAAAAATTTATACAAAACAAAAGATTATATCTCTCTCCATGGATATAAACAATACATTTATAGCCATGGAGAGAGGTTGTAGATATAAATCAAATCATAATAGAGATATAAACAATACAGACATAAACATTATTTACAAACCATCAGAGAAATATTCTTTTATTCTCTTTTATTTGGTAAGTTCGCAACTGAAAATATCCACCTTGGATAATACGCTATTGTAATTATTGCGTAGTCTGTTCAGGCAAGAATTCTGCTTAGAGTTCGTTTTGCTTTGATCAACCCTGAGCAGGACACAAGAGCGTGTTGAACGCGCAGGTACATTGAATGGAATCTTGTTTAGCAACTCTGGGCATTGAATATTATTGTTAACTACTTTATACAGGAATAGTGCATCCTTATGATGCCTCCGTACACTCAGTGAATCAATTTTAAAGTATGAAGCTGCTTCTGCATGATTATTAAATCTTACAAATGACTTGTAACAAAGATATTTTTAGGAATTTGTTTTGAATTGCTTCGATTTTGTTTATGTGGATTTTGTAAAATGGAGACCAAACAACTGATGCAAACTCCAAATGACTTCGTACACAGGCAAAGTAGAGTTGCTTAATGATATCGATGCTATTAAAAAGTTTTGATGTATATGAAGGTTATATTGTAGTTTACTATCAATAATTTAATGAATGAGAGATGTTGGACAGCCGTCTTTCTTCTCTCGTGTCGTCTCTTTCGTACTAGAAGTTAGTCCCGCGGACATTGTATTAAATTTGATTTGCATTTTTTGAATAGATTTCTGGAGCTGGACATCCTGAGTCAGGGCTGCGAGGACATTATAGCGGAGAGACTAAGTGCTAGCAGTCTGGCCGCTGTTCTGAAGTGGTCCTCCCAGCCGCACGGCAGCCGCTGGGTTCACAGGTCAGTAACAAACAGACGCACGCACCAACACATATAGATTCCTCAAACTCAGCGTCTGCCAAACAGTCGAGAAGGCTCATGTATGCCGCAAAGGATGAAGATTCAAAGCTCAGGGTACAGTGACGCTGGTATATACGAAGCGTAGTGAATGCATGTTTTAATTTTAAGCCCGCAATCAACACATTTCGGCCGGGTATTTTTTGCGCTGGCGCTGTGCTGAGTCTGGGCAAAATGAAGGTCCCGTGCGAGTTTCTTTAACTTGTTTTAAAACGCTATGGGGGTATTTCACTATCTCTGATTATGTTCTGACTAAGCACTAATCCGCGGATTAGTCATTTTTTCGTTTTCACTATATCTGAATAACGCTAACGCTCGGGTTAAAGTTCGATTTGACTAATCAGTGCTCGAACTTCACGTTAGGCGCTATTCCTCGAATCAAAGATGGCGTCAAAACATTCCGAGTTTGACAGCGGAGAAGTTAGTCGAATTTTGTTGAATGAATTTGAATGCTTGTATGATCCATCCTGAATTATTTGATTGTGTTCAAAATAAGAAACAATGTATTAATTCAACACGAATCTATCTAAAATGACCTGATAATCAACATAACATAACCAAAAAAATGCACACTTCGCTGTGTGCGGACTGTGACGCATGACAGCCGTGGCAGTAGATGGAGTAACTGCAAACATTCTGCGATGTTGCCAGACTATTTCGAGTGTTATCTATCCGGAAGCTCGAAACAATGGTGAAACGGTCGCCGTTGAATAACGAAGTTATTCTGATCTTTAAAGCCAGCCAACGGATAGCTAGTCAGATATTTAGCCCGACATAGTGAAATACCCCCTATATCTTCGAAAATATTTTAATAAAAATTTCTACATAGTAACTCAGTATACCCAAGCTATAAAAGTACTGAACGAAAATCGAATATTATTTGAAATGCAACTCAATTAACCTCGTAATATGTTTATTACGGTTCGCCTATCGGTATTTGCCCGTTCCTGCTTTCTTTAAATGTGCCCAACATCTCTCGCTCGCTTGCACATGGGAGTTGAGTGCGTGCGGAGCAGAGAAAGAGATTCGAATCGGGTTTCACGGTCATAAAAACCCTCATTCCAGGAATTGAATTATTTCACTAACAAATAATATACTATCCTTTTGTTGAAATGCCGATATAAACGAAAGGCAAGAAAATAAATTTAAAAAAAGACTTGCATTACGATTCGATAATTATGTACATGTAGTTGGGACCTTTACGAAGAGATTGGTTTATAATATTCATGTAAAAACATTGAATAATTCCGTCTTTTCTGCCATTGAAATGAGGCCGGCGCAAAAGGTAAAAATACCCTTCCCGTCTTTAAGCAACAATCAAACCTAACGGGTAGAAATACCTTTCCCGTCCGAAGTGTGTTAAAACAACTACAACAAGCGTAGGGAGTGTGGCGAACCCATCGCTCAGGGAGTGGAAACACAAACTGCACAAAAGCCATCCCAAGACCCTGTATAGTACTCTCTCAGTAATCTTCTCTAGAGCTCTTCTTTGGCATTCACTATGTTACAATTTCTAGACATTTTTTGTTTTTAACGAGTTTTATTATTCACAATGTACATTTGTTACGTATAAAATTTATTAAAATTAGCGACCGGTTTCGACACGTCCGTGTCATTAACTAGCTATTTTAAAACTAAATTTTTAAGTGCAGAAATATGGGGTTTTATTTTGTTTGGTTCTTTGGTGGGAGGGGATTTGAGGGAGGGGGAGGGGGTTGAGAGGGAAACGGAGGGAGGAGTCAAAATAACGGGGAACATTGTCAATAGAGGTGATTTGCAAGGTGCTATTATTTTATTTACTATATTAATGCTTGAATTAATTTTTTTGTTGATTTCTAATGTTTCTAATGCGCACAAATTAAAATATTTATTAATGTTAGAATGTTTAAATTATTGTTTATAAGTTTAAATTATTGTTTCATTATTGTTGTTTTATGACGTTTCCGTTAGCGCCATATGTATTACAGCAACTGTTGCATGTGTTTCTGATAAACACAACACCTTCTTTAAACCCAAAAAACAAGTTTTTTTTACCATAGTACATTTATTTAAATTTGAATTTTTTTTTTGTTTGACTGAAGATTGTATTTTCTTCCCAGGAACTCCGTCAACCGTGTTAACAACCTCGTCAAATGTTTGACTGCTGTAACGTCATCCGATTTCAGAGAATAATAATATTTTGATTATTTCTATAGCGCTGTTTTTGTGCAAAATCACCTCAAGGGCGCTGTAAGAATATATAATACATTTCTACAATGATCTATCTTATTACTAACTGTATATGGAGATAATATACAGTACAATACTTACCTGGTAGGTAGACACTTATAGGTAGATAGTACCATACTTTTTTTTTTTTAAGGGTGGAGACGGTTTACATGTAGTTCCCGTGAGCACTTAGGCCATAGTCCCATTGTGCCATCTCCCATTTTACCTCAATCCTTTAACAACAACCCAGTCCCTTTAATAAAGTTCACCAGGGTTGTCATTGGGTATGTGGCTATGTCTTCTGGTTCTACTGTATGTCTCCCCAGGTATCTGAGCCTAGTTCCCACCAGGGCAGGACATTGGCACCATACGTGAATTGGAGTCACTTCATCCTCTTCACATTTCCTGCATCTATTGGTGTTTTCCACTCCCAACAGTTGCATGTGTCTCCTGAGATGGCAGTGTCCCGTTAATAGTCCTACCAGTTCCCTCAGCGAGTTTCTGTCCATATCGAATAGTTTCTTAGTTCGTCTAGGGTCTGGCAGTACCATATGTACCGGACGTTGTACACCGACTTAAATTAATTTGCATAAATTTGAATTTATGCAGAGGTAGTTCCTTTACAAACTAACCTCTGCGCATCTTCGAATTTATGCAACAAATTCTCTCTCTTGTATAAAAATCTGTAATCTTATCTGCACTTGTATAAAAATCTATAATCTTATATGCAAAACTGATTAATAAATAAAACCACGGGGTCAAGCAGTCATCATTATAGACAAAAAACAAAGGCTTGACCCCCCAATTCCCTCTTATAAATTAAAATACCTATCATAATAACTTGCATGAAATTTGAAATTGTGCAAACGCAGTCTCCTTTACAAAACTCGCCGTTTGCACAAAATTGAATATTGTGCAAGGCTTCCCTTTAAATATCAATTCCCTTTTAATGTGTAAATTTTTGCAAAATATTTAAAAATAAAATATGACCCGGGCAAGCGGATTGAAGAACAGTCAGGGACCTAGTCAAATTCGTCCCCAATCGAGTTGCGCAACAGCGGCGCTCTGCCCTGTGAAAATTCCGGGAACCCAAAACAATTCTCGGAATTTCTCGCTAACAAAGGGAGAGCTGAGCCCGTTGGTCCTTTAAAAGGCAGAAAACTTGCGCAATTCGGCAGAGATCCAGCACCCTTCGCCACATCAACATCTCTCCTGGACTGCCCCTGACTGCCTCTTCAAGCCTCTTCTGCCCTGGACCTTCACTTCAACCTGGCCTTCTTCTTTCTCCCGGCTCCCTGGTGCTCATCAAGAAGAAACATTTTCACAATAGTCGAAGCGTCCCTTGTCAGGGCGCAGGTTCCCCCTACCTTCCTCCCCCCTGCCTTATACCTTTCTCCCATAATCTCCCACATTTTCCCCATTTCTCCCTTTCCCTATATTTCCCCCCACATTTTTCCCAATTTTCCCTTTACTCATATTTTCCCCATTTCCCCCCACATTTTTCCCCATTTTTCCCTTTTTTCAACATTCTCCCTCCTTTTTCCCGATTTTCCTTCCAAGGCGTCGAAGCGGCCAGCCGGCCACTCCCGCTATATCGTCTGTGCGGCCGGCGACTACAGTGCCGTCACGTACACCATACTTACCTGGTAGAAATTCGTCTGGTAGAAATGTCTGCGTGGGTTTACGTGATTACCACCAAAAGTTGATAGATTTCATTATCATCGACAACGAGTCTATCTGCCGAGTTTCAGCTCTATCGGATGTCAGGAAGTGTGTTAATTTCCGCTTCCAAGATTTGCATTCATTCATTACCGAAAACAAAAGTTAAATTCAATAAGATGTATTTATGAAAGATCGAAGCGGATTGGTAAATGAGAAATGTATTATTGTTCATTTTATTCTATTAATACATTCTTCCAGACAAGCCCTGCGTTACCTCCGCGAAGAGTTCCTGGTGGTGGGCGCCGGGCCCGCCCTGCTCCAGCTGGAGGCGGCCCATCTGCAGCACGCCCTCCGCTGCCCATTCCTGCAGGCCTCGGAGCTGGACGCGCTCAAGGCCGCCCTGCGTTGGGGCGAGCACCGCCTCGTCAAGCGCATGGAGGACAGAGGTTGGTACATAAATGCCATCTGTCGCGCTTGTGTTACAAGCGGGGCTGTCTCGTAAGGTCAATTGATTATTGACCGCAATTTAAAAAAAACTTTGTGAATTTTTTATTAATTTATTTATATGAAACGAAAAAAATAGAAGTAGCACTAACGTCTAACTATCTACACCCCACCACGCGTTGCTATGGCTCAATCTGTCTGTGCAGATAGAAAAACAATTGGGCGTGTTGCTTTTACGACAAAAAGCATGTTTGTCCAACAGATTATAAAACCACATTCGGACGAGGAAATTACATTTATTTTGCGACGAAACTCCACAACATCCTTCCCCCTGATATGAAACGAATAGAAAATTTGAATGATTACAAATCAAGAATAAAAATCTGGCTGAAAGAGATTAATGAAAATACTAATGAAAAACGTCATAAAAAACTAATAAAACAGAAATGAATAACTTAAGTTTCCCCTAGCACAGGTCATCCTAGTGAGGAGCCTCGTTTTAACCTAGTTTTTATCACTTTTAATAACTATATCACTTTTTAAAGGTGTCTTTAATTGTAATTTTGATGAAATATCAGGGAACCATTTAAGCTAATATAAGGAGGATAGTAATTTTGGGTACTACCTACTCCCACACTTGGCTGCGGAATAGTTAATGTTATCTTCCTCCGCCAGAACCGAACATCCTGTCGCACACGGCGCACTCGGTGACCAGGAAGGGCGTGAAGAAGAGGGATCTGAGCGACTCGGAGCTGCGGGAGCTGCTGGCCGACATCCTGCCGCTCGTCAGGACGGACCACATCCTGCCGCCCAACTGCGAACTGCTCACTCAGGTTACACTTGCCACTTTATCTCCCGTTCTGTCTGCTTTTAAAGCGACAGTGTTTTAAGTTTAAAACAATACAATCTTTTTTGTTCTCTAACCTTGCAAGCTGTAAACGTAACCATTACCAAAAACGAGAGTGAGTATTTGGCGATTTTTGTCATAATAATAAGTATGTGATCGCAATAGGCGAATCAAGAGTGGACTTAATGAAAATTTAATTGTGAACTTGGAAGTTGACACAACTATGGTTGGAGATGGTGAACATGGAGTAAGGAAGGAATCCGACTTACCCCTTTGATGTTCTTCAAAGATGATGATAGTTGGTTTCACCAACAGGAGATATGATTTATTTCTCAAACAAGCTTCCATAACATCCAGGTTGGATAAGAAAAACACTGAGGGAACCGAATATATTCACTGCACAGGCCTTCTACCCTGAGTTGATATCAATAACAGCACTGATAACAAATAGATGTTCATCCAACAGGCTCCATCAATAAACTACATGCCCAAACCATCTAAGCGTCCCTTTCTTGATCTTACTCATTACGCTTACATCAGCCTTGCAGTCTTTGCAGATCTCCACATTTCTCACACGATCATACATGGTTTTACCACACATACGCCTCAGGGATCTCATTTCTACAGCATTCAGTCTACTTTCATCCTTTCTTTGCCAGTTCCATGCCTCACTTTCAAAATAATAATAAGTTGTATTAATTCTCTTGCAGGCCATCCGTCGCGGTCTCGTCAGCAGCCCCCCGTCGTGCATGCTGGGCGATGCGCCAGTGTCGCGTGCCGACGCGTGGATCCGCGGCAAGGGACAGGGCGGGGTGTACATCCGTCCCCGTCTCTATATGCCTTACTACGAAGAGGTCAAGGTGAGGGCAAATCTGTATATTTAATTCATCATAATTTTCATGTGACTCTTCACAAGAACGCCCCTGTCTTAAACAAAACGATGTTATCGAAGAAACAGTCAGTTCTCATAAAGCTAACATCAACTGTGAATTTTTTTTCCACTAGTGTCCGTTGAGTTTTGCCTACGTCCACCGTTGCGCAGGGAATCAATGTTGCTTGCTCCCTAGAGCAGGATCATTGAAATACCTGTAGAAGTCTGTGCATTAGAGATGGCAATTGGTCTGTTAACAACGGATTGTCAAATCAGACGAACCGCCCTCCTTTGCACAGGATCAAGTAGGTTAATCAGGTATTTTGAGGTTCCAGCCCAGAGGTGGCTCCCAAATACAGTTGTTGGACTTACCTGAGATTTGAACAGGAAAGCTAGAAGCTGGTCGCTACTGAAGAATCAGTTCCTCTATACAAGATGCCCAGTTTCTTGATGTTATTGTTTACTGTATGTAAACTCTCTTTGAATCTGCGAAGGTTGAAGATGTGTTCGGTGCTGTAAGGATTATTTAAGTAATCGTGGTGCGAAAGAAGTATGTTTTTTTTAAGTAGCGCGTTAAAACGTAGCGCCTAGTAGGCTGACTGAGTACCTTCCCTTTTGTTGCTTATATAAGGTGCTAATATGATTCAAGTTGCACCTAAGAAAGTTCCCGAACATTCTAGTTGCTATGGCTACAAACATTGCCACCCGTAACGCTGAGCAACGGCCAAAATTTCTAGTATGTTCTATGACGGCCTAGGTACCTTAGTGCTTGGCACTGTGTACTGAGTAGTACATGACACCATCCGACTCGGGTAGTGGTGTACCACCACGAATACATTGTGACAAAAAACCGCGTTGGGTCGCCATTGTGGCAGTTAAAAATTAACTGTTTTAAAATTATAACCACGTTGGCGTCATTGTGACAATCTAAAAGGGAACCAACATCAGGTTGTTACGATTGCAATAATAAAAGAATTAAGAATTTCAACATTGCATTTATTATAACAACGTAAAGAGCAAGAGCAAGAGATCTCTAATTAACAAAATAAAATGTTACATCCCAGGGGTGAGCGTCAGTACTAAGTACTGGGCGCACGGACATAATTTAAAATTGGTAGCAAATGAATTGGTGTGACATTGTGTGAAGACATAATATTCTGACCTGTTTTAATTAGAGGAGGGCGCCAAACAACACATCACGCGTTGTTAAATTTAGATTTGAAGCAAAACGATGACCAGAGAAAACGTTTAACAAACTGCTGCGTCATTGCCTTGCCCGGTAGAATGTCGTCCGGAGCGCTCGCTCGTGTCCCTCCTGAATCGCGTCGTCGCCAGCCGGCTGCTCGTTTGGTACTGAACTTGCCCGGTCGTGTCGTCCGTCTCGAGCTCCCTTCTAGAAGGCCCCAATGTGCATACGTCACATAATAAATATGAAATCGTAGCAGGGCAACATTGAATTGCTACAATATTGGCAGTCCGTAGGTACTTTTTCATTCTAAAAAGGGAGCCGTAACTCTTGATATTCAACAACTTTTTGAATTCCGTTTTTCCAAGCGAAGCGATTCAATTGAAAGATTTAAGGATTTGAATATTAGAATCTAGAATATTCTGGAATGTTCGCCTGCGAAAACGCATTGTATTAGAACCAGCTAGCAAAGCATCGTAGGTACGGTGCATCTACCTACTCACCGAAAGATTCTTGATGCACGCGCGCCTATAAAAACGCGCAGCTTCGAGAGGTGTTTAGTCAATAATAAGCAGTTACAAGTGAGCAACCTGCGAGTGCTCGCTGCCTACTGACCGGCTTCTGAGGCCCTCATTTGTGTCACCACAGACCTACTACGCCGGGCTTTGCTCAGACCTTTAAAGGAGAGGCTACGGATAATCATCAACTCCATGAGATTATAACTAGCGGACCAGGTCAACCATATCTTACTCAAATAAACCCATATTTGTCACCTTACCACATCCCCAAAGATTATTATTTGATTATTCTATTGACAATATACAAAAAATATGATGAAAAACATTTTTTAAACAGAGTACTTTATCTTTTCAGGCGCTGCTAGAAGACCAACTGGTGCAGGAGACAGAGCTGGTTCGCATGAGGAGAGCGCGCTACATCCCCGACATCCCCGATACTCTCTACATGGTGAGACAGATAGCTGAAGCGCTGTTTAAATTGCCTTATTTTATTACCCAAAAAAATCCAACTCCAGTGCGTAAGTTATTTATATGAAAAAAGAGAAATGGTGCCGCGCGACCAGGAGGGCGTGTTTCCCTTCACTCCATCCAGCGTCACATTGTGAAGGCAGGAGTTGACTGGCCGGCTCCAAGGGGAAGCCAATGATGATCTTGCGCTTCTAGTTAGAAGTTTCAGGTCTGACAACCCTCCGCAAAATATTTTACAGTGTTGCCAATTCGGGCAAACAACCAAATGTCAATTTGTTACTGCGGGATTATATTCTAACAATTTAAATAAAACATTATTGGAATAACAAGCTAATGATTTTAATGTGGTCAAATTAATGCCTCAGGCCTCTGTTATATTTTGACAGAACGTTGGTGACGATAGGCTTACAAAGTTTATTATTTTAACAAATATTCAAATTTTTAACGCAAACATAAAAAATAAATACAATGGCTCATTTAATGTTTTTTTTTAACTGAAATAACTGATAATATATGAAAACGGACTGAATATATGCGTTTTTTTTTTTTTTATTTTTTTATTTTTTATTTATTCTTTAATATATTTGTTAAACAATGGTATAGTATATTGTCCTCCACGCTAGGAGTTCACCTGTGTTGTGGAGGACTTTTTCAATTGTAAAGTTATATAATTCTAAAATAATACAGTGGAGTTGGTTACACAGAGAAACATTAAAAATTAAAATATAAAATCGATTTTTCCATAGTTATGACAGTAGTTTTTCCATAGTTATTCCAAAAAAGTGAAATATAAAAAATTAAATATTAACAGGATTGTAGCCAGTTCCATATGTGTTTTTTGTATTCTGTAAGATTAGATGTTTTATATTGTGTTGGAAGTGAATTGAATAGTTTTATAGCCTGGAATCTGTAGTGTTTTTGTCCAAAGGATGTGTTGGTTTTTGGTATTAGTAGTTGGTGTGCATGTCTTGTTCTGGTATTGCGAGAAGTTTGTGAAGTTTTAAATGTGTTTAGGTTCTTGTAAAGGAAAGTAAGTATTTGTTTTGAATATAGTTTTTGAATCTTCAACACTGGGAATTGTTTAAATATGGTTGAAGTGGGTGTTAGTATTGGTACTTTAAGTATTACTTTTATTAAGGTTTTCTGAGCTTTATATAGTGTGTTAATGTATTTTTTACTGGCATAGCCCCAGGCAATAATGCCGTATTCCATTATAGATTGTGCTAATGCGAGGTATATATTCTTAATATCAAATATGTTCAGTATATTTCTCACGTTTTTGAAAAAGTAAATCAACTTGTTTATCTTTCCTTTAACCGATTCAATATGTCTGTCCCATTTTAAATATCGGTCGAAGTATATACCAAGATATTTGATATTTTCGGTTTGTGTGATTGCAGGACAATTGCACGGGGTGCTCGCTGAGTGACAGGAATGTATTTTAAGGTAGATGTTTTTGGCGGGTTGGCCTCTCGAGTTTATGCTAAAGGTTATGAATTTAGTCTTATCTATATTTAAAGTTAATAAGTTAGAGTCAAGCCATTTTTTTGTAATATTTAGGCCAACTTCAGCTTTTGTGATTAGTGTGTTCCAGTCAGTGGCCTTAAAAAGTAACACAGTGTCATCAGCAAAGCTTATAATTTCCCCGTCTGTTTGGAGGTGACATAGATCGTTAATATAAATAAGAAATAGGATTGGGCCAAGTATGCTGCCTTGTGGTACTCCGTAGGATACTTGTTCCTTGTCACTACATGTGTTTTCTATTGAAGTATATTGGGTGCGATTTTCCATGTAGCTTTCAATTAATTTGAGTTCTGTTCCCGTGATTCCGAAATATTTAAGTTTATTTAGCAGGTTTTGGTGGTGAATTGTGTCAAACGCTTTTGCCAGGTCTAGGAATATTCCAAGGCATTTTTTACCCTGATCTATATTTGTTTTGAGGAAGTCTGTTACTGAGGCTATGGCATGTGAGGTATTCATATTTTCCCTGAATCCAAATTGATTTGGTGATAGTATGTTGTTTTTGTTAAGAAAAATTAAAAGGTGGTTTTTGATATGTTTCTCGAGAATTTTTGAAAGCGTGTTTAGAATTGTGATTGGTCTGTAATTATTAATTTCTTCCTTGTTTCCTTTTTTAAGGATTGGAATTACTTTGCCCGTTTTCAAAATAGTTGGGAACACTCCTTCTTTAATGGACCGATTTATAAGTATAGTAAGTGGGATAAGAAGTGCTGACTTTATTATTTTTAGTGTCATCGGTGATATTTTGTCGCTACCCTGAGAGTTTGTGTTTTTTAGTTCGTTTATAAGTTTTAGTGTTTGTATTTGGGTAATGTATGGTATTTTAAAGGAAGAAACACTAGTGTGTGTATAGTGGTTTGAGAATTCTGGGATATCGTCATTTGTAGTGATTCTGTTTGCTAATACCTTGCCG
Source organism: Hesperophylax consimilis (assembly GCF_061612785.1). Taxonomy (NCBI): domain Eukaryota; kingdom Metazoa; phylum Arthropoda; class Insecta; order Trichoptera; family Limnephilidae; genus Hesperophylax; species Hesperophylax consimilis. The sequence continues at coordinate 26,930,121 of NC_142852.1, read as the reverse complement.
TACTCTTTGGTTTCATAAATGTGCATATTTAAATTCTTCTGTAGTTAACTTCTATATTTGAATATAATGCGTGGTGTTTTCTCTTTCAGACCGTTTAGATCACATTTCTCCCCATGACAGTGAGGGAGATGCAATTTTTTTTCATTGGTAAATTTAGAAGAAAAAAGTACGGATTAAAGTGTCAGCTACACTACTCGCTTCGACGCTTCGACGAAGTCCTTGACGAAGTTAGCCGAAGTTCGAAGTGCGTGCCCACACACTCGTGCAACTTCGCGAGTAACGCTTCGAGTCCTTTGACTCGGGCGCATTTACCGACAACAATCGGAAGTCAGGCGAAGCGAAGCGAAGTTGCCCGAAGCGAAGTGAAGTTCGTGCCCACACTATCGTATTCGGTCAACTTCGATCAACTTCGCGAGTAGTGTAGCTGGGCTTTAAGAGTTTCACTGTATTTTGTTTTGTTGATTATTGACATGTTATTTATTATTATTAGGTGTCCGCTGAGCCGCGCGCCCGTTCCTCGGCTTCGGTGGCGGCCGCCGAGTCTCCCCGGGCCCCCGCCGCTCCCCTCCCCCCGCCGGCCGCCCCGCAGCCCTCCCCGCTGCTGCTGCGCGCTCTGCTGCAGCGCGAAGCGGAGCTGCGCAGGGCTCCGGCGTGCACGCGCGCCACTCAGCGGGCACTCACGCACACGCACGAGGTCAACCGCCAGGTCAGTCTATCTATCTCTCTGTCGATACCAGCCAGAACGTTCACCGGATGAAACTATTGTACAACACAACACTAAATAACAGTAAAATTACTTCATACCACTATTGCAAACTGCTGCAAAACATGTTAATCTTTGACTTTTTCACTTTTGCTTTCGGGAACGAATAAATGCAAATCTTGGAAGTGGAAATTAATCCACTTCCTGACATCCGATTGAGCTGAAACTCGACAGATAGACTCGTTGTCGATGATAATGTATTCTATCAAATTTTGATGGCAATCACGGACACACACTCCGACATTTACATATTTCACTGAAATCGAGTGGCATTACAGCAGTTAATATATGTCGGTCACACCCGATCAGCATTTGGCGAGGATGGTAGAGTTGTCGACTTCAGTTCCTGGTTAGGAAGGTTCAATCGACACGTTAAAATAGATGTATTTTAATAAAAAAGTTAGTTTTATTGATTTTTAATATTGGTTTGGCAGACTTTTTTATTTTAAATTTTTTTTAGAATTTATTCTTTTAAAATACATAACATATAACAAAAATTATAATATTGTTACAAAAATACAGATATTGACAGATTACCTTTTTTATATTTTCTGTTTCCTGTTTTTTGTTAACTCCTGCTTGTCTATTATTATTTCTCAAAAAATATGTGAAAGCCCTTTGGTTGTTTAAAATAAAATAAATAAATAATCATAGTTCAATTGAAATTCGTCTCTCTCATATAATACTTCAGTGGCACATTCCTAGCTGTATAAATATGTAATAATATTGTTTATTACTTTCAGATTCGACTTCGAGTGGTGCGCGAGTTCAACTTGCCGGACTCGGTGGCGGATACGCTCGAAGGCGCCACTGCCGAGGGGGGCGCCACCACTCCCCAGCAACACGCGGCCAGGTGATTCTTTTGTGCATTAGCCCAATGTCGTTAAGAGCGGTAGATGCTTTCTGAGACCAAATCTGAATAGCCTCCCCATAATTACCATACTCCAATTGAGGATTCCATAGAAGCAATGACTCCAGTCGGCTTGGAGCAGTTGGGAAATTAAAAACTTGCTAACCACTCTAGTGATTGATATTTCCTGACATACGGTTTTGGCCGCAATCGTTCCAAAATTGATGCCTTTAATATTAATACAGAAAAATATAAACTGCATACTGTGGTTTAAAATTTATAGCCAATGAATACATGCAAATTTCACTGTTTATTCCATATTTTTAGCTAACAAGAGTTAGTTGTAATTAATTTACAGCCCGGTTCGAAAACCAAGAATTTTATTCGGTAGTAACAAAATAATAATAATCAATCAACAGATATTGTTTAATATTGAAACACCTTTATGATAATCCCAATAATCCAGCTCGAAGGACTTGTTATACATAAGCAATATAACTATACTCACGGGAAAGGGGACACGGCGCGTTATATCCGATTGTATTCGGAGGATCTTCTAGGTACTCTTTAATGTCGCCAAAAGGGACGACACATCTCGCTATCAGTATCAGGTATTAAGCTAGGAACTGGATATCTGCTCGTTCAAGGCTGTGCGTCCGCTTATATAGGCCGTCCGTGGTACATCATTAAGTAGGTATAAATTGCATAACTAGTATGAGATCTACTTTGTTTTGCGTTTTTAGATAGGTGTGAGGGAGAAATTATTAGGGTTGTGCAGTTTAGTCTTCTTACAGTTTTTATATGTAATTCTTTTTTTGAAAATTGCTAAATTAACAAGCGCTTGAATGTTTTTACCAGATTTGTATTTATTTAGGGCAATATTGAACATTACCTTTTCTGTATGCTGTCTATGGTCTACTGCAAATGTCTAAATGGTATTTTTAACATGTAAACAGATTTTCCATTTAAATAATAAGTTTAATAAGCTACCAATTAAACGTATTATATAAAGTGATTGCGGAAAGTTGATAGTAAATTAATTTTTATTCAATATAATCACCTATTACAGCCACCCAAATTTGGGTTGCTATCGCTCACGGATAATAGTGGTGCTACCCAAATTTGGGATTCTATCGCTCAAGGACAGTGGTGCTACCCAAATTTGGGTTTCTATCGCTTAAGGGCATTAGCGCTGCTACCCAAATTTGAGTAGCTATCGCTCGAGGGAATTAGCGGTACTACCAAAATTTGGGTTTCTATCGCTGAAGGGCATTAGCCATGCTACCCAAATTTGGGCTTTTATCTCTCAAGGGTATTTATTAGTGGTGCTACCCAAATTTGGGTCACTGAAGTGGGTAGATTATCATCAGATTCTAATTTTCTGTTCAGTTGTTCAGTTTCATCTCCAGTTCAATTAAAATTCCCTTTGTTGAACTTTTTAATTTGGTTTGTACGAGGACGATATCATAATGTTAGCGGCCTTTACACAGTGAGTGTTTTCTGATTTTGGTATTTGTTATTTGCAGGTCTAGTCAAGATGGGGACGATACGGACCAGGAGATGGACGAGATCGGCAACAGGAGGTGCCTGCAAGGGTCCAGGGAAGGCCTCGGTATGTATATATGTATTAAGTTCCCACGTAAGATGTTCCCACTTAACTAGTTCCCGCTTCGACCCATTACAATTGGCTTCATACGAGCGTGAGTTTGTCTTTGATGAAATCCTGTCGGAAAGGAAATCTGTTTTTGGGAACGGAACCGGTTTCGATGGTACGTGCGGGAACTGTTTATGTAGGGTACCTTCTCCCCAGTAATTAGTAAATCAGTAAGTCCCCCAGCCCAACGGGTTCATAACTAAGAGAACTTAACTAATGTATGTCCGCTTAAGTAGTTCCCATCTAAGTAGTTCCCGCTGTAGAAGTCGCTTAATTAGTAGCCACTTTTTGTCACGTTTTTTCAGTCCTTTGAAATTCAATATAAAAAACATGATTTTTCCCCCTTGAGAAGTTTTTGTAATTTAGCATCGAAACCATCACTAATGGAATTTGTACGTGAGATGATTTGTCGACTTGGAAAACCCGCTCTGGAATATTGCGGAAATCTGTAAATGTCATGAAATACAGTTTGGAACACTTTTAATATATTTGGGGATCTGGTGAGAGGCACGAAATGAAAGACGTGTCGTGAAGGTCACAGTGTTTATTGGATGAGTCAAGGTAGCCGTGTTGAGAGATGACGCAGGACTGATGTTGTATTCTCCGGATGCTGGCTGTGATGGCTGGTCAAGCGCGGGTCTTGAGTCGACGCCGGGCGCTGGTGACCGGACTCGATGATGGTCAGACACTGGCAAAGAACGTGGGTCTTCAGGTACTCCAGTGCTGACAGGAAAGCCGAAGGTGTGGTGGACCTTGTAGGCGGTTGTACGGGAGGTGTGTAGACCAGGGAGGATGGCCAAGGCGCTATGATGATATCCCGATGGAGTCGATGGTTGAACCGAGCAGAGCCGGGAATGTTGTCCTATGCGGGTTGTCACTCGTTGAGACTTGTTAATTGACGGCTGACTGATGACTGATTGACTGCTCGCTGCGTCGGGCCTATTTATATAGACCGGCCGACGGCATCAGTAGGTATGCGAGATCGCAAGTAAAATGGAGAGAACTCGCTCAGTCTGGGTCCTACTGGAACTTTCTTTGGCGCTGCTATTACGTATAGGCAATAGGCTAGAACCTTCTAGTGAGTTCGCGTAATGTGCCGGACCAACTCGCAACGTATTGTCGTAGGTAGCTCTAGACGTCGCGAGTAGGTAGTTCACTCGCAAGTAGATACTCGTAGACAGGTAGGTCGTGTTGCTTACTTTCAGCGAGACAATCTAAATTAATATCTCGCTACGTATAAAAAGAATATCCTTTTGTGCTAAATTACACTTTATCCTGTTTATATTTAGTGAAGAATATTAATTATTTATTTTATTTTAATGATTAACTAATGTTTATAGACGAGGTTTATATGCATAGCACAAAGGATTGCCGGTCAGTCGCTCTACCATTGCGGTACGTCTGCTTATTCTAAACCCACCAAATAATTAAAAATGTTTAAATACTGAAGACAATATTAGTGATTTTTTCAAACGAAAATCTGAAACAGAAAAATCAGAAAAGGAAACGGTCACATCTGGGACTCGAACCCCTCCGTTTCCTTTTCTGATTTTTCTGTTTCAGATTTTCGTTTGAAAAAATCACTAATATTGTCTTCAGTATTTAAATATTATAATTTGAGGTTTTACTCAATAAGTTATTCTGAAAAATAATAATTCATTTTCTAGACTTGCAGAAAAAGTCAATAGATGTCGCACATTAAAAATAAAAACAATAAGATAGGTTTATCTATAAGACGCTGTCTAAGATTGCATTTAGTTCGGGTTGAATCTTGCGATCATACATAAAGATAGTTGCCAATAAAAATGTGCGGTGAAAAAATGAAGACAACGTTGGTAGTTCTTATTCGAAGTATGATACAGTTAAAAGTGACCGAATAGGATAGGGTCCCATTAGCGCAGTTGGTAGAGCATTGTCCCGGAAAGACAAGGGTCCTGGGTTCGAGTCCCAGATGTGACCGTTTCCTTTTCTGATTTTTCTGTTTCAGATTTTCGTTTGAAAAAATCACTAATATTGTCTTCAGTATTTAAATATTATAATTTGAGGTTTTACTCAATAAGTTATTCCGAAAAATAATAATTAAAAATGATCCAGTATTCAACAATTATTCACTTTCCAGCGGAAATTTCCATAGCACGTTTTGCAAATCGACGACTCAAATCAACCTTTCTCTCCAAAAGTCATGAAATTTTTAGCTCCATTGAATAGGTATTAATCCTGGATAAATAATACACACACACAGTTTCCTTTTCACCTAAAACTACAAACAATTTAAACAAGTAGTGATCAAGCATATTTAAGGTTGATTTTACAATAACATTTGTATTACTTTTCATGTCATTTTACAACAACATTTGTATTACTTTTCATGTCATTTTACAATAACATTTGTAGGTATTACTTTTCATGTCATTTTACAACATCATTTGTATTACTTTTCATGTCATTTTACAACAACATTTGTATTACTTTTCATGTCATTTTACAATAACATTTGTATTACTTTTCATGTCATTTTACAACAACATTAGTATTACTTTTCATGTCATTTTACAATAGAATTTGTATTACTTTTCACATGCTTTTCGACCTTAGTGACATCACATATTAAATGAACAGTGGTTTGTTGAATTTACCATGTAATTGTTTGGTTGCAGAACCTTGGAGTGCTTCCCCTGTGGGTGGGCGCAGACCCCTACCGTCCCTGCTGACAGAGGGAGACAAGGCCAGGTAACTTCAAGTTATATTCTCGGCTCGTTTCAGCGTTTGATCAAATCGTTTTCAGCTGATGACCATGAGAGCATGATCGTTGTGAAGTGAGTTTTATGGCCTTTTACTGTGATATTAATAGTTTTAATTTTGTGAGATATTTCTCCCAGTCTGACACACATAAAAGACACGCTATCTCATTTTGTATATTATGAGAGATATACAATTTAAACAGTGTTGGAAAGAGAGAACACCGCACTTTTACATTTCAATGTTTACAATAGACGCCCCCGAAAGAAGAGAATTAATTCTGTAATTTTTTTTCTAATTAAAATATGTATTTTTTATTACAATTATACGGTAAAAATAATTGGTAAGCGATTTTCAAATCTTTATCTATGTTTGCATTTGAAATTGTAATATTTATAATTGCATATGTCGATTTGTTATACTAATCTGAAAAAAATGTTGAAAAACAATGAATTTATATGGAATCCAATTTAACGTGGATAAATCACAAAATATAACATGCACAATCTGCATTTTGACAGTTCGTTTCAAAAATACAGAGGCTATAGGGGTTAATACGTAACTGTAGTAAATATATCACTATTCCGGTCAGCGCAATTTTCAAAAAATCAATAAGTGAAGGAACGTTTCCTCATAAGTGGAAATCTGCCGTAATAACTCCTATTTATAAAAAAGGCGATAAACATGACGTTACAAATTATAGACCTATCTCTCAACTTCCTATCTTAAGTAAAATTCTTGAAAAAATCGTTTACGACCAACTCTACCCGACTATCGCTACAGCAATTACACACAACCAACACGGATTCATGAAAAACCGGTCTACTACATCTAACCTGGTCCTATTTGTCAATTATTTGCACAGCAATATGGACGAAAGGGTACAGGTCGATGCTATGTACACCGATTTTTCAAAGGCCTTCGACCGCGTTATTCACTCAATTCTTTTAAATAAACTTACTCGTCTTGGAATACACGATGATTTATTTAGATGGATTAAGTCATACATTAGTAATCGTAGTCAAGTTATCTCAATAAATGGTGTCTTATCCAAAATAATAAACGCAACCTCGGGCGTTCCTCAGGGTTCCCATCTTGGTCCGCTTTTCTTTAATATATACTTAAACGACATAGGCTCATGTTTCCAACACTCAAAATTTGTAATGTTTGCAGATGACATGAAAATTTATAAAACGGTCATCTCTTTATCGGACTGTAGAGAGCTACAAAGTGACTTAGATAGGCTCTGCAACTACTGCACAGCTAATTATTTGGACCTCAATGTTTCAAAATGCCACACTATGTCCTTCACCAGAAACAAGCATATAATTAACTTTCCCTATTCACTCCGCGATGAACCCGTGATCTCAAAAACCGAATGTAAGGACCTTGGAGTCTACGTAGATAGTAAACTTATATTTAATACGCACATTTCTTCAATCACTGCTAGATCTTACAAAATGTTAGGTTTCATACTGCGTCTGAGTAAATTATTTAAAAATCCACGTACGCTAGTAATGCTTTATTCCTCACTAGTCAGAAGTACACTGGAATATGCATCGCCTGTCTGGAATCCCAAATACACTTACTATGTCAATAATATAGAGCGCATACAAAATAAATTTATTAAGTACCTAGGTTATAAATACAACAATAATTATATCTGCACTCTCCAATCCCTGAAATCCAGGCGAACGGTAGCTGACATGACATTTCTCCATAAAATAATACACAACGAAATAGACTGCTCAGAACTTCTATCCCAAATAAATTTTAACACCCCATCTAAAAGAACTCGACACACCAACCTTTTTTACACAACTAGTAATAATACAAACGCTGCAGCCAATTCCCCTATTTCTCGCATCCTTCAAACATTCAACTCAATTCAAACAAGCACAAGTACCGATATATTTTTTGATTCTCTCCCTCTATTTAAGAAAAACTTTTTTAGCACACTAAATTCGCCAACATAACACATACAACCACACACAGACACACACGCACACGTACACACACACAAACACTCACACACACCTCTCTCCTTCCCCAGCACACTAATTAACTTAACTTAAAAATGTAACTTAACCGTAAATGTATAATATACCTCCTATGTATATATGTCAGCGACATGTCATTGGTACCAATTATTATACTAACTTTTATAACTTTGTAACTATTGTCATCTATGTAATTATGTACTGTTTGTTTCTGCAATAAACAAAAATAAAAATAAAAAATAATGTAGATTGTCCAATTTTACCCATTAGAGAGTATACAAATATATATCTCTTTCCAGGCCTCACAGCGTTGAATCAGTTGTCACGCGTCAACGTCGCCGCCAGATTCAAAACGGCCGCGGCCTCTCAGAAGCAATGCCGGACGTGGCCATGGCGACCAACTCCCTCAACCGCCTGCGAATCCAGTCAGATACATCCCAGAAAATACTAACGGACGCACAACAAACAAACGCCGGCTCTTCGGGCATGCAGTACGCTTCCAAATCACAGCAATCGCAACAATCGATGCCAAACGAACAACGCGCTTCGCTGAACCCAAACGTCTACAATTCGCAGTTCGATCAAAGCTGTTCAACGAGTTACGATCAGTACGGTTGCGACAGTCGTGCCGCTGCGTGCAGTTACGCCGAGCCGCGTTACGGTTACCACGGTGGTGTTAATCAACCGGTCGGTAACGGTGCGGAATACCACGGCGGTAACGGCATGGACGGTGCGGGCGGCCGGCTGACGGAGCGGAATCTGTACGGGTTGGGATTTAACCTGAAGCAGGCGGCGGGTGGCGGGAGTGTCGGATCGGAAGCCGTGCCCTTTATGAACCCGAACCAACACCTGCTGCAGGAGGGCTGCGGGTTTGGCGGCATCTACGGACGGCAATCGCGGGATAGAAGTCATGCGTGGGGCGGACAGGGCGGCGGAGGTGAGGCTTTTAATTTTTTACTTTATTTTTAATTATAATTTCTGCCATATTAGGCAAGATTAGAATAAATAAATCATTGTATAAGGGTTTGTATAAACAGGAGATACACATTATTATTATGATGTAATGAGCGGGCAGCATTCTGTTGATGCGCTCATATCTGATTTCACAACAAGTTTGCCAGTAATTGAGTTGTTTTAAGTTTGAACTAAGTCCTTTCTTCTCTCCAAATGTGAATCCAATAGAGCTTTGAATTGATTTATATTTGTTGCATCCATGACATGTTGTGGGAGTTTGTTCCAAGCATCCACTACTCTATTTGCAAGGAAGTGTTTTCTAGGATTAGATGCAAAAGGCGTTTTGGTAATTTAAAGATTTGTTGGATGCTAAGGCAACTGTAATGTCCAGATAAAAGTCTCGATCAAGTCACCCCTTTCTCTTCTTTCTTGTAAGGTTGGTAATCTTAGTTCCTTGAGTCTATCTTCGTATCGTAGATCTTTCAGAGCTCTTGGTATTTTGTCTCTGTACTCTCTCTAACAGAATTATATCCTTTGCGAAGTAAGGACAAAGAAATAAGGTTTTAAGAAAGGAACAAAGCAACGACAAGCGACGCGTTTCTCGCCATATTTCAAAGCATAATATATTGAATAAGAAACAGTAATTAAAAATTTACTCTAACTTTCAAATTATTATTGACTGAGCCTATCGAAGTCCCGTTTTAACTCAACCGTTTGGCATTTCATCTGTTTGTAAATTTGCTTGTTACATTCTGTTTTAACCTTTCCCTTACTGTGCTAAAAAATCCACGCATTCCGGTGCTGTGTAATCAATACACATCTCAAAATAAGCGATTTAATATCGGAAAAATATGAATATTCATAGCTAATCGCTTATGTTTATTATATATCATATCAAAAGTGACAATAATTGTAATTTAATTGCTGAAAACATGAAAAAACCATCGGCAGATGCTAAAAAAAACGTGCGAGAGGTCCACATCTAACGACGGTCCGCTTCCGACTGGCTGGCGGCTAGCACACACACAGCTATGCGGTCGTAGGTATCGATAGTATAAATCAAAATACAACTGCGGACGTGTGGATTTCTCATGTTCCCGCGTAGCGAACTAAAGCGGGGACATCAATAGCGTGTCATTTCCTCGCACACTCTTCGCGTAGCAGTGTCACACGGTTGATTGTATTGGTGTATTTGTTTCCGATTTTTAACAAAAATCTCTGATTTTTAATTGAATTTGAAAACTATGTAAAATATTATTTTTTAATTCAGTGCATAAATGTATAACGGAGGAATAACTAAAATCTGAACCCAGAATTTATTATATTTATAGAGTTATTAAAGTTATTAGAAGCAATGTGTAGTAAATACACACCACAGATAAGGAAAGGTTAAGATGGTGGCCGTTTGTAGTTCAGTAAATATTCTTTTTTCAAATGTGAAATCGTTGTTTATTTTTATTGGGACTTTCTTATTAGCTTTTTTTTTCAACACAATAATACCTACCCGCCTGAAGAAAGTTTAAAAATAGAATTATTGTCATTGAGACATTTCTTTGAGAAAATTGTATAATTCTTTATTTGAAATAAAACAAAAATGTTACCTAAAGTATGCGGCTTATAAGTAAATAAGTAGGTATTTAAGTACCTACTTATAAATCGTTTTGATTATGAAATTAGAGAAAATATGAAACATGTTTTTTTGGATGCGAGGTCTACTGCTCAGAGAACTACTTGTTTTATTATTTATAAAATATTAATCTTTGGTTTACGCGAGACATCTCTTAACAAGTTGTTACAATAATCAACCTTTGCGTTGTTAATTCCAGGGGATCCTTCATCCTCCTACCAGCACGCCCCCGATCTGGATGGTGCTCCGCCCCTGCAGTTGGACCTGGGAGACGGAAACCAGCACTCCAGTCCTGCCCGTCACATGGAAGGTGGGCTTTACTGTGATATTGGGATGGCGGAATATTAGTAAAAATATTCTGTTATTAGCACAGTGTGCTATGGAGAGACCGTACAGAGAGATAGCTGATACCACCGAATAGATAATACTCGTCTCATATATTCTCCTTTCTTCGTTCATCCGCTCCACATGTCCAAACCATCTAAGCGTTTATGCACGTGGTTCTAACGCACGGGGATCTCATTCTACTCTTATCCTTCTGCTAGTTACACGCCTCACTGCTATACTTTAGGGTTGGTATCAGCACTTCTTTGTGGACTGATAGCTTCGCTTCTTTGGACAATTTTGTTTATAACAGTCTATAAACGCCCTTTACAATGTGAAATCGTTGACCCTATAATTGTGAGCTGTTTAGTTTGACTTCGAGATTTCCAGGTTTCAGCCAGTGGGCGGCCACAAACCCAGCGAATTCCATCCATCTGTAGGAGTCACTGTAGAATTATGGCTGGCTACCATGTCTGCCTTTTCGAGGCCTACAGAAATGACAACACGTCAATTACGTTGAGTGTGTTTATTGACTGTATAAAATCTACTGAACTACATGTACTAATATTATGCAGTAAACATACGTCAGATGAACCAAGAAACTACTCGATATGGACAGAAACTCGCTGAGGGAACTGGTAAGACTACTAACGGGACACTGCCATCTCAGGAGACACATGCAGATATTGAGAGTGGAAAACACCAATAGATGCAAGAAATGTGAAGAGGATGAAGAGACTCCAATTCACCTATGGTGCCAATGTCCTGCCCTGGTGGGAACTAGGCGCAGATACCTGGGGAGACACACTGTAGAACCAGAAGACATAGCCACATACCCAATGACAACCCTGGTGAACTTTATTAAAGGGACTGGGTTGTTGTTAAAGGATTGAGGTAAAATGGGGGATAGCACAATGGGCCTATGGTCTAAGTGCTCACGGAAACTACGTGTAAACCGTCTCCGCTTTAAAAAAACAATCCCTCAACCACTAGTAATGCTGATGAGTTTCGCCCTCCGTTGAACTCCAATATTGTATCCTTTAGTGAATACTCCAACTTGCCTCTGTGTCAGTGCTTTTAATGGGCACATTAGAGACACGAGTTTGATATTTTGGTACTCATATATCACCGATACTACTTGTTTATTGTTTCTGTGATGTTGGGATGGCGGAATAATAGCCAGTACACCATGTATATTGTATGCTTTCAGCCACCCAGGCCTGGGCAAGGAGCCACCCACAGGAAAGAGGTGGAACTTTACAAGCTGACTACGGCCAATCTCAGGTACAGTCTCTCTAATTTAATACAGCCAACCGTTCAATACAGAGTATATTCTAAGCATAGGTGGAACATCTTGTTACCAAATTTAAGTGAGTTTGCGAATATACTAGAGAGGTTTGTGTGTGAGGAGTACGAAAAGTAGAAGAAAGGTGCGGTAACCAGATAAAACAGAACATTGATAAAACCATTATCAAGAGAATCTACATTTAGGACGGTTTGTTTCACAGAATTTTAACAATTAATTATGGACCAGTTGTTTCAGAGAACTGGAATTATAACAGAATTTTCACAGAACTTGATAATTAACTTTGAAATTTGGCTATGAAGCAACCCGTCCTAAGAAAATAGAACACAATAAAATAAAACTATTAATTTATTGACAAAGACATCAACAAAACAAAACTTGATTAAAACAGGTCATTGAAAAAACATAATATTGACGAAACAAAAAATAATATGTATTGATAAAACCAAACAACGATAACAGTTCATTGACAAAACAGAACAATGACAACAAAACTTAATAAAACAGTTCATTGACAAAACAGAACAATGAGTTACAAAAACAAAACTTAATACATAAAACAGTTTGTTTTAAACAAAATTATAATTGAAAATTAACAAACACTGACCAAACAGAACATTGACTAAACAGATCACTAACAAAACAGAACATTGACCAAACAGAATATTGACTAAACAGAATATTGACAAAACAGAAGAGTGACAAAACAGATTGACAAACAAAACATTGACCTCACGGTAACTGACTAAACAGAACTGTAGTAAAACAGAACATGATTAAAGAATAGGAAAGGGTAATTTAAAATAATTAAATAAATTGTATTATACCTCTCAGTAAAGTGCACAGTGTAAATACAGGGGAACTATATTGCTACCTGGATGACCAGTGTAGTGAGGAGGGTTAAGGTAGGAGCTGTAGGAAGGGATTTATTATTGCGGGTCGCCGATTGGTTTACTTAACTCTTAAACACCAGAGGGGTACTGGAGTACCCCTCTGGTGTTTAAAATATCAACAATTTTGACAATATGTATTGCACTGTTGCAAAAATCGCTCTAGCTAATCTACTCTCGATAAATGGCGCGTAAGTACGTCGGTAAGCCGTGACCTCCCGGCAAGTGCAGTCGCGTCCACAGGTGTTCCGGGGTACCCCAGTACCCCGTGGTAGGAATAGTGTTAGTTCTTCCTTCCAGTTATACTTGAATTACTGAAGTTGTTTTTCGACATCTCTCTGGTAAGTTTACACATTATTTATGATTTACTTTACTGGCTATTGATAATGGCTAGAGTACAGAGTTGATAGAGAGGGCCTGCGCCCAGTAACGAGACATTCATGGACTAATAATGTGTTGTGAATGTAATGACAGTGTATGCAGTGTAATGAGGTGTTGTATTGTTTTCAGATATGGAATCCCAGACTCGAAATCTTGGGGGGGGGGGGGTAAAATTGCAGCTGCTTTGTTGGTTTCTGATGACGAAGAGCTAAACCTAAAGGAGAAGATACAGAAGATGAGCCCGACGGTGTTATCGAGGATTTCTGGGACCATTCTGAAGTCCCATCTCATGAAGACGGTGATCAAGTGGAAGGAGATGAAGAGTATTTAGTGCCTGACAATGATGGGGCTGGTATAAATGAAGAAGATAGGCGCTTGGTTCGTGTGCTAGATTCTCCATTAGTTCTGTACAGAAAATGTCATAATAATGTTATGGAACTGACTGCTCCCGTACAAGGTCTTAACAGAAACCTGACATGTAACAATTGGTTCACGTCTATACCCACGGCCAAGAAGTTACTGGAAAAAGGGATAACATTAGTTGGAACTGTAAAGAAGAATAAACGAGAAATTCCTCGTGTATACTTGGACACTAAAAATTGAGAAAGATGCACCTCAATGTTTGCCTACGACGGACCTCTCACACTTTTGTCGTATTGTCTTCTGAAGTCAGCTAAGAAGAAAGCTGTAATCATGCTGTCCACCATGCATGACAGCCCTGACAAGGATAATGAAGTGTACCTTCTAGAAATAATACATTTCTATAATAAAACCAAATGCGGGGTGGATGTGTTCGACCAACTTTGTAAGAAGTACTCAACGTCCAGGAAGACCAAAAGGTGGCCCATGTGTCTCTTCTACGGGTTGCTAAATGCCGTTGTTTTCAACTCTTGGGTCTTATTTAAGCTGTCAACTAACATTGATAAAGAGAAAATAACCAAGCGGCGTGAATTTCTTAAGAGTTTGTCAATGGCACTCATATATTCTCATATGAGAGCAAAATTTCAATGGCCAAGTTTACCCCGGGATATCAGAGAAACTATACGTGCAGTCTTGAATATTCATAGTGAAGATCATATGCCGGTCCCTGATAATCTCAAACCTGGTTGCTGCTGTTTTTGTCCGCGCACAAAGGACAGAAAATCTCGATCTGTCTGTAACACTTGTCGCCGCCATATTTGTGTTGACCGTCAATACAAAATCTGTCCTTCATGTGACGACAAAAATGTCTATTAGTTTTTATTAATAAATTTTATTGTCTTTTCTTATTACTTTGCCATAATACAAATAATATTTAAAAAAATATCAAATACTTTTATTTTATTAATTTTTTCTGCCCGGGGTACTCCAGTACCCCGTGGTAGGAATAATTACATTCCCAGAGTGGTAGGGTTTAAGAGTTAAGTGTTAAGTACGCTAGATTTGGTTCTGTTTTTACTTTCCCACAAAACCTAACGATAACCATTTTCTTGTGACAGTACCCCCCGTTAGCGTGCCAGTCGTCTCCCGTGTCGCGGCAGTGCGCCAGCTACTCGCGCTACCTGCAGGACAAGGGGGCCCCGCCAGCTACTGTCAAGGCTGCCCCGCAAGCCAACGCCAACCTGGCGCCGCTGACTGCCGCCAGCAATCCCATGTACGGGATGAACGCATCCGTGAGTCTATATTAACATACGAGTATATCGTTCTCACGGCTGCCCCAAACTTATTTACCCCATTACTAATAAATGTGTTTAAAATTTTATACCATTTACAATTGTTGTTTATTAGTTATGTAAAATTTTAAACATATTTTAATGTGAGAAGTAAGTAACATAGAAACTCTTCTGTTCTTATGTAGTTGACTGAGCATGTTAAGTCCTGTTTTAACTTGACCGTTTGGCATTTCATTTGTTTGTGAGTTCCGTTTTCGAAAATCAGCTTCATCCACTTTACTATTCAAGCAATCCTTGCTGTAACTAGATGGCTAACATTGACTATGGTTCAGAAAACATTTGTCGTGTTTATTTGGACTTTCTTATTTGCATTTTTTTTTCAGTATTATGGTACCTCCCTGCCCGAAGAAAGTTTGTAGTCTCGTTCCTCTCCTCACAAAGACTGTCCACATAGCATCATTCCTTTCTTAATCTTCAACCTTTCTATATTCCAGGGGTTCTCAACTCTACAGCACCACGGGCGCAGCCGGTCTCCCCGAGCCCCTCCGGGACACGCCTCAACTCTGCAGCGTCCTCGCCCCGTATGCGCCCTCTCGGCCAAGGGGGGGGCAAACTCCCACTCTGGTGACACCTACGGCGGCAATCTCGCTGCCACCTTCTCCAACGTCGGCAACAACCAAACCTCCGGCAACAACCAAACATACAGCAGCCAGTGCGCTGTCAAAGCCCCGAGCCACAACGGCAGCCTGTCGCGCTCCTCCAGCAAGATGAGCTGCGGAGTCAGCAACCCGAGTTGTAACAGCGCGTTACCCGGCTGCCACAGCCTGACCAAGCCCAAAACTGCGTGCCGCGCAAACGTGACGAGTTGCGGAGTGAATGTAACGAGTTGTAGCGGAGCAAACGTGACGAGTTGCGGGGTAAATGTGACCAGCTGCGGAGCGAATGCAACGAGTTGTGGCGGAGCTAATATGACGAGCGCGAGCTGTTCAGGGTCCATTGCAGGCACACCCAGTTCGGTGGGAGAGAGGGAGATCGGTGTGCACAGGTCGCATAGTGCCGGCTCTGTCACCAGCATCGGCAGTGTTGAGGTTGAGAGGAGAGACGTTAAGTCTGCCGTGCACAATGTTTCAGGTAATATATCAGACAGGCAACTGGTGGTAAACGCAACTTTAGCCGGGTAGACAGATTTAGATAAGTAAATAGAAAGGAAACTAAACCTAATCTAGTTTTGACCATATGAATCCAACCCTCCCACTGCGGTGCAAGACGATGCGGCGAGAGATTCAGGCTGGAGACGTCAAAGGGTCTCTCAACCTGCCTCTCTCGATCTGCAGTTGGCGGACAGACGCATCTGTCACCCAACCCAGTCACCGGCAGTATCGAGCCACTTTGGGTCAACAGAATCAATTCCGATATAGACATACAGTGAAACCCGAATTTTATGTCCCCAGATTTAACGTTTTCTCGCCAATTACGCGTAATTATTTCAGTCCCGATATATTTTAGTACATTTGATACTCGTTTTTTACGTTTTTTTTCCCACAATTTACGTCGAAAATATTCAAAAAATGTTAGTTTCGCGGGCTTGACACGGCCGTGCCGTAATTGGTGATTGGCGGTGATTGGCAGACATATTTCAATTTTAGCCGGCCGTGCCGTGATTGGTCGGGTTACGGTGCATAACGCGGTGACAGCGCCCTTGAGGTGTTTTTGCACAAAAACGGCGCTATACAAGTCATCCAAGTATTATTATTATTTATTATTATTGGCCGACATTTTTGAATTTTAGCCATGTGTAAAATACTGTAGCATCATTTGTTCTGTTTATTTACGCATCTGTCATTCGGTTTTCAACTCGATTTGTGACGCTTCTTTCTGACATTATTCGCGATCATCACATAGTTTTTAAAATTTAAAATATGTTTTTCTTCAATACCCCCCATGATATCCATGATTTTTTTTAAATAAAAAATTCTTTTCTTCATTATCCCTAATATATATATATATATATATATATATACACAATTTTTGTAATAAAATATAAAATTCAATACCCCCCATTTACATTTTCCCTTCGTTTAGGTTTTTTTTTTTCAGTCCCTTAAAAAACGTAAAATAGGGGTTTTACTGTATTTAGCATCAATGAAACTGCCTACAAAGGCAAGCACTGTTACTTCTAGTACAGCCAGCCTATATATCTGAACTATGTGTCCGACAAAACTTAAGCAATAGACAGCTTACTCTAAGGTCAGCAGATCTAGATGTTAGTAATCGTCTAATTGAACTTTCTAGGTCAAATCGAGCCGTTTACTATGATTGCTCTTTTAGTGTAACAGGCCCGCTCATCTGGAATAGACTTCACTCAGCTCTTACTAATCTACAGAATTTGGCTGAATTTAAACGGGCCTTAAAAACAAAATTATTTAAAAAAATCTTACCATTCATAAATCTTAACTTCTTTTTTTTCTTAAAACTTCCGGTAATTGTTTGGTTTCGGTTGCCTCCTTATTGTACCTTTTTAAAATGTCTGCTCAGAAGGTTGTCATTTCTGAGCACAAACTGCTTCCTGTTTTATATTATGTTTTAGTTTTAATGTTCTTGTTTTGTCTTGTCCTGCTGTTATTGTTTGTATAAACAGTGTATTTAGTGTTATAATATTATTAGATCTGTATTGGGTAAGGCACACTGTAGGAATAATTTTAAGAACATGACCACTAATACTGAATTACCGTTTTTAAGTTTGTTATAGTAGCTTTACTTGCACTTGAAGTGAAATGACAGTAAACTGCGCTATATAAATGTCGTGTTATTATTATTAGTACTATTGCAGTTGATTCATGCTGTTTATATTTATGTAATTCTCCTCTCTAACTAACTAACTATCACGCCGTTTCTCCGCAGGGGTAGGCAGAGAGGACGGACCCTTCTTGACACACAATATTCACATTCATACATCGTCTCATACATTGACATGGCCCGAATCAAGTATCTGATTCACTTAGTTGTGCCATGTCTTCCTCGGGTGTCCCCGACTTCTGCTACCATTCACATTTGCATCATATATTCTCCTTACACTCCTTTCGAGCGTCCCTTTCTTAATCTTATTACGTTTACTACTTGCACTCTTTGCGGATCTCAACATTTCTCACATGATCATACATGGTTTTACTACACACACGCCACAGGGATATCATTTCTACAGCATCCAGTCTGCTGTCGTCTTTCCTCTGTTAGTCCCATGCCTCACTACCGTACACCAGGGTAGGTACCAGCACTCCATTGTGGACTGCTGCATATAATGCTGACGCCAACTGCGTTCAGTCCTCCATGAATGGAGTTACCTGCATTTCCCCTTGTTACAATATCTCTGTCAGCCTTCCCATCTCTCTAGAACATACTTCCTAAATACACAAACTCATCCACCTGCTCCAAGTATTCCTCAGTAACAACTATATTGCACACTGCTTTCTCTCTCTTTCAAACACCATTACTTTAGACCAGAGATGTGCTTTATTTCAAATAAATCCATTTCAAATGGAAATTTCAAATGCACAATGGGTATTTTCCATTTTGCATTTTAAATGCTTTTCTAAAAACCATTTCCACTCATATTTTTTTTCATAAGCCCCAAATATCAGTCGTTCCTCAACCTCGCTATGAGAGATACTTTCCATTTGTCAAGTTGCTCCCTGGTAGGAGCCCTGACAATTGAGTGATACCATTACAAAAAATACTGATTCAAATACTGAACGTGGGGCCATGACGCTGTAATATTAAATGTTAGATAGCAGTTTCTATGTTTTTACGTTGGTAACATTAGTCCCGCGCAAATTTTTTGTTGTTTCATAATCAGTAGTCGTGGTGTTTTTGGATTTACCATCATGTAATATGTTTGTTTTACACCATTATTAAATGACAAAATTGTTTAAAAATTCTATAATTATTATTGTTTGACCTGAGAAACCATTTTGCATTTTCAAATCTAAAAGTTTTGACCCATTTACATTTTGCATTTCAAATGGTTTTGGGTACCCATTTTGCACATCTCTGTTTGAGACTTACTTACATTCATCATTAACTCATTCTTCATACATACTTTGTTCATCCTAGACACGAGAGAGATACAATTCTCCTCTCCTTTTGAAATTTTGTAATGCTTTATAAATAATAAACTGAATTGAATTGATATCAAAAAAAGATTCTCGGAATTGTACATAATTGGAAATCTATTGTAGATCCTGTCAAATATGAATTTACTATATGTGTAATTCAAATCGCACTTAGAAATTAGATGTGACTGATTTGTCGGTTTGATTTGCAGGTTTCAACCACCAGCCGCCGTCGCCGCGTCACTTTCTGTACGCGCCCGCCGAGTCGGCCTACCCGCGCGCATCGCCCCGCGACTACTACCTGCGAATGTCGCCGTTCCAGCAGCTGCAACAGTCGCAGCAGTCCCAGTCGTCGCAGTCGTCGCAGCCGCCGCAGAGCTTTTTCTATCCGGAAGCGCCGCTGTACGGATCGTTGCAGCCGGGTTATTCGCGGGGCGGTGAATATCGGTTAGTCCAGAGAATTAATCCCAACAACAGACACCTGTGTAGAGTCTTTTTGAGAGATGCATCTCCCAGCCTGACACAGTCTCGTAAAAGTCATGCTATCTCATTTCGTATTATGGTGAGATATATGATTTAACCTTTTGAATGCGTTAATTTGCTCTGTTTTATTTATACCCGTACGTGGTACATATTTCCAAATACCTATGCATGCAATTAAATGTCAAATTATAGCATTCTGGCATGATTTATTGGACTATATAGACGGAATAGATTATTCTCCACAATATGAAAACAAATCCTCGTGTGTCAACACTCTTAGATGTTTATAAAAACAAAAACATAAATTTCATACAAAGACGTACCGTATCTTTTGAATGTGGTCCCGCCATTCACTCGGCGTGTGTGTACTTAGGTGATAGACACAAGTGGGACACCATGAGCACTTATCATTTTTAGTTATGAAAAGTTATGAATGACATACTAGTACTAACGCCATCCGTTGACAAAAATGTAAACTAAAGGACTAAAAGGCGCGGAGAGCCGCACTTGATTATCGATCTTTTTTTATGAAATACAATTTTATTTTTGAAAAATTCTTGTAGATGTCAGCATCGTGATAGTTCTAAGAATGTCCAAGTGAGCAAGAAATACATTTACCATGAAAGAGCGCTGGAATATCGGCCGTCAAAGTTTCCGTATCAATTGTTGATACAGCCGCGTGTGAGTATGGACTTTTTGCCGTAACAACAGTTGATACGTCCGCGTTCAAAGACTTAAATAGTGTTAGTAGTGAAAGAGAGAATACCGCGCTTTCACTTTGCATACATAACTTTACGGTAGACGCTCTCGAAAAATTTGAAATTATTCTACTAAATATTTAGAGCATTTGAAAAATATTTGGTTTTGAAAATTTTTGAATAAATATTTTGAGTGATTTCAATAACTTTTACAATACCTTGTCTAAAGAAAATATCTTTGAATATGTTTCTGTGAAGTGGTAATTACAGTTTACACATTAGTTAGCGACATTAAAAACTTTATCTATGTTTGCGTTTGAAATTTTAGTATTTTAAATTTCATATATCGATTGATTTGTAATACTAAAATCTGAAAGAGTATTTCAACTGCTATAAAAAACTTTATTTTATTTTGAAATAAGTTTAAAAACAGGGAATTTATATCATAATATATTATATTATACCTTTTAAGGCGTGCAATAAAACTATTCTATTCCTTGACCCACCTTACAATGTTGCCTTCGAATAAACAAGGTATTCATTTTCATTGTCTCCTGCAAAGTATAATTTTGCTACAAAAAAAATTTGACTTGCTTTTTTTCTCATTCCAGGCTGTCTGAGAACTACCCCGCGAACCTGAACCAACGCAGCGTCAGTCCGGGCTGTCGCGCTTTCACCTCCGCCAAGTCCTCGTCCAACACCTCCTCGCGGCTCTCCCAGCAGTCGCGCCACTCCCCCGTGCCCATGTACTCCCAGTCGAGCCTGAAGCTGCACCACAGGCCTAGCGGCGATCAGCAGCCACAGCTCGCCGCCAGTAAGCGCGAGAACCGCAAGTCCTGCGACTCTCCTATCGGAAGCATCGGCAATACGGGCACAAATTGCAGTCAGAAGTCCAACCGAAGTTTGGTCTGCGAATCTCCTATCGGTCACAAGACCAACCGAAACCTGCTCTGTGAATCTCCGGGGTCTACTACTAACACGACTTCTAGTCAGAAGTCCAATAGGAGTTTAGTCTGTGAATCTCCAATCGGTCAGAAATCCAATCGAAGTTTGGTGTGCGAATCTCCGATTTCGGTCGGCACAACTAACTCCAGTGCCAACTGCAGTCAGAAGTCAAACCGAAGCAGCATTTCTTGCGACGGCGGCCCGACGTCCAGTCAAAAATCCAACCGTAGTTTGGTCTGCGAATCTCCAATCGGTCAGAAGTCCAACCGGAGTTTGGTCTGCGAATCTCCAATCGGTCAGAAGTCCAACCGGAGTTTGGTCTGCGAATCTCCAATCGGTCAGAAGTCGAGCCGGGGTCTGCTGTGCGAATCTCCGATGGGCGGCGGCGTCAGTAAGTCCAGTAGAAACGTGACAAACGCTCCATCCGTTGCCGATTCGGTGGCGGCCATCTTGCCAGTCCAGAAGGAGTATTACAAGCAATACCAGAGTGTCGGCACGCCGCGGTATTTGTGAAGATCGTTGAGCGTGAAAAAGCGCTTTAGCATGTCTCTATGAAACGGACAACAACTGTTACTAATATATGGGGTATATATATTTATTTAGGTGTTCATAAATTACATTTGTCGTAGTGTATCGTGAATGATCTGTTATACGAATATGATGTTATTGATATATTACGCTGTATCGCATCGTACGGCGTATGCGTTGTAATGTTTAATACAGCATGAATGTTCCGTAAAACCTTGTAATGAATCCAGGATATTCCATAACATGCTGCAATACACCTACCGCAGGTATTCTATAGTACGCTATAATGTAAAATGAATATTCTGTAAAATCTTGTAATGCATACAGGATATTCTATACAACACTACCGTTAATGAATATATTTTCTGTAATATGTTAGAATATGTCATGGATATTCCGTAATGTGCTGTAATGTTATGGATATTCTGTAATATACTGTTACAAATTTAAAATATTTCATTATGTAAATCTAGTAATGAATCCAGGATATTACGTACACTGTTTGGGTATTTTGTTTTAATATACATAATGGTCAACCTTTTATAGCGCCGTTTTGTGATAAAATCACATCAAGGCTGCTTACTGTGTAATGATATTCTGTAATAGTTTTCATGGGTATTATACGGGATATTCCAGAATATTAGGTAATAATCATACTGCAATATATTGAGAATATTCTGTCCATCATTGATATTCTTCAACATGACGTGTTACTATATATATATATCTAGGTATTCCCTAAAAGCTAGTAATACTCTGTAATACATATTCAATAATATGTCATGGATATTCTGTATTGCAGTATAGCAATAAACCATTAATATTCTTCAATGTATGTACTTGAATATTCGTAATATGCTGCAATATATTATGGATATTCTGTAATATGCTGATAAACCGTTAATATTCCTTATTATATGTACGTGAATATTAATAATCTGCTGCGATATATCATGGATATTCTGTAATATACTGCAATAAACCATTAATATTCCTTTATATATTTGAATATTCGTAATATGCTGCAATATATCTTCGGTATTCTGTGATATACTGCAATAAACCATTAGTATACATGGATATTCGTAATATGCTGCAATATATCATGGATATTCTGTAATATTCTGCAATAAACCATTAATATATTTGAATATACCTAATATGCTGCAATATATCTCCGGTATTCTGTGATATACTGCAATAAACCATTAATATACATGGATATTCGTAATATGCTGTAATATATCATGGATATTCTGTAATATACTGCAATAAACCATTAATATTCCTTAATATATATGAATATTCGCAATATAATGCAATATATCTTGGATATTCTGTATTATACTGCAAAAAGCCATTAATATACATGGATATTCGTAATATGCCGCAATATCTCAAGAATATTCTGCAATTAACCATTAATATTCCTTAATATAAATGTATATTCGTAATATAATGCAAATATATCATGGATATTGTGTAATATACTGCAATCAAACATTAATTTTCCATTATATGCTGCATGTAAATTCCACAAAACCTTGCAATACACCCAGGATACTCTGTAACATACTCAGCGGTTATTTCGTAATATAACATCGTGGGTATTACGCAAAGCGTTGTAAAACGTAACGACGAAATACAATTAACTAGTATGTACCTATTATATTCCTAGGAAATAAGCGTTCAATCGAATTAATTAATTCATATTTCATTTATGGGCATATTTTGTACGCCCAGCTGTGTATAATCCCATGTTCAAATTTTACGCGAGAAGCGTTCATTATATAATAATGTATTAGAGGAATTAGCAAAAATAATTCTGTCTCAAAAGAGGTGAATTTTGAAAACCAATATTTATATATATATATTTTTTTTTTTCGGTGTAGCCTTGTACAACCGATTTTAGAACAAATTATAGCACGTTCAAATGTGAGGTTATATTCAACTGTTAAATTTTCATGTACCTAAAAAGCTCTGGACAGAGCATTAACCCGATTTTGTATGAGCGGCATTGAAGTCAAATCTACGGCGAGAAGAAATCGCCTGGCAGTCATCTTGTATGACTAACTTTTGAAATGATTTGTATGCAAGGCGAATTAAAAATGAACTTTTTCAATTTAATTTTTGTATCGTTAACATTATTATGACGGCTCACGATTTTTTTTTTGGCTATATTTGGTGAGACAGAGAAAGGGATATGTGGTCAAAAAATTCAAGTAGGTTTTAACACCGTGTACGCATTTTGCGAAAAATGTTCATCTAGACCAGAGGTTCCCAAAATGATCTATATGGACCCCCAGGGATCGATATCGGCTTGCTGGGGGTCTATGTCAATGAGAAAAAATTTTGGGGGTCCACGAGATTCAAATGGGGGTACATACGAGCGGGCCCCCATTTACCTCAAGTCAACATTTAGGAGTTCCGTAAATGACACAATAGAACACAAATATAATAGACTGAAAAATTACTTATTTTATATTTGTATTTTTATATTTCGTAAAGTTGTTAATTGAGGTATATAAATAGAGTCTACGTTCCTTTTCTCGTCAGAATTAATATATTGAAGTAAAACATTGCACATTGGAAGCCGCGAATTTTCCTAATTCCCCAACTTGTTTTTGAAAAACATCCAGGGTAATAATGACGTTCAACTTTTAGATGCACTTTACACAGACTTCAAAACTAAGTTTGAGGACATTTTGACTGTGGAAATGGAATGTTGAAGAATCGGATATCATATGACAAGAAGAACTGACCGGAATAAGCACTGACAAAGAACTTAAGAGGCAGTTCTGTAGGGCTAGCTACAGAAAGCAATTCGCGTTGCTTATCCTGCTCCATTTTCATTTGGTGTAATACCTCACAAGGGCGCCCCTGTCTGCACAATGTAAAGATAGAGGAACTATACCGCCACCCGGTTGTTGGGCAGGCAAGGGAAGGGAATCTTTTTACTAAAAAAATTAATGATTATCACATGGGACGTTAATAGTTTTAGGAAAATTCAATATTCGGCAGGCAGGGGGTCTACGGGCCAAAAAAGTTTGAGAACCTCTGATCTAGACCATGGTGTTTTTTTTTTTTAAAAACATTATTTTGTCTTTTAACCATCTCGGTGTTGCCGTTTAAGGTAGGCGACACATTACACTATACGCATCATGGCTTGGCCTGTTTCAGCGTATCGCTCGCCACAAACTACCAACGGGAATGTATGGCTAGCGATACGCTGAAATGGGCCAAGCAACGCAAATATACCGCGCTTGTAGCGTGGTCTGTCACAGGCTTGAAGCAATTTAAACAATTGCACGGTCTTCAATTTTTTCCTACATTTATTTGTCAGACTGTACGTCATCCGAGGTCAGCTTCGGGGTCGTTGTGTGGTGGGTCTCAAGGAACGAGTCATAAAAAACTCCATCACTGCACAAGCAACGTTTTTCCCACTGTAATGATGGCAGTATGAACAATTCAAATGCTGCCAGCATTGATTATATTGAAATATTGTACGTAAATATAGTATTTAATTATTTTTTTTTTTTCGTTTTCGAATCTCTAGATTTATTAGCTTACAGGGTTTTTTCCGAGGACCCATATTAGCGTACGTAATATGCAGTTACAGTGGTTTTCTGGTTCACCGTCGACACATCTGTACATTTTAGAATAAGTATTACATAGTACGAAAAAAAAATCTGTAAAAAATTGTTCCTTTTCTTTTTTAAATGCATTTATTTATGAATTAAAAATTATTCCTATATTATTTCTATGTTAAGGCGATCAACTTCTAAGTGTGACATTCAGAATCGAACGAAAGAGAGCACTTCTTTTGCGAAGTTATTTATTAAAGGCACATTATTTATTTATAGAGCGGAGACAGTTTACACGTAGTTCCCGTGAGCACTTAGGCCATAGTCCCATTATGCTATCTCCCATTTTACCTCAATCCTTTAACAACAACCCAGTCCCTTTAATAAAGTTCCCCAGGGTTGTCATTGGGTATGTGGCTATGTCTTCTGGTTCTACTGTATGTCTCCCCAGGTCTCATCTCTCTTCTACAATCTTCCTTGGTTCCCTGAACGTCCCACAAGGGAAGAAAACTTCATCTCTCCTCTCCATTCTCCTTCGGTTCCTTGAAGGCCCCACAAGGGAAGAGTTCACAGAGGTGGTCTCATCTCTCCTCTCCACTCCTCCTTGGTTCCCTAGTTCGGTCACAAATAACATTAAAATGATATCCAAATATAATCTAGCGAATTTGCCACATTTAACAATAAAACCATATACAAAAAGGGTTTTGTAAGAAGGAGATTTTACACACTTTTCATTGGCCTGACACTATATTTTTTCTGGGCTTATAAAAAGAAATGCTGGATTAATTTAAAGGCCAAGATGTGTTCTAGTATTTCATTAAACCATCTACAATATTACTAAGCGATCAAATTTTTAAACCAAAAACACATGATTTTGCAAGTTTACGAAACGATAAATTCAAAAACAAACTTGTCTGTAAATACATAGTTTTTCGTTTTGCGAAAATTCAGATCCAATTTTAAAAAGTTTGTTTTGTTTATGCGAGTTCCGCACAAGAGTCCCGACTGCTCCCAACCCTCTGGAGCCAGTGAGACTATGGCAATCGGGGGATTGTTGGGGCATGTTCTCAGGCTAAATTCTCCTGTGGTTAACTTCTAGATTTGAATGTAAAGCGTCTTAGGGGTTTATAGTACCTTAGAATTTGACGATCATCAGAAAGTAACACTGATTTCAGAACACCCTGTAGTGTGAATAATATAGTACTGTGGATCTTATTTTTTTCTTAATCCTTTCAGACCTGAATTCATTTTGACAACGTTAATTGAAAAATTCCAGTGCAATCATTGTGATTAATTTTTGGGTTGTTATGCCCTATTGCGCTTTCTCCTTCTTTGACCGACATTTCGAACAGCGTTGCAGTTTTTGCGTTTAGTTTCGTTGCAGCCGTCAAGTACCATTGAGCTGAGCACCGTCGTCTCTGTTCATATTAATGGAATTTTCGTGGATTTCAATAATAGGCGTGCTCGATGCGTTTTGGGTCTTCCCTGGACTTAATCGCTGATGATGGACACCGTAACGCTGTCCGAAAAGTTGGCTAAATAAGGAGGAAGCCCAATAAAGCATAATAATTTATCACGATAATATTTTTTGCTGTGAAAATTTCAAATCGATTTCTGTGTAATCTCATTTAAAATGACAAAACAAACTTACATATACGAAATAGTTCAGTTATATTTGAATCCTATAATTTCTATACCCGCTATATCCGATTTTTTGACAAAATGATCTGAGTATGACATCTTGTTCACATTTTTGCGAGCAACAAGAGGAGCCTAAAATTGAGTTTCAAAATCCTCCTTATCACGACCAAAAACCATGTTAAAACTGCGAGTGAGAAACCAAATCCGCTATATCATACAGAAAGTTACTATCAAAACGCACTATATCGGATTCAACCAATCACAAGCAGTTATTTTGCCAAAATACAATATGGCCGCCGCTCTGACGCCACGCTCGTGTGTCAAAATGATCTACGCGTGTGTTTCTAAACCCGCCATGTCGCCTCAGTTGACTTTCAAAAGCCTCTATATCACGAAGTGAGTATCAAAATCCGCTTTATCCATTTTATTTATCGAAATTACTTAATTATTGCTAGACATATATAGAAAAATAAATGCTTTTCGAAATTTTATTACTCCAATTCATTATATAAAATTTTTTAATGCAATTACTTATACAGGGTGTCCGGAAACTCGTAGTACAAGCGGGAAACTGGTGAATCTACATCACATTTGGAGTCGATTTTGTAGTATATTTTTTTTTGATTTGAGCTTTCGTTATCGAGTAAATCGAGTTAGAAGTTGATTTTTTAAAAATTTTTTTTTTTATTCAAATTCTTATAAATTATTACTGAAGATCAAAGTACCCAACTAATTAAAACTATTTGAAAGTAAAACAAATGAAGAAACTCGGATTTGAAGCATTATTTTGAAATCACCCTTCATTTAATCCGGTGTAATCATAAAATATTTCTGCTCTGCAGGGTTAAAACATCTGTTGTTCAACCCTAAACACCGGAAAAAACTTTAACCCTAAAATAGCCGAAAAATATTTTTTTTTGTTTTTTTTTTTTTTTTTTGTGAAAATGCTCAAATCAAAAAACTTTATGTTTATTTGGGTTCCCCATGTGGTGTAGATTCTCCAGTTTCCCGCTTGTACTACGAGTTTCCGGACACCGTGTATACGCTAGAGATGTGACGGTTTTTTGCGGTTTTCTCCATATCAATGAAAGTTGATATAGCGGGTATAGAAATTACACGACTCATTTATAGTATATTAATTTATCTTTGAAACATCTTGGCATTGTCATTTCGACGGTTCCGAAGAACAATGTTAAATATACAAATTTGTACATTTAAAGTTTCGTTTCTGCATTTTTTACTGTTTATTTGATAATAAGTGTTCCCCCGCGATGCTTCGCTACCGCTAATGTCGTTCTTAGGCATCTCTGACTTATTCCACCATTCACTACTGTATACGACAATGTTACTGTTGAAAAACTACATTACATCGACTTTAATTAAGTATTCCTCGGGCGTCCCCTACTTCTTCCACCATTCAAACCAACCTCTCTAAACACTCCTAGCACTAATAAGAACAAACTTTGAAATTTTCATCGATATCGGTCGACTAGTTTTCGAGTTATGCGAGCAAAAACATAGGCTGAATTTTTACATACATATATATATATTTATCCAATTAAATAAATAGAGGCTAAAAATGTAGAAACGATACTTTGAACAGAACTGCAAAACTACAAATTTGCAAATCTGACATTGTTGTTCTGGACCTTCGATTTGAAGGATTGCAGTGATCTCTCTCTGTAAGTTTATTGTAAGTAACGTTGTTAAATTTAATTTGATGAATATTGTATTTAATGCATAGAACCTAATGTACAAAATCTTCGACAGTAAAAAAAAGGATGTAAAAAAAAATTGTTAGCGTTGATTTTGGCAGATAGGAACAGAAACCAATTAATTAATCAACTACTATCATCGCACCGTTTCTCCGCAGGGGTAGGCAGATGGGATAGGACCGCTACAAAAATCTGTCTTGGCACACTACTGGATTCATTCATTCATTCGTAAATTGTCTAATACATACACTTCTGTTGTTCTGACTCAAGTATTTGATCCACTTGATCGTGCCATGTCTTCTTCGGGCATCCCCGATTTACTTCCACTTATAACAAACCCAACCATCAAAGCGTCCTTTTCTTAATCTCATTACGCTTAATGAACGAGTCTCCACAAGAGTTATATCCCAGTTTTCAAGTAGTTTGTGGGTTACGCTAGGTTTGTATAGACTGGTTTGTGATTTAATTCTAATAACTTTTCCCATGTTCTAACCTAATATGTATGTTTGCGTATTATTTCATAGCATTCAATTCGTTATATTGTACAGAGCGGATGATACTCTCAGTATCGCCCTAGCGAAAGACCGGATTTCAGAATCGAAGCGTTGTTTCAAATGGCTTTAGCCATCGTTTTAGGTGACCGTATCTGAATAGCCAGGCACTTTTATGCCCTCTTACATACTCAAATTTGGGATGCCATATCACTACTGGCTGCTCCAGACTGCCGGGAACAGTTGGGTCTTAAAAAAATTTACAATGAAAGATATAAATTTGTTTTAGACCACTTTAATTTTAATTGCACTCTACCGGTTTCGGAAGCACCCTTCCTTCGTCAGGAGAATATTAAAATAAAATAATATCAAACACTGCAATTCCTTTGTCGACATTATACAGGGTGCGGTAGAGAGGACGGACGGTTTTAAAAAATTCATAAAATAGTTAATTTTTACTCAACTAATTTATTGATGGAATCAGGTTCGCGAGGAAATAGCATTTGAGACAGTCAAGAGTGGAAAATCACATCAGGCATGTGTGGTGGCCGAAATCGTAACCGAAGGCGACTTCCACTCGAATCGTCCTCGGCTCCTCTTGGTCTTCTGTTGATCAGTTCACCACGCCTGCGAAGTGATTCAACCCAACGAAGGATGGTGTTTTGAGAGGGAACAGCTCTATTCCGATGAATGTTGAAGTGGCGACGAAACTCACGCTGTGCGACGGTGACTGACTCATTATTTCGGACGAAACCATCCACGAAACTCCACCGTCCACGGCTCCATGACGACAACTGTTAAAACAATGCTAGGAACTAACGAGTCAAGCGGCACCCCCCCCCACATCTCTCGTAGACGGAGGGGGAGAGTACTACCCATCTAAAAAACGCCCGTCCTCTCTGCAGCACCCTGTACATTCATTTTGCCTTTGAATATTACTTCTACCGAGTTTATAATGCCCAAAAATTAAAAAGTCACTTTATCAAGCCCAATTGACGTGTACGCTGTGTTATTCGACGTTTCTCTATTTTGTATGATAATATGCATGTATTAAATCCGTTGCACAAACAGACAGACGAGGATAGCGTCTTTGTTTTGTACTATGAGATTAGGGTTTCTTGTCAGCTCCTATGGGTTAAACGTGTTTTTGGTACATCTCTCGAATATCTGCCAAATATTATTTATATTATAACGACGATTGTATAATATATTATATATATATATTTAGAAATTAGACATAGGTGAAATTATATTATTTTAACGTAAGCTAGGGTAAGTTTGTTGTACAGCGATATTGTGTTATTTTAAGTATATTTATTGCTGCAGAATAATTTATGTCATGCAAAGTAAAAAAATTCATCAATAATAATAATAAATTAAGAATATCCGTCTTGTTACTGAAAAAAACCTAACCTAACCTCTAAGTTACTTTAATTCCCATGCTTTTTGCTTTCACAGCAGTATGAAACCAAATACAATCGGTCGACCGCACGGCGGCTGAGTTGACATCGCGTTTGGGTCCCACTCAGGCGTAGTGTGTTCAATTCCTCGGCTGGCTAAGTCCTCCATCACAACACAAGCAACATTTTCCGCTTGCTGTGGTTGTAGTAGGAGATTTTCAAATATTGTCAGGTAACTCCATTAATAATTAGTTGGCGCTAACAAAAAAATGTCCAAAAAAGCGAAGTTAGCAGTCCATCATGGAGTGCTGGTACCTACCCTGATGTATGGAAGTGAAGTTGAATGCTGTTGAAATGTATGTAAAACCATGTTTGATCGTGTGAGGAATGTGAAGATCCGCAAAGAGTGCAAGGCTGATGTAAGCGTAATGAGTAAGATTAAGAAAGGGACGCTTAGATGGTTTGGGCATGTAGAGCGAATGAGCGAAGAAAGGAGTGTAAGGAGAATATTTAATGCAAATGCGCATGGTAGCAGAAGTGGCGAACGCCCGAGGAAGACACGGCACGATCAAGTGAATCAGATACTTGGAGTCGGGCCATGCCA
Organism: Hesperophylax consimilis; assembly: GCF_061612785.1. NCBI lineage: Eukaryota > Metazoa > Arthropoda > Insecta > Trichoptera > Limnephilidae > Hesperophylax > Hesperophylax consimilis. The sequence continues at coordinate 26,898,783 of NC_142852.1, read as the reverse complement.
AGAGTCAGAATGATAGAAGAGTATGTATGAATGTGAATGAGGGAAGAAGTGTGTGCCAAGACCGAGTTGTTTGGCGGTCCCTCCTATCTGCCTACCCCTGCGGAGAAACGGCGTGATGGTTAGTTAGTTAGTTATTCGTAACCCGGGTATGTTTTGTCTTAGAAAAAAAAAAAAAATATAGATTTAAAAAAAATATTAATTCCACAAGGCCAGGCTCTGAGGAAAATAATAGCATCTCTGATTGGGGTAAGTTGTGAAGCATATTTAGGCGTATTAGATCTGTCAAAGAATTTATACATAAAAATGCAAAAATCAGTCATTTTAAATACATGTTACGAAAGATTTTTTAAATATTTAAATTGAGGGATCAGTAGAATTTATAGGCCCTGTTAGAAGTTCTACCGAGCCGAACCCTCTGATATGAAAATATCTGGGTAGGTGAATTATTTTACCATTTGATCTCTGGTGATTTGACATGTTGTTTTTGTATTATTTTGTATTTATTATGCTTATATAATGCCCTTGCATAGCGTGGATTGACTAGATGATCATTTGTGGAAAAGTGTGTGGAAGGGTTTAGTTTTTCCTGTGGGGAAGATTTAACCTGGACATAAAGTCGGAAAAATAAATATTTGGATGATTTGTATATGTTTTTGTGCAAAATCACCTCAAGGGCGCTGCACAAATATATAATAAATTTCTATAATGATTATAAATTTGTACAACTATATATGGAGATAATATACAGTACAATACTTACCTGGTAGGTCACTTGAGATTAACACTTAATTAACATTAACTAATTGTTTATTAGCGAAATTTAGATACAGGATTTAGGACATAATTGGATATAACTGGACTTTCTCTAAGGAATGATATATTTAATTTAAGGGTATGACAGCTTAAAAAGGTAAGTTTTTAGTTTAGACCTGAATTCTGTTGGACTTGTTATGGATCTTAGTTCCGGAGGGAGTTTATTCCAAGCCTTCGGCCCAGATACTCCGAAAGCGCGATCACCAAACTAAGTATTTGGCTTGCGCTTAGGTTCTATCAGTCTGGCTACAGCTGCCGCACCCCCCACTTCTTCAATTCGAACCACTCTCGACACTAATAAGAAAAAACTTTAAATTTCCAACACAATCCAGTAGTTTTTGATTCTATAGGGGGGACACACAGAAAAATTAATTTTTATATATTGATTTTGAAAATCAGTTATTTGAATATTTTAGTATTTCTTTATTATATATATATTTTTTATGACATTATAGAGAATTAAAAAAATATGTATTTATTTATTGCATCTCACTATACATAAAACACTTTTTTTTTCTCATAAAAATCTACCTCACTAGGCTATAGTATCGAGGTTAACAATTTACATTAGAGTGAAGCAAACATAAGAGTAATCACAAACATAAAGTAATTCTACATACAAACACAAAATATTTCAAAATTAAAGAAAAAATAAGTATTAGATGTGTTACCAGATGGGTAATTTGACAGTATATTGTAACCAGAGATGTGCAAAATGGGTACCCAAAACCATTTGAAATGCAAAATGGAAATGGGTCAAAATTTTCCATTTGAAAATGCAAAATGCAAAATACCTATTTTCAAAATGCAAAATGATTTCTCAGGTCAAACAATTAAAATAATTATAGAATTTTTAAACAGTTTTGTCATTTAATAATGGATATCAATGTAGAACAAACATATTACAGGATGGTAAATCAAAAAATGCCACGACTACGGATTATGAACCACAAAAAATTTGCGCGGGACTAATGTTACCAACGTAAAAACATAGAAACTGCTATCTAACATTGAATATTACAGCGTCATGGCCCCATGTTCAGTATTTGAATCAGTATTTTTTGTAATGGTATCACTCAATTGCCAGGGCTTTTACCAGGGAGCAACTTGACAAATGTAAATTATCTCTCATAGCGAGGTTGAGGACCGACTGATATTTGGGGCTTATGAAAAAAAAGATGAGTGGAGATAGTAGGAAGAATGTTGCAAAAAAGCATTTAAAATGCAAAATGGTTTTTAGAAAAGCATTTAAAATGCAAAATGGAAAATACCCATTTTGCATTTCCATTTGAAATGGATTTATTTGAAATAAAGCACATCTCTGATTGTAACAATATTTGAACCATAACTAATCATTAATCACTATTCAAAAGAAGAAGCAAAGTAGATAATAAAGACAGATAGGGTGACATTCAGTTTTTAGTAAATGGGACTTATATAAAATCTTATTATTTAAGAAAGGACAAGGATGAAAAAATATTAAGATAATCGTCTGATATGTGTATTATAGTGATTTTTTTTGGGGTATTATGCCGTGTTGCGCTAACTCCTTCTTTAGCCAACGTTTCGGACAGCATTGCAGTGTCCATCATCAGGGCAGATGTGTAATCTAAGGTTGTGATGAAGTGTATAAAAACACACCTGTATTTGGGAAATTTTTATTTGTTCACAATAGGTACCCCGCCACGCGTTGCTATGGCTCAGTCTGTCTGTGCAGATAGAGAAGAAATAGCGTGTGTTGCTTTAACGTCCAACAGATGGCGCTGTTTTTCCAAAAAGCATGTTTTTACCTGTCACAGGTGATATCTATATAATATAGGTATATAAAAACACACCCGTATTTGGGACATATTTATTTGTACACTAGAGGTACCCCGCCACGCGTTGCTATGGCTCAGTCTGTCTGTGCAGATAGAGAAGAAATAGCGTGTGTTGCTTTAACATCCAACAGATGGCGCTGTTTTTCTAATAAGCATGTTTTTACCTGATACCTTTATAATATAGGTATGTAAAAACACACGCGTATTCGAATGCAACGGTGTGTAAAAATTTCAAAGCAATCGGTGAAGAACTTTTAAGAGATTTAAGATTTTGAACAAATGAACATTTACATTTACTCTTACCCCTCCCCGCTCCTTCTACCTCTTCTTTCTAGACCTAATTTTAATTATAACTTTAGTATACTTGTGCTCCTGATGAAGTGAACTTGGTTCATGAAACATGTTGAGATTTTATATCGAAATAAAGTGATGTAAACAAAGTTATTTGTGTTTTAATAAAAAATAAATAATGCCATCACAAAGTGAAAAGCAGTTAGAAGAAATTTTCTTCGAAAAATTATTTACATTTTTATTTATATGGGTAGATAGACAGAAGACAGATTATTTTTTCGATCTGTAATAAATCGCTGTCCAGATAAGATTCTGGGTTCGAATCCCACTTGCGCCCGTAAACTTTTTATTTTGTCATGTTTCGTTCAGATTAATTAGTTTAAAATATTTTGGATTACGCAAATCGTCGCTAATTTAGTGTTTAATCAGAGTGGAAAATCTATATTCGATATTTTCGTTATTTACTTTACTTATTTATTATTATAAAGATACTTAATTTATTACTAGTAAATATTTAGTTGTATTATTTACCTATTTTCATTTACGTGCTAATATTTAATTTTTGTTAATAATTATTCATATTCGGTATGATCACCCTACGATTGTGGCCAAGGTACTTTGTAATACTCATTTAATTTACAGTAGAATATTATTAATTAAGATTACATTTTAGCTTATAGGTATTTTTTTTATTTACTATAATTGAAAAGCGCACATCATGATAGAGGAACGCCTTAGATGAGCGACTTATGATTTTATTGTTGTAAATAAATTCTAATTTTGATTTTGGCCAACGGTGCTTCAAGATTTTATTGAATTTTTATCGAGTTTTTATCATCCGTGAGTCAACATGTGTGACTTCAAATTTCCCTTCAGTGAACATGAATAGTTGCATTTGGGACAAGCAAAAGGTTTAACTCCACTGTGAGTCAACATATGGTTCTTCAAATTTCCACTCTGTGAACATGCATAGTTGCAGTCAGGACACGTATAAGGTTTTACTAGACTGTGAGTCAGCATGTGTCTCTTCAAATCTCCACTTCGAAAACATGAATAGTTGCAGTCGGAACACGTAAAAGGTTTTGTTACAGTGTGAGTCAGCATGTGTGTCGTCAAATTTTCCTCCAGTAAATATGAATGGCTGCAGTCGGGACACGTAAACGGTTTTACTATACTGTGAGTCAGCATGTGTATCTTCAAATCTCTCTTTCGAAAACATGAATGGTTGCAGTCAGTACATGCAAAAGGTTTTTTTGTACCGTGAGTCAACATGTGTGTCTTCAAATCTCCCTTTCGGAAAGATGCATAATTGCATTTGGGACAAGCAAAAGGTTTTACACCACTGTGAGTCAACATGTGGCTATTAAAATTTCCCCTCTGCGAACATGAATAGTTGCATTCGGGACACTTAAAAGGTTTTACTATTCTGTGAGTTAGCATATGTTTCTTGAGATCTCCATTTCGAAAACACGAATAGTTGCAGTCAGAACATGAAAAAGATTTTTCTCCCGTATGGGTGCGCAAGTGCAGTTCTAACGTTGACTTGTCTGAGCAAGAGTAGTTACAATGGGAACAAGAGTACAGTTTTTTCCCTGGAAGCGTCTTCAAGTTTGTCAATGGGTCTGAAAAAGATTACGGATGAAGATTAACTAAGTGTACCTTAGGACAAAAAACGCTACAAATTGAGGGAGCGTGAATTGTTAATTTTAAGAAACAAAAATATCTTTTACCGTTTGTGTAGGTTAATTTTTCAGGCGGGTCTAAGCATTCTTTTTTAATATCAACAAGGTCTATGTCAATTTCCGTATTACGATTTGTCATTTCATATTCTTCCCGAGGCTCTGCCTTAATGGTAATATTCTCCATAGAAGTGTTATCTGGAAAAACAACAAAAAAACAATACCTTCATTGAAATGTTCAGACAAACAAATTGACGGAGTACGAATTGTTAATTTAAAGACACAAACATCGGTTTTACCGGTTGTCTTGCCGGTAAATCTTTCAGAGGGTTCTAAGAATTCGTTTTTAACACCAGCAAGGTCTATGTCAATTTCTGTTTTGGGAATTGCCCTTCCATATTCTTCTCGAAGTTTTGTTTCTGCCTTAATGGCAATAGTGTCCATAGAAGTGTTATCTGGAACAAAAAAAATACTGTATTGATATGTTGAGACAAACACGGTTTTATATTCAAAATTACAGCTGTCCCTCTCCGAGAAAGAAATTGAAATATTTATCATTAACGACGAAGTGGTCGGGAGTCTCTCGATTAGCAATCCGGAGGTCACGGGTCCCCGTTACGTTGCCCGTAAAGTAAACAGTAAATTTTCCTTTTATTTTGAACGTCAAGGTTGCAAAATTTCATGAAGATGTACAAACGTTCTGTTTTCAGGGGTGGGACAAGGGGTCGGGGGTGGTTTTTTGAAATCTCGCAAATTAACTTCAAGTGTGTAAAAATTTCATCTTGTCGGAAAAATGACTTTAGAGTTGTTTATAAAACAAAATTATACCGCCAAAATCTTCTTTATTGACCGTGCGTAGCGAAGTCATATTTTAACTCGACCGTTTTGCGTTTCATGTCTGTAAATTTGTTTGCACGTTACTGAACAGTTCAATTTGGTCCAGATATAATGATTCAGTAAAGTTTTTGTTTATTGAAACATGAAATCGTTGTTTATTGGGACTTTCTTATTCGCATTTTCTCAATATTGTGGTACCTACATGCAAAAAGAAAAGTTTGAAAAATAATTGTCATTGAGATAGTGACGTTCCGTTGGACAAATTGCATAACTCCTTATATGAAATAAAAATTAAAACTGTTAATATCATATATGTAACTTGTACCATGTTAAAAATGAGGTACAGCACGAGGAATCAAGAGTAACAAAAGTAAAAAGTTTACTTAGTTGACAGTTTCCTGTAAAGATATATTTTAAATGAAAAACCAAAGTAACTAAGGTTAAAGGTTAAACTTGTCACGGGTTCAAATCCCGACGTGTACAAGAAAACTATATTTGATTAGTATATGTCATTTCACAATTTATAATTAAAAAATATCTTTATTATTATTTATAATATAAAGTCTCAGAGTGGTATATACTCTCAGTATGGTAAAAGAACATAAGAATAGAAACATTGCTTGAAATGGATTTAGACGTGTGTGATTACCGGATTTGAATAGCCAGGAATTTTATTTATGATTTATTTATTTACTGGACAATTTGTATAGGGCCGCTTTTGTGAGATATCACCTCAGCGGCGCTTTACAGTTGATGCAGGTATTAAAAAAATATAAATATTACAAAAATAAAGTGAAGTTAAGTTAAGTAAAATGAAGTACAGGAACAGGTGACACGAAAGAGTCTACCGCGTCCACCAACAGTGCTAGCACGAGGTTCGTCATCTGTCCAGATATGTGTCTGCTGCTAACAAAGAGCTGACACAATATCCTCTCACAGATACCAGACCTTGGCAGCACCGCTGTGACGTTCGACGAAGATAGAAATTGGAGACTCTGCAACAAGAATCTTTGGTGGTGAAGAAACTGGACCAGCTGCTGCAGCGAGAGAGTCCACCGCGTCCACCAACAGTGCCAGCACGAGGTTCGTCATCCGTCCAGGTATGTGTCTGCTGCTAATAAAGCGCTGACACAATATCCTCTCACAGATACCAGACCTTGGCAGCACCGCTGTGACGTTCGACGAAGATAGAAAACGGAGACTCTTCAGCAAGAATCTTTGGTGGTGAAGAAACTGGACCAGCTGCTGCAGCGAGAGAGTCCACCGCGTCCATCAACAGTGCCAGCACGAGGTTCGTCATCCGTCCAGGTATGTGTCTGCTGCTAATAAAGCGCTGACACAATATCCTCTCACAGATACCAGACCTTGGCAGCACCGCTGTGACGTTCGACGAAGATAGAAAATGGAGACTCTTCAGCAAGAATCTTTGGTGGTGAAGAAACTGGACCAGCTGCTGCAGCGAGAGAGTCCACCGCGTCCACCAACAGTGCCAGCACGAGGTTCGTCATCCGTCCAGGTATGTGTCTGCTGCTAATAAAGCGCTGACACAATATCCTCTCACAGATACCAGACCTTGGCAGCACCGCTGTGACGTTCGACGAAGATAGAAAATGGAGACTCTGCAGCAAGAATCTTTGGTGGTGAAGAAACTGGACCAGCTGCTGCAGCGAGAGAGTCCACCGCGTCCACCAACAGTGCCTTCCCCACCTTCCTCCATCACATCTCCTTCTATCTTCATTACCTTCAGTCCACAACATATCCCAATTGGGGATACAACAGTCTCAATGGCTCCAAATAGATGGGAACTATTTGGACTGTTGTGCGGTACTCAAATATATATATAGCAGACATGTGCAACTTACTGGCTATCGAATTGCCCACGGCGTACTGCAAACATTCCGTCTTTACATCCAGGAGACCGATTTTTGTATCCGTATAAGGGATTTCATTTGCGTCTTCTTGGTGGGACCCTGGTTCCGTCTTGATGAAAACATTAGCTGGGTTTTGAAAATCCATGGCACTGTATGATAGTATCCTGCAAAATAATGATAATTGGTTCCAGTTCAAAATGACACAACTGTAACAGAACATTCATTGGTCGGTCCCGTTCGAAAGTCGTTATAACAGATTATAAATTTAAGTCCAATTAACACATTATATAATACACGAAGTTAATAGAAGGAGAAATGTTACAATAAAAGATTCTATGTCAAAAATAGGGCACTTAATGTTTTTACAATTGATCAAGGTTTTGATAATACAAAATATTACTTGCGTAATGACTGACAAAAAATATTTAGGCTTAAACCAAAAAATTGAAGGTCCTGACTTAAGTTGAAAAGTCTTGCCATTCTGAACCTTGGTGAATGGTATCCATAATTTGTGGAGTGTTGATTGAGGAAAAGCAAATAATTATTTCTGAGTCTACGGGAAGAGATATTGAAAGGGATGAGTTGTAACAAAGTAAGTGAGTCAATTATACTGTTAATATTTTTTAAAATGCAGATGAGATCAAAGACCTAACCTCCAAGCAATTCCCCTTAAGAAGCGATGTTGTACAGCGTCGATATGATTAATGTGAACATCATAGAATGGAGACAAAATAACGCAGGCATATTCTAGATTAGGAATTTAAACTATCGTATATAATTCAGCAAAGAAAACTAAGATAAATTTGTCTAATTCCGCTGCATGCTTAATATGCAAAAAAACTTTATAAATAGCACTCGGTTTCAAAATAATTACTGCGAGAATAACTATTTATGTCGTGGGAGATGGTAAAAGAAACATTAAATTTCCATTTTTTCTCAATCAAATTTAAGTTTGGAGATTAAGAATAATGCAAAAATTATTAAAATAACCCAAACTAACACCCTAAAAACCTGTTTACTTAAACCCCCGACTTAAATAGTTGTCTCCATTAGATAAAGTTGAAATCAAGTGTTGTTTTTTTAAAAAGCCTTTGCATTTAGCGGATTTCGACAAGTATACCAAATCTAAATTAGAACTAACTTGTTAGATTAAAGAAACCTACCTTGAATAAGCAAAAATGAATTACGACTGCAAAATCTTCCTAGTGTGAGTCGTGATATATATCTCCGCAATTAAGAGCACTTTCTAATTTGACGAAAAGTTCTACAACTCTAATAATTCTGTCAAGCACAAAATTAGTGAAGTCAGTCGACAGTAAGGGTCGTGTAAATCAAATCTTATCGATTATAAACGGCACAAACGCGCCACTGTAGATGAAGAACATACGTCAGATCGCGTCAGATGACAAATAATGGCGAGTGCGAGTGTTGTCCATAGACAAACAACTTTGAAAACTTACGAAAGGCTAGCTAGTGATGGGCAGTATCGAAACATTTATATGATCGGAATATTTAGATCGTAACATCAAAAGAATCGAGTGATTAATCGATTTATTCGCTCTGAGTTCAGCGGGAACACGAAGTAATTCATCGATATAGGAAATAATGCAATATTTCTTCCTCACGGACAAAAAAACATAGATACTAAATGAAAAAAACGTTGTATCGGGCTGATTGGGTTTTTCACAAAAATTACATACGCAATCTCAAAATATACGTCAAACCTAGATTTTTCATAGTTTTTTAAGGTTTTTCACGAAAACGGCGAAATAAATTTTTATTTAAAAAATCAATTTATTTTTATAAATAACCTTGTTATTACTATACTCAAGGGAGTTTAATATTAACACTATGCATGTTAAAGAAAAGGAGGAACGAGTAAAAGAAAAGAAGTTACTTAGTTACAAACACTTAACGTCTTAAATTGCAATTCTTAAAATTAATTGTCCGTTTCCTTAATCCTAAATTATTGTTCATTCAATGTCTTAACATACAAAAATTGTTCAGGCAATTCCCTTTTCGATAATTCTGCATCCTTCACGTTCGCACTTAACACTGATAACACAAGCGGCAACTTAGGCTGGTTCCGAAGGGCGGAATTAGTTCAGCCTGGGCCAAGGCTCCGAAGGGCGGAGTCGGCAGGCAGCGACTCCTGAGAGGGCAGCTTCCTGGGCGGAAGAGCCTTGGCGACCGCTCCAAGGGGGAGGGCAGGAGGTTTTTCGGCGGAGGCGAGATGGTAAGTCCTGCGAGGGCAGCTTCCTGTGCGGAAGAGCCTCGGCGACCGCTCTTACGGGTGATATCTCTATGTTTATTGCCGTAAGCCTCCGCATACATTTATTTATATGAAATCCCAAACATAATTCATAATATTAAGTTATATTATATTAGCTTTAAAGAACACATATTATCGAATACTCTCTCTCTCCCTCAACAGGATGAATCCTATTACTATGTGAATTTACGAGATGAACATAAATAAAAGGGGAATATTATATACATAAATAAAAGGGGAATAGAGCCGAATATATTGGATCCGATTCATGATTAAAAACGGTACGGCAGAATATCGTTTACAACAATTGAGTCCGTTTTAGGATGCGTGAATACGCAAGTTTCCGGTAAGATTGCGTCATGCTCGAGTGAGCAATATTTTCGACTGGCCCGGCTACCCGCGGCTGGCTTTCGACTGCGGGACACAGTGTCCGAGGCCAAGGTTGGATTTTGACTGGCGGCCGCAGCGTTACCAGGTCCAGATTGCAATATTTCCCTAGATTGGGAGTCGAAATTTCCCTAGATTTCCCTAGATTCCGTGGGTACCACCTTAAAGTTAAAAACGTCTGTTCGTCCGGGGGGGGGGGGAAGCTTTGAAAAAAAGTACTTGGTTTTTGTTGATAACTTTCATATATTATTTGTAGTAATAAAAATACGCCACAAATACACCAGTACGTAGTCACTGTTTTTTTATTATTCTTTTTCTTATATGGCAATTATTTTTCTTATATGACAACAGTGGCCGACAGTGGCAACACTGACACAATTTACATTGACATTTCAAATGATAATTATAAAATACTTTTCATTTCAAACGATGATTATAAAATACATAACATTTACATGATATTTACAAAGATCAGGTAATTATGGACTCTTCCGACACACAGAATACCTACTATTTAACATGAATTTATTCATTATCCCATTCACATATTCATTATTTCTTAATTCAATTAAATCGAAGTATTGTTTTCGATAAGTGTGACGGAAAAGGCAATATTTACGAAAATACAAGTGTGTACTGGACACCTACGCCAGTGACATTGACTGTAGATGCCGGTTTCCTCTGGGGGGTACCTTGGGTAAGGATTTGAATAGAAACACAACTTGCGAAAGTCGTCGGACAACTGACTGGTTGAGCCAGTCGTTTGCGTATTTATTGGGTTCCAATTCAACAATTTCTACACGTCTTAATGTGGAGTAATTATTCTTAAATCTAAACATATACTGAGGTACCACGGTTTGTCGTGCGAGTAATTCATCCTTGAACTGGTGATATGACACGTGTACGGTGCTTTAAATTCTTAGCAAGATGACTCATCGTGCGAGATAAGCCTCAAAGGATTCTTCATCGTAAAATGTGTGATATCAGAATATTCATTTTCTTAATTGTTAATTAATTATTAGGTACACCCATCTGCTGTCCGGTACAATTTGCATGGAGTAAATTGTTAAGGTCAAATAATAGCAATACATAACATAGCGATGCCTTAATCTGAAATTTTGTGTTTTACCGGGTAAGTAGAAGATTACAACGCCAATAATTATTTGTCAAATAACATATTTTAATGATAATAATATTTGGATAATTTGTAAGGCGCTGTTTTTGCGGTAAGGAGCGGAAAAATTGTAAACAAGGGGTTCTAAATGGGTGCGGGGTCATGTGTTTTCTATTGTCGGCGGTACCCGATCTATGTACCTGTCAATACAATGAGTTTAAAACACAACAAAAAAATAAAAATAATAAAATCGTTGTCGCGTATGTTCCGCTCACAAACTACGCAGTGAAACGCGGTACATGTGCAAGTTTTGCAATGTGCCCCTGCATAAAGGAAAGTGTTTCGAACTCTAATTGAAGCACTATTAGTTTATAGTTTTTTTTATATATATTGAAAACTTCTAAATAATCTTGTAATTTTGTATGAATAAATTTCGATTGTGAAATACTGTTTTTTCTATTTATTCCTAAGAAAGTAGAAAGTTTTTGTTCATAAAAAAGGAATTACACATACATTGATAAGTAAATAAACAGAGACATCTTTTTAAAGTAAAACACTGAAAGTTTCATCGAACAATATCAAATAAATCATAAGATATGAATATTTTGCAGAAAGTCTAATTTCGCCCCAATTTGGCGGTAAAATGCCCGACCATATAATGATAATATTGAATTGACTATAAACACTTTTTCAATTGTAAACCCATTGTATTTGTACGCAAAAATTGTATTAATTTATCATCAAAAAAATGATTTGTTTCCAAATTGTTGTCTGCAAATTCAGAAAGATAATAATTATTCAAACGCCTTAAGCTCTCCTTGTCTATTAAATTATTTAGAAGTCTATCTATATAAACAGTTACAATCGTTACAAATTATTTTATAGACTCCCGATTTGCTTAAAATATTATCCTAAAGTAATTTATTTTATTTAAAACTACTAGGCCCCGCAATACTTCGCTATTGCGGGGTCTTTCTATGGCGTGTCCGATTACTTCAAGTTGAAACTTTTTTTATTTAATTTGTATCAATTTTCGTTTCTCATAAAATATTCACCATATATTACACTAAACACTTGTAACTTCATTATACACTATTATAAATACTTTTTGTACAAACCGCTTAGACAAAATGTAATCTTGTTTTTATTTTATATGCCCATAATTTGTTTATTTCTAGGTACAATAAAATAATAATTTAAATATATTACCCACGCACAGGCTGCGCCTTAGTGGGTTCCCATTATTCGTATTGATTTATATAATATTGTATGTAATTAATGTAAAAATTGGGAAAAATAAAGGAATTAAAAAAAAAAAAAAAAAAATTCCATATTTATACCACAACAAAAGTGTTAAAAACTACATTCGACTCGTAACTCATTCCGGTGCAGGGATATTGAGTTAAGTATTCCTCAGGCGTCCCTGACTTCTTCTTCCATTAAAACCAATTTCTCTAAACACTCCTAGCACATATAAGAACAAACTTTGAAATTTTCAGCGTTATCGGTCGACTTCTTTTCGTGTTTTGCAAGCATACGTAGACTGATTTTATATATATATGTATATATTAAAGCAGTGTTTCACAGCCTTCTCTATGCCTTGCCCCACCGTAGTCTTTTCAAAAGTCAGATGCCCCACCGCATTATTGTAATATGTTTTTAAACATATGAGCCAATCATGAAATTAAATAAAACCTATTCTAATTCATATATTATACCTAATTGAAATTACATATACATATATAACATAATTATACATATATTATAACGCTTGCTACAAATAAATTTAATGTCCGGATCTAACTTAGTTAATTTCAGTCTTAGGTCCCCTTTATTAGTTATATCCAATCGATTTCGTTTTTTAGTGAGTAAATCGCTTATGGCGCTAAAATCACACTCCACCAAAAAAGTTGAGGGAAACGGTAATAATAATTTTTTGGCATGCAAAGTAATATTTTGTGTTAGTTTCTTCGCAAATCCTTAATGTAAGTTTCTTCTTTAAGCCTCTATGTCACATTCGCACGCACACTGAGCAAAAACCGTTCTCATGTTCTAACTAAGTACGTAACTATTCATGTTAACAAAAGACAATTTTAATGACTCACATTCGCATTCACACTAAGGATAAACCATTTTCATGTTCTTACTGCGATAATTCATGTCAACAGAAGTCACGTTTGATGATAGCACTCATGCTAAAGAAAAACCATTCTTTCTGTAATTATTCATGTTTATGGTAAGTCAAATTTAACGATACACATTATCACTCATATTTAGGATAAACCATTCCGGTGAAGAAGCTACTGATGCACGCATACAACGCTATGTGAATCTTATGCGGCGGGTAAGGTCGGGATAGTGTTAAACTTTTATATTATCACGGCGTAAATATAGTTAAACCTGAAAACTGTTAATGAACGAACTTTAACCAGTAATTTCTAATATTGTTTGGAGTAAGAAATAAAAGAAAATTTTTGTGACAATTTGTGATGTTCTACCCTTCAGGGTAGTCAGCCGTGGACTTCTTGCCACAGACTTCCAACACTCCTTGGATGGAAGATATAATAAGATAGGTTACTTGTTATTAACTGGTTTATTCAGAATATCGCGTGTACAATACAACCGCGTTGGTCAACCTTTATCGGAACTAGCTAGATTCGGTCTGCTAGAGGGATTCCAAATGAAACCTAACCTGAAGCTGAGACGCCCTCTGTCGTCGGAGGCTAAAACTACGAGCACTGCCATCTGTGTCTAAAAGCCCGAAGCTTTATACACACCACAATTTAAGACAACTTTACTAACCGTCAGTCGGTCCGCGAAATAACACTATATTTTCTGCCGGTAGCAGGTCTTAAAATATTGAAAACGTAGAGTACCAACAAATTTTGTGGTTTATGGTTATACGAATTATGATTCCCTGAATCAATATTTGAATTAAGATTAAGATAAAAAAAACCAAAGTAACTATTTTTTTTAAATTTACTGTGAAAGCCTGTGAGGGCAATTGCATTTCAAAAAATTTACAATTAATAAAACACATATATTGATTATATCAGTTGATTTGCAGCTATCTGTGAAATATTTTAATTGCAATATTTAATAATCATTTTTTTTTCAAAAAGAAAAACAAATATTCACTGGTTACGAATAACATGACAATATTTGAAAATCTCTTACTACCACCACAGTAAGCGGAAAATCTTGCTTGTGTCGTAATGGAGGACTTAGCCAACCGAGGAATTAAATTCACGACGCCTAGGTGGGACCCAAACGCGACGTCAACTCAGCCAGTGACCGGTCATGCATTATACATATGTCCTGTCTACCAACATTTCAAAGCAGACATGAATTCCAAACAACAACTGTAATCTAAATTCAACTTACTGTCTGTCGGTTTCCCCTTGGTATCCAGCAAGCATTCTTTCTTTACGTCCAGTGGGTTGTTTTAATATCCTTGTGTAGCATTTCATTTGGATGGTCTTCCTGGGACCCTGGCTCAATCTCGATTGAAGCATAATCTGGGTTTTGAAGTTTTTTGTCATCCATGGCGTGATAGTGTCCAGCTAAATTATGATGGTAAATGGTCCCATTTTAAAATACATTAGAACTGTAACAAAACATTAATTTATCTGTACAGTTCGTGAGTCGTAATATAAGATTTTGGTAAATATTCTCAAGCAAGGACAAGGTTTATACATTTTGTTTCGGTTACATAACAATGATAAGTAAGAATTTTAGCCAGCGAAAATGGACAAAAATGTTTTTTAATATTTGTTTCGCGTAAAAAAAACTGAAAATTTGACTATTTTCAACACACCACATTTTAAATATGATTTAAGATTTTCACGGCCAAAAGTATTTTTGTTATTTGTTTTTGGGGTGTTATGTGTTATTTAAATAACACATCTGCCCTGATGATGGACACTGCAATGCTGTCCGAAACGTTGGCTAAAGAAGGAGTTAGCGCAACACGGCATAACACCCCAAAAACAAATAACAAAAACACCACATTTTGATAAAGTGTTTCTTTTTTAAATTTTGTAATTAAATCCACACAAGGAACCTATTTTGGGTTAAAAAAGTGAAGAAAAAAAACTAAACTTTTAACAGCAATAACAGTGGCCAAGTGAAAAATCAATTTTAATGATGAGGAAATAACTGTTAAAATGAGATATGATTAATGCCAAAAGTATTAAAGTGATTTACTTTTGGGGTTTTACGCCATGTTGCGCTTCCTCCTTCTCTAGATAACATTTCGGAGAGTATTACAATGTCAATCATCAAGTCATATCTGCCTTGATGATGGACGCTGTAACTTTCAAATGTGTAGCGATCGTATGTATGTTCCAGAAAGAACGCCCATATGAAAATGGACGGACTTTGACACTTCGAGACGTTTTTTTTTTTCGCTTTTCGTTACTTACCTGCGACGTCCGAAGCGAACTACCCACGACAATAATATTGCTGGTTGGCGAAGTGCATTCCGCGCACTCGCCAGAAGTGTCTAGACAAAGGGTCTAGGCATAATCCAACGCTGCAGAAACCAATAGAAGAATCTAGTTCCAGCTGGTGCCTGTAGTTTACCTGCAATCTCACACAGCTACTACTACCGCCGGCCTAGCTATATAAATAGGCCCGACGCAGCGAGTAGTCAGTCTTCAGTCAACTACCTCGCGCGCTTGTAGCCTTAACCTAGATATCGCCTGCATTTCACGCTAAATAATATAGTGCCTACTCGTATTTTTCCCATAAAGTAAACGGTTATTTATAAAGCGTTATTATTGTGAAGTAATTACTATTGTCCATTCTTAAATAAACGCTCCAACTGAGTAGAACGAGACTTTTATTTTTGTACACCAAAATAACCACAAATGCACTATTTTTTGTTTCCAAACCTGAAATACTTACTTCTCCTTATTATCTAACTGAGCATATTAAAGAACCTACCTTGAATGTAGGAAAATAGAACAAGCCATCCAATTTTCCCGAGCGTGGGTCAATAATTGATCCAAGTGTTCCTTATTATTTAGAGCACTTTCTAATTTGACGAAATATTCTACAATTCTAACAAATCTATCAAGCACAAAGTTGGTTGAGACAGTCGACAGCAAGAAACGTGTAAAACTAATCTCATACTAATTATAAACAGCACAAACGCGGCAATTTGGATTAAAAATAAACGTTAGATGACAACAGACAAATAAATAAAAACGAGCATAAATAAACCATTCTCTAGATCGATATCTGCGGGCTTTTTGTATCCAAAATTTTTATACATTACTTAACCACAGATATACAAGCAGTACTTGACGTACGGACCGGAGTAGTAAACAAGGAAGAAAAAATTAAGGCCATTAAAAAAAAGATTCAACCATAGACAATAAAGTTGCTCTCAACCCACTCCATTCATTTGATATGTCCCTAGGTATCTACGTGACTTGAATTCACAGAACGACCAAATTGAACACGTGCGCCCGCATATGTTCTCCGTAATTTTACACGCAGATGGAGGCGGCAGTTCGCATTATTAGAACTTAAATATTTAGTGTATAGCTCAGCCGGCAACCACAAAATTAGAAAGCCAACTTAGAAATACACCCATTAGTCCGCAGATTTGGCTCTAGACCCTCATAAAGTCGTAAATCTGAAATAAGAAATTGTTAAGCCAGCGACCCGGCAATAAAAACCTTCGCCCAAGGCTAGGCTATATTGCAATTATTTGAAGGTCGTATTGTGAAAATGTAATTTTAACATATTCAAAAAAAATAATAAATCTAGCGGTGAGAATGGCGATGCCAGCACCGTGGACCTGAACAACGTATCGAAGTGGTGTAAATCCGAACCACTTTAGTTCTAACACCCCACTACAGGCGTGCTACGGTCGCCAGATCGCGCAGCTGATGACGGATTTTTCAGCTACCGAGAGTCATCATCTCGCCCCTCCTTGGAGCGGTCGCTGGGGCGCTTCCGCCCAGGAAGCAGCCCTCTCGGCAGTTACCATCTCGTCTCCGCCGAAAAACCTCCTGCCCTCCCCCTTGGAGCGGTCGACGAGGCTCTTCCGCCCAGGAAGCTGCCCTCTCAGGAGTCGCTGCCTGCCGACTCCGCCCTTCAGAGCCTTGGCCCAGGCTGAACTGACTCCGCCCTTCGGGACCAGCCCAAGTTGCCGCTTGTGTTATCAGTGATAAGTGCGAACGTGGAGATCCGCAGTTCCAGATAAGAATTACAATTGACTAGTATTAAGCCTAGATTAAGACTAACCCTTAACTTTTTACATATTTTTAAATACATTTTTAATAGTGTTTGTTACTAAGTAACTTCTTTTTTTTTACTCGTTCCTCCTTTTCTTTTACATTTATAGTATTAATATTAAACTCCCTTAAGTATAGTAATTACACATTCACTAGCACAAAAAACTATTTTAAAAATAAAAAAGTCCTTGAAGCTGAAAAATATTGAAATGTTTCCATCTGACAAAAAAAATGAACTATTACAGCTTATTTGCCAAAGATGAAACTTGTTAATCTGAGAAGAAAAAACCCAAAATGACAAGAAATTTGAACAAATGAAAAACAAAGAACACTGAAAAAATTTGCTGAACATTATTGTGCGAAAATACGACGTATAAATTCCGAAATTTTTCTGCTTATTTTGAACTCATGGTTAAATATGTTTAAACATCTTTAATTTCATCAAAACAATAAGATAATACAGGATAATCACTAATCAATAACGTGAATAAGTTGGTCGATATAATAAATAAAATTTATACGTTGTGGAGGAAAACATACATAAATGACTCGTAATTTACAAAACTGTCAATTCACTTTAAACTACGTAGATAGTACATTTAGGTCAAGTTGAATTTATGTTTGTAACTCGGTAACACTACACTGGCTTTATATTTTTATCATGAAGAACACGAAGATGCTATTAATATACTAAGGGGAGTTCTAATATTGACACACTACGCATGTAAAAAAAAATGAGGAACGAGTAAAAAACCAAATACCTTGGTTACAAAAAATATTAAATATTCATTTAAAAAATGTATAAAGTTAAGGGTTAGTTTAAATCTAGGCTTAATAATATTATTCATTCTAATTCTTAATTCTAATTCTTAAAATTAATTCTAATTTATTGTTCATTCAATGTCTTTAAAAATTTGTTTCGCGTTACGAAATAAATATACAAAAATTGTTCAGGTTCTTCCCTTTTCGATGATTCTGGATTCTTCACGTTCGCGCTTATCACTGATAACACACGCGGCAACGTGGGCTGGTTCCGAAGTGCAGAATCAGTGTTGATAGTCACTTTCAGTTCATCCTGGGACAAGGCTCCGAAGGGCGGAGTCGGCTGGCAGCGACTCCTGAGAGGGCAGCTTCCTGGGCGGAAGTTCACGGGGTTACGGTAAGAGCCTCGGCGACCGCTCCAAGGGGGAGGGCAGGAGGTTCCTCGGCGGAGGTGAGATGGTAACTCTCTCGTTCTGAATCATCTCGGTCTTCAGCTGCGCGATCTGGCGACCCTCGCACCCCTGTCGTGAGGGTGCTTAACTATCGTGGGTCTGCTTTACACCACTTCGGGACGTTGTTCGGGTCCATGGCGCTGGCGTCGCCACTATTACCGCTAGATGTCGCTGGCTGGTTGATTTTGATCTCCCGATCCACATAATGGTCAAAATCTTAATAGGTACTAGGTATTTTAATATTATGCATACACACATTTAATTAATATCTGGTTGCAAATAAATTCTTTATCTAAGTTAACAATTGTACTCTTACAACTAGATTAATAATTATTGTTAAATATTTCAAAATTACATATTTACAATACGACCTTCAAATATTCGCAATATAGCCCAGCCTTGGCCGAAGGTTTTTTTTATTGCCCTTGGGTCGCGCGCCGGCTTAAAATTTTCCCATTTCAGATTTCTACTTTATTTTTACTATTTTTTTATTTTTTTATTTTATTGATTTATTGTGAAAAACAGTATAATCCATTTAAATTTCACAAATAACAGTTTATAAATTACAGTTTATAATAAGTAAGTACATACATTTGAGGCGTGTTGAAACAAAGACAGCAATCTCCACCATTGGTGTAAAATGAGTTAGATATGGCGATGGATAGAGAATCAAAAATACAATCGACTGCTGCAAAGGTTTCGGAGCATAAACGACAATTTCCCATACATTTTTGAATTTTAATATTTAGTTCCACAACAAACATGGCAATCTCCTTTAGGTTACGGAACAAAAACAGCAGTTTTTATTTGAGCCAATCAGAGACCCAGAAATATGATATTTAAAATGGCCACCCCATACAAAGTGTGAACAGCTGGTGTGATACATAAGCTCGGTTTTTTAATGTTTTTGTGGTGAAAAAGTGATTTATATTACTGTAAACTTTATTTAAATCAAAGATGGAATGTTTTCCAAGTGAAGTTACACCAGAAATGGCAAGGAAGCGTGCGAAAAAACCAGAAATGTCAAAGAGGAATGTTGCCAAAAAACAGAGGTTAGTAATGCATATAATGTTATGGTAAACATTAAACTTTTTCCGTTTTGTGAAATGCCCATACACATGTTTTTAGTACTCGTGAAATATTAAGATAAAGTGTAATATTGTGATAAAGAGGATACTGAAATATTTATCTTACGTTTATTATTTGGTACTAACCTATTTAATATAGAACATCATTTTTTTTCAGATATTCAGCAAAACAATTCCTGCTCACTCATCAAGTTTTGCTCTTTATTATGACCATTTTTCAATATTATTTTATACTTAGTTAATAATTACTTGATAAGCTACTTTTGTATTTTTTTAAATTTTATATTAAATTCATAAGAAAGTATTTCAGAAATTCCAGAAAATAATAATATTATTTATGATATCAGGATACTGTGTCTTTTATTCGTCACTATTTTGTTTGTTTTGTGTAATTAATTATTTTAAGAGTTACATATTAGCATTCATTTATTTTCTGTTCTGTTCTTATTTTTTGTACCGTTGTTACTTTGCATGTGTTGTTACTTTGCCTAATTTTTTCAAAATATGGAATCTATCGCATTGCACTACCAATTAAAGACAATTTTACATTCTGTAAAATTGTCTTTCCAATATGTAAATTGTCTTGTGTTGTAAAATATGTCTTTCCGAATAAATATGTTAAATGACACTTATTACTGATTTCCGTGTTTTACTGTAACCTAAAAAAATGGCCTTTTCAGTTCGTAACAAAAGTAGCAAAATCCACATGTGTTTGGAACAAAACCGGCAGTGTCCAACCTTCCAAAACAAAAGCAGCAATATCCATATATTAATTGAAAATAACTCAATAATCTACCAATTAATCGCAATAAAATGTACACAGAGTGGTACTTAAGGAAACATTTACTAACAAAAACTATACTTTATAGTTACGGTATTGGAAAAATACAAAAAAAAACATTTATTGCATTTTACTCAAAATGAAAAGAAGTGGAGATTGCTGTCTTTGTTTCAACACGCCTCATTTATTTGCATAGGTAAGTACATCAATACTATCTGATTAACCAGATTTGTTAAATAGTATGCTTATTGCCGTCTTAAATTCTCTTTGGTTCAAATTGAAAATGTCAATCACAGAAGAAATGTGATTTAACAAAGTAGTTATTCTCCCCAAAGGCATGATCATTGGTAGGTTGGTCCTGCCCCTTGGAAAAATAAATAATCTGTGCTGTCTGGCTCTGATGAAATTATCAGGGACATAAAAAGAAAGACGTTCCAGAATATCTGGATTGCAAATGTGCCCATTTAGCAGCTTGTGCGCCACTAACACCATTGCAATATTTCTCCTAACGTCTAGACGTTCTATCCCTCATTTATGAGGGGTATAGAGCTAAATAATAGGTGTATTCCTAGGTTGGCTTTCAGATTGATACTTTATGAAGGGTCTAGAGCTAAATCTGTGGACTAATAGGTGTATTCCTAGGTTGGCTTTCAGATTTATACTTTATGAGTGTCTAGAGCTAAATCGGCGGACTAATAGGAGGTGTATTCCTAGGTTGGCCTTCTAATTTTTATTGCGGTTGCCGGCCAATCTATACAACTAAAATTTAAGTCTAACTGCCGCCTCCCTCTGCGTGTAATATTATAGCGAACATATGCGAGCGCACGTGTTCACATTGGTCGTTTTGTGAATTCAAGTCACGTAGATACCTAGGGACATATATAAGACAACTGCGAAATACAAAAAATGACAACCCGCGTGCATAAATCACTCTCATTTTGTTTGAATGATTTGCAAACAGTCAAAAGTCAAACGAAAATATTCCGTCCTCTCTTTCTGTTCGAGGTTCCTCGCCCGCCGAGGAATTTCCTGCCCTCACCCCTTGTAGCGGTCGCCGAGGCTCTTCCGCCCAGGAAGCCAGAGTGGTCGCCAGACTTCCGCCCAGGAAGCTGCCCTCTCAGGAGTCGCTGCCTGCCGACTCCGCCCTTCGGAGCCTTGGCCCAGGCTGAACTGTTTCCGCCCTTTGAAACCAGCCCAAGTTGCCGCTTGTGTTATCAGTGATAAGTGCGAAATCCGCGGTTCCAAAATCATCGTAAGTAGGGAAGTGCTTGAACAATTTTTGTATATTTATTTCGTAACGTGACCCAACTTTTAAAGACTTGAATGAACAATAATTTAGGATTAAGAAAAAGGACAATTAATTTTAAGAATTACAATAAGACTAGTATTGAGCCTAGATTAAGACTAACCCTTAACTTTATACATTTTTTAAATAAATTTTTAATAGTGTTTGTAACTAAGTAACTTATTTTTTTTACTCGTTCCTCCTTTTCTTTTACATGCATAGTGTTAATATTAAACTCCCTTAATTAAGTATACTTATAATAAGAGCTACTTGTTCTAAAACCCTGTTTAATTGTAACAATTCCATGAATGAGCATTTCATATACTTGCTTGTACGAAAATTAAATGAAGTTAGTAATAGGTACGCAGATGTAGCGGGTCTGTTTAACTGCACAGAAGCTAACTCTAAGAAGGCTATACTATCATATCTTCTAAATCATTACTAATATAACGTAAGTCTACTCATATTTGTTTATAATATTTTTTATGTACTTTTATCTCCTTCTAGAGCTTGTTTAATTTTATACTTTCTGTCGTCATTTTATGATCAAATGCCGCAGTTAATTGTTATTTTTCTTTAAATTATTACTAGTTTTGACTATACTTACATTCTGTGACATTTAATTGTAGTGTGTGGTATATTTATACCGTTGATATTAAAAAAAATATATCATAATTAAGCGGCTAATATTTAATATAAAACAATTATTGCGTAATCCCAAATGCATTACAAATTATATTAGGTAGTATGCAACAAATGCTCCCAGATATATCACAACAAATGCATCAAGATATTTCATTTGTCAAGCAATCCGAGTCCAATATATTTTTGACGTATCTCGGATTTGAGAATCGATGAATTCTGACCAATGACGTGATGGCTGTGGTTTCAAATGATTTTTGACAGCGTCGATTTGTCCATGACAATGAATATAAATATTTCGCTGGTCAAAAAGATCAAGAAAATCATCTATTGTGATAATTGCTGATTCCGGTTGTTCCCATCACTAGTCCAAACTAATTTAACAATTTTATCTTAGGTGAGATTTGTCTATGACATCACGTCTGTCACAATCAGTGAGGTCATCCTGATTTCAGAAGTCAAAACGGTAAGTAAAACTTATATCCCGTGAGCATTTATTTCATTACGCCGTAATAATTTCGGCAACTTTACTGTCATAAAACCAAAATCGGTTGTTCTTAGTTGACTCTTATGTTCTGTATTATACCTCTGGAAGAAAATTCACCTTCTGCGACAAACTAACAAGTTTAATACCTTGTAATCTTCGGTATTTTTAAATGCATTATTTTGTGTGCTTTAAATCTGGTAGACAACTACGGTACGCAGTAAATTAGAAGTCCTCATACCAGATAACGATTTATTTTGTATTTTATATATTTTTATTACTAGATGTATGAACAAATTTGCTTACATCTAACTAAAGATTAAAAACAAACAAACTAACAGATAACATTAAACATGCTCTTAATTGCATAGTATCATCGGGGGGGGTACTTCATCAGCTCTAGATCCTGTTGAAAAGGCGCAGAAAACAATTATGAAAATTATTCTTAAACTTCCTCAAACTGCAAGCAGTAACTTAATTTTCCACATAATGAGAGTATTTGATGTTCGACAGATCTATGTTAAAAATATCCTCATGCATCTCTTTAAAAACAAACACGTACTTTACGAAAAAAAATTAACTTAAGATTTACGCGTAATTCGAACAAAGACATATTGCAAGCTCCAGTACTTTCTTCCACATTTGGTCAACGTAGCTTTAGATACTTTGCCACAAAAATATTCAACATGCTCCCAGAAAATATTAAACTGAGTCAAACACCGAAAGAGTTTAAAAAAAACAGTTAAAATTTTGATTTATTCAAATGATCGATCATATACTGGTGCACTCACGAAAACGCCCTGTCACTGACA
This sequence comes from Hesperophylax consimilis, assembly GCF_061612785.1. Lineage (NCBI taxonomy): Eukaryota > Metazoa > Arthropoda > Insecta > Trichoptera > Limnephilidae > Hesperophylax > Hesperophylax consimilis. The sequence goes on along the minus strand of NC_142852.1, from coordinate 26,875,145 downwards.
GTTATTGTAGTATGTATGGTGCTAAAACTTGCTGTATTTGTATTGTGTATATGCAAACAATAATGTAACCCAACCAAACGCCTTGTCATTGATAGTTATTATAGTATGTATTGTGCTAAAACTTGCTGTATCTGTATAGTGTATATGCAAATAAAAATTTAACCTAAAATAATGTATTGCTGTATTGGAACCTATATCAAACATTTTCAAGTAAACCATAGACAAAATGCGAGAAATAATTAACTAAAAAATCTGCCTCAACACAGGTTCGCCTAGTGAAGCAGGTTATGCACAACTTAAAATATAGTATATTATGCCATATCTATATAACACTCCCATATACCTATTTACTTTTTCTTCTATTAGAAACTGTTCTATTATTGTAACATTAGTTTTTCAACAATGTCATTGTTACTAACTTACATATAGCTATTTTACTTACTAATGATATATTATGTAAATTTTTTTGATGAAATAAATATATTCAAAAAAATAAAAATAAAATTTAAATCTTCGTTAATTTTTGAAGAGATACTTCCATAAAAAGGTCTCGGTTTTGTTTTAAGATCGTCAAAATATGGAATATATGAATACACTCAAAACGCTTTAAGTAAGCGTACTTGGATATAATTCCTCTCTCTGGTCACCTTTATACGACATGCATTCACATAAAATTGAAAGATTACAGCATAATTGTTAAGTCACATAAGTTATAAATTGAATATTTAAATTGCAAATATAAATCATACTGATTTCATTCAATTACTTGAGTTTCCCGAATTGTCACAACGAAGAAAAAATTGTGTTGTTTTATTAGTATTTTAAATCATTGACGGACATTTTTCGACAGCCCTGACCTGGCGAGTTTGATTAATTATCGTGTACCCAATAAATATAACACTAGACTCCACGCCCCATTTAATTTAGTTGCTTTTCACACCAATTTTATGTACAATTCTTGTTCTCAGAGAGGAATGAATCTTGATTTGTCGACATGTTTAACTATAAAAGCATTACTTCCTTTAAAAAGCATATATACATGCTGATATGCAATAATCCTCAAATGTATCAGTTAGTTATTTTCTTCATAATATTATTATAACCATAATGTACTAACATCAACATTGAGTACCTCTGCAAAACTCCAAATTTCATTGACTCTGAAAAGGATGGTTGGTTTTTCCAGAACATCATGCAAACATCCGAATCGGAAAGCTGTTTACCTGAAATGCATCCTCAGACTTTACTTATAAAGTCTGAACCGGAGACAATTCACGAAGACGGAAGTTCAAAATCCCATTGTGATGCAATATTGCAGTACCGGATTGTCAAACAGGAGACAGACGACGCTACTGCGATCAAGCATGAACCGGAGACTCTGGCCGCAGAGGAACATGCGCAAGAATATGGCGCTTACCATGCAATAGATATTGACGATCCGGATATTAAAATGGATTGTTTCGTTCGTTTGGAAAGGATCGACATAAGTCGAGGTAAGTTATTCACATTTTATCCGATGCCCTCTCCTGTCGGAGGACGGTTCACCCTGCATTCTGCATCCCGGAACAGCTCTGCAAAACTGCACTTAAACATGTCGTTGGTGTCGGTCATAGAGCTATACAATGCAAAGAAGCGCTATTGAATACTACTGTTTCATCAAAACATGTTCCACCATTAGAATACGATGTTCTGTGTTAGACCGGATTTGTAGTTTACAGTATTTTGGCGTTAGAGCGTTACAAAATTGAAACCTATTTCTTCGCTTCATGTCTCATATAAATATAATATATCCATGGTGACCACTTCTTCCATTTAATCTAATTCTAGGGGTAAACTGTGCTCCCTATGTTAAAGTTTCGCCTTACGGAATTCAATTCCTTCTTTGTCTTAAAGTAATCTAAAACAAAACACAATATGTACATAATATTATACCATTATATTTTAGTCCTCATCATGCTTTAAAAAAACACGGGATATTTTACATAGATATGCTGAAATTTTGGCCATTAGTTGGAAAAACCATTGTCAGAAACGGTCTTTGAAGAATACTAATCTCGTTCTCAAATTATAAGTCGCAGGATCAACATTAGAAACCAACTGGTTTTCCATTTTAGAAACTCATTTTCTTTATTATCGTGTTGTCAGGTCTTTGTCTGAAAACTGATACAACTGAGTTTCCAAACTTCACAAAGGATATTTTACTATTAAATCCGTGAATATCCTCGGTGCCATTAATACCTCAAATTTTGTTTTTCAGAATTTGTTTCGTCGAAATCATCTGTTATTGGCTCTAGGTGCCAGAAAGACAAACAATTAGACAAAACACAAAAAAAATCGTTTTCCTGCCCCACTTGTACCTTTGGGTGTAGTGATGAAATAATTTTGGCTGCACATAGAACAACCCACACTGGAGAGAAGCCATTATCATGCTCGGAATGTACCTTCAGGTGCTGTAGGAAAAGCCTCATGGTTCGTCATATAAGAACCCACACTGGAGAGAAACCATTCTCATGCCCGGAATGTCCGCACAGGTGCAATCGGAAATGCCACTTGATTCGTCATATTGGAACCCACACTAAAGAGAAACCATTTCCATGCCCGAAATGTACATATAACTGCAGGAAGAAAACTCAATTGGTTCTTCATATTAGAACCCACCACGGAGAGAAACAATTCTCGTGCCCTAAATGTACATATAAGTGCAGTCAGAAAACCCACATGGTTCTTCATATTAGAACCCACACTGGAGAGAAGAGATTATCGTGTTCGGAATGTACCTACAGGTGCAGTAGGAAAAGCCACATGGTTCGTCATACAAAAATCCACACTAAAGAGAAACCATTTTCATGCCTGGAATGTACATATAAGTGCAGTCAGAAATCCGACATGGTTAAGCATATTAGAACCCACAGTGGAGAGAAGCCATTTTCGTGCTCAGAATGTACCTACAGGTGTACTCGGAAAAGCAGCATGGTTGTTCATATTAGAAGCCACACTGGAGAGAAACCATTCTCGTGCTCGGAATGTACCTTCAGGTGCAGTAGCAAAAACAGCCTGGTTCTTCATATTAGAACCCACACAGGAGAGAAAGCATTCTCGTGTTTGGAATGTACATTCAGATGTAATATTAAAGGCTCTTTGACTCGTCACATTAGAACCCACACTGAAGAGAAACCATTCTTCTGTCCGGAATGTACGCACAGGTGCAGTGATAGAAGCAATTTGATTCGTCATATTCGCACCCACGCTGGAGAAAAACCATTCTCTTGCCCAGATTGTACATATAAAACCGGTGTTAAAAATGATTTGGTTCATCATATTAGAACCCACACTGGAGAAAAACCATTTTTGTGCTCAAAATGTACGTACAGGTGCAGTCAGAAAGGATCTATGCTTCGTCATTTTAGATCTCACACTAGAGAGACATAATTCTCCTGCTCGGAATGTACGTAAAGGTGCAGTAAAAAAGGTTATTTGGTTCGCCACGTTAGAACCCACCTAGGCGAGAAAGCGTTATTGTGTCCGTAATACACTTAGGGGTGGCAGTTACAAAAACGATTTGGTTCGTCTTATCAGAACCCACAGAATCCAAACTGGAGAGAAACTGTCTCATGCTCGGTACACGTATTTCGTGAGTGAGAATGTGCATTTTTAGTCGACCCTTTAAAGAACACGAATAGTTGCAGTTTGAAAATGAATAAGGTTTTTCTGCACTGTGAGTGATCATGTGTGACTTCAAATATCCCTTCCGACAACATGAATAGTTGCAGTCAGGACAAGTACATTTTTTTTCTACAGTGCGAGTTAGCCTGTGACTCTTCAAATCTCCCTTTCGACAACATGAATTCTCTTGTATTTGACCATGTATGAATGTGAATGAGGCAAGAAGTGTGTGCCAAAAAAGAGTCAGTCTGCAGTTTGGCAGTCCGTACTCTCTGCTTACCCCTGCGGCGAAACGGTTAGTTAGTTTCCTCCTATAACTCGAATCCAAAAATAACACCGCCGAAAAGTGGTTTTAGGCAATACTTTTTTCATCCAGTTCTTTTATTTCCTAGGATTCCGGAAGAAAAAAGAACATGCTCTATTTTGGAACCGATTTTCGTAAACTGGTTTAAAACGTCATTATTATTTTTTAATATCTGTCATCTATCATTGCTTTACGTAACTAGATGTATTTCGTGGAAATGTTCACTGTTTACTTCGTTTAATATAAAAAAATACCACAAGGCGTGTTTATGACTGATTGTAATAGAGTGTTACTGTTAGACAGTTTTGATGTTTTGAGGAAATAATAGACGAGAACTTTACATATACCCAACGTGCGTTAACTTCATATTGTCAAGTGTTGTCAACTATTGCTTTGGCATATGCAGCATGTTGTTCACGGCATCTGCGCTGCAGTGATTTGGCGCCTGATGGTTTCACCATAAGGTATGGGAATCTATAAAAATCATAATGATTCATAAACATTTATTTATTAATGAATATGATTTATTTAATAATAAAACTTTTGTAGATACTCGTGTCCAGGTGGAAATAGTGGAAGCAGTTTTTTTCTAAAATATTTTTTGACAGAGTTCAATATTTGTATTTTATCACTAATGCTTCTGATTTTTGCTGATGAAATTTAAAATAAAAAATTTCCTCGGCGAGTATAATGGTGTTGGGAAATGAAGATTTAGTTTAGGGCATATAAATATATATTTAGGTTTAGCACGACTTTCAGTTATGAATGTGTATTTACCTTCCTATATTAAAAAATTGAAATATTTAATTCTTCACAAATGAACTTTTCAACATAGGAAATTTCAATTTTCCGAATTCGTGTTCAATGGAGAAGTATGGAGGATTAAAAAAAGTATAATTGTTATTATTATTCGTGTGTAGTAATATTATGTTTATATGTTTACAATGTAATTGAACATGTACATCTTATTGATATATCTTATTTAGAAGAACAATACAAAAATAAATAAATATTCATAAATGATTATAAATTAAGAATACCCCAAAACATATTTTTACTTACTTTTGTATATATATATATTTATATGTAGCGATCGTCACTACTAGTATGTTCCAGAAAAAACACCCATATTGCACAGTCTTGGTAACTTCTAGTTGTTTTTTGTTTCGCAAAACACTTGGTCTTACGTAGTGTTCGTACCGGCCGACGCCGCGTACAAGTACTTATTTGCTTTGTCCTGAGCAAAACTACTGGCAACAATAATGTTGCTGGTTTGGCGAACTGAATTACGCGCACTCGCCAGAAGGGTCTAGACAAAGGCTCTAGGCATAATTCAACGCTGCGGAAACGTCTAGAAGGATCTCGTTCCAGCTAGTGCCCGTAGTTAATCTGCGGGCTCACATACTTACTAATGCCATCGGCCGGACTGTATAAATAAGCCCGACGCAGCGAGCAGTTAGTATTCAGTCTTCAGACTGTCAGCCAAGTACTACGGCTATATATCGCCTGCATTCCATAGTATTGTGTATAGTAAACGCGTAGATATCGTGACTGTAAAAACGATTTTAACTCATCAATAAACGCTGTATCTGAATTAAACGAGACTTTTTATTTGTATACTAAGGTAACTTTTATTTTTTTATTTTTTATAGTGAATACCTCACAAGAGTCCCAACTGCTCCCGTCTGGAGCCAGTGAGACTATGGCATCCCCAATAAGGAAGTTGAGTGAAAAATATTTTGACTTATAAAAAATATGTTCATGTAGATAAAAAAATATCGACTCTAAAAATATAAATATATTTCTATATTATTATTCTTAGAATTAGTTAAACGTTCTTGAAAAAGCATTCAATAGCAATAGACTGTAGACGCTCCACGATTGGTCGAAAGAATTCTGACGTCACATGTGTCGTGACTTGTACGTTCAACGGATCACCTATGGTGCATCTCTTTCTATTACATGAGAGATGGTCGGTTTAGATGAGAGAGGTGTATAGGCCAAAGGTTTATTTGGGTTTGTCAAATATATGTACGTATTTGTTGTTATTATTATATGAAATGGATTTCTAAAGATACATATTCGTATAGTGCTTTATAATAATATGTTGTTTATTGCATAACTTAGAAGTTTTTATTATTATACATGTCACATAGCATGTGATACACTTCAGGCCGCCGGCCGCCCAGAAAGGTCTCACAGTGAACTGGGCTGTAAACCGTTATTTTACTTTTGGTCTTTACTTTTCTGCGCGGTGGTCCTGAATTAGCGCGTGGAACGTCAACAAGTAGCGACGGCAATTCTGTACAAGTACCGTACCGGGCGGGAAAAGCAAATATTCTAACTTAAAATATTAATTTAACTATGAAATCTTAATCAATTTTCTTTTTTTTTAATAACATCAATTCTAATAGACGGTTAACATTGGTAAAAAAATTACTGGAATTCCTTGTTGAAGAATTAAAATTTTTTCCATACAAAATGCCTGAGCGTCGTGGTTTTCACAGTTCTAATGACGTCACACCACACCCCGCCTCTTACCGCTCGGATTCCGCTCGTTTTGGCGGGCTTAATAAAATTTAAACTTTGAGAATTAATTTAATTATGAAAACAAACTTAAAAAAAAAAAAAATACCAGTATTTAAGTTTGAATGCGAACATTGATAAAAAAAAATAAAAAAAATGGACTCAACTTCCTTATTGGGGGATGTTGTGAGGCTGAAGGTAAGTGGGGGAGGGAAAGAGGAAGGTGGGGAAGTACCTGGCTATTCAGATCTAGTCACTAAACACGGCTAAAACCATTTGGAGCAACGTTTCAATTCTGAATGGTGGTCTTACACCAGGGCGATACTGGTAGTATCTTCCACTCTGGAACGTGCCGCAAATATACGATATATTATTTTAATTAATTAATTGTGAAATAACACAAATTAATCAAATAAAATTTATTTGCGCACGCCGGGTTCGAACCCGCGACCTTCGGAATGGCAGTCCAATGCGTTACCACTGCACTATGCCGGCCGTCGAACTACATATATATTACATATTATACTACATATATATTACAAACAATTCATTATTAAATAAGTTAAAGCATGTTTTTTCGAAACTAAACAGTTGACCTCTGCATAAATTATAACGTCTTTTCAAAATATACAACTGAGAACTTGAACAGTTGCGCTTTGAACATTAATAAGATTTTTCTACATTGTGATCCAGCATGTGACTCTTCAGATAGTATTTTTGAGAACATGATTTATTGCAGTCGGAACATGAATTTTTTAAAATTCCAAGTGAGTAAGAATTTGGCTCGTCAAACGTGCTTTTTGCGAACGTGAATAGTTGCACACGGAACATGAAAAAGGTTTTTCCCCACTGTGAGTCAACATGTGGCTCGACAAATTTGTCTTTAGAGAACATGAATATTTGCACATAGAACAAGAAAAAGGTTTATCTGCAATGTGAGTAAGCATGTGGATTCTCAAATTTCCTTTTAGATAACTTGAATGGTCGCACACAGAACATGAAAATGATTTTGTCCAAATAAGCATTTGGCGTGTTAAATTTCTCTTTTGCGAACATGAAAAGTTGCACTCGGAACATGAACATGTTTTTCTCCACTGTGAGTCAGCATGTGGCTCGTCAGATGGTACTTTCGAGAACATGAATAATTGCACTTGGAACATGTAAAAGGTTTTTCTCCCTTGTGAGTTTGCACGAGGCTCGTCATATGGCCCCTTTGAGAACATGAATAATTACACTCGGAACGTTTTTTTCCAGTATGGGTATTCAAGTGTCTTTTGAAATTAGACTTACGAGAGCAGCAGTAGTAATAATACGGACAAGAAGAAAGTTTTTCCACAGGATGCGTCTTCAGATCTGTCGACAAATTTGAAAAAATAACGGATAGAGAATTCTTAACAAGTCTTATAATCTTCATAAATTGTCGATAAGCACAGTAAATCCGTAAAAAATATAGGATAGCACGAATTGTTAAAACTTCTGGAGGGTCTTATAAGGCAAAAAGTAGAAGTTCTGGGATGGTAAAAGTTATTAGGGTTGGGTAGAAATATAGGGATCACTGTTTCCAGAAGTGACTGACATATAAACATATCCCTCCCACTGCGGCGCAAGGCGATGGGTTGAGAAACTAATTGGAGAGGTAAAAGGGTCTCTTCAAACTAGGATCTGCAGATCTGTTTATTTCCATCAATGTGTGTTTATTTTTAACGTACAATAAAGCATGTAACTAATATCATGTGCTTAAATAAGATGAGGTGAAAGTGGACGAACAAGCCAATGTCGTGTCGGCACGACACTCTAAAATGGACATGAATTTCGAACATCCGAATTTAACGCCCTAAATTTTTTTGCATGTGCAATGCAACTTGCTGACAGACGTAGTATTCTCTGCACATTGTAAACATTCCTTCTTTACGTTTGGGAGATCGACATCTATATTGGTACCTATAAGGTATTTCGCCTCCGCCTTCTTCCTGGGGCCCTGGTTCCGTCTTAATTTTTTTTTTTTTTTTTTAAATTTTTATTCCAGATCTCGGGGAGGGTGGTGCAATCCCACGAGCTCCATATAATACATAGAATATATATAAATTAAATATAAAATATTGTAAGATAATACATACACAATAAACGAAAACAAAATACCATAATAATAATACAAAAAAACATAATGAGATTAAAGTTTTTTTTTTTAAAGAAAAAATATTTTAAAATACATATGTATTTTATCTAGGACATTAGGATTTGGCTCCATCGCTTGTAAATAGGTCCCTGCCAGAAGTGCAGTGCTGCCATCACAAGACCGTTTTCGCTCGCGGCTAGTCGTGTTCGAAAGCTAGTAATCCGTTTTTTCATTAGTGCTCGGAATCCGGGAGCACGCCCTTCTACAAACATCTCAGTGGCACTGCAGTACCAGGACAGCCCAAAAAGTATTCGGTAGGAATTGTTGTACTGTACTTCCATTCTTTTTAGAGATGCTTTGTTGAAGTTGGTCCACAGCTCCGAGGTATATAGGTTCGTGCATTATGTGTTAAAAAGTTGCCTTTTTGCTTTCGGGCCACACTTGTTAAATCGTCGAGAAATCATATTTGCTCTGATGCACAGTGATCTTCTCTGTCGCTCAATATCCATATCATCATTGAGCTCCGCTGTTAAGACGTGTCCTAAATATTTGACCTCCGGTTTTTCAGTTATTTTTGTGCCGTTTAGGCTGACGGGTAGTACTTTTGTAGGGCCTGCGCCCGTTTTAAATACTAGTAACACATATTTAGTTGGGTTGTAGACCATGTTATGTTCAGCGGCATATTCTTCGCATATCTTTAATAGCTTTCACAATGCTTTAATGCTTGGAGACAAAATAACCATGTCATCTGCGTACGCAATGTTATTTACGCAAATGTTTCCCAGGTAACAACCTACATTCGCCGAGGTGAGTTTATTGCTTAAATCATCATTAAATCATATAGACGTTAAATAGAATTGGTGATAAGCTTCCCCCTTGTCTGACGCCGCATTTCGTATTCACTGGTACTGACATTTTATTTTTCCAGATTACTTGGTTCTCTTGTTGATGATGCCAGACGCCAGAATGTTAATTATTGAACTGGGTACATTCCTTTCTTTTAGTTTTTTCCAAAGCAGTGCATGAGATACTCGGTCGAAAGCTTTACTTAGGTCTAGAAAGCAAGCATACACTGTTGTTTTTTTGCCTTATAATATTCGATACTTTGTTTCAAACTGAATATTGCCATATTTGTTGACAATTTAGGTTTAAAACCAAATTGGTTGTCGGACGTAAATAGTTTGGCTTTTAATGGAATCAGTCTTTGGATTTAGTATTCCCATGGCACTGCTCTGTGGTAGCGATTGGTTGGACAAGCCCAAACAAATATTTCTGTAATAGAACATTGGGATAATGCAAGTCTAAGCGCAATGTTCTGCAATAATTTGCAAAATCATTGAAGCGTTTACAAAAGACACATTTTTTGAATTTATAATGTTTTTTAGAGTCCCAACTGCTTCAAACGGTATGGAGTCTTTGGCGTCCATAATTGTTGGGAATGTTGTGAGGCTGAAGGCAGTGGGGTAGGGAAGGGATGGGAAAGAGGAAGGTTGGGAAGTACCTGGCTTGTTACCAAACAAGACAAAAGCCATTTCAAGCAACGTTTCAATTCTGAATGGTAGTCTTAGAGATTTGTGAAATAACACAAATTAATCATAGTTTTTTATCATTGCAAGCCGGGATTTGAAAACGCAACCTCCCTCTTGCTAGTCGAGAGCCTTACCCTCGACCACGGAGGCCGTCAACATTTTGGGGACAATAAAATAATTATTGTGACTGTATTTTGGCTTCGTCGTGGACATTTGAAATCGGTTGAGAGAATCTCCATCAATCGTGAGATTACTCAATATATACAATATAACAACTTATTTCTCTAAAATTAAACTGGTTTCCTTATCCGTTTACATAAGAATATCGGAAATCCGTATCTTTTTTATGTGAGTATTTTAATCAATGTAAATTAAAAACCGTAATCCGTCAATATTGCATTAATTGGTTGCGTCTTATTACTGTATTATTGAGCGTAGAGTTTAAGAATAGTTCTTCCGTACAACATAATTGATTCTGTCAATACACGATGATTAACAATGGATATTACTATCTTTGACTTATAAGCAATCAGAGACCTGAGATTATAAGAAAGTGTGAGCAGATACTACAGTATATACACAATGTTACTGTCCCACTCTAATAATGCTCTATTCAATGTAGAAATTTAATTATTCTAAGAATACACACTTTAATAGAACGCGATGATAAATTTGACTAGGAGGGTTGAAAATTCAAAGGGTTTTTATGTAAAATTAGATAAGAAACATGATGGAACGACTGGCAGCGAAGAAAGGATACGTGACAAAATTGATGAGTTGTATATAGACAATAATGAAGTCTGAGACAATTAGCACATATCTATTAGTTGTATATAGATAATAATGAAGTCAGAGACAATTAGCACATCTCTATTTTTCCTACAAATTGCGTCTTGTAATTATATTTATTTATTTTAATTTAATGTATAATATTGTTACTTATAATACATTATAAATTGCAGAAGAACAGAAAGTGTTTTACTTTTTCGGGAAGACTTAAAATATTTTATCACATTTTTTTACGTAATTTTTAAGAACTTTGTTATAACTCTACTTAAGGGAAGTTAATATTTAATACTATTCATGTAAAGGAAAAGGAGGAACGAGAAAAAAAAGAAGTTACTTAGTTGCAAACACTATTAAAAATTTATTTAAAAAAATGTTTAAAGTTAAAAGTTAGTCTTTCTAGGCTTAATAATAGTCTTAAATTATAATTCTTATCTGGAACCGCGGATCTCCACGTTCGCACTTATCACCGACAACACAAGCGGCAACTTGGGTTGGATCCGAAGGGCGGAAGTACTTCAACCTGCGCCAAGGCTTCGAAGGGCGGAGTCGGCAGGCAGCGACTCCTGAGAGGGCAGCTTCCTGGTAGGAATATCCTCAGCGCCGCTCCAAGGGGGAGAGCAGGAAGTTTCTCGGCGGAGGCGAGACGGTAACTTCTGCTAGGGCAGCTCCCTGGTCGGGAGAGCCTCGGTGCCACTCCAAGGGGGAGAGCAGGAAGTTTCTCGGTGGAGGCGAGACGGTAACTTCTGCTAGGGCAGCTCCCTGGTCGGGAGAGCCTCGGTGCCACTCCAAGGGGGAGAGCAGGAAGTTTCTCGGCGGAGGCGAGACGGTAACTTCTGCTAGGGCAGCTCCCTGGTCGGAAGAGCCTCGGTGCCGCTCCAAGGGGGAGAGCAGGAAGTTTCTCGGCGGAGGCGAGACGGTAACTTCTGCTAGGGCAGCTCCCTGGTCGGAAGAGCCTCGGTGCCGCTCCAAGGGGGAGAGCAGGAAGTTTCTCGGTGGAGGCGAGACGGTAACTTCTGCTAGGGCAGCTCCCTGGTCGGAAGAGCCTCGGTGCCGCTCCAAGGGGGAGAGCAGGAAGTTTCTCGGCGGAGGCGAGACGGTAACTTCTGCTAGGGCAGCTCCCTGGTCGGAAGAGCCTCGGTGCCGCTCCAAGGGGGAGAGCAGGAAGTTTCTCGGCGGAGGCGAGACGGTAACTTCTGCTAGGGCAGCTCCCTGGTCGGAAGAGCCTCGGTGCCACTCCAAGGGGGAGAGCAGGAAGTTTCTCGGCGGAGGCGAGACGGTAACTTCTGCTAGGGCAGCTCCCTGGTCGGAAGAGCCTCGGTGCCGCTCCAAGGGGGAGAGCAGGAAGTTTCTCGGCGGAGGCGAGACGGTAACTTCTGCTAGGGCAGCTCCCTGGTCGGAAGAGCCTCGGTGCCGCTCCAAGGGGGAGAGCAGGAAGTTTCTCGGTGGAGGCGAGACGGTAACTTCTGCTAGGGCAGTTCCCTGGTCGGCAGCTGCCTCGGCACCGCTCCAAGGGGGAGAGCAGGATGATGACTGTCGAGTGCGGAATGGGAACTGTCGAGAACTAGGCGAGATCGTGACCGCCGAGAGGGCAGCTTCCTGGGCGGAGGCCCCTCGGCGACCGCCCCAAGGGGGGGGGGCGAGATGATGACGGTCGGGTGCCAAAAAATCAACTGTTAACTGTTGAGGCGAGATGAGAACTGCCGAGAGGACAGCTTCCTAGGTGGAAGCGCCTCGGCGACCGCCGCACGGGGCGGCGAGATGATGACTCTCCAGTCCCCAAAAATCAACTGTCGAGGAATGGAATCTGTTGAGTGCTGCGCAATCCGGCGACCGTAGCGCACCTGTCGTGGGGTGCTGGAACTAAAGTGGTTCCGATTTACACCACTTCGGTACGTTGTTTGAGTCCGTGGCGCTGGCATCGACATTCTCACCGCTAGAGTTATTATTATTTTAAAATATGTTAAAATCACATTTGTACAAAAGACCTTCAAACAATTACAATATAGCCTAGCCTTGGGCGAAGGTTTTTATTGCCGGGTCACTGGTTTAACAATACACCCATTCGGATTACGACTTGATGGGTGTATTTCAAAGTTGGCTTTCTAATTTTTTATTGCGGGACCGGTGAAACTATTCACTAAATACTTAAGGTCTAATAATTCGAACTGCCGCCTCCATCTGCGTGTGAAATTACAGATACAAATGCTGGCGCACGTCTTTGCTTTGGCCTTTCTGTGAATTCAAGTCACGTAGATACCTAGGGACATATCAACTTGATGTGTTGAAAATTGATTAATTTGTATGTAATATTTATGTCTTCATGATGCAAATAAGTTTGAACTGTTTCAAAGTATGATCTTTGAATATTTGTAACATTGAATTTTTTATAGATGTCTTCAGTTTTTGTAACTTGTAAGATTTCTAACAAGGTTGCAAAAGGGGTACCCTACTATGGATCTAAAAATATATATGGAATAGCATTATTGCGTCTTCCTATGAATGGCATTGAAGCAAAAACTAGGGTGAAAAGAAATTACCAACTTATCAACTTTTGAGGGATTTTTAATATCATTAGCCTCAAATACCTACATAAGTAAAAAAAATCTTCAGAGAAAAAATATTTATAAAATTTTTTCGGAAGATTTTTTAAAATGTTTATAGTTGTTTCAGGATACTAATTATTCATTTTTAACTTGTAGCAAACACTTTGTGGGAAAACACAATTATTAAATTAAAAATAAAATAACTTTGTTTACATACCACTTTATTATGGAATTACTATTTTTTTTAAGCCCTGATGAAAGTTCGGGTTAAACTGAAACCGGTTTGTTGGAAATATATATAATAAAGTGGTATTGAAACAAAGTTTTTTTTATTTTAACTTATTATTATTGCCTAAAATTAATATGTTATCCTTTGTGCTTTGAATAACAACCTTGACTCATTAACATTAGTTTATGATTTAAAAGAACAAAATAATTTTATTCGTGGGTTGTTAATACGGGTATAACGGCTTTTGATTTTTTTGGGTATTTGACGAGACAAAATGTTTCATACATCTTTCACATCACCCCGCGGCTACAAATTGTTCTAATTTCTCCGTTCCGGGCTTTTTAGGTCCATGGAACCTACCTTTTAATAATTTGAATGGTGAATTTTTAACAAGTCTTTAAATGTAGGAACATTGAATTCTACGAAAACGTGTTCAATTGTTTGTTAGTATTATTGTTTTTATTATGAGTTCTTAATTTTATGGGGGTAGGTTTGTAAGCTGCTCACCAACTGATAATGTCATATTGTAGAATAGACTTTACGTATGTTCAATATATTGAGTATACATTTTCCTTTCATGAGAAATTTATAATTCATATGAAATAATTTCCTAATTTTCTTTTTTGTATGACAGATCTGATCTTCCCCATAAAGGTTTTTTATTAATGATTGTTCCTAAGTATGTTATTTTATTCGCTGTTTTCAGAAATGAACATTTTGGTCAAAAGAAAAACGTGTACACAGTAGCAGTCGGAACGTGTAAAAGGTTTTTCTTCACCGTAAGTGAGAATGTGATTTTTAAGTCAAATGTGATTTTTAGGTCAAATTAAAATATTTATCAACAGAGTGCATGTCAAAAATTCGCTCCACTTAATAATACAAAATCTAAAGCCTACAAAACCTAATATCCATAAAATTTATCTATAAACATGTCCCTGAAGATCGGTGTTTTGAATAATCGAAGTTTGTGAAATCTTAACGCTCTAATTTTACAGAATTTACAAGTGTTTAATTCCACTGTGAAGTGTCAGAGTGTTGTTGCCGAAATAATAACCTTTCATTCTAATCACCGTAAACATACTTGTGCGAAAATAAAAATAAATAATACGAATAATCGAAGTTTGTGAATTCTTAACGCTTTTATTAACCAGGTTTACAAGTGTTTAATTCAACTGTGAAGTATCAGAGTGTTATTGCCGAAATAATATCCTTTTATTCTAATCACCGTAAACATACCTGTGCGAAGACAATTTTATATTACTCTTATTTCCCGGTCAACCAAAAGCGGCCCCTAGCTCAATGGCGAGCGAATCCGCATATAGATTCGAAGGTCCCCAGTTCGATTCCTAGTAATACTAAGTTTTCTTTCTTAATATTTTTTTTCCTGTAACCTTATTTAAATCATTGTGAAACAAGATATACGAGTTAAGCAGATCATCCAAATCAAGGCGCTGATTCAAAGTACGAATTAACATCAAGTACCCACAACTACTTACTGTGGCAAGTTTGCAATATTGCCTACATGACAGCTGACAGGCGCAAATCATCGACTTATCAACTAAAGTGGTGAAGCGAATAAAAAATAAACACAACAAATACGAATTGTACAAAACCAATTATATAAAAAAAAATCCAGTGTTTAAAAAATGAACCGTCTGAAAAAAAGACATCTGAACACAATGATGCCGCGGATTATTGGAGAAAGTAGCGTTTCAATTGAGGATGCAAACGAAACCTCATCGATTGCGTCATCCAAAGGCTCGGATGATACCGAAGTAGAATATCCTTGCACCTCAGGGGTAGATGTGCTTAATGAAGCTCAACAGCTCTAAAAGATGTCTTGGCAGAGAAGCAGTCGAAGGTCTCAAAAGACCAGCAGCTGAGAATTGCCAGAAAGGTGTCGGAAGTTTTAAGATCCGTATCTCAGCTGTTGTTGGAGCGCGAGACAATGCGTGCTGATCTGGCTACAGTGACTGCCCAACTGAGAATGACAGAAATCAAAGTACGACACGTGAAGAGCGAAAAAAGACAACTTGAACAAAAAATGTATTCAACTAGAGTCTGATCTTGGACCTGTAATGCGGAGAGTAGCGGAGGCCACGGAGGCTAGTCTCTCATCTGCTGACATCTGATGCTCACCAACCCCCTCCACTTACCCAATATGGACATCGTGTCGGAGCACCAAGACCAGGCATATGCGTATTTCCAACAGACGCAGACGCCACCAAGGATAGTGATGGTACCAAAAAAAATTATCCAGGACATGATTCGGCCATCTGAGCTAGGCGTTCGGGTCACAGGAATAAAAAAGATAAGAAATAAAGGTATCTTGATAAACACGGCAACCGCAGGCGAGCAACAAAAACTATTAAATGCACCCTGTTTCGACAAATCAAGCACAATTAAGGCCCGACTGCCGACCAAGCGATCTCCGAGACTAATATTTTTTGGGGTACCGCAGGCCTGACTGACGATGAATTTTTAAGGATCGCCTTAACTGGGGTTCCCAACATTCAAGACATTGAGGGAACTATTGCGTGCTGTAAGTTAAGTCACTTAGCTGGTGCTCGCACAGGAAACACTTGTCATCGTATTTATAAAATGCCAGCTATCGTGCGTAAATTACTTATTGAACAGGAGGAAGTATTTGTGAACTGGACTGTTTGCCGCGTCAGAGATTTTATTGGCCTTACTGTCTGCACTAAATGTCATATGATTGGACACTCATACAAATATTGCAGAGATACTTAACCTAAATGTGGACACAGTGCACAAGAAAAACACACCCGTGAGTCGTGCCCAAATGTAGCCATCAAACCAGTTTGCGCGACACCAGATTTGGTAAGCCTGCTGACCATTCAACCGGAGATAGGGACAACTGACCAGCTTACATAGCTGCCCTCAAGAAGGACCTAGCTACAATAGACTATGGAGTGTAATATACAAGAACACAAGTGCCTAACTATCGATGACTATACTCCCACGAAGAACTGTCTGCGAATAATGTATATGAACGCCAGAAGTATACGAATTAAGTTTGACGAAATTGAAGAAAAGGTCAGAAGATTATGCGATATTGTTCATGTCCTTGTCATCACTGAAACGTAGCTTGATGTCGGAGAAGAAAAGTTCTTTTGCTTAAATGGGTTTTAGAGTGCTTTTTCTTCTCGCCCAAATGACGGAGGAGGAGGTGTGGCCATATATGTTCTGGATTCTATGAAGTGAAAAAAGTTACTTTCCACTGTTTATTTTATTTATAAAATACATGAGAATACATCATTGCATTGACTTATATATGATACATTAAATCACCATACGAGGATACTGCCTGTTTCAAACGGCTCTTTTTAGAATATGAATAGTTGAACATGGAACATGAAAATGGTTTTTCTACACTGTGAGTCAGCATATGTCTCATCAAGTTTCCGTTTCGAGAAAAGTGGCACTCGGAACATGAAAAAAGTTAATCCTTTCTGTGAGTTAGCATATGTCTTGTGAAACTTCTATATCAAAAACATGAATATTTGCACTCGGAACATGAAAATGGTTTTTATCTACTGTGAGTCAGAATATGACTCCTTAGATTGCTTTTTTGAGAACATGAAAAGTTGCACATGAAACATGAAAATGGTTTTACTCCACTGTGAGTTAGCATGTGGCGCGACAGATATCTTTTTCGAGAACATGAATAGTTGCATATGGAACATGAAAAAGGTTTTTCTCCACTGTGGGTCAGCATATGGCTCCTTTGATGGCACTTTCGAGTAAATGAAAAGTTGCATATGGAACATGAAAAAGGTTTTTCTCCATAGTGGGTCAGCATATGGCTCCTGAGATTGCTCTTTCGTAAACATGAATAGTTGCACTCGGGACATGAGAAAGGTTTTTCTCCACTGTGGGTCAGCATATGGCTCCTTAGATTGCTCTTTTTAGAACATGAAAAGTTGCATATGGAACATGAAAAAGGTTTTTCTCCACTGTGGGTCAGCATATGGCTCCTTAGATCGCTCTTTTGTAAATATGAACAGTTGCACTCGGAACATGAAAAAGGTTTTTCTACACTGTGATTTAGAATGTGGCGCGTCAGATATCTCTTTTGTGAACATGAATAGTTGCACTCGGGACATGAAAAAGGTTTTTCTAGATTGTGGGTCAGCATATGACTCCTTAGATGGCTCTTTTGAGAACATGACAAGTTGCATATGGAACATGAAAAAGGTTTTTCTCCACTGTGGGTCAGCATATGTCTCTTCAAATTATTGTTTGAAGAACATGTATGATTGCACTCAGAACATGAAAAAGGTTTTTCTCCATTGTGAGTTAGCATGTGGAGCGTCAGATATCTCTTTAGAGAACAAGAATAGTTGCACTCGGAACACAAAAATGGTTTATCCTTACTGTGAGTCAATATATGGTCCTTCAAATGGCCTTTACGAGAACATGAATAGTTGCACTCCAAACATGAAAAGGGTTTTTCTTCAGTGTGAGTCAGCATGTGGCTAGTCAAATAAACCTTTCGAGAACATGAATAGTTGCACTCGGAACATAAAAAAGGTTTTTCTCCACTGTGAGTCGGCGTGGGGCTCGTCAGATGGCTCTTTTGAGAACAGAAAAATAATGGTTTTTCCACAGGATGCGTCTTTAGATCTGTCGACAAATTAGGAAAAAAATACGTACATAGGAAGCTAAACAAGTCTTATAACCTACGTACAGCGTAAATAGGCTTAGCAAATTCGTTAAAAATATGTAAATAAAAATGGTGACCGGAAAAATCAACACACTGACGATTTAACACACATTATTAAATTGATGTAAGTTAAGTAGGTTAGGTTAGGTTGGGTTTTTTTCCCATCGTTTCTAATGACTTTATATCACTTATAAAATGTGTTATAAATCGTCAGTGTGTTGATTTATCATGGAACCGAAAATGCTTGCACTAAGCGAAACCGGTAATTTTAAGAAAATCAAATAAATAACTTGTTTTTCAAAACAAGCAGCTGGAATTATTAAAACTTACATAGAAACGTGGTTTGAGCTGCAGTCTGGGAAATGCTTTCAAAGCATTCTAAGTAGTTTTTTTTTAACATCGCGAAGGCCACGGAAATTTATCCCCCTTCATCTTCTCGGGGTACAAGATCCGCCTTGATGGTTAACGCCATTTTTACAGGTTGCACATTTATGCAACCTGTAAAATATACGCACATTGCTAAACCATACCGGAGAGAACAGAGTGAAACCAAATAACATAAGCACTTTGAATTCATAAAAACGTAAAACATTGGAGAGAACGAATTATTTGACGTGTTCTCAATAATCGGTTTTACCTGCTGTGTGGGTAATTCTTTCGAAACGTTCTAAGCATTCCTTTTTAATATCCGGAAGGTCAATGTCGATCTCCACGTAAGTAAATCCCCCTTCATCTTCTCGGGGTCCAAGATCCGCCTTGATGGTAACTGTCTCCAAATTAATGCTACCTGGATAAACAAAACAACAATACTTATATCGATAATTGATGTACATCAAAACGTATTTGTGGTAGTAGAAAGATTTAAATAAAATAAAAACATGAAATAGAACAAGATCGAGACAAATAAAAAGATAAATGTCACTGAACTCAGGATTAAGACGACGATTTGAAGACTTGATTATACTAAAGACGTATCCCCCAGGATGACAATAGATCCTGGGTTCAATTCCTAGTTGTGACCTTTATCCTTTTATTAATACGTCTTATTCTGCCTACTGATGTATAGGGTTTTCCAATAAGAGGTGTTATTTTGAATATTAATTAAGGAATTAATGATTCTTTATGGCCGGAATTGGATGGTATTGATCTGGACAACATTTACTTTCAACAAGACGGCGGTACGTGCCACACAAGCAACGAAACCATTGATCTTTTACGGGAAAAGTTTCCGGACCGTGTTATCTCTCGAAGAGGTGATTACAATTGGCCACCGACATCTTACACCGCAATTTCACACCTTGCGACTTCTTCCTTTGGGGCCAAGTGAAAGAGAAGGTCTACGCAAGCAGCCCAGCGTCGATTCAAGACCTCAAAGATGGAATTCGTGAGGCTATCGAGGACATAAGGCAGCCACTTTGCGATTTGGTTATGGAAAATTTCATGAAAAGGATATGGTCCTGTAGGCGTGGTCGTGGTAGTCATTTGACTGATGTTATTTTTCACTATTAACGGCATACCTTCCTTTTAATAATGAAATAAACATTCGACCATTTATATTAAAAAATGGCATTTTTCTTTGAATATCAAAATAACACCTCTTATTGGAAAACGCTATACATATTATATTGATAAGTATAACCTCCAAAATAGGTGAATAAAAAAATAGGTTCCGAAAATATTTACCATTGAAGATACCATTAAATATATCAACTTAGAAGCGGGCATTTGCATAACACACTGAAGAATTTATTTAAAAAATAAGAAATACGAAGATGTCCGCTTCAGGGACTGATTCTTCAAGAAAGAAAAATCATTTGTTCTTAAACATATTCAGTACGGAGTGTGTTTGTTTTTAGTCAATGGAATGATGTGTTCTTTTATGAATATATGTGTATTTTTTAATATATGTATAATAAAGCATGTTACTTAAACCATGTCACGAATTGAGGTGAAACTTGAGGAACAAGCCTAGTTCAGTCAGCACGACATTTCATAACGGTCGTGAATTTAGAACATCCGAATTTAATGTCCTACATTCTTGGCATATGAAATGACACTTACTGGCAGACGGAATACTCTCCGCATATTGCAAACATTCCTTCTTTACATTTGTGAGGTCGACATCTATATCCGTATACGGTATTTCACCGTCTTCTTCCTGGGGCTCTGGTTCCGTCTTGATGGTAATATTTTCTGGATTTAGTAGATCCATGGCGCTGCTGTGGTAGCGATAGCTTCAAGCTTAAAAAAATATACCTGAAACAAAACTGTAATAATGGAAAATCTTTAAATAAATAGGGGAAACAGTTTTTTTTTGTTACTGATATCTCAAACATATTTCTTGACAGTGTTCAATATTAGAATTTGTTACCGTTGGATTAAGTGGCAACAAATAAAAGTCAGGATGGGTATTTTTTTATCTAGAAATAAAAATAAAAATTTAAGAATACTAAAATGTATTACCACAAAAAAGACATAATAAAAAATAAATTAATTAGCATCCTAGTTTTAAAAATTTAAAAATAAAAAATGTAGGCGTATTAGATCTATCAAATGCAATAAAGATGCAAAAGTCGGTCATTTTGAAAACATGTAGGATAACAAAAGATTTTTTAAATATTTATGTTGAGGGATCAGTAGGACTTATAGGCCCTGTTAGAAGTTCTACCGAGCCGAACCCTCTGATATGAAAATATCTGGAGTCGGTGAATTATTTTCCCATTTGATCTCTGGTGAGTTCACGTGTTGTTCTTGTATTTATTTTGCTTATATAATGCACTTACATAATGTTGCTTGACTAGATGATCATTTGTGGAAAAGTGTGTGGAAGGGTTTAGTTTTTACTGTGGGGAAGATTTAACCCGGACAATAAAATCGGAAGTTAAACAAAAAAAAATCTGTCTGGCAAAGGGCTTGCATAGGTAAAATGAAGGTGTGATACCAGTTCGTTCTTGATGCGAAGTAGTAGATTCCGGCTCTTCACAGCAACTGTCCCAGTTTATAATTTATCCAAAAAATAATGTCGTAGTCCAATGCAAAACAGCCTCACGCTGCTGGTCTCCAAAATGGTCCCTCTTAACCAATCAGGATCGGCAGATGCCATCCGATTCCACCAATCAAATGGTCAATGCTCCATATGCAAAGCTGATGCTCAAGAAAATTGGCGAATGTGTTCGTAGAACCTCAGCCAAGAGGAATGGCCGCTAATGTGGGCTGGTGATCAAAGAATGGCCCGGAATGGCCACTGCTTCCAATGCAAATCACAGATTCTACCTCCCTCAGGTTTGGCAACTCTCCAAGTCAAAATTTCAGGGCTGTCAATTTGACCAATAGCAAAATGACAATGTGTAGGTACTTAAAGGTCCCACAATCCAAGACCATAGATGCGATGTAAGTAAAGTGATGCACACACCTTGTTACAAATCTTACGTATAACAAATTTTATCATTAATCCTTCTGCTGGTGATTGACCAATTTTCCTTGGTGGTTATATTGGTGTTCGGCAACTGAAGTGTTTAGTTTAGGAAATGCAAATATATATTTAAGTATAGTACGATTTTTAGTTTTGAATGAGTAATTAATTATCTTTTTTTCTATAAATAATTTGAATACTTATTTGAATTTTTCACAAATAACTGAATATTGAGAGAATCGCCATAAATCGTAGGATAACTCAATAAATAACACATAATAATATCTTTCTCAAAATCTCCGTTTTCAAAATAACATTGGAAATACATACATTTTGTAAATGATTATTTAAATTAAATGCAAATTTATGTAATTATTCTGAATCTCTGACTTCGGATTGTACGAAATATTAAAAAAAACCTTTTGATTTACCGTAATTACTATAAAGGGAAATTGACTGCATTTAGGAAAATTAAAATTTTTAATTACGTGAAATGATCATTCGCTTTCGTTGTATGGGACAGCAGTAGGAATAATTTCTGTTGATGACATTTTCTTTCGTTGGAATTCCTGAAACCAGTGGCTAGAATTTTTACCATTAACTCTATGCAAATACTAAAAAAGGTTAGGATAGGTTATGTTGGGTTATTAAAGGTTAGGTTTGATAGGTAAGGTTAGAATAGGTTAGGTTTAGTTGGGTTGGGTAAGGTTAGATTAGTATAGGTTAGGTTGAGTTATTATTTATTTTATAAGAAATAAACAGCTTTTACATAATATACAATGATAGATATAAATATACAAGTTAACTGAAGTCAAGCCACAGAAGTTTCTTATGCTAAAGTTCATTGGAAATGAAGTTTTAATATCTTAAAATTAATTTGTTGTTAAAGGAAGGGGAGAGGAAGAGGAAAATAGGAAGAGGATAGGAGATGCTTCCGGTACATTCCATACTCTCATATTAATAATCGGTCGTACGCATTACTTATCTATATATATATCGATATTTCTTTACGTTATTAAAAAATGTCAATGCTGTATTTTTTTTATTATATTGTGCACATATACGAGGAATTGGGGAATTTTTTCGAATGTTTGTTCTTCATGAGGGTAGATAAAATAAATCAGATTGTCGGGTTGATCTAGACGGAATATGAAATTTTTTAAATTGGTAAGTTCTGGCGAGTCCAGACCATTATTTAGAATTTTAAACAATAAGATTAGATCAAAAATTAGACGTCGTGTTTGGATGGAGTTAGAATTATGAAATTTAATGGATTCGGTATAATTTGAAAAGTGTAAGTTTAATTTATTATTTATGTGTTTTAAACATTTTTTTAAATTCTTTCTATTCTTTCAATATGGGCTTGGTATAAAGGAGCCCAAATCGGTGTACAGTGTTCCAGTGCGGGCGAATATATGAGGTGTAAAGGGAATATAGAGTGTTTATGTTGTGGAAGGGTTTTGCTATGCGAATTATAAATCCCAGCATTTTATTGGCTTTGTTAATGATGTCATCAGTGTGTCGGATAAAGTTAAATTTAACATCCAGTGTTACCCCAAGGTCCCTGATAAATTTTACTTCATTGATATGTGTGCCGTTTAGTGTGTATACAAAGGATATTTTATTTTTATCATGTGTAAATGTTAATTTATTGCATTTTGCGATGTTAATAACAAGTTTGTTTAATTCGCAATAGACAAAAAGACGATTGAGGTTCTCTTGGAGATTAATGCAGTCGTTGATTGATTTAATAAATAAGTGTATTTTTTATCATCTGCATATTGGATATTTTTCAACATGTTGAATATGTATTTTGTGTATATATTCTTATATTTTTGTGCAAGGTAAAATTAAATCCTATTAAGTTGTTGCAGTAAGACACAAATCCTGGTTTCGATTCCTAGTTGAGATCGTTACTTTTTATTTGGATACCGAAGATACAGCAGCGCATCGACAATGTTCACGGAACTAGGACTGAATGGATTTGCCGGCCTGATGAGACACCGGGTCACTGGAGCCAGGATGCGGCTAATGGCCTCCGCCAACACGTTGGTGACCGCAGACTACCAGCACCAAGCGCCACTCCTGAGTGAGCGCTGGGCCCAAGCGCACTCAAGACCACACCCTGCATAGTTTTCCTTATTTGATAATTTATTATATCTATTGTACAAAAAAAAATGTATATCTATATGGGACGTGTGGGATTGCACTAACCTCGCCACATCCTGTAGAAGATTATTATTATTATTTTTCTGTGTCTTGTTCTGTTTCATGTTTTGTTTAGATATATTAGTATAATCTGCTACTTCAATGATAAATAAATGCTCAATACATCGGTTGTACTGACCCTGTTTTAAATTACTGTCCATTGTCTTTTTGAAATTATTTTTTTTTTGATGTGTGCATAGCTGTGGGTTTTTTTTAATTTCCTTTTCCTGCATTCCAACATTTTTATTTTTAAAATATAATTTTTTTGGGCTAGTGAATGAATGATGTTAGCTGGGTGCAGATGTTTGCACTTTTTTAAATGGCCTTGAGATTTCTTTATGGTCAATGATATATTTACCTGTCTGGACCAAACGACCGTTTTATCTGTGGTCGTCTGTGGTTAAGGGGGTGACAAAATGGGGCGATACAAAAAGCCCGAAGATATCGATCTAGAGAGTGGTTTATTTATGTTTATGTGGTAGACAATGACTGGCTGTCAAATTTATCACTTGTTTTGGGTCTTCAGGTAACGTCACGAGCTCACGAGCGGCCGAATGCATTTTTATTTACGACACCTGCCTGTATGAGCCAACCTTATAAAATAAGTTTTCTACGAACCTTGAAGAACAACAACATGATGTTATAGTACACAAGACTAAAATTATTGGAATGAACCGACGAGATCGGGTTTTTGGAAATTAAAACAATAATTTTCTATGACTTTACTGTCTATGTTTAGCTCATATATTGGTTGACACATGCTTTCTTTAACGTCCATTGTTTCATCCAATCACCCGCGCAGCTTAACGCATAATCCCTTGTGATAGTTATTAAATATAGTTACGATAGTTGATATTAGTTAGTGATAATTTTTATTTTCATTGCTATTCATTTTGGTAGCGACCACTGTTCTTGTGTCATGCTCAAATGTCTAAAATTAACTGGTTATATAAAATTATATCCTAATTTCCAATAATGTGTTATGAATACTATTTCATTGTTTTTACAGAATATTACAAGCCAAACCAAATTTTCACAGCAGATACAAAGTAGGGTTTCGTCACAATTATGTTCTTTTTCAGGAATATTTGTTTGGCCGGAACCAATTACTAAACGCTACAACAGCAGTGCCATGGATCTACCAAATCAAGAGACTGTTTCCATCAAGCCGGAACAAGGGCCCCATGAAGAAGGCGAAGATGAAATACCGTATACAGATATAAATTTCGATCTTCCAGATATAAAGAAGGAATGTTTGCAATATGCGGAGAGTACTCAGACAGACGGTTAGTTGCATTGCATACGTATAAAATGTAGAATGTTAAATTCGGATATTCGGAATCCATGTCCGTTTCGAAATGTCGTGCAAACAGGACGTATTTACCTTAAAATAAATCTTTGCTATCTTTCTAATCTTTGCTAAACTACAAAACCCTTTATCTCAAGTATTGCGCACAATAAACCCTCATCTGTTTTTGACATATATTCGTGTCTATCAACCAAATCATTCCATTGACTTATAATTATAAAACCGTGTTCTGAAGGTGGTCAAGAGTAAATGTTTTCCTTCTTGAAACATCGGTCCTTGAAGTGAAATCTGGCATCTTTATTATTTCCTATATTCAGATTTAAGTCTTTGCACCTTATTATTGCTCCTGTGTGGTCAACCAGTGTTATCTTTTGCCGTAAATATTTTACTTTAATTTAATTTTTTTAATTTTAATTAAAAACAAGTTTTTTTGAACATTGACGGTTAATATACTTTGTTGTATTGTCTTTCAGGTTGCTTTAATATAGAGTCTGTTACCATCAAGGCGGAGCTTGGACCCCGAGAAGAAGATGAAGGGGTGTTTCCAAATACGAAAATTGACATAGACCTGCCGGATGTTAAAAAGGAGTGCTTAGAACGCTTTGAAAGAATTGTCCAGACAGCAGGTAAAATGTTTTTTTCATTCTTAGTAGTTAGTTAATCTAGACAAAAAAACCGTAATGCTGATTTTTTCAGATAGTAAGTACCTACCAAGGGAGTTTTAAGCCATTATGTCTCCGAAACTAGAACATGTGAAAAAATTAAATCCAAAATGGAACTCCTTATAAAACTACCTACAAATAATTGTGAGATTGTGGTTTAAAAAAATAATTTGACTTTTATATTTTTTTGAAGCTATAATTTTTCTTTTCATTTTAAGGTCAACGAAAAAGTATCCAAACATAGTATTTGCCATTATTATTACTACATTTCTAATGCAGTTAGAAAATAACTTAAATTTTCTGTAAGACTGAATTTGTGAAAAAAGATGTTTTCGATGTAAAGCTTATGAATATCGCAAAACATAAATACGCAAATGGAGCGCAAAAGCGAAATCTAAATGGTCGAGTGTGTTTGATTTGGTTGCTGCAGAAGTAATTTCGTATTAAATACTGACAGTTTATTATACAGAAGTAAAGGGAAATAATAATAAATATTAGTCGCACTGATTTCCCGTACTCACATAAATTCCTGAAAAAAAACAACCGAGCAGTATTGGAGTGTCCTGTTATATGCGGCCTCTGAAATGGTTCATCTTGCAGCAACACGTCTGAAAATACTGATGAGATATTTCAAGATGAATGTGATGCCCAGTGAATGAATATTTTCTGTAGCAAAAACTATAATCTATGAAAATTCTTTGTAAGAATAATAATTTTTAATTCTTCACATTTCATTGCAAACACTACTTATTAATAAAATTGTTTTATCAAGTAAATCAATTTAAAACTCGGCGTTTCAATTCAAAAGTAAAAATAAGTTTAAGGCACAAATTAGTCGCCTGTTCCTGTGGAAACCCTATTTTTTTACTTTTACGTGAGTGTTTTTCTGACACGAAAGTAATAAGTCACATGAAGCTTACTAATTATCCTATTTTTTTCAAAATTTCGTCAGATCTGAAGACACAATCAACTGAAACCACGGAGTGCCACATGCTGACTCACAGTGGAAAAAAACCTTTTTCATGTTCTGAGTGCAATTATACGTCTTCTCTTAGGAACCTTTTGATGAGGCACATGTTGACCCACATCGGTAAAAAACCTTTTTCATGTTCTGTGTGCAACTATTCATGCTCTCTAAAGGATAATTTGACTAACCACTTGCTGACTCACACCGTAGAAAAACCGTTTTCATGTTCTGTGTGCAACTATTCATGCGCTCGAAAGAATTATTTGACGAGCCATATGCTGACTCACACTGGAGAAAAACCTTTTTCATGTTTGGAGTGCAATTATTCATGTTCTCTAAAAGGCTCCCTAACGAAACACATGCTGACTCACACTGGAGATAAACCTTTTTTATGTTTGGATTGCAACTATTCTTGTTCTCGAAAGAGCAACCTAAAGAGTCACATGCTGACTCACACTGGAGAAAAACCTTTTTCATGTTTGGAGTGCAACTTTTCATGTTCTCAAAAAGGCTCCCTAAAGAAACACATGCTGACTCACACTGGAGAAAAACCTTTTTCATGTTTGGAGTGCAACTATTCATGTTCTCAAAAAGGCTCCCTAAAGAAACACATGCTGACTCACACTGGAGATAAACCTTTTTTATGTTTGGATTGCAACTATTCTTGTTCTCTAAAGAGCAACCTAAAGAGTCACATGCTGACTCACACTGGAGAAAAACCTTTTTCTTGTTTGGAGTGCAACTATTCATACTCTCGAAAGGTTCATTTGACTCGCCACATGCTGACTCACACTGGAGAAAAACCTTTTTCATGTTTGGAGTGCAACTATTCATGTTCTCTAAAATGCTCCCTAAAAAAACACATGCTGACTCACACTGGAGAAAAACCTTTTTCATGTTTGGAGTGCAACTATTCATGTTCTCAAAAAGGCTCCCTAAAGAAACACATGCTGACTCACACTGGAGATAAACCTTTTTTATGTTTGGATTGCAACTATTCTTGTTCTCTAAAGAGCAACCTAAAGAGTCACATGCTGACTCACACTGGAGAAAAACCTTTTTCTTGTTTGGAGTGCAACTATTCATACCCTCGAAAGGTTAATTTGACTCGCCACATGCTGACTCACACTGGAGAAAAACCTTTTTCATGTTTGGAGTGCAACTATTCATGTTCTCTAAAAGGCTCCCTAAAAAAACACATGCTGACTCACACTGGAGAAAAACCTTTTTCATGTTTGGAGTGCAACTATTCATGTTCTCAAAAAGGCTCCCTAAAGAAACACATACTGACTCACACTGGAGAAAAACCTTTTTCATGTTCTTTGTGAAATAAATCATTTTCCCAAAAGGGACATTTGATAAGCCTTATTCTGACTCACACTCGAAAAAAGCTTTTTCATGTTCTTTGTGCAATAGCTCATTTTTTCTAAAGGGAAATTTGACAAGACATATGCTGACTCACACTGGAGAAAAACTTTTTCACGTTCCTTGTGTAATAACTCATTTTCGCAAAAGGGAAATTTGATAAGCCACATGCTGACTCACACCGCAGAAAAACCTTTTTCATGTTCTGTGTGCAACTATTCATGCGCTCGAAAGAATTATTTGACGAGCCACATGCTGACTCACACTGGAGAAAAACCTTTTTCATGTTTGGAGTGCAACTATTCATGTTCTCAAAAAAGCCATCTAAAGCAACACATTCTCTGACTCATACGAAAGAAAAACCTTTTTCATGTTTGGAGTGCAACTATTAATGTTTTCAAAGAAGGTATCTAAAGAAAAAACTGCATACTCACGCTGAAGAAAAACCTTTTTCATGTTCTTTGTGAAATAAATCATTTTCGCAAAAGGGACATTTGATAAGCCACATTCTGACTCACACTCGAAAAAAGCTTTTTCATGTTCTTTGTAAAATAGCTCATTTTTTCTTAAGGGAAATTTGACAAGACATATGCTGACTCACACTGGAGAAAAACCTTTTTCATGTTCATTGTGCAATAACTCATTTTTGCAAAAGGGAAATTTGATAAGTCACATACTGACTCACACTAGAAAAAAAGCTTTTTCATGTGCTTTGTGCAATAGCTCATTTTTTCATACCGGAAAATTGACGAGACATATGCTTACTCACAGTTGCAAAAACTCTTTTTTGTGTTTCAAATAAATTTTTGACGTGCCACGTGCTGACTCACGCTGGAGAAAAACTTTTGTCATGTTCTTTCTTCAACTATTCATATTCTCAAAAGGGAAATTTGTCGAGACACATACTGACTCACAATAGAGAAAAAAAGTTTTAATTTATTAAAGTGCAACTCTTCATTTATTCGAAAGAAAGAATCACGTGCGATTTTACTGTCCAGAAAGACCTTCTTCATGTTTCAAGTCATATCTGAATTGGCAGATGCTGACTCATACTGGAGAAAAAACTTTATGTGTTCCGAGTGCAACTATTTACGTTTCGAAAGTGTTATTGGCCTGATCTGTTTTGTGCCGAACAGAACTATTCCTCTCCTCAAAAGGGAAGTATTACGGTATATTAACTTTATAAATGTCCTATGTATAGTTTTTTCATGATCTTTGTTCATTTTATGTAAAAATAAATTATACGAGACATTTGATGACTCACCGTCGATAATAAACAATTCATGTTTTTTTTTAATTTCTTATTATTCTCACAGAGATCATCCGAATACAACAGTAACATTTCCGAAAATAACAAACCGATCAAGATCACGTGGCAACTTAGAAATCCCATAATTTAAAATGAGTTCTTCACCACCAACACCATTACACTTATCAAGGTTTAATTTTTTTAGTGCACTCCCACATAAAATCAAAATTATAAAGTTTTTAAATCACAAATAAAACAACTCCTTGATCAACCCAATGATAATTTTACGTATTAATTTCATATAACGATTTTTAACGTATCTTTTGATTAAATGTTCATATTGACCAAATGCAAATTTTAATATTTCATACTTTGTTATAAAAAATTATTTAAATTCATCATTAATTCACAAAAAAATACCAATATATAATTATATTTTTCATTTTTTAACATATCCTCTTGAAATATCATATCAGAATTCTAACTAACCATTAGCTTATTGTCGCAATTTATTATGTACCTACTCTTGCAATATTATCAACTCTGCTTTATTCCAACTGAATAGAATAACTCCATGTACTTACCACCTACTTATTAATCGAAATTTAATAATATTATTTATCTTTTACTACATCCATATTCTTAAATTTATTTACATTTATTTTGTATCTAATTTAGTAACTGCTATATTAGTCTATTTCATTATCTTCACTTTTGTTTTCATACTATATTAACTTGTTTTTTTTTCTTACTTTATAAATAAAATCTTTCTCTCTTTTCTTTACCTTATGTATACTGTAATGGCACTACTCCCCAACTCAAATACGAGAAACTTTTCCTCTATTGAATTGGGTAGTAACGTTAAAAAGAAAACATTTTATTGTGATTAGTTTTTAGAACAATATGCTTTTCTTCTGTAAATCTGTAATATGTATGTATTTCAAATAAAAAATGTTTTAGAAACCACAACCTTATGAAACACGTGCTGAATCATAGTGAAGAAATTTTTTTATGATTGGTAACTATTGTGTTACTAATTATTCATGTTCTTATAGGGATGTTAATATTAAAACACTCATGACCTGTGCTTCTCTTACCTCTTTCAGTCATTACTGTATTTGTGTACAACTTACTGTATTGTCTTATATAGTGTTCATTTCTTGTGACGTTTTTATAAATATTGTGTTCGTGTGTACTGGTACATTTTGTATTTTATAGTTTAAAAGTCATATGTTTCTCGTTTATTCATACAATTTTCTTATTTTAATTAGTTAATTTCTTCGTATTGTATTTTCGTGGGGGCATGTGTGTTATAGTTGATGAGTTTTATTAATAATTTTACTATGTATTATTTGATAATCGGTAAGGTTAGTAATGTGTGTGTTTCTTCATATTTATATCAGATAATTTGGGTGGAACTGTATTAAGTTAATGTATAAGCCCATCTTTACTTCTGTTAGTAGAAGAATAGAGATTTTACCAAATACATCATTAGTTGAATGATTTTTTCTTTCAACCTTTCTATGTGCTGTTTAAAGGTCAAGTGTTTGTCAGTTTGTAGCCCCAGTTATATTTCACATCTGGAATATGTAGGTTTCTTTCTTTTGTTTGTAATTGTTTATGTAACGACGTTATTGTTTTTGGTGACCTTAAGGTCATTTTACCGTTTTTTTAGAAATTATCCGTTAGGATATTTTTAATAAGACAGTTTTTCAATATATTAAGATCGATTTAAGATTGTTCTAATAAAATTTCACAGTTTTTGCTTTCGTAAAATATCGCAGTGTCATCTGCATATAAGAAGATTTCGTCATTTAGTCAATTGACAATATCATTTTTGTACATTTGGAATATGAGTTGCCCCAGTAAGGATCCTTGAGGAACTCCAGTTTTTGCTCTCGAATTATCTCCCATGCTAACATATTATTTTCTGTTAATTAAAAACAATTTATAAAAATAAAAACTCTTTATCGCATGTTGTAAGTATGTCTCATGCCCAGGTTTCGGGTAGGTACATAGTAAAGGGAAAGATAATCTCAAACACGTATTCTGCTGTCTCAACATACTCAAGTATCTGGTTCACCTGATCGACGCAATATAGTTGGGTGTCCCCGATTTCTTTTTATATTTTACCTTATTTCCGATACCTTCGCGTTATATTTTATATTATTACGAAGATCATCCAAGTTTCGAAATTGGCGCACCTGGTGTTTAACAGTAAGTGTTTTCAGTACCGCATGTTTGTCGGCCATTGTTTTCAGTCACAGTAAATTCTTCCGATAGAGATGTCATCGTGCGCTCCCGCCAACTCACGTCCGTATAAGATCCGCGTGAAATTCTGGATCATTTTGCACAGAAGAGCGAAGTTTTTCTGTACTATATCTTGACGGAGGATGAGACGTGGATGTGCTACTACACTCCAGAATCTAAAATACAATCACTTCAGTGACGTCATGCATCTTCCCCAGCCATCAAAAAGTTCAAGACGACCCATTCAGCCAGAAAAGCCGACGGGGGGGAAACGTTTTTCGATTGTCTTCAAAAAAACTTTTATACGGCTTCATCACATTATCAGCTTAATGTGATTAATTGTGACCTCAGAACGGGGTACCCCGGTAAGGTCACATTTTTTTCAAACATTTCAAAAATCAATAAAAAAAGGTTCGACTTTTTATGTGTTTAATTGGGTTATTAAAGATATCAATTTTATAATTAATGCCATGAATATTTTTGTGTAGATACCTGTGTGCGTTTCTAGTGTTGCATACGAATATTTATAAATTAATGTTTTTACTTTTTTATCCTAACATCTAACAATTATTTTATTTTTATATTATTTTTTAGTTATTCATTTATTAAAATTAAATGTGTGAAGATGCAAAATGTGGACTAGAAAAGAATAAAATGGTTTTCCGAATAACGGTTTAAAATACTGTTACCTTTTCTGTCTAAGAATCGTTGATTCTTTTTTGAATTATATCAACTTATATTATATTCAGTGAATATTGAATTTATTTTAGTTAAACTGATATATTGACGATTATTAATATTTAGAAATAAGTCATTTATTTGTAACAATTATTTAATAGATCTAAGTTAATTTGTAAAACAGACAGTCGTCAGCGAATAATTTGAAATGGACTCCTTCAAATAAAGAAACTGTCATCCACAAGCATTTTTCACTCTAATTTTTTTTTCTTTCCCACAAACTTAATTCTCTTTTACCTCACTATGTTTTCCTCTACACGATACTACAACGGCAAAGTAACTTTTATGCTGTCGCAGTACTTACTTTATGATCCTTATGGACTTAAATAAGTACCTACATAAATATATATATATATATATTTATTTATATCGGACAACACTTATTGGAACATCTTTGAGTAAACCACCTTTCTTGATCATCCTTTCACATGTGATATATAACGCTGTAAATTACGTGGCAACATGTTTTTTTGTGAAATAAATTTAAAATGTGGTCAGCTATTATACAGGGTGTCTGGGGGTAAAGTGCAGTAACTTTGTGGGGGGATTCTACATGATCGTAGGAGTAAAAAAGATAAATACCTTTTTCCGAAATTCCAATTTTTTATTTTTCATACAAAAAGACATACCTGCTAAAAAGCCATAGTGTAGGTGCAAACTTACCCGATAAATTCGCAAGTGTGAACGTGGCAACGTTGCATATTTGTGAGTGGCGCGTATCCATGGAAACCGCATGTGAATTGTAAACAATAACAACACAGAGTTCGCCGTATGTTTTGATATTTTACCAAATTCAAAAAGAGAACTGCACTAAAATCACGTTACACTTTTTATCATAAAAAATATTAATAACTCATTGAACACTTAACTAATTTCATCGCTTTTTACTAATAGGCCACTTGCATCATATTTTTTAATTTTTTTTCCGGTTAAGGAAAATATTCTAAGACATTCTGTATTATTATTATTTTTTTAATCGTATTTTTGAAACCCTGGGGATTTTTTGAAAATTTCAATCCGAAAAATCAGACCTTTTTTTATAAACCGGAAAGACGGGACATAATTTTATAGGTGAGAAAAGACAATGATTACATAGCCGAAAATCATTTAAAAAAAAAAGAACGTTTTCCACACGAATGACACAGCAGAATAACGAGGCATACCAAAAATATTACATCTCATAAATATTTTTTTCCTTGATCCATCGATCATAAATCATTATAATGTACCACGTCTATATTAATAAATCCAATGTAATATACTTGTACTTGTAAATTATAATAATAATAAGAATATTATAAAATTTGATTTTGATAAAATCAGCACCATTACCATTATACCTCTAAAACACGTACCGACATCTAAATTGTACGGGGTTCTCTTCACATCTGTCAAAAATTCAAACTTAATGAAAAGTTCGCAGAGAACAAACAATAAATCTAGTGAACGAATTCAAAAATTCTTAGATAAATTAAATTTTCAAAGTTGTTTACTCCGCCCGTCAAATTTTGTGACACATTACATTCAAAGCACGATTTACTAATAGCGGGGGGTGCAGGAGGGGGTGCGGGGGACAGTTTACCAGCTGACCGACTGAATTCGGGTGCCGGGGGTAGCGGGGATTAGTTACCGAGGGGGCGCGGGATGTAGATTTGGCAACGACGAAAAAAATAATGCCGTCTAGGCACGTCGGAGAAATTTTTCGTTATTAGCTTAAAAGTACATCTAAAAGTTGGAATTTCAGAAAAAGTTATTTATCTTTTTTACTCCTACGATCACGTAGAATCACCTCCCGAAGTTACTGCACTTTACCACCGGACACCCTGTATATACAGCTATTTTATGTATATGCTCACAAAATTTTCATCATTAAATCATGAACGCATGTTGATCTTTTTTATGAAAGCACTTACTTGATATGCAATGTTGCCAAATCTTTTGGCCTTCTGTCGAGCTTCTGTTTGGACGGACTTATTTGTTGGTTGAATATTCGAAAATACGTAATGCATTGGAACGTTTGGCGCGAATATTTAAAATTGCGGGTTTATTTCAAAGTAAAGTTATACAATCAAAACTTATTTATATTACGTTTACAGTTGAATTAATTATTTTAAAATTCGTTTTGTAGAACAGGCTTTTATAAGATATTTTATCTTTTTAATAGCATTAATATATTATTTGAAAATTTAGATTGATTTACAATTAAAATACCAAAGTTCAATAATATTAGTATTGTGTTTACAGTATTATTGAAAGTATATTTTATAAAATCTGATTTATTTGAGTTGTTTTCTTTCCTTTTATTATAGAATACCTATTATATGATTTTCAGAAAACGATTTTTGTACACAATATTTGTGCTGGTGTATAATAATAACTATTAATACATATTTTGTATTAATAGTTCTTCATTTTTGTTAATTTTATAACCTTAAATATAAAAGTTACAAATCAATGTACACCATAATATGTATGTATAGTTGTAATGTGTAAACTTTCCTAAATAAAGATATTATTATTATTTTTTAGTGGAATAAATCGTTGATTTTTTTTACATTTACTCCACACAAGAGGCCCTGAGGATAATAATTTCCCTCAGGGCCTATGTCATCTTTGAAGATGCTGTGTGGAGGGTCTTTTTGAGGAGAGGAAGGAGTGAACATGTGTCTTGAAGAGACCCATGTCATATGAGGGAGGAAACACAGAGGCCGGAAATTTGATCCAGAGCCGAGCCGTTGAACACCGAAACGAGTCGTAGAAACGACCCGTTCTCATGCGACTAATGTTAACAGTGTACATATGTTGGGCATGCATTTGGCGTGTTTCCCGACTATGCTCCGGTGCTGAAGGGATTAATGATGCTAGTTCCTCGGAGCATCTTCCATAGAAATACCGGTAGAACAAGCATATGCTCTAAAAATTGCAATCCGTTTGTTAAGATGGGAGAATCTATCAAACAGACTGCCCGTTTCTGCACAGAGTCGAGGGTTTTTTCAGGTATTTTCGGGCTTTACACCAGAGGTGGCTGCCAAATCCAACCGTGGGGCGCCCTTGTGATTTGTACAGGGTTAGCAGTTGTGTACTATTCAAGTATTTGCGGGCCCTGTACAGTACGCCCTCATTAACCTCAATTAATTGAAATATTCAGAACTGTTTTATAGTGAATTGTTTTATAGTGAATACCTCACAAGAGTCCCAACTGCTCCCGTCTGGAGCCAGTGAGACTATGGCATCCCCAATTGGGGGATGTTGTGAGGCTGAGGGTGAGTGGGAAAGGGAAAGAGGAAGGTGAGGAAGTACCTGGCTATTCAGATCTAGTCACTAAACACGGCTAAAGCCATTTGGAGCAACGTTTCAATTCTGAATGGTGGTCTTACACCAGGGCGATACTGGTAGTATCTTCCACTCTGGAACGTGCCGCAAATATACTATATATTATTTTAATTAATTAATTGTGAAATAACACAAATTAATCAAATAAAATTTATTTGCGCACGCCGGGTTCGAACCCGCGACCTTCGAACTAGTTATGTTACTGAGTAAATATTTTCCCTCAGGCCTATGTCATCTTTGAAGATGCTGTGTGGAGGGTATGTGGAGGGGAAGGGAAGGAGAGGAAGGATAAGGTGTGAGGGGTGGGTGGGGTCTGTGGGTCCAGGAGTGACGGACGTATGAATCCATCCCTCCCACTGCGGTGCAAGACGATGTTCCCAAAGAGTTCTGCCTGAAAGGTTTCCCTCAACCTGTCTCTCCGGCCTTCCACGTAGCTGGAGGACACATCCACCGCCAAGACCCGAGCAAACCTCACCCCATGAACCCGGGCACAGTCACCAAACCACTTGGGGTGACCTATGGCAGAGGTGTAGTTATCCAATAAATGGTTCCCGGGGTGGCAGTACCAAATTGTAAATAGATAAGAAGATACTTTCCTGAATGGTCGCCATTCCCCATGGGGTTACCAGTCACGTCTTCCACTCTGGAATGTACCCGGCAGTAGCTGTAGTATAATCTACCATAGCCAAATATTGCACAAGTCTTGTGTTTTAATAAAATTTTGCACAAATTCATTGTTTGGTAAAATAAAAACAAATTTGAAAAAATTCACATTTTAATTTATTTATTTTCAGACATTTTTAAAAAATTTCATTAGGAAATTCAACAGAACTAAAACAAACTTTAAAACTAATTAAGTAATGATTTTTACATAATTGCAGTTTAAAAAATATACAATACGTTATACAAAACTGACATTATCAGAGTTTAACAAAATATATAATAGCAAAATCGAGAGAAACAAAACATACTTAAAAAATAATGAAGTAATGATTTTTACATAATTTCAGTTTAAAATAATATGGAAAACGTCATACCAAACTGACATTATCAGAGTTTAACAAAATAGAGAAATAAATCACACTTAAAAAAAAAATTGCATTCATTTTCAACTAATTAATTTTCCTTATTTAGTAAAATCCTTATTTAACAACATCCCCATTAAAGAATGCCTTAAAATAATTGAAAATATCCTAGAACAATCAAATGTCAACCCAATAATAAGAAAAGAGTAATTCCAGCTCATAAAAATTTGCATACAAACAAATTATTTCCTTTTTAATGATACATATTTTGAGCAATTGGACGGACTTCCCATGGGATCCCCTTTAAGCCCACTTCTAGCGGAGATATTTATGGATCATATTGAAAATATTATTCTTAAGTCTCCCTTAGCTAAATATATAATATA
The DNA here is from genome assembly GCF_061612785.1 of Hesperophylax consimilis. Taxonomy (NCBI): domain Eukaryota; kingdom Metazoa; phylum Arthropoda; class Insecta; order Trichoptera; family Limnephilidae; genus Hesperophylax; species Hesperophylax consimilis. The sequence goes on along the minus strand of NC_142852.1, from coordinate 26,837,855 downwards.
CTATGTCAGATATGTAGACGATATCTTAATATGTTGGAAAGGCACCAACTGTCAATTAGATATCTTTATTAATTGGGCCAACACTGTTAATAATAAAATCTGCTTCACAGTCGAACATGAGAGCAAAGGTAAAATATTTTTTTTAGATCTAACAATCGGAAAGAATAATAATAAACATACTTTTGAAATATTTAGAAAACCAACTTTTACAGACACTACAATAAATGCAAATTCAACTCATCCTTCAGAACAGCCAGAAAATGCAAATTCAACTCATCCTTTAGAAACAGAGGTAATTATCTTTAAAATGTACAAAAAGTACGTTACCTGAGAAAAATCCACATAATCGTGTTAGAGTACTAAAATCATCTTCTATATTATTATGCCCAGACAATTCTGAAATTTCAGAATCTCTGAGAACTCAAATATTTCATGTATATTTAAAAATGATAATATTGCAAAAATAGCAATGTCTGACCCATTAATATGTTCATATGGGTCTTTATTATTAAGTAATCACACGGAACACCATTTGAAGACACATATAACATCAAAGATGAGGGATTTAGCCAAGCTGTATATAGTTATTAAAGAACAGAAACCTTCAATTTCAACCTTTGATTTAGCGTTTGACCCTGTACATTTTGATGTTTTTATTAAAGCCGTACAAATAAATAGTGGTTACGATGAAATTACAGGTTCTGTAAAAATTCCTAGCATGCCTCAACGACTTTGTACGGCTATAAAAGATTGTATTGGTGTGATTGTGTCTTCAAATGGTGTTCCGTGTGATTACTTAATAATAAAGACCAATATGAACATATTAATGGGTCAGACATTGCTATTTTTGCAATATTATCATTTTTAAATACAGGAAATATTTGAGTTCTCAAAGATTCTGAAATTTCAGAATTGTCTGGGCATAATAATATAGAAGATGATTTTAGTACTCTAACACGATTATGTGGATTTTTCTCAGGTAACGTACTTTTTGTACATTTTTTTAAGTGTCTGTAAAGTAAGGTGCGTTTAAAAGTGCCACAGCATTCAATGCAAACTGCGTAATCTGTAGCATCCACAGTCTTCCTTGGACGGCGATACGGTATCAATATTCCATCTGGTTTACTAATAACGTTCTGATTATAAAGATAATTACCTCTGTTTCTAATTTGCCTTGAAATCAATTCTCGCTTTCTTTTTCGTTCTCGAAGATCAGTATCCAAAATTTTATTGTATTCAATAACTTCTGCCTCTAAGGGATGTTGGGTGCTAATATGACGTGTGAAGTTCGTTACCAGTTTAGTACAATATGGACATGAGTTTTTACGGTCATGCACTCGTGCTCCTTTACTAGTAGAAATAGTGCTTCGAGTTGTAGTCGATGACAGTTCGATTGCCTCCTGCTTCTCTAAATGATGTTGCTCATCATCGGCGTTGGAAATTTTCATATCTAAAAAGTAACAATACATTAATTAGCTTTCTTTAAACTTAATTAGTAAAACCTCAAATTATAAGAAAGCAGTCATTGTTGAATGAAACACTAGTATATATAGAATTATTTCGCGGATAAGCGATAAGCCGCCATAGCTCAGTGGTCAGAGCTGTCGACCGGAAATCGAGGGGACACGGGTTCGAGTCCCGTTGGCGTTATGTATCTTTTATCAGGAGATTTTTCAATGTGGATGAGTGTTTCAGGCGAATAATTATTGCTTTTAAAATAATTATAATTAAATTAAATTATTTAATCAAATGAAGACAATATTAGCATCACTCAATCTAAAATCTGAAACAGAAAAGATACGGTCACATCTGGGACTCGCACCTAGGACCTTCGGCTTTCTGGGCCGCACCTCTGACCATATAATAATCAAATTATATGTTACGTATTGATTGTTTCAAGAGTATTAAACATGTTTTCTGTAGATACCTGATTCTGTGGAAGAAGTAACGTTGTTCGGTTTGTATAGTGAATCATCATCGTCGGACATTGGCGGACTCCTTTCTAACATTACTTCAGTTTTAGTTTTTAAATAAAGCATAATATATTATATATTTATCCAATAATAATATCTCAATGTAGTAAGTAAGTCAAGTGCACAAATGTGAAACCTAACCTAATATAATGACAAAATAACAGACTAATTACGCATTTGCAACGGAATATTAATTAGCAGCATTTATGATATTACCTATAACAATTTACTATAAGCTAAGGTAGCTCTGTAATATTTCAGATTATTACCTGAATCTGAGGAAGTTTCATGGTTAATTTCTTCGCCCAGTATGCTCTGCATATTGCTGATGATTAAACTTTGTCCTTTGGAAATTGGCGAGAATGGTGAAGACGAGATCATGTCGTTAGTACTGTTTATTGATGTACGTAAATCACTGGTTCTTGGAACATCTATAAAATATCAAGAACAAACATATGTAGGTACCTGGAGTTTTCTGTTTTGGCAAATTTTATTTAACCACAAAGGAATTTGCTTAATTTGAATATGAACAAATTAATGGGTGATTATCCGACTGTAAACCTTCGTTTTAACTTAATTATTTTAAGAAACAACTGTTTGAAAACAAAACATGCTTTTAAATGCATATTTTAGTATCGGAATGTCTTTAGTTTGATTTGACATTTTTACCACAAGTTCTTAGGTTAGCTTGTTTGAATTTTGTTAATACATATTATCTATTATTCAAAATAATTTTACTGCTTGGGTTCTCATATTATATCATATTCTATTCTATAATAAAATACGGTAATTATTCTGTACTCATTTGATAAGCATAGATTAAAATTGTTAATTACTGTATTTTACAATTTAGGTTATTATTTAGAAATATGTAATAGCTTACCGTATTTAAAATCCATTTCGCAAAGCTGAAAGATTAAGAAAGAAGAAGAGCAAAAACTACTCAACCTGTCAACTGATTCGGGTTATACGAATATTGAATTTAATATTATCTGTTAGCCAGTAACGAGTCATTGACGGTTCCAGTAAACTAACCCGAAGCTAGCTTCAAATGGACCAATACAAACAAACCAGCCTTGTGCTAGCAAACAACATCATTCGATAATGGGCTCTAAATAATATAACTTTAGAGGTTAATTTTGCATACAATTCTTGAGCCTTATAGTTCCTTTCGAATATTGTTTAGACCAATACGCAATGTCGTACGATAATAAGCTCTAAATAATATTACTTTAGAGGCTATTTTTGCATACAATTGTTAAAACAATTAATTACTTTAGAAAATTATTTGTACACCTGCGTTTGACACAAATAACGATGGCAACGTCGCTTTTTGATATCAATGAAGTTAGTTTAACATACGATAGAAATAATTAACAAAGTCAGGTTGAATATCTGAGATAAAATCGCATATAGGAGCATATCTAATGCTCACGAAAATCGTACTTGTCACATCAAATTGAGTTGAAAATGCCATTGATCTCGTCTCGCCGAGACGATTAAAATAGTATTTAAATCTCAATTTGTCGATGATCGAGTAAGTGCTCAATGATCTAGTAAGTCGAAATGATCCAATAGTTCCGGTTATTTGCAAACGCTAAGAGGTACAAAGTGCCGTATCATAAACCTATATATACTGAACACGATTAAGAAAGAGATCTACCCGAACAATTGTTTCAATGTCAGCTATATATTCTGGTACATGGTAATATATATATATATATATATATATATATATATATATATATATATATATATATATATATATATATATATATATATATATTACCATGTACCAGAATATATAGCTGACATTGAAACAATTGTTCGGGTAGATCTCTTTCTTAATCGTGTTCAGTAATTACGAAAGGAATCCCCCGTTTTCCGAGTGTTTATTGTTGTAAAGGTCATTTCAAATTTATGTGCTCGTTTTATCAACCTTAGACATGAAGAAATATTTTCAGCTTCACCACGCTATTAGTCCATTTCAAAATCTTTTTATTACAGTCCAGTAATGTCGGTACATTTACGAAATATGATATGGTCACATAAAAATCATTCGATCTGCCTTACAAGCATTGTTAGTAAAATGAACTAAACGGGGTTAGAAAGAAGAAAATAAACAAGCTTTATTGTTGACGCAACTATTAATCTTCCATTAACATTGTCCTTGCAATTTTTCTCATCCTATTTTACCTACCTGTTATTCTGTTATTACCTATCTGACTGTATTCACGTTTTTGCGTGACATTCTACAACAATAAAACTGACCGTAAAATCAGTTTATTGATGAAGCCTGTTTGATTTACACCTCTTTGTGATCAGTGCTTTGTATTGATATCAACTCGGGGTAAAAGGCTGTGCAGTGAACATATTCGGTCTCTCAGTGTGTTTCTTATCCAACCTGGATGTTATGGAAGCTTGTGCATGAAATCATATCTCCTGAGAGTGAAACTAACCATCAACATCGTTGAAGAACATCAAAGGGGTAAGTCGGGTTCCTTCCTTACTCCATGTTCACCATCTCCAACCATAGTTGTGTCAACTCGAAATTTTACAATTATTGTTTACAGTCCATTCTTGATTCGCCTATTGCAATAACATTTATATTCGAATATTGAAGTTTACCAAAGAATAATCAAAATGTACACCTTTATGTAATCAAAGGTTCCGACCTTTTGTAATAATTTTTGAATAAGACGAAAAAAAGTGAGGTGGTGACTATCTTTAAAATAAATTTGAGTAATAAAATAGAGTATATTTTCGGTACCCGTAATTTATATTGCGTTTTTACACGTTTAAACTCAATTTAAAAAGTTTTTAAAATTTGAATGTTTATGTCTGAATGTTTAAAAAATATTTTTTTTTGTTTTCTGATTTACTTTTAGAATTGAGTTGAAATTAAAAATAACAAGAGAGTTATGCACAAATAATAAAAATACGTACAACAGATAGAAGAGTAAATCATTTTGATGTGAATATTCCTGTTAAATTAGTAACAGATGGAAGCATGAACGGAGATGCTGCAACACTTTTACATGTGTTTAATAATGAGAATGAAAGACCTATAGGTTTCGCTAGTTGTATTTTAAGTAAGGCAGAATATAATTATTCTATTCCGGACATTGAGAAAACGGCGATTATTTTCAGGGTAAAGAACTTTTATCAATATTTATACCGTAGAGCAGGGGTGCTCAAACGGTCGATCGTGAGTGCTTTTTGAGTCGATCTCGAGAAAAATTTCCCATTTTTCATGCCTTCTTTTTTTATTATTTCTTTGTAGCTTGTAGCGGACTGAGTTACTGAACGGAGTGTTTTGGAACAGCTGGCAAATTTCGTATTCGCTGTCAGCTGAGAAAGTTCCACGTGCTGAGGAGCGCGGGTATGCTCTGGACCTTTCCACTGAGTGCCGATATATATATACTGCGCCGTGGGAGCAGAATAGTGGGAGTCAGTAGTCAGTCAGTCCAAGTCAGTCCGAGTTGTAACTTGAAGGCGATACGACGTTTGTTGATAAATAATACAAAATGAGTGCGGTGAAGAGAAGTAAAACATATCATTTGAATAAGGATTGGGAGGAAGAATTCTTATTTTGTATGGTGAAGGATAAGTGCATTTGTTTCATTTGCCGTGCGTCAGTTGCAATACCTAAGCGTGGAAACTTAGAGAGGCATTATAAAACCATTCTTAAATATTATGAAAGGGATTTCCCGCCACAGAGTGAATTAAAAAAACGAATGATTTGGAAAATTAGTTTAAAAAACGAACAAACCTTGTTCACAAGACCAGCCAAACAATCAAAAGCTGCATCGATCGCGTCATATTAAATATTTCATATACTGGCGAAACACAAGAAACCACTTGAAGATGGAATGGTTGTGAAGGAAGCATTTTTTGAAGCGGGTGAAACTTTATTTGGCAATTTTAAAAATAAAACAGAGATTATGTCTGCTATTAGAGAACTTCAGTTACCTCGTCTGACTGTCACAAGGCGTGTTGAAGTCATGAGCCAGGACATGGCAGATAAACTCAAAAATTATATCATGGAATGTACATACTTTTCTTTACAGTTCGACGAATCCACCGATTTGATAGACACTGCTCAACTGTGTATTTTCATTCGAATGGTATTCAATGACATGTCAGCTAAGGAAGAGTTTTTTACAATGATTCCTCTGAAAGGAAAGACCCGTGGCGAAGATATATATGACGTTTTCTTCAATTTTGTAGCAAACTATAAGCTACCAATATATAAACTAGTGTGCATTACAACCGATGGAGCACCAGCAATGACTGGAAAGAAAAATGGTTTTGTGGCATTGTGTCGAGCTAACGATGATTTCCCTTCGTTTTTCTCATTCCATTGCATTATTCATCAACATTTTTGTGTTCAAAAGTTTTAAACATGAAGGAGATTATGGATATAGCAATAAAAATTGTGAATTCCATCCGTGCCCGTAGCTTGCAACGACGGCTTTTCAAATTACAGTTAGAAGATAGTGAATCTGCTGAACACACTGATTTAGGTCTTCATACGGACGTCAGGTGGTTGAGTCGCGGAAAATTCCTAGAAAGGTTTCAAGAATTACTGCCCGAAATTATAACTTTTCTGGACGAAAGAGGTGATGACACTCAGATGCTGAAAACCGGAAAATGGCTGACTGATTTAGCTTTATTGACAGATATTACAATGCATTTAAACACCATTAACTTGGAGCTTCAAGGTAAAGGAAAAACTATTTTTGAGATGATTAGCGCAATAAACGCATTCAAAAGTAAATTGCAATTTATGATAGATCAACTGAAAAAAAAGGATCTGAAACATTTTTCGTCTTTGAAAGCAAGGATTCCTCAGTTGAATTTTGATATTTATGAGGGAGAATTTCAAATATTTTGGGAGAATTCGAAAGACGTTTTTATGATTTCAGTAAATTGGCAAATATCGCATCTTTTATGAGTTACCCTTTTTCGTGTAAAAACATTGAGGAATCTGCTACTGAAATGGCAAGTCAGTTTAACATGGACTCATCTTCTGTTGAAAATGAGGTATTGCAGATAATATCAGATATACATTTCAAAGCCACAGCATTTGATACAAAATTCTAGGATTTTATATCTGAAGATAAATATCCGAATCTAAAGCAAATTGCCCTTCTGTTGACGGCAATGTTTGGGTCAACTTACTTGTGCGAGTCTGCATTTTCTGAAATGAAGATAATAAAGTCAAAATATCGCAATCGAATAACTGACGAACATATGTCATCGTGCTTGCGATTAGCACTCGGTAATTACGTACCATTGTATGAAAAGTATGCTGAGGACATAAAGTGCCACGCTTCAACAGTTGGTTATTATTTAGTTAAGTTTAGAAACTAGAACTCGTTTTTTTTTGTAAGAAACTTGCAATTTTGAATAAATATAAGTTTTTTCAATGACTTTTTAGTGCAGACCTCCACCTACCTTGACTAAAAAAAATGCATATTGCGAACTAATTTCTGTCGTTCCTCCAAATTCTATGTGGATTCGTGACCATGCAATTATGCAACGTCCCTATATATACACTTATACCTGCGCCACGATACAACCTACCTACATAGACGACAATCCTGCATCACACATACTTGCAGCCTCTCAGAGTCTATCGATCGGAATCTAATAATATAGAGGTAGATCGCCAGCAGTTCAAGTTTGAGCACCCCTGCTGTAGAGAATTTATTTTATCAGTGGATAATCAATAGGGTGGATCGCCATTGTATGGAATTTTTTTATTTTTATAAATTAGTTTTCGCGGGGTGCGGAATAGATGCTCTAGGTACATACAATTAAGCATACAAAATATCAATTTAAAATTTTGATAGCAAGTACTGCCCCAAAGCAGTTGCATAATTTAAAATCTTGTAAAAAATTGTCCCTTTATAAAACAGTTTTGTGTCAATATTAATACTTTAATTTTTACTTTTACATTTCATAATGAATAAAAATTGCCGCGCCTTAAATAATAATACTAAAAAAAATTGATAATATTTATTTTTCCGCGAAAATTTGACAAATTGCCGAGTCCACTTTCTCGCGCCTCGCTCGCGCACCGCGCATCTTTAGATCTACCGTCCATATCTCGCAGTACAGTTTCAAGTTTTACTAACGTTGATCTTCCAACTGACCAACATTACTTTGCTTCATCTACTCCTTCTTCTTATGTAATAAATCCAACAGACCGTGGACTATCTGTTGTATCCAGAACATTGGATCGATAAAGTATTTCTGATCAGGCAGGTGCTGCCATCGTCTGCGCTACATTGCAAGATATTGAATTAGTGACAACAGACAATCTTACAAACGTGATCGATTGTACTAAGATTCGACGTGCTCATGCCAAAGCTAGGACCACACTGAATGCCATCAACCAGTCCTATTTTGATTTGTGCATTTGCATATCGTTTGACGGTCAAAGGATAAAACATTAATCATGGAGGATGGATGCAGAAAAGTTGTGATAGAAGAACATATCAGTCTTTTGAAAGAACCTAGCTCACAATACATTGGTCACATGGGCGTTAAGTTCGGCGATGCTAAAACAATAGCATATTTTGTGGCAAAATCCATTGATTTAGCGTGCATCGTGGCTATCGGATGTGACGGATCAGCAGTTAATACTGGAACTAAGTCTGGCATTATTCGACTTCTTGAAGGAAAGCTCCATCATCCACTTCAGTTGTTGGTCTGTCAGTTACATTCTAAAGAGTTAAGTTTGAGACACCTTTTCGAATACCTTGATGGATTGACAACAGGTCCTAGAAGCTTTAGCGGCCAACTAGGAAAGTTACTCAAAAACTGTGAACATCTTCCTGTGATAGAATTTCAAGCAATAGAATGCAACTTATCTATGAACCTTACTTATGAAATTACAAAATCCCGTGACGACCTTAGCACAGACCAGCTTTATTTATTGGAAATGAATTCGAGACAACCAAGAGCAGACTTCAACCGGCGAGACACCTCCACGAAACCATAAAATTGTCTCGTTACCTTCCAGAGCATTTTAAAAAGGTGGTAGATCCCGTAATTCAACGCAACGGGTATTTTGGCCAAGCAAAAATATACTTATTAGTATGTTAAACGACGAACGAAGACAGATTAGAGAGTTGGCTTTCAGACGGATTCTAAGTATCCGAGAACTTACGTTGGGGTTCTCTCCAATTAGGGTATTTAAGCTACCTACTTTTAATTTCAACGCAGAAGACTATATTGACTTGATCTACTGGGAAAAACCATCAGAAGCACCTCTTACAAAACTGATATCTAGCGAGACAATAATTGATGCCATTGCAAACCACAAAATTATCGAATCCAACATTTTGTGTATGTTCCGATTGATGCCCTGTCACACGCAAGCCACGGAAAGATGCATCATAGTGGTAACGGCATTATGCTCTGCTGTTTGCGGCCCTGAAAGACGTGAAGGGTGGAAACAAAACAAGCTAAAATCTTGTCGTATTATGCCAGTATTGAATTCGAAGAAGGACTATAAAATACAATAACTTTCATGATTTTTAACTATATTTTTTAACAGTGTTTGTGATTTTTTTGTGTAGCAATGGTACTTTTATTGTTTCTTAATTAGTAGATAATATTATTAGTAAGTGGAAAGTTATTTTTTTTAATATTTTAACTACTTTTATTGAGCAAAGATTAAACCCTTCTTTTTCTAGTTTCACGCTGTTTTTTATAAATTTGAATTGACTTGGGGCAGTACTTGCACTCGAAATATCTTAATGCTGTCATAATGACTTTTAAAAGTATCCCCATAGAGCATCCATTCCACACCCCGCTGCTAAGAAAAACATAAAAACAAAAAATCGATCCACCCTAATAATCAACCGTTAGTTAGGATTTTTGATAACGATAAACAGGATCCAAAGATTGCGGCATCAAGATTGCAACATTACATAACTTTTCAGACCTTTTAAGTAGATGTCCGATTGATAATAATCGTTCTGATGATAAATAGGAATCAGGTCATATAATTATATAATACATTATTTCGAAAATAATGGGTCGAATTTGTCATTAGAATTGATAAAAAGCGAAACTGAGAAAGACAATGAATTAAGTCAAATCAAAAGTCATCTTATCGAAGGTTGGTCGAAAAAGATATAAAATGATATTTTTAAAAAAAGGTTTTGAGACAAAATATTAGAGTTGTTTTTAACTAACGGATGTATTATATGTCAACATAGAGTTGTTATTCCAGAATTATTAAAAGAAGAGGTTTTGTAAATGTTGTTTGTTGGCAAATATCACTTAACGCACATACGAAAACCAAGATATCAGTGAAATGTGTGAGGATGTTCACAGATCAGAAAAAAGCATTTTACATCATCTCTCGCATAAAACTTGTTGAAATGATAACAACAATATAAGACTAGTGCTGCCATCTATGTATTTAATATGTAAACTTATATGAAATAAATGACAGTCTATTCTCCATCTTTGATCAAACAGCGTTTCATTACAGGTTATGGGCCGTTCGCTTATAAATCTTCGCGATTTTGTTTTTTTTTTTGTTTGACCAGTATAAAAAACACGATTACAAAACGCGATTGAACTGTGTCGTGACGGATTGTTATAATAAAAGTGTACAACTTTAGTATATCGCAGTTTAAAAATGTCGGCGAACTATCTTGTCAACGTACCCAAGCTAACGGGACGTGATAATTACGACATATGGTGTTTTGCGGCACAGAATTTTTTAATCCTCGAAGGCATGAAGCATTGTGTGCAGCCAGAAGTCGGGATTGAAATAAAACCTGCAGATGATGCAAAAACCAAAGCAAAATTGATTATGACAAAATCGACTCGTCTTTATATGTTCACGTAAAAGATGCTACATCCAGTAAAGAGTTATGGGATAAATTTAAAAATTATTCGACGACAACGGATTTTCACGGAGATTAAGTTTGCTGAGAAATTTAATTTCGATTCGCCGAGAGAATTGCAGTTCGATGACGTCTTATGTGACGCAGATTATCGATACAGCACAGAAGCTTTCAGGAACGGGATTCGAAATTACTGACACATGGACAGCATCATTGCTACTCGCTGGTTTGCCAGATCGTTTCTCGCCGATGGTTATGGCATTAGAACATTCAGGAATTCCTATAACGACAGACTCCATAAAAACAAAATTGTTAGATATGGATTCAGCAAGTCATGACGGGAGTGAAGTTAGCAGAGCTTTAGCAATTCGTTCAACTTCAAAGTACAAAGGAAAAAATAATACGAATATGTCTATGGCCAGCAAAAGTTATGTTGGCAGCAATGGCAGCACTGGCTTGTCAAAGTCAAACGTCAACAAGCATATAAAGTGCTACAGATGTAAACAAATCGGGCATTACAAGAACCAGTGTACAAATACAGAAAATAACTTGTCAAATCAGATAAATAAGGATCGAATGCAGTCTAATGCGTTTAGCGCAGTGTTCCTGAGTGGAAATTTTAACAAAGACGATTGGTATATCGACTCGGGCGCGAGTGTACATCTGACAGCAAATGAAAGTTGGATTATAAATGCGCAGTATGAACAAGAAAAAATAATTGTTGTCGCAAACAGTGAAAAGGTGTCAGTATTGTGTTCTGGCGATGTAAAAATCATGACTAAAACCTAAAACAGATAATCATGAGTATGACATCATGGTGAAAAACGTATATTGTGTACCAAGTCTAACAACGAATTTATTATCTGTTAGCCAACTGATTATGAAAGGCAACCGTGGATCTTTCACTGGAAATGGTTGTTCAGTTTATAATAAAAATAACGAGTTGGTTGCTACGGCAGTGTTGGTCAATGGAGTATATAAAGTGAATTTGCTAAAACAAGACTGTTTAGCAGCATCAGTTGTGTCAGGAATGACTTGGCATCGAAGGTTAGGACACATAAACAAAGATTATTTGAATCAGATGGAAAAAGCTGTGCATGGTATGTCACTTGATAAAAAAGTTGACATAAGCAAATCTTCATGCACAACATGTTGTGAAGGCAAACAATGCTGGTTACCTTTTAAGAGCAGTGGCCAACGAAGCAGTAATCTCCTAGATATTGTGCACACAGACATATGTGGGCCTATGGAGAATGTGTCTATGGGCGGCTCGAGATACTTCTTGTTATTTGTTGATGATCATAGTAGGATGACATTTGTTTATTTCTTAAAACACAAAAATCAGGCTTTGAAGTATTTCAAGATTTTTAAAGCTCAGGTGGAAAATCAAACAAAAAAAACAATCAAAGTATTAAGGAGTGACAACGGACTGGAGTATTGCAATAAAGAATTTGATGATTTCCTGAATAGTGCCGGTGTGATTCATCAGAAAAGCAACCCTTACACCCCACAACAGAATGGATTGTGTGAACGATTTAATCGCACAATAGTTGAAAAAGCAAGATGTCTACTTTTTGATGCAAACTTAGGCAAAGAGTTCTGGGGTGAGGCCACCAATACGGCAGTGTACCTGCAGAATCGGATTGTGGCAGCGGCATTGGAAAATAAAACTCCATATGAGTTGTGGACTGGCTCCAAACCGGATATAAGTCATATCAGAGTTTTCGGTAGCACTGTGATGGTCCATGTAGCTAAAGAAAAGCGAAAGAAGTGGGATAAGAAAACAACCAAATGTATTCTCATAGGATATCCAGATAATATAAAAGGATATAGGGTCTTCAATCCAGAAACAAGGAATGTAACGACTAGTAGAGATGTGATCATCATTGAGAAGGAATCAAAATCCGAAAATTTAATAGAAGTGCAAGGTCAGAATATTGATTCAGTGGGGGATAGTAAGGAACTTGATGATACAGAACAATGTGGTCAGAATGTTGATTCAGTGGGGGATAGTAAGGAACTTGATGATACAGAACAATGTGAAATTGAACCTGTGCCTAGTCAAGAACACTCAAGTTTCATGGACAGTTTTATAGATAATGATGAAACATATGTTCCCAGTGATTATGAAGATGCAGACAGTGAGAAAGAAAGCCCGCAGTGCCGACCTAACCGGGAGAGGAAGATTCCAGAGAGGTATGGGTTATCAAATCTGTGCGTTGACAGTGAAACATATGATAATGCGGCTGGTTTGTCTCTGCATGACGCTTTAAATGGACCAGAAAAAGAACAGTGGGAGTTGGCCATAACAGAAGAGTTGCAGTGTTTCAAAGACAATGATGCGTGGGAGTTAAGTGATGATCCAAAAGATGGAAGAGTTGTACAGTGCAAGTGGGTGCTTCGTAAAAAGTATGATAGTGAAAATAAAGTCCGCTTTCGTGCACGTTTAGTGGCAAAAGGTTTTTCACAAGTTGAAGGTGTGGACTTTACAGAAACATTTTCTCCTGTAGTGAGACATACTACATTAAGATTACTTTTTGCATTGTCAGTACAACTAAATTTGAAAACAACACATCTTGATGTAACAACGGCTTTCTTGAATGGTACACTTGAGGAAACTGTTTACATGCAAATACCAAAAGGTTTTTCTGAAAAAACACAAAATGGTCAAGTACTTAAATTAAAAAAGGCCATTTACGGGCTTAAACAATCCTCAAGAGCTTGGTATAAAAAAGTAGATGAATGTTTGTTAAGCATAGGTTATATTAGATCTAAAATAGAACCATGTATGTATACAAAAATGAAAGATCAGTTTAAAACTATTGTCGCATTGTTTGTAGATGATTTTTTTGTTTTTTTCAAATGATACTAATGAAACTAAGCATTTAAAGGATGTCTTAACAAGTCATTTCAAAATAAAAGATTTAGGAGAAATAAAGAAATGTCTGGGTGTTAACATAACTGTTAACAAATCTAAGCAAACAATAATATTAAGTCAGAAAGATTATATTGATCAGCTGTTGCATAAGTTTAATATGAGCCAAAGTAAACCTGCACAGACTCCAATGGAAACAAAGTTAAATGTGTCAAAAAATGAACATTGTGTTGGTAATTTTCCATATCAACAAATAATTGGATGTCTTATGTATTTAGCGGTTCTAACCAGACCGGACATTGCATATACGGTTGGTTTTTTAAGCCAATTTAATAATTGTTATTCCAAAGAACATTGTTCTCATGTAAAAAGGTTATTGAGATACCTAAAATGTACTAAAGATTATGGTTTAAAGTATTCCGCTAGTGGAAGCTCAATATTAAAAGGGTTTGTAGATGCTGATTGGGGCGGAAACATTATAGATAGGAGGTCATACACTGGAATTTGTTTTACTTTATCTGGTTGTGTTATATCTTGGGAAACAAAAAAAACAGAATACTGTTGCACTATCTAGTAGTGAGGCTGAATATATGGCCATCACCGAAGCCTGCAAAGAAGCAATTTATTTGAGAAATTTACAATATGAAATAACTCAAAAAATGTATACTTTTGATATTTTCAATGACAATCAGAGTGCGCAAAAGTTAACAGCAAATCCAGTTTTTCATAAGCGCACCAAAAATATTGATATTAAATATCATTTTTGTAGAGAATGTGTAGCAAATAATATTGTAAATGTTAAGTATTTGCCAACAGCTGGAATGCCTGCTGATTTGTTCACCAAAAGTTTGGGTTCCATAAAACATTATGAATTTTTGGATAAACTAGGTGTGCAAATTGTTTAATTTAATTGTATTTATATTGTTAGTTATAGTGGGGGTGTTGAAATGATAACAACAATATAAGACTAGTGCTGCCATCTATGTATTTAATATGTAAACTTATATGAAATAAATGACAGTCTATTCTCCATCTTTGATCAAACAGCGTTTCATTACAAAACTAATAAGATACTATTAAAAACTTCACAACATAGACAGTTTAGCAAAACACTACTTTCCACAATATGTCAAGAGATATCCGAAAAAGGACTAAAACAAGGTACGGTTCTCGGTCCGATATAATTCAATATATATATAGGTATATATTTTTTTTATTATTTTAATATAGATCATAGTTACATTAATACATACATATTTTGCAAAATATAATATTTGGGTTCATAATTGGTCATGTATACCTTATCAGAAAAGAGGAGCTCTTGTGCCTGATAAGGGAGCCACGATTCTTACTTAGATTCAATGTTATAATATTATGTTATGTGTAAAATATAAATATAATGTACTGGACGGGAGTCCACACAAGACTGTAGATTTGGGCGCCGGTTCCAAACCGTGTCTTCAACCGATGAGAATGCTCCTTTACGGCCGATGATGATGATAGGAGTAATATTTGATGATGAAATCTGCCTCCCGCACCCAGGCTTGGTGAATGTTGGGCACTGGGTGTGCTGTCGTCTCTGCTCGCTTCTGGCGTTGGCGGTTTTCCAGAGGAGGGCCGGCTGGTCTTGAAGAGGTAACACCAGAAGGATTGGAGCAGAAGACTTGGCGAGGTGAGGCAGATGTTGGGCAGGAGTCACATGTAGATAATAAAAGGCTTGGTTTCGGTGGTAAAGATGAACTAATTTTATTTTATTTATGTGGCTGCTTAAATGCAATAAGCATGGCTCGCGCCCGACATTGGGCTGGGGGCCCAAAAGTGGTGGGGGATTTTACCCGCGCCAGTAATGAGTTTATATACCCCGGCAAAATGTTGCATATTCATTTTGCCGGTAGCATAGTCGAAGGTAGTCGCTTAAATTTGCGAGTTAGAAAAGATTTTGAAGGCTTACATGAATAACAATTACATAGTTTAAATGCATAGTAGTTATAAGAATGTGTATCTTGACAACTAGATTTTTTGTTTGTCAAGATACGACAAAAAATAAAAAAAAGTTTGTAAATAAATGTGTAAAAATGATCTCAAAGCGATCAAATTTGTAAACTATTGTTAAGTTGGTATTTGATCAAATTTGTAAACTATTGTTAGTTGGTATGGAAGGGAGATTATTGTAGTTTTTTATGGCTTGGTAAATATAATGGTTTTGCATTTGAGTTGTTTTAAAGATTGGCGTAATAAATTGATTTCCATTTCTTATCAGTTTGTAAAATTCTTGATATTCTGTGTTATTTTTTTCTTTACAAATTTTTATAATTGAAGTTTGCTAAAATATATCATCAATATTTGGTACTGGAAACAATTTAAAAAGCATTTGTGTTGGGAAAGTGGATTTTTTTTTAAGTATTACCTTTAAAATATTTTTTTTGCGAGACTTTTACTGAGTTTAGGTTGTTTTTATAAGATCCTCACCAACCTATGATTCCGTAAATAAGCAGAGAGTGGACAAGAGCATAATATACATTTTTTAGTATTTTCACATTTAAAATATTTCTTAACTTAACAAATATATATATACATTTCCTTATTCTCTTTACTAACTCCGTAATATGGCTTTTCCATTTCAAATTTTCATCGATGATCACACCAAGATATTTAATTTCAGAAGAAGAGTTGATTACAGTACAAATAGGATTAACTTGTTTACAGTTGACATTGTCACAATTTTCATCATGGATTATGATATTTAATTTGTGTTTAGGTATTTTTTGTAGTGAAAATAATACATATGTTGTTTTTTTGGCATTAAGTGTGAGTAGGTTATTATCAAACCATGATTTTAAGATATTAATACATTCATTTGCAAGTTTGTTAACTAGTTCCCATGTTTGACCTTTTATTAATAAAACAGTATCATCAGCATAAGAGATTAATTCACCTTTGATTTTCTGTTGGAAAATGTCATTTACATATATTAGAAATAGTAATGGTCCGAGGACCGTGCCTTGAGGAATGCCAAATGTACTTGTTTGTGGTGTACTAAAGGTTTGGTTTAATTTTACAATTTGAGGTCTCTCTGTTAAGTAGCTTTCTATCCATTTAAGGGCTAAGTGGTCAATGCCATTTTCTTTTAATTTTAATATAAGTCTTTCATGGGAAATGCTGTCAAATGCTTTCTTTAAGTCAATAAAAATTCCTATACATTTATTTGATTTGTCCAGGGCACTCTGAATACTAGATGAAATTTTTGCAATGGCATCTTGGGTACTTTTTTCCTCTGTGAAACCGAATTGATTTTCATTTATAATCGAGTTTTTTTTTTAAGAATGCAGTTAGTCTTTTTTTAGCAATTTTTTCAAAAATTTTCGATATATTAGATAAGAGTGAAATGGGTCTATAATTAGAAATGTCCTCCGGGCTACCAGACTTAAATATTGGAGAGATTATGGTTTTCTTATACGTGCTCGGGAAAACTTCTATCTTAAAGCTATTGTTTATAATATGAGAGATTGGTGTAGAAACATAATTTTTAATGATTTTTAGTGTATAAAGCGAGACCGTCAAATGCCGGAGCAGAACCACCTCGCATTTTTGATACATTTTGTACAATTTCAGACGGATTGGTTGGTTCGAAGAGGTCAAGTTTAGTTTCTATATTCGGAATATTTTCAATATGCATATTATTTATTTGTTTTACGGTAATTTTTTCTGCTAGACTCTTTCCGATGTTTGCAAAGAAATCGTTAAAAGCGTTTGCTCCTTTTTTAGGTTCTTCAATACAGTTAATTATGTTATTGTTTTGTATTTCACTCTTAATAGTATTACTTTTGGTTTTTTGTTTATTTTCCATGATTTCATTGATTATATTCCAAATTTTCTTACTGTCATTTTCAGAATCATCAAGTTTATTTTTATAACAATTTTCTTTCGTGTTGTTTATGAGCGTGGTTAATTTATTTTTGTATTCTCTAAAATGAACATTTAATTTAATGTCTAGTGGTTTTTTTTGTTTCTTTATAAATCCATTCTTTGTGTCTTATGGACACAACAAGCCCATGTGTTATCCACGGTTTGATTTTACGAAATTTTGCTGAATTTCCTTTTGGAATTTTTTTTTTTTAATCATTTATAAAGTTCGTTAATCTATTTTCAAATATTTTACAGCACTCGTTGACGTTATCACTTCGGAGAATATCTAACCATAATTCAGATGACAATTTATTTTTCAAAGATTCGATATTAACAACAGATATTTTTTTCTTATTATTATCAGTTTGTCCGCAATGTTGGTATATCGCCTGAGGTATTATTGAAATGTAATGTAGCAAAGTCATGTAATGGTCGGTAATTGAGGTTTTTATAATTCCCGAGTTTAAATTATTTATATCCTTGATATTTGTGAAAATGTGATCAATGCATGATGGACGTTGCCCATTGACGTTTCTGGTGTAAGAGTTTATACACGACACACAATTCAATTCTGTCATCATATTTAAGTAATTATCTTTATCGTTCGATGTATAATCGTGCGATATATTTAAATTAATGTCACCTAAAACTATTGTATTCGCGTTTCTGTAGTTTAGTAACACATGTCTTAATTCTTCTATAAACAAACAGACAGTAGACGAGTGCGTTCTGTATAGAGAGATAACATAAATTTTTTTGTTATAACACTTCATTTGTACATGTAGGCAGTTTGTTCCATTCACATTAATTTCTTCCTCGCACAATTATTTTGTACGAACATAACGATTCCACTGTTTTTGTTAATTCGGTTTGTAGTAGATACAGGTATATCCCGGTATATAGTACGCCACTTCGCCACTTGAATGTGTTTCCGTTAACACAATGCAAGCGGGCTTCCTGAGATCATTTTTTATTGTTGTCAAAAATTCATCCATGTTTCGTTCTAAACTTCTTATGTTCATGTGTAGAATTAAAGGGCTGCAATTGAGATCGTTTTGGTGGGAACGGTATTCTTGATAGCTGTCATATGTTTTTTCGTCAATATTATTTTTTTCGTCTAGTGCGTTATATAAAAAAATCTGTCATTTTTCTTCGAAATCTATTTTGTCTCTTGCTACTTTGAGCATTTTATTTTTGTAGGGACATAAGTTGCTGAAAGCTGCGAGGTCTGTTTTATTTTTCTCGCCATATTTCTTATTTTGCGATGTGCAATTTGCACAAACCGGTGTTTTTTCTCTTTCAGGGCATTTAGCAAAAGTATGATCACTCGTGCAATGCGGGCACACCGATGGATTCGTTCGATTTAGGCATCTGGAGGCTGTGTGCATGAATTTGCAGCAGTGGTAGCACTGGGTTAAAGGATCACAATCCACTATGTTAACCCTTTGGTACTGGATATTTATCTTTTCTAATGATAGCAAATTTTTTCGTGTTGTACCGCTGGTTTCCACGATATAGTTCGAGAATTTGTTTTGTTCTTCATCTTCTTGATCCCGAGTACCACGTTGGTATTTCTTAGAATGTTTGTATTTTATTTCAGTAATCAAATTTATTTTATTTTCTTCGTTTTTTGTTACAATGTCTTGAATCCCTTCGTTTTGTGTGAGTATCCCATTTACTATTTCCTCTTCCGTCAAGTTCGATTTGAGTCCTTTCAAAATTAATTTGGGTTTTTTCTTTTTTATTTCATTTATTTCCAGGTTATAATTGAGTTTTTTAATTTCCTCCGTAAGAGTGTTGGTATATTCTTTTTTTGGGCAGGATATGATTACTTGCGCTTTATTTGTTTTTCTTAATCCATTTATTCCAATTTTAAGTTGGTCTAGTTTGAAGTCTTTCTGTATCTTATCACATATTTCTGTAGCTTTTGTTGTTTTTTTAGTTGATGATATTATTATAGAGAACCTCTCTTCTTTTGAAATTTCTTTTTTATTTGCTGCTAGAACTTGCGCGTAAGATGGTATTTTATTGTTTTTTTCTACGACTTTTTCTATTTTCTTCGTAAGTTCTTCGTAATTTTCGATAATTTTTTTTTGTAGTTTGATTATTTCTTTTTGGTGTTTAATTTTTTCAGTTTTCCAAAGCTCTTCTAATATATAAACATTTTGTTCTAGGTTCGTTTTTGCCTTTGAATCTTTCACTGTTGTAATTTTTTGTATTTCTGTTTTTATATTATCAATGGCCGTGTCCATAATGTGTTAACTCGCTGCGCTCGACGCAAATCGCTAGGCGCTCGGCAGCGCTTGCAATTTTTGCGACAATACTTTACTTCGCTGCGCGCGACCGTTCACGCTGATTATAGAACTGATACCTATGAATAGAACTGATAACTGATACCCTGATAGAACTGATAACTGATACCCTGATGATATTATATATGAATTATATCGTACCGAGTACTGATTGATATGTTAACAGTCTTTCCGTTATTACATGGTAGTATCACCTCTTATGTAGGCGATAGATATTGTAGGTACCTACTCATTAAATCAGTCAATGATAGGGATACATTATAAAACCGATGTTACACCATTAGCAACACAATGAAATAAATTACATTCCACCAAATTTGCAAATAATTCTAGTATACGTTTAGAAACCTCTTGTTTTTAGTAACGTTACGTAAGTCTCTTAATACGGTGAAATGCGGCTACTTTGATGGATTTTGATTTTATTTTAACAACAACTTGGAAATCGATAAAACAAGTGGTTGGAAAATGAAACTCTAAGATGACACCATTATTGCTTATCGAATAAGACCTGCCCTTGATGTTTGTAGACTTGAATTTATAAAAAAGGGCTGTTGAACGCTTTGTGCCTCTTTTGACAGCTAGGTCAAAGACATAAATATACCACTCTCTAGATCAATATCTTCGGGCTTTTTGTATACAACAGAATTATACAGTACTTAACCACAGATATACAAGCAGTACTTACCGGGCGGAGCAAAGCAGTAGACAAGATAGAAAAAACTCAAGGCCATTTAAAAGTAAGATGCAACCATAGACAATATGACAATATAATTGCTCTCGGTCTACTCCTTTCATTCTCTAGCCAAAAAGACTATTTTAAAAATAAAAATTTCCTGGAAGCAGAAAAATGTCGAAATGTTTTCCACGGGCAAAAGTTCATCTGACTAAGAAAATAAACATTTACAGTTTATTTCCCTAAGATGAAACTTGTTAATCGGAGAAGAAGAAACCCAAAATGACGAGAAATTTGCAAAAAACACTGAAGAAAATTTCCAAACATGATTGTCCGACAGGACGACGATGAATTCCGACATTTTTCTGCCTATTTTGAACTCATGGTTGCATATGTTTAAAAATCTTTAAGATAATACAGGATAACACTAATCAATAACATGAATAAGTTGGTCAATATAGTAAATAACATTTATACGTTGTGGAGGAAGACTAATCTAAAAACTGTCAATTCACTTTAAACATGAACATAAGTAGGTAGAATGAATATATGCTTGTAACTCGCTAACACTATACTGGCTTATATTCTATTTTTATCACGAACAACTTTAACACGCAATATTTTCGACGCGAAATTACAGTATTTCGGCAGCAAATAACAACCCGCGTGTATAAATAAGAATGATTTGAAAACAGTCAAATGACGAAATTCCGTCATCTCTTTCTGTTACACGAGTCATAATGGTAGAGAGCGAGAGATCAAACCAATCCTTCTGCTCTAACCAATGAGATCTGAGCTTTTAGCCATATTATTCGTTTTCCATAAGAATATTGAGGTGGGCGTGGCGGTTTCAAATGGGTTTCAAGACCAAAGCTTAGATGCCCCTGGTCAAAGATAAGTGCATTACTAGACATTTAGTTTCGACTTTTGCATTATGGTAGGTACTGGATCAACTAAAATATATTTCAGTAACTAATTTCACCACTTTCCGATGCACGCGAAACGTAAGAATTTTGTCAAAGAATTAAAATTATTATTTTTTTTTTTTTTTGGAATTATTTTTTATTTTTAATAATATGTTTACATGGTACGTAATTCATTTTACATCTTGGGTCTTTTTACTACTCTTCCATTGAAAGCATTTGCTTGTGTATGGAAGGGGAGTGTACATAAATGTTGTTGTTAGTTAGTACTTAAATAATTCATTGTACATAAATGTATGTTTGTTGTAGTATTTTTTTTATAGTAGTGAAGGATAATATATTAATTTAATAAATTTTAAAAAAGAAAGAAAGTTATGGAAAACTAAGGATATTTGTGAGATTAATTAAGTGACAGTAGTTTTTTTTTTCAGAATATTTTTAAAGTGTCTCTTGACAGAGAGCAGTATTTGGGTTTTATCATTAATGCTTCTGATTTCTTCTGGTAGACGATTGAAAAAGGTTCTTCCCTGGTAAGTATAATGATGTTGTGCAAAAGACGTATTTAGTTTTGGGCATAGAAAAACATGTCTAATTCGCGTTCTGTTTTCATTTAAAAATTGATATTTATCTTTTTCTTTTATAATTTGGATTAGTGAGTTTTGAATATATAGGTCTTTAAATGTAGGTACTTGAAATTCTTCAAACAGGCGTTCTGTTGGGTAGTCAAAGGGTTTTTTTAATATAATTTTAATAATTGTTCTTTGTATAATTTCAATTGGAAGAAGGTTACATTTATATGCGGATCCCCAACTAATAATAGCGTATTGTAAAGTGGATTGAACTAAGGCATAGTAAATTATATATAGATTTTTTATCGACAGAAAGTTTCTAATTCTTAAAAATATATATATTAATTTTCTAATTTTATTTACTACTTGACATATTTGTTCCTTCCATTTCAGATTTTTATCAATAATTACTCCTAGATATTTAATTTTATTTGTTGTTTTTAGTACTGTACAGTTTGATTTGCAATAGTTTTGGCTGTGAATTTTAGTATTATTATGTATCACAATGTTAAAATTTTTAGGAGTATCATTTGTATGGATTGCAAATGGAATTACAAATGTCTTTTCATTATTAAGTGACAGTAAATTAGTGTCGAAAAAATTCTTGAGCGTGTTGATGTCTTCTGTGGCCTTTAACTCTACTTTTTCCCAAGTCTTATCACTTATTATTAATACTGTATCATCAGCGTATGACGTAATTTGACCATGTAAAGGTTGAAAAAAAATATCGTTTACATATATAGTAAATAGAATTGGTCCAAGCACTGTACCTTGGGGGATTCCAAAGCTTGTAATCTCTTGATCACTATTAACACGATTGATTTTTACTACTTGAGGACGGTTTTTTAAGTAGTCGGTGATCCATTTTATCGTGTTGCCTTTTATGCCGATATTATTCAATTTTTTTAATAGCATCTCATGGGATATGCTATCGAATGCCTTTCTAAGGTCAATAAATATACCCGCACATTTTTTACTTTTATCTAATGATTCGGAAATGTATGAAGTTACGTTAGCAATAGCATCTTGTGTGCTGAGAGATTTTATAAAGCCAAACTGGTTTTTGTGTAATATTTTATTATTATCCAGAAAATTTAGAAAATTATTATGTTAGTACTATTTCATAGTTTTTTTTAACATTATTAGAGATAAAATATGAATACTTATACGATGTTACAAATATTGAACAGTTATTCTCAATTTTTTTGTGAAAAAAAGTGACACTTTTATAGGTACACACACATTTTAAAAGTGATATAATGTCATTAGAAACGATGAAAAAAAACCTTACCTAACCTAACTATCTTAACTTTGGTAATACAGTTTTAGTTTCATCACTTTCCATGACTTTATATCACTTTTAAAATGTGTGTTAAATCGTCAGTATATTGATTTATCCGGTCACCAATCAAAGCCACTCGCCCTGAGGCAATATTTATGTTACTAAAACCAATCCACATATGCGACTTATCTATTTTCATAATATTAACCACCCAATATAAAAATAGGCGCTCACAGCTACCTATCAATTGACGCCCACTGTGGTTTCATAGCACCATATACGTTTGTTGACTCAAAATCTAAAATGTACTTACAGATATTTTATTTATTCAGGGTTTACATTCGTATTCCTTCAGTGTTGTGACACTTTACAACACTGAAACTGCACCTTCAGGGAAGATAAAATTAACAAAGAATAGAGTATTGTTAGGGTAGACAATGGCTTGCTGTCAAATTTACCACTTGTTTCGGGCCTTCAGGTTACGTCACGAGCTCACGAGCGGCCGAATGCATTTTTATTTTCGGCAACTGCCAGTATGAGCCAACCTTATAAAATACGTTTTCTACGAACCTTGAAGAACAACAACATGATGTTATAGTACGCAAGACTAATATTATTGGAATGAATCGACGAGATCGGGTTTTTGAAATTTATTTATTTTTATTTCATTTATTTATTTAACGGCCAGAGGGCTTTTACATGGTTGGTAGTATAATTTTAATTTGACAGATACTTTAAAAGTTACAAAAAAATTACATCTGATAAAAGCTATGCAACAAGTCATACAAACACAAGAAACAAAAACAAAAAATAACAGCTATTTATAGGTTCATATGATGTGTTTAGGAGTATTGTTGAAATAAAAGTTTTAAATGATCCACCAAACTTGCCAAGTTGGTATTGAATATGTCAACATCACCCAAGTAATGATTTCCCATGGCGTGAAGTCGTTGTATCGGAGAGTGGGTAATGTAGTTACTAGCGATGGGCGGAATCGATGAATCATCGATGGTTTACTCGATCTTTTTTACCATTCGAAATATCTCGATTCATTGTCAGAATTAATTCGAATGCAACTCCGAGCAAGGGCGGATCCAGCTTTGGCGCCAGGGGGGGGTCACGTAGTCGTGGTCTGGTTTTTTTTTTTTTAAAGAAAGACAAATATTCCCGGGTTACGAATAACCCAACAATAACTCCTACCACCACCACAGAAAGCCGAAAATGCTTGCTTGTGTTGTGATGGAGGACTTAGGTCCGGTCAGTTACAGTTACGAGAAGCAGTTCAAATACGTAAATGTTAAAAACAGAAACATTAGGATTAGAAAGGATTGGACCGATAATAGGCCACATGCATCACATTTAAAAAAAATCCGGTTTAGGCAAATATTCTAAGACGTTCCGTATTTTTTTTAATCGTATTTTTGAAACCCTGGTGATTTTTTTTAAATTTCAACTCGAAAAATCAGACCATTTTTTATAAACCGGAAAGACGGGACATAATTTTATATGTGCAAAAAACGGTAATTAACTAGCCGAAAGTCATTTAAAAAAGGACGTTTTCCACACGAATGTCACAAAAATGGCATGAAATTGTACGGAGTTCTGTTCATAACATCTGTCAAAACACCGCCATCTTTAGCAAAAAGCAAAAATATACCAATCCACCTACTCATGCAAAAAGTCAAATCAAAGGTTAAGTGGTTAAGTTCGCAGAGAACAAACAATAAATCTAGTGAACGTTAAACGTCAAATTCAAAAATTCGCCGGTTATCAAAGTGTTGCCGTATAAAAAAAATAATCAGTGTGGAATTTTACAAAATTAAGGGAACATAATCGGAGACGGAACATTTTCATGTAAATCATTCAAAATCCATCATTAAAAATAATACTATGCATTTCTAAAAAAAATTACTAACGTTTTCGTAATCTTAGTAAAAAAATCTATCCACACTTTTAGCCTTCATTTTAATTGATTCTGAAGAATTTGTTACAAATATTAAAAATGTGTCCACTTCCGAAGTTATTAATTCATCATCTAGAAAAATAAAATCTGGTACTTACCGCTAAGTCCGCTAACTTTATAGTTATACACGGGTTATAAAGTTTTAAAATCGTTGAACGTAAAATATATTAATTGTAAGGTATTGTTTTATTAATCAAAAATATAAATAATTTGCATCCCTCGTGCGGCATAATTTTATTTTTTTTAAATTCAATTATAATTTCGCCGAAATAAATTAAAATGTTAGCCTTGGGCAAAACCTCGATGAACGAGGTTGTGTCTCGCCTTAAGAATTGCTTTAGGAAGTATAGGAAGGCTGGTAATTCGCGCGGGCGCGTTAGACCTGTCCTCCTGTCCAGACCTGTCAAAAAACTTCCGAAAGAATAAGTTCTGTAACTTACTAAAATTACGTTAAGTGACTTTTGGTGTCGTTTACATTGGGAATTTGGCCAAACTCGCCTTCAAGAGCGATTTACAGGAAAAAAACTTACGAGTCTAACCCCAGCCTTAGAACATTAACAAATAACATTTGAGTTTAAACACACATACACTGGCATAATGAAGAAACTGATTAGATTACTTACCATTTCTTGTAATGAATTGAATTTGCAGCAACAATTTTTAAGAACACTATTACTTATATTGGAACTTTTTTTTTTAACTTAGTAAACAAATAAAAGTAAACACTTTATTAATAAAGTTTAGTCGTTCCGATTGAGGTAAGGTTTTGCTAGACGCTAGACGTTAGTCGAAACAAAGCGCGCGCAAGCGTCACACGTGGTTACACGAAATGTGTCATAATAATATGAAAGGTGGCGGCCGAAGCGCGCGCCGGTGGCGGTGCGCGGTGACGCGGTAACATTCGAATTTTCGATGCGTTCGTTCCCGAATAATGCGTTTGCCGTCAAACAAAGTATTATATTAAATTAATTAAATATTGAAAGTACTTAAATAAAATTTATATTGTGACAAAAAATATATAAAAAACATTATGTTTAACAATTTTAATTAGTGGTCCACCTAGGTCCTGGATGGGCCCAGGACCTAGGTAGTCATGACCCCCGTGACCCCCCCCCCTGGATCCGCCACTGACTCCGAGACAATCGTTTTGAAACGTCATCGAAAGTCGTCGCTGTGATTGGTCAGAAATAATCGATGCCAGCCAAGCGTTGTGATTGGTCAGAATTAATTCGAATGCACGGTCCGAAATAATCGTTTTCAAATGTCATCGAAAGTGGAATCGAGACAATCGCTCTGAAATGTCAGAAATCATTCGAATGTTAAGTCCGAGACAATCGTTTTCAAACTGTCAAAATTCGTTCGAAAACGCAAATCGATTCTCACATTCGAGAGGTTATATTTCTAGATGTCAAAATATCTCAGATTGCTTGACAAACGAAATATTTTATAAGTACATAGTTGGCTGCCTACCGAAGCATGTTGATGTTATAATCAACCTCGTATGTGAATTGTAAATTATGAATTAATACTTTTAGGTGACGATTTACGTTTCCAGTAGGTATAGTTTATGTGTAAAAGATTTTCATGGTGATAGTTTTTCACAATTGAAGGTTTAATACCTACCTATGTTATTTTTAGGTTATGTATCATCTATTCGGGACATTCGGGTAGTGTATATTTAAAATAAAATAAACAAATAACTTAGCAAACACCATTTTTATATTTAACCCTTGGGACCTTCTAAGACCCAAATAGTCCCAAATGCCGTGCGCGCATTATACTCTCCTAAGACCATATTTGTCCCAGAACGACCGCACATTATTAAAATGCATACCTATATCTCTCTTCCTCTCATCTAAAAATTAATTATTTCTTTTATGTCAGAAAGAGAACGAAATAGTGCTTGTTATTGTCTTTGAAATATTGAGGCTATTTTACACAGATATTTTACTATCTTGAATCAAAGTGACCGTTTAGTTTCCCGCCCTTTATTGACAAGTACAATCGTGAAGTGTGTGCGTCTGAATTTACAAAAAACCGATTTTAACAAAAAATACGACGAAATGTCTAGGTAAGTAAACTTGTATTTGTTAATCAATATATTATATACGTGTTTATGTTATATTTGATAGGTTTGATGATTTAAAATGCAATAATTATCCTATAGAAAATTTAAAAAATGCTAAAATCGCCGCAAACGCATTTTTAAATCCATTTTTAGTAATTGAGTTCCCTGTATTTTATGAATATTTTTATGTAAAAAGTGGAAGCATATATTTACGTTTAATAATCACGAAACACAGTAATGACTTTCTATATAATTACAAAGTATTGTTCTAAAATGTCAACTCGAATGTCGAAATATGTTTTATGTATCAAATTTCTGAATTGCATAATTTAGTGATGGGGCCAACCAAAATTGAATCGATAATTTATTCGAAGATTTGTGGGTATTAATTATTTATTTTGTAACTGTAATTTTAATTATATTTTTTTTAAAGTAGGTATATTATCGTTATTGTGCATAATCTTTTTCTAAAATTTCTTTAAATTTAAAATTTAATAATAATCTTTATTTTTTTAAATATCAAACTAAAGTTTGTAAGACAAAGTTTTTATGTATAGCACAAAGGATAACAAATTATTATATGCTATATTTAAACGTGTTCGATTCTTGTCAGTTTGAATGGATATTTCAGGCTAATAATGATTGCTTATAATCATTTTTTTTATGTACTATCGTAATAATATTAAATATTGATAATGAATTGGAGAAAAAAAATAACATACAGAAATAATAAATAGGTATCTAACTGTAAAGATTTTTGGTTACCAAAATTCAGCGATAGAATAATACATAAAACTCATTATTGTGACAATTACATTAGGAAATTATGGAATTGCGCAACGGAGGAAGAGCCACCAACCGAGTTGCTGGAATTTCTCGAAACGATGAGTACCAGCAGCGAAGAAGATGACGAAGAGACGAGTGAGAAAGAAATCCTCAACCCGGTTGATGATTTCGAAGAGGTATTCATTATTTATTTTATTTCACACTGCACTTGAAATAATGCGGTGAATAATTATATAATAATATATTTGCTTTATTTACAGGCGTCATCATTTTACGCAAGGAATATGGATGTGGGGATGATGGAAGTAGTTTTCCAGACCACGGACGATGGTATGAGTGCTAGTAAAAATATTGCAGTAATAAATACGTAACATAAAGCACAGTTTTTCTTATGAAGATATCGAGAAATGTACTTGCATTCTAATAGTTTGATATATTTTCAGAATTGATGACAGATGTCAGTGGCGGCGGTACTAGCCAGGCGGGAGGCAGCCATGCAGAACGTAAATTCATTTATATTTATTTTTTAAGATATGTATATATCGATTTATGTACTTGCATTCTAATAATTTTTTATATTTTCAGAATTGATGACAGACGTCGGTGGCGGTATTGCTGGCCAAATGGATGGCAGCTACGCAGAAGGTACATTTTATATACTTTTTATCTATTTATTATTATTTTACATAAACTTTTACAAAATATGACAGAAAGTAATAATTTCTATAACTTCTACCATTAATTTTAGATTTCGAGCTCCTTGTTCCACTGGAGGCGTCACGGGGGGGGGGTAGACGCGGCCGCGGAAACAGACGCACCCGCGGAAACGGTGTTGGGACCGAAGGCAGCAACATCGTCCGGGCTGCTGTCCAGCAACGCTGCCGGAGGGCACGTCCTGTTGGAGCGGGAGATACCTGGGTATCCGGGAATTTACCAACTGAGGTTTATGCGACGGATGACCAGGTACCTCCCGAGCTCTCGGCTTTATCTCGGGCACAAATGACCCGTATGGCTCGCGGTGGGCGCATTCGCCAAGCGCGAGGTGCACCGTTGCCAGCACGTTCTGATCATCGGCCAACACTTGAGGCAGATGGTGAAGAAGTGGATGACCCCATTTCGGATACCGGTGATCATTTGTTGACCGATAGTGAGAACGCATCGGAGTTCTTTTGGGCTGGCATAAGTACATATGCCGGTCAAAAGGAAACATTTGTGCCCCAGATGTCAGGGCCTACCTCTAAGTATGATACCATCTATGACGCATTTCGAGCTATATGGACTGATGAGATTCTTGATTTTATTGTAGCAGAGACGAACAAATATGCGATGGACGCTCGGCGTCATGACAATCTAAGCCTTACATGGAGGAACACTGACAGACATGAAATTTTAATTTTGTTTTCATTTTTCATGATGCTAGGAATTATTCGCATGCCAACAATAAATTCTTGTTTCTCAACTCATTGGTTGATGAAAACTAATGTGTTTAGAAAATTAATTACTTACAAGCGGTACGGTGAGTTGGTGAGGTGTTTACTCTACAACGACAACGATCGTAGGTACACTTGTCCTGAAGACATGCGGCTTTCGAAAATATTGCCTATAATAAATCACTTGAATACCAAATTTCAAGAACTTTATGTTCCAGGCCAAAATATTTCAATTGACGAGTCGTTAACATTATGGAAAGGTCAATTGGGTATGAAACAATACATTAAAACAAAGGCTGCTAAATTCGGATTGAAGAGTTTTGAACTTTGTGATTCCGTGACTAGCTATCTGTGGTCGTTCTTTGTTTATTCGGGAAAAACAACTGCTGTAGATTCAACACCTGGGGTTTTGAAATCCACATCCACAGTGCTTAGGCTTATAAAACCACTATTGAATAAGGGCTACACGCTTTGGATGGACAATTGGTTCAACTCTCCTCTACTAGCTAGGTTCCTCAAGCGAAATAAGACAGACTGCGCTGGGACATTGCGCACTAATAGGGCCAATGTTCCACCAGAATTCAGTCGTATCGACATGGCTGACGGACATTATTTCGGTCGCCACGCTGGTGATGTCGCCGTACTATCGTGGCAAGACAAGAAGAAGGCGACGACTATATCGACCTAACATGGCGCAGAAATGGAACTTGGACCTTCCAGGGGTAGGTCGAATGTATATAAACCAAAAGTTGTCAGAGACTACAATAAATACATGGGAGGTGTTGACAAAAAAGATCAGATGCTGGAACCCTACTTAATTGAACGCAAGAGGTGCCAGAAATGGTACCACAAGATGTTCAAGCGTCTGCTCAACGTGAGTATTCACAATTCTATGGTGATTTATCGGCAATCGTCTTCATTGAAGGTAACTACTTTGATGCTCAGGACGTCGCTTGTGTCGCAGTTGACGGAAAAGCACCTCCTGTTGGCACAGCTACGGACGCCGGCAAGACGAGTAGTAGTGAACGACAAGTTTGCCAACCCTTCCCGCCTCCGCCCTGGTAACCACTTCCCAAAGACTAATTTCATGACCACTGACTTACAGACTGAAACAAACGACATACAACCTCCACCAGTAAATAAAAAACGGCGCCTCCGGTGCATTTGGTGTGCCGACCGCAACAGGGTTGAAAAGAGAACAATTTTTATTTGTGAAACCTGTGAGGTACCACTCTGCGTAGAACCATGCTTTAAATATTATCATACCTGCCTTTAGTTTCGCAGGTATGGTGTATTTAGAGCGGCGACCTTGTTGTGCGCAGAAAGGAATCTTATTAGTTTATCAAATATAAATAAATCTGACTGAATACTCATATTGTGTCGACAGGGTTATAGTGTTTTCTGCTTGTCGTGACTGATCATCTATTGTTGATTGTTATCATCTGGATGGCTAATTGTGCATATATTTCCCTCCCCCAGGCGGCCCAGTGCCTGCTTTGCACATTATAATGCTATGTTTTCGTCACTCGACCGCCCGTCGTGGTTCTCTTGAGGAAAACTTTGCTACTGCGGAGATTTGAATTACTTAGTCTGTTTAATGCGTGTTTCTTATCAACGTTGAATTCAATTATCTTTAAAACTGCTGCTTGCAATTCACCTGCTATCAACTCTCAAGTAGTTTTGTTTGACGTATGTACATTAGAACGATCACGGTCCTTAGCATGGTCACGGTTTCACTAGTTACTTTTCCGAATCTAGCGACATAATGTTTATATATTTCTGAAAACCAATAATTCGTTTCATCTTGTTACAGGCTTGTTTTTTAAATTTTTGGTTTAGTATTTTTTAGTATTCAGGAATTTGTTGTGGGTTCGCTTTTATAAGTTTCTTCTTTTGATGGCAAGTGTTTTTCAGTCAAGTATTTTTCCTAACGCAATATGTGTCAAAACTTTTGGGATTAAACATGTCTTAGTTGTCGGCTGCTTTTGGTGTCGTATGTTCTTGTCACAAAATACGAACTCAATCAATTTTTTTATTACTGTTGTGATCATTCATGTAGGCTAAGATGATGGAGACACGAACCTTTTTTGATCTGCTACGATAACATTATTTTTTTTTCTTTTCTTATGGCTCGAATAAGTAATACTTTTTTAAATTCTGGTATCCTTCGCACAGGACGTCCCGATGGTTATGTTAGCTATTTCGTTGTGGTCTTATTATTATGAATGTACCTATTTTTAACGTGTTTATTTTCTTGTTGTTTTATCTCCATTTTTTTTAAAATTAAGCTTGGCTATAATATGGCATTAACAAAGATTTAACTGTTCTAAAATGGGGAATGTCTTCACATTTAATTTATTTTATGTTATTGTTTTATTATTATTTAAAATCATCAACAAACATTGCCATTGCATAGTGAGTATCATAATTACAATGTACCCAATAAATACAATACTAGACTCCATGCTCCATTCAATGTAGTTGCTTCTCGCACTAATTTTTATATACAGTTCTTAGATATTGTATCGTGTGGGG
Organism: Hesperophylax consimilis; assembly: GCF_061612785.1. Classification (NCBI taxonomy): domain Eukaryota; kingdom Metazoa; phylum Arthropoda; class Insecta; order Trichoptera; family Limnephilidae; genus Hesperophylax; species Hesperophylax consimilis. Next base: position 26,805,684 of record NC_142852.1, on the reverse strand, counting down.
AATGAAATTTCCTCTGTCGATATATTTCACTCTAAAAACATTGCTTCCGAAGCAAATATATATGAAGATATGCGATAATTCTTAAGTGTTTCCGATTGTTTTTACATATTATGTTATTACATATTTTGTTATTTACAAGATTATTATTCGTTCTCCTTATATTCTGTATAAAAAATAATTTAATATATATTAAAGTAATAATAAATTACTAGTGCGCATAAATATTAAACTTCTAATAAAAATATTTATGCGCACTAGTAATTTATTATTACTTTAATATATATTATATATTAATATATATATTAATATATAATATATATTAAAGTAATAATAAATTACTAGTGCGCATAAATATTTTTATTAGAAGTTTAATTTTGTACCCCAATAAACAAAGCGAAACCGGTATGTCATGTAAATAAATTCCATGGTTTTTATATTGTTTTATTTAATTGTAAAAAACGAACGCGGGACAAAAAGAATCGATTCGAATCGATCCGTAAATCGATCCGTGTCTTGTAAACTGCACATCACTCATAATTCAAAATGGCAGTTATATTTGCGTGCGGAACGTCGAGGAAATCGAGTTTTTTGCGTGTTCTAATTTGAATATTTATAGTATAAATTGGTGGTTATACCGTTTTGTTTTAACAATTTGATCAATTATGTTATATAAACCAGTGAATGTAAAGTTCTACGTTCATTTTATCGTCACGATTTTTAAGAAACAGACTTTTACAGTGGAGTATTTTTTTTGAGGTTATATGCTTAAGTATTCGTATATGTGATAAATATTCTTTAAATTTTACAGGAAATAAACAGAAGTGATATTAATTTATTATATAAATGCTTTAGGCATAATATATGTGCATCGTAAATATATTGAGAATCAGATTATTCAATCAATGGTTTATGGAAGTTAAAGTTTTCAATAATTTAGATTATTGTAAACATGTTGAATAAAAATATCAAAGTTCAACCCTCAATTTTAAAATAAAATTATATGAAAGCTATAAAAAGTGAAGTGGTACTTTAATTTTAAAAGGTGTTGAGTGATGGAACGTGTTTTCAAAATTCCGAGTTTCGTAAATTTTAATACATTTTTTAATGAAAATACACGGGTTTTTTTTAAGCCTATTGGCATTTTTGATATCAAAATTTATTTATTTAGAAATAAATATGTTGATTTGTAATACACACATCTCAAAGAGTATTTTATCTAGTTTTCAGAACAGTTTTTGTTTTGGCAAAGAGTTACCAAATAACAGTTTTATCTGAATGATTGTAAAATTCAGTAAAATATTGAATCTACGGAAAAAATGGAAGCTTGGAGAATGTTCGATGCGTGCAAATCAACAACGTCTCAAGGGTTAATGCTGATCGGGTTTCACTACAACCGTAGCTTCTTCGGGCAGTATACAATATTTAGTATATATTAAACTCATCAAGTGACATGTGTTCGTTCATATAAACATAATATATCTGCTACCTATGGTACGAACAAATATATTTAATTTATTTGAAATTAACATCGGTGTCTCTTAGTTAGTAATTAAAATGAAACGCTTTCTTTAGTAAAATTACTTTATTTACTTAATAATAATTTGTGAATTTGTGAACAAGGGAATCATTGCCAGGAATGAAAATTAGGGATTGAAATTTCGCTAGTACCTGCTTACCAAAAATATTGCCATACTAATGAAAATAAATTACAACCGGAATATGCAAACAATTTTTTTTACGATAGGAATAGTCTTGATATTCGAGTTTCTATTTTCGAATCCTGCCCCCCTCCCGCGGAAATTTTTTTAGCCCTGTCCGTAGCTATTGCTCCCGCACTCAGAGCCATTCATTCGAATGGATCATTCGATTCTTTTGATGTTTCGGTTAAAAAAAATCGATTATATAAATATTTCGAACATTCCCATCACTAGTAGTTACGCTTATGTGTGCTGCTGTAGAATATTGTATTTTGTCAAATTTTATTCTTAAATTATAAAAATAATTGTCTATGACTTTACTGTCTATGTTTAACTCATATATTTTTTGACATTTTGCTTTCTTCAACGTCCAGTGTTTCATCCTGTCACCCGCGCAGTTTAACGCATAATCCCATACGTGTGATAGTTATTAAGTATAGTTACGATGGTTGATATTAGTCAGTGATAATTTTTATTTTCATTGCTCTTCATTTTGGTAGCGACCACTGTTCTTATGTCATGCTCAAATGTCTAAAACTATCTAGTTTAACTTGCGCCAATCGGTACCTAAAGCGTAACGGTAATTCCTATTTATTTATAAATATGAGTTATCTGACCATTAACGACGACTTTTTCAACCGTTTTCAAATGTTTTAACTTCAAGGTCAAGGTACACACGTAATTATATCCTAATTTCCAATAATGTGTTATGAATACTATTTCTTGATTTTACAGAATATTACAAGCCTAACCAAATTTTCACAGCAGATACAAAGTGGGGTTCCGTCACAACTATGTTCTTTTTCAGGTATATTTGTTTGGCCGGAACAAATTACCAAACGCTACAACAGCAGTGCCATGGATCTACCAAATCAAGAGACTGTTTCCATCAAAACGGAACCAGGGCCCCAGGAGGAAGGCGGAGATGAAATACCGTATACAGATATAAATTTCGATCTTCCAGATATAAAGAAGGAATGTTTGCAATATGAGGAGAGTACTCAGACAGACGGTTTGTTTTCATTGCATTCGTATAAAATGTAGAATGTTTAATTCGGATATTCGGAATCCATGTCCGTTTCGAAATGTCGTGCAAACAGGACGTATTTACTTTAAAATAAATCTTTGCTATAACTGCTAAACTACAAAACTCTTTTGGCTCAAGTATAGCTCACCATAAACCCTCATTTGTATTTTTACATATATTCGTGTCTATTAACTAAATATTTATGAAAGAAAATATCATTCCATTGACTTATAATAATAAAACCGTGTTCTGAAGGTAGTCAAGAGTAAATGTTTTCCTTCTTGAAACATCGGTCCTTGAAGTAACATCTGGCCTCTTTATTATTTCCTATATTCAGATTAAAGTCTTTTCACCTTATTATTGCTCCTGTGTGGTCAACCAGTGTTATCTTTTGTCGTAAATATTTTACTTTAATTTGAATTTTTTTAATTTTAATTTAAAACAAGTTTTTTTGTACATTGATGGTTAATATACTTAATTGTATTGTCTTTCAGGTTGCTTTAATAAAGAGTCTGTTACCATCAAGGCGGAGCTTGGACCCCGAGAAGAAGTTGAAGGGGGATTTCCATATACGGAAATTGACATAGACCTGCCGGATGTTAAAAAGGAGTGCTTAGAACGCTTTGAAAGAATTGTCCAGACAGAAGGTAAAATGTTTTTTCATTCTTAGTAGTCCAGTTAATCTAGACAAAAAAAAACTGAATGCTGACGTTTTCTGGTAAAAAGTCTCCGAAACTAAAACATATGAAAAAATTAATTCCAAAATGGAACTCCTTATATAACTACCTACAAATAATTGTGAGATTGTGATTTAAATTTTTTTTTTGATTTTTATATTTTTTTTTTGAAGCAATTATTTTTCCTTTTTATTTTAAGGTCAACGAAAATTTATCCAAACATAGTATTTGCTTTTATTATTTTCACATATCTAAGGCAGTTAGAAAATAACTTAAATTTTCTGGAAAACTGAATTTGTGAAAAAAGATGTTTTCGATGTAAAGATTATGAATATTGCAAAACATAAATTCGCGAATGGAGCTTAAAAGTGAAATCTAAATGGTCGAGTGTGTTTGATTTGGTTGCTGCAGAAGTAATTTCGTAGTAAATACTGACAATTTACAATACAGAAATAAAGGGAAATAATAATTAACATTTGTCGCACTGATTTCCCGTATTCACATAAATTCCTGAAAAAAACAACCGAGCAGAATTGGAGTGTTCTGTTATATGCGGCCTTTGAAATGGTTTATCTTGCAGCAACACGTCTGAAAATACTGATGAGATATTTGAAGATGAATGTGATGCCCGGTGAATGAATATTTTCTGTAGCTAAAAACTATGATCTATGAAAAGTCTTTGTAAGAATAATAATTTTTAATTCTTCACATTACATTGCAAACACTATTTATTAATAAAATTGTTTTAAAAAGTAAATCTATTTAAAACTTGGCGTTTTAATTCAAAAGTTTAAAATAAGTGCACGGCACAAATTAGTCACCTGTTCCTGTTGGAACCTATTTTTGTACTTTTACGTGAGTTCTTTTCTGACACGAAATTAATAAGTCACATGAAGCTTACTAATTATCCTTTTTTTCAAAATTTCGTCAGATCTGAAGACACAATCAACTGAAACCACGGAGTGCCACATGCTGACTCACAGTGGCAAAAAACCTTTTTCATGTTCTGAGTGCAAATATAAGTCGAATCTTAAGAACCTTCTGAGGAGGCACATGTTGACCCACATCGGTGAAAAACCTTTTTCATGTTCTGTGTGCAACTATTCATGCTCGCGAAAGGGAATTTTGTCGATCCACATGCTGACTCACACTGGAGAAAAGCCTTTTTCATGTTCTGTGTGCAACTATTCACGCTCGCGAAAGGGAATTTTGTCGATCCACATGCTGACTCACACTGGAGAAAAGCCTTTTTCATGTTTGAAGTGCAACTATTCATGTTCTCGAAAAGGCTATCTAAAGATACACATGCGGACTCATACTGGAGTAAAACCTTTTTCATGTTTGGAGTGCAACTATTCATGTTTTGAAAAAGGCTCTCTACAGATACACATGCGGACTCACACTGGAGAAAAACCTTTTTCATGTTTGGAGTGCAACTATTCATGTTCTTTAAAAAGCTATCTTAAGATACACATGCTGACTCACACTGGAGAAAAGCCTTTTTCATGTTTGAAGTGCAACTATTCATGTTCTCGAAAAGGCTCTCTAAAGATACACATGCGGACTCACACTGGAGTAAAACCTTTTTCATGTTTGGAGTGCAACTATTCATGTTTTCAAAATGGCTCTCTAAAGATACACATGCGGACTCACACTGGAGTAAAACCTTTTTCATGTTTGGAGTGCAACTATTCATGTTCTCTAAAAAGCTATCTAAAGAGACACATGCTGACTCACACTGGAGAAAAACTTTTTTGTTCTTTGTGCAATAGCTCATTTTTTCAAAAGGGAAATTTGTCGAGACATATGCTGACTCATATTGGAGAAAAACCTTTTTCATGTTCTTTGTGCAATAACTCATTTTCGCAAAAGGGACAGTTGGTAAGCCACATGCTGACTCACTCTGGAAAAAAAGCTTTTTTATGTTCTTTGTGCAAAAGCTCATTTTTTATAAAGGGAAATTTGACGAGACATATGCTGACTCACACTGGAGAAAAACCTTTTTCATGTTCTTTGTGCAATAACTCATTTTCGCAAAAGGTACATTTGATAAACCACATGCTGACTCACTCTGGAAAAAAAGCTTTTTTATGTTCTTTGTGCAAAAGCTCATTTTTTATAAAGGGAAATTTGACGAGACATATGCTGACTCACACTGGAGAAAAACCTTTTTCATGTTCTTTGTGCAATAACTCATTTTCGCAAAAGGTACAATTGATAAGCCACATGCTGACTCACACTGGTAAAAAACCTTTTTCATGTTCTTAGTGCAATAGCTCATTTTTTCAAAAGGGAAAATTGACGACACATATGCTGACTCACAGTGGCGAAAACTCTTTTTCGTCTTCCAAATAATTCTTTTAAGTGCAATTATACATGTACTCAAAAGAAATACTTGACGTGCCACGTGCTGATTCACGCGGGATCATTCCAATACTACAGTAACATTTCCACAAATAAGAAATCGATAAGGATCACGTGGCAACTTAGAAATCCCATAATTTAAAATAAGTGCTTCTTAACACCATTACACTTATCAAAGTTTAATTTTTTTTAGTGCACTTCCACATAAAATCAAAATTACAAAGTAAAACAACTACTTTATCAACCCAAAGATAATTGTAATATTTATTTTCATATAACGATTTTTTACGTATCTTTTTTATTAAATGTTCGTATTGATAAAATGCAAATTTTAATATTTCAAACTTTGTAAATTAAATTATTTCATTTTATCATTAATTAACAAAAAAAATATTTATATATAAATATATTTTTCTTTTTTTTAACATATCCTCTTGAAATATTGTATCAGAATTCTAACAAACCAATAGCTTATTTTTCGCAATTTATTATGTACCTACTCTTGCAATATTATCAGCTCTGCTTTATTCCAACTGAATAGAATAACTCCATATACTTACCACCTACCACCCGCTTATTAATCAAAATTTAATAATATTATATTTATTTTACAACATCCATATTCATAAATTTATTTACATTTCCTATGTATCTAATTTGGTAACTGCTATATTGGTCTATTTCATTACCTACACTTTTGTTTTCATACTATTTTTTTCTTATTTTATAAATAGAATCTTTCTTTCTTTTCTTTACCTTATGTATATTGTAATGGCACTACTCCCCAACTCAAATACGAGAAACATTTTACTGTGATTAGTTTTTAGAACCATATTCTTTTCTTCTGTAAATCTGTAATATGTATATATTTTAAACGAAATAATGTTTTAGAAACCACACACTTATGAAACAAGTGCTGAATCATAGTGAAGAATTTTTTTTTATGATTGGTAACTATTGTGTTACTAATTATTCATGTTCTTATAGGGATGTTAATATTAAAACACTCATCACCTGTGCTTCTCTTACCTCTTTCAGTCATTACTGTATTTGTGTACAACTTACTATATTGTCCAATATAGTGTTCGTGTTCTTGTGACGTTTTTATAAATATTGTATTCGTGTGTACTGGTACATTTTGTATTTAATAGTTAAAAAGTCATATGTTTCTCGTTTATTTATACAATTTTTAATTAGTTAATTTCTTTGTATGGTATTTTCGTGGGGGCATGTGTGTTATAGTTAATGAATTTTATTAATAATTTTATTATGTATTATTTGCTAATCGGTAAGGTTAGTAATGTGTGTGTGTTTCTTCATATTTATATCAGATAATTTGGGTGGGACTGTATTAAGTTAATGTATAAGCCCATCTTTACTTCTGTTGGTATAAGGTTAGATATTCTACCAAATACATCAATTAGTTGAATGATTTTTTCTTTCAACCTTTCTATGTGCTGTTTAAAGGTCAAGTGTTTGTCAGTTTGTAGCCCCATTTATATTTCACATCTGGATTATGTAGGTTTCTTTCTTTTTTTTGTAATTGTTTATGTTACGACGTCATTCTTTTTGGTGACCTTAAGGTCAGTTTACCGTTTTTTTTAGAAATTAACCGATATTTTTTCAATATATTAAGATCGACTAAAGATTGTTGTAGTAAAATTTCACAGTTTTTGCTTTCGTAAAATATCGCAGTTTCATCTGCGTATAAGAAGATATCGATATTTAGTCAATTGACTAATATCATATTTGTTCATTTGGAATATGAGTGGCCCCAGTAAGGATCCTTGAGGAACTCCATAGTTTTTACTCTCGAATTATCTCCGATGCTTACATATTATTTTCTGTTATTTTAAAACAATTTATTAAAATAAAAACTCTTTATACACATATTATGGTAAGTAAGTCTCATTCCCAGGTTTCGGGTTGGTATATAGTAAAGGAAAAGATAATCTCAAACATCTATTATGCTGTTTTTCTTAACATACTCAAGTATCTGGTTCACCTGATCGACGCAATATAGTCGGGCGTCCCCGATTTCTTCTACCATTCACCTTCGCGTTATATTTTATTTTATTACGAAGATCATCCAAGTTTCGAAGTTGGCGCACCTGGTGTTTAACAGTACCTAAGTGTGTTTGGTCCCGCATGTTTGTCGGCCATTGTTTTCAGACACAGTAAATTCTTCCGATAGAGATGTCATCGTGCGCTCCCGCCACCTCACGTCCGTATAAGATCCGCGTGAAATTCTGGATCATTTTGCACAGAAGGGCGAAGCTTTTCTGGACTATATCTTGACGGGAGATGAGACGGGGATGTGCTACTACACTCCAGAATCTAAAATACAATCACTTCTGTGACGTCATCTATCTTCCCCAGCCATAAAATAATTCAAGACGACCCATTCAGCCAGAAAAGTCGACGGGTGGGAAACTTTTTTAGATTGTCTTTGAAATACCTTTACAGGGCTTCATCACGTTATCAGCTTGATGTGATTAATTGTGACCTCAGAACGGGGTATCCCGGTAAAATCACATTTATTTCAAGCATAATAAAAAATCCATAAAAAAAGGTTCGACTTTTTTAAGTGTTTAATTGGGTTATTAAAGATGTCAATTAATGGCATGAATATTTTTTTAATAGATACCTGTGTATGTTTCTAGTGTTGCATACGAATATTAATAAATTATTTTTTTTACTTTTTTATCCTAACGTCTAAAAATAATTTTATTATTATTTCTTATTTATTTATTTATTCAAATTAAATGTGTGAAGATGCAAAATGTGGTCTAGAAAAGAATAAAATGGTTTTCAGAATAACGGTTTAAAATACTGTTACCTTTTCTGTCTAAGAATCGTGGATTCTTTTTTTAAATTATATCAACTTATATTATATTCAGTGAATATTGGATTTATTTTAGTTAAACTGATGTATTGACGATATTTAGAAATATGTCATTTTTTTGTAACAAATATTCAATATATCTAAGTTTATTTGTAAAACAGACAGTCGTCAGCGAATAATTTTACTTGAACTCCTTCAAATAAAGGAACTGTAATCCACAAGCATTTTTCGCTTTAATTTTTTATTTCTTTCCCACAAACTTAATTCTCTTTTACCTATGTTTTCCACTACACGATCTCTCTACAGATCTCCCTTACCAGCATTGTTAGTAATAAACGGGATTAGAAAGAAGAAAAAAAACAAGCTTTATATTCGAAAATAGAAGATTACCACAAAATAATCAAAACGTACATCTCTGCAGCTATCAGCATTGTTAGTAATAAACGGGGTTAGAAAGAAGAAAAAAGGGTTTTACGTTGACGCAAGTATTAATCTTCCTGTAACATTGTCCTTGCAATTTTTCTCATCCTACTTTACCTACCTGTCATTATCTGATTGTACCCACGTGTTTGCGTGACATTCTAAAGCAATAAAACTGACTGTAAAATCAGTTTATTGATGAATCCTGTTTCATTAACATCTATTTGCGATCAGTGCTTTTTATTTATATCAACTCGGGGTAAAAGGCTGTGCAGTGAACATATTCGGTTCCCTCAGTGTGTTTCTTATCCAACCTGGATGTTATGGACGCTTGTGTGTGAAAATCTCCCATCTCCTGTGAGTGAAACCAACCATCAACATCGTTGAATAACATCAAAGGGGTGAGTCGGTTTCCTTCCTTACTTCATGTTCACTATCTCCAACCATAGTTGTGTCAACTCGAAAGTTCACAATTATTGTTTACAGTCCACTCTTGATTCCCTATTGCAATAACATTTATATTCGAATATTGAAAATTACCAAAGAATAATCAAAATGTACACCTTTATGTAATCAAAGGTTCCAACCTTTTGTAATAATTTTTGAATAAGACCAAAAAAAGTGAGGTGGTGATAATCCTTTAAATACATTTGAGTAATAAAATAGTAGAGAGTATTTTTCTCGGTACCCGTAATTTATATTCTGGTTTTACACAATTTTACTTAATTAAAAAAAATGTATTTGCACTAAAAAAAAGTATTTAAAAATTCTTTGTTTATGTCTAAATGCTTAGAAAAAAAGTTTTTTTTGTTTTCTGATTTAGTTTTAGAATAAGTTGAAATTAAAAATAACAAGAGAGTTATGCACAAATAACAGATAGAAGAGTAAATAATTTTGATGTGAATATTCCTGTTAAATGAGTAATAGATGGAAGCATGAACGGAGTTGCAGCAACACTTTTACATGTGTTTAATAATGAGAATGAAAGACTTATAGGTTTCGCTAGTTGTATTTTAAGTAAGGCAGAATATAATTATTCTATCTGGACATTGATAAAACGGCGATTAATTTCGGGGTAAAGAAATTTTATCAATATTTATACCGTAGGTAGAGAATTTATTTTATCAGTGGATAATCAATCGTTAGTTAGGATTTTTGGCAACGATAAACAGGATCCAAAGATTGCTGCATCAAGATTGCAACATTACATAACTTTTCAGACCTTTTAAGTACATGTCCGATTGATAATAATCCTTCTGATGATAAATTGGTATCAGGTTATATAATTATATAATAAATTATTTCGAAAATAATGGGTCAAATTTGTCATTAGAATTAATAAAAAGCGAAACTGAGAAAGACAATGTATTGAGTCAGTCAAAAGTCATCTTATTGAAGGTTTGTCGAAAAAGATACAGGATGATTTAAAAAAAAAGGTTTTGAGAAAAAAGATTAGAGTTGTTTTTAGCTAACTGATGTATCATACGTCAAAATAGAGTTGTTATTCCAGAATTATTAAAAGAAGAGGTTTTGTAAATGTTTTTTGTTTACAAATATCACTTAACGCACACACGAAAACCAAGACATGAGTTAAATGTGTGAGGATGTTCGCAGATCAGAGAAAAGCATTTAACATCATCTCTCGCATAAATCTAATAAGATAATATTAAAAACTTCATAACATAGACAGTTTAACAAAACACTACTTTCCACAATATGTCAGATAATTGTTTTTTTTGTATCATCCTTAATCGATTAATCTGATGCAAATTAAAGATAAAACCAAAACTTATCACTTATAAAACCATCACTTTTTGTCACACATGTAGGTAATCTTATTGGTATGATGTTTTTTATTCAACATTGTTTTAAGAATTTTATTTGCAACATGTTGTATTTAATACACACCACAGTGTTACAAGATTGCGTCAACGATGTTCTTCTCAGTTTTTTCTTCTTCCATAGAGATTTTTGTCAGATTTAGTACGACGAGATATTTTTTATTTGCGATGAATCAAAAGGTGATTTGTTAAATATGACTTTCTTGAATAAGAATAGTAGCACTCGGAACACGCGAAAGCTTTTTTTCCACTGTGATCCACCATGTGAAATTTTAATTCGCACTTTTTGGAACATAACTAGTTGCAGTTGGGACAGGAGATTGGTTTTTTTACCACAAGTCAACATGTGTCTGGTTTTGTTGGAGTAATCCAGGTAGGTACTCTTTCTTAATATTCCGGAGGACTATGTCCTGATCTGTATCCGGCATTTCACATCCGTCTATTTCTCCAGTTCCTGGCTCCATCTTGATGTTTCTATAATTGTTAGAAAGATCTATGGCACTGCTATGATAGCATTTAAATAATGGCCGGCATAGTCCAGTGGTAACGCATTGGACTGCCATTCTGAAGGTCGCGGGTTCGAACCCGGCGTGCGCAAATAAATTTTATTTGATTAATTTGTGTTATTTCACAATTAATTATTTAAAATAATATATAGTATATTTGCGGCACGTTCCAGAGTGGAAGATACTACCAGTATCGCCCTGGTGTAAGACCACCATTCAGAATTGAAACGTTGCTCCAAATGGCTTTAGCCGTGTTTAGTGACTAGATCTGAATAGCCAGGCATTTCCCCACCTTCCTCTTTCCCTTCCCCACTTACCTTCAGCCTCACAACATCCAATTGGGGATGCCATAGTCTCACTGGCTCCAGACGGGAGCAGTTGGGACTCTTGTGAGGTATTCACTATAAAAAAAAAAAAAAAAAAATGCTACAATTCTCGCTTACATACTTCTAGTCGCCTGAAAATAACACCTGAAAAAAAAACAATTAAATTAGAAAAGCTCTAAGTTCTCTTGTGAGACTGAAGGACACCGAGAAAGGTAAAAGACAGAACATGTGAGATAAGAACGTATATGGTATTTCAGATATGATAACTAAACAATATTTAAGACTTTCCAATCAAAGCATTGATTCAAATGATGATACATTTAGAAACCTCTTGTTTTTAGTAACGTTACGTAAGTCTCTTAATACGGTGAAATGCGGCTACTTTGATGGATTTTGATTTTATTTTAAAAACAACTTGGAAATCGATAAAACAAATGGTGGAAAATGAAACTAAAAGATGACACAATTATTGCTTATCGAATAAGACCTCACCTTGATGTTGGTAGATTTAAATTTATTAAAAATAGGGCTGTTAAACGCTTTGTGCCTCTGTTGAGAGCTAGGCCCATAAATAAACCACTCACTAGATCGATATCTTCGGGCTTTTTGTATGGCCCCATTTTGTCACCCCCTTAACCACAGACGACCACAGATAAAACGGTCGTATGGTCCAGACAGGTAAATATATTGTGGACCATAAATAAATCTCAAGGCCATTTAAAAAAGTGCAAACATAGACAATATAACTGCACCCAGCTAACATCGTTCATTCACTAGCCCAAAAAATTACATTATAAAAATAAAAATATTGGAATGCAGTTAAAGGAAAATAAAAAAAACCCACAGCTATGCACACATAAAAATACTTTTTATTTTCAAAAAGACAATGGACAGTAATACAAAACAGGGTCAGTACAACCAATGTATTGAGCATTGATTTATCATTGAAGTAAAAGATAATACTAATATATCTAAACAACACATGAAACAGAACAAGACACAGAAAAATAAAAAGTAACAGTCTCAACTAGGAATCGAACCCAGTCTTACTGCAACAACTTAATAGGATTTAATTTGACCTTGCACAAAAATACAAGAATATATACACAAAATAAATATTCAACAAATTTCAGTGTTAAGTATCATTGCCACAGCACTAGAAGTTATTCAAATTCTCCTGCAAGGGTTTCATATAATTTCCACAGCTTTGTCGTCAGCAAACATCATGGAAAATGCTGGTTAAATCTGAATACTTACATGATGCAATTCTGGATAGGTTTAAATGACCTTGTTTGATGTAATCGTGGCTTTTTTTAGCAGTTTTAGCATCCTAATACGTGGTATAGTATCGCGTCGGAATACGGATAGGTCTGAAAAGTAAAATTTATTAAATTACTAGCCAATGAAGTACATTCAGGAATTAAGAACATTTTATCAAAGAACGAGAGGTTAGTACCTGTATTTAACAACGGGTTCGGGTCCTTCTTTCAGTTGGTGGAGATAGACAGGATATTATATGATGACTGGAAGATTAAGCGTAGCCAAGCATTCTTTTTTAATCCCAAAAGTACCGTATTTTTGCTTTCAATTGCGACATGACACCCACAAACAAACGTATTTCTTGCTGCTTCTTGCTAGCACGATTATCGAATCCGTCTGAGCAACTTTTAACACAACACGGCATTAATTTATCACCTTGAAGAATTCTAGCACGCAACATTATTTTTAGATGGGTTAGACGATTTTCAAAATTCAAAATATTTACGCTAAAAACTTCAACTGACTTGAACTTTCGAAATGGCGTCTTGGAAATTCCCCTTTATTTTTATCGCAGCATAACACATGCTTAGCTTCTCTTTCTGTTACACAAGTCGCTATGGTAGAGAGCGAGAGATCAAACTACAATTTTTGCTCTGAGCCAATGAGATCTGAGCTTTGTCTATAAGAATTTGGGTATTGAATAACTCCTCACATCAGGGTTACAAGGTCAAACGGGAGTTGTACGCCCCTGGCTAGGCCAAAGATAAGTGCATTACTAGACGGTTAGTTTGGACATTTGCATTATAGTAGGAACTGGAGCAACAAAAATATATTTCAGTGACTAATTTCACCACTTTCCGATACATGCGAAACGTAAGAGTTTTTTCAAAGAATTAAAATTATGTTAGTACTATTTCGTAGTTTTCTTTACATTATACCCACAGAGGAGTATGAAGTTCATTTTTTTCGTAAGGGTCTGTCATATTTGGGGATGCTGTGTATTTTTAAGGAGAGGAAGTTCAGGGAAGGAAGATGTATGAGGGATGGGTGGGAATCTAAGGATCAGTGTGTCCAGGAGCATCTCACAACAAACTGCGATACTGACTCACCCAAAATAAACGCTGTGACATCACAACTACATCATGTTAAATAATGTCAAATAGGAATCGTAAAGTTTTACAGAGATGCAAGATAAATACTTATGAAAACGATGTTAAAAATATTGAACAGTTTTTCGCATTTTTTTGTGAAAACAAGTAATTCTTTTATAGGTATGAAAAAAATAAAATGTATCGACATGCTGAAATAAAAAGCGAGAGTATCATTGCAATTTTTTTTATGAAAGGAATGTATTTTCAAACTGTGAAGTTTCAAAGGTTGTTTTGTTTTGTTTTGTACATTAAAAATAGATTTTCAATTCCAAAATCTATGTTTTTAGAAATAAAAAATGATTATTTCTACGTATGAAAGATTATTTTCCTAGTTTTTGTTTTTGCAAAAAGATGCACATTGAGTAATGTAAATTAACATACGGGAAAAAAATGTGAATGTTGCGCGGGAAGGTGCGTTAGTACAAGAGTACATGTTTAATATTATCATCATGTAACGGGTTGGATTATCTCTATCGCAGGTATGTCATGAAAACTGTCCCCCAAGCTCTGATGATGAGAGTCTCGTCTCTGCCTGGAATAGTGACAAACCCTTACTTAAAGTCAGCGTTTGGCGCTCTAATAATCAAAACGGTTCCATGATAATCAACATACTAACGATTTAGCACACATTTTAAAAGTGATATAATGTATTAGAAACTATGAAAAAAAAACCTTACCTAACCTAACCTTCTTAACCCTGTTAATAAAGTTTTAGTTTTATCATATAAAGTGTCCCGAAAAAAAAGATGTAGACAAACTATCAAGTATGATAAATAACGAAGTCAGGGAAGCAAATGCAGAAGAAATAAAGAAAAAACAACCTACAATGATCTTCAAGGGAATTTCCAATGACTACAATAAAGAGGACTTTGTTGAGGACATAATCAACCAGAATGAAGGCATAAAAATAATAACTCAAGGTCTAAACAGAAGTACCCTATTTGAAATTAAAAAAATAATAAAAAATAAATTTAATGACAATGTTAGCTACATTGTCGAAATCAACAACAAAGTCAGAAAAGAAATAATAAAAGAAGGAAAAATCAACCTGGGGTATCAGCGAATATACGTGGAAGACACAAATCCTGTCGTACAATGCTATTTTTGCCTTAAATTTGGGCACACATCAAGCAGATGCCTACAAAAGGTAACAAATAAAATGTCGTGTATGCACTGTGCAGGAGACCACTCCTACAAGGACTGTGAAAATAAGGAAACTTCTCCAAAATGTAAAAATTGTGCCACAACAAATGAAAGATTCAATCTAAAAATACCAACAAATCACCTAGCAAATAATAAAGCTTGCCCATATTATCAAAGAATGCTTAAAATAGCTTTGGAAAAAATAGAATTCTGACTATATCATAAAACTAATTTACTAGTTAGATTGTATTATAAAAACTATAATATACCTTCAGTACTTTATATAAAATTCTGTATATTAATTTCCAATAATTTACATATCAATTTATTTCCATTTACGAAAAACTCTCATTGTATACTACAAATTATAATATCGTTTAAATTCTTCAAAACTTTAAATGTGTTTAAAGAAAACATTTCACAACCGTTTAAAAACTATATACAATACAATTACCAATATCATAATATTTTTAAAATATATTCCTTCGCTTCACTGAACAAAAATGCATCAAACGCTTATATATTATTTAGTCCTTTTGCTAAAACTAGAAATGGATGACTACATTATTCAACATCTGGAAAAAAATTTTTACGTAAAAAATGTAATTTGTGACAACTCTAATGACTGTAACACAATACTTCAAACGACTCCAGATTCATTTACCGTAATGCATCTAAACATACGATCTATAAAGAAAAATTTTGATCATTTTCTAGTAAACCTAAATTTATTAAACAAATATCCTGACATAATCATACTGACTGAAGCACATTTAAACACCAACTCAATCATCCCAACTCTCCCCAATTTTAACTACTTTCTTAGCTCACATTATATTAACAAAAATAGTGGTATTGTTATATACACGAAGACGATATTTAAAGACGTACTCTTTACTGAAACGAATATGACTAATGCAAACTGTATTATTATAAGACTGAGCATTAATAATAAACTACCTATACAAATAATATCAATATACAGGACACACTCTGCTGTTATATCCACTTTTATTGGAGAATTGAATAATATTATTTTAAATAATAAATGTACAAATAATTTTCTAATTGGCGATATTAATATTAACATTGCTGAAAATAATCACATTATTGAAAAGGACAATTATATTAACATGATGACCGCTTTAAATTTTAAACCCTGTATTAATAAATATACTAGAGAATTTAATAATCAAATACCATCAATTATTGATCACATATGGTGTAATTCCAACTACATTGATAATCTTCAAACAATAATATGGAGAAACAACATAACGGACCATCATAGATGTATTCTTAACCTTAACATAGAAAAACAAAACATTAATAATAGTAATAAATCTAACATGCCTAAAATATCGATAAACCAACAAATACTTCATGAAAAACTGTCTCACGAAACATGGGAATCTATACTCTGCACAGAAGATGTAAATAATAGTGCATTAAAATTTCATGACACCTTACAAAAGCATATAAAAGATTCAAGCTGTGAAATACACAAAAAAATATATAAAAAAAATTTCAAAAAAATTAAACCATGGATTACCCATGGTCTAGTGGTTTCCATTAGAGAAAAAGAAAAATTATTTAAACTTACAAAAAAATTCCCACTAAATAATTCGATTATTTTACATTTTAAAAAATACAGAAATAAACTAACGGCACTAATTAAAATGACCAAAGAAGAATTCTACAAACAAAAGATGTTAAATTCAGGTAACAGTGGTAAAAAAATTTGGAAAACAATAAATGAAATAATTGATAAAAAAAGAAAGACAAGTGACATTTTAAAGCTGCACATTAACAATAATATGATGCAAGTTTCTGATAACCCAAAACTATGTGCGAATGCTTTCAATAATTTTTTTTCAAATGTCGGAAAAAATCTCGCAAACGAAATTACTAACAACATAGATAATACCACCACATCAGGAATTCCAGTAGCTTCATTAAATAAAACGGTAAAAACATTCGAAACGATAACCGAACAAGAAACTGTTGTTATAATACAAAACCTAAAAACTGAGTCCGCACCAGGTTTTGATGGGATAACCGTTGAAATTCTGAAAAAAAATCTTAACTTTTTGAAAAAACCTATTACACATATCATAAATAATAGTCTTAAAAAAGGAATCTTTCCATCTATTTACAAAAAAACTATTATTTCACCGATTTTTAAATCAGGTGATACTAAAGAAATTAATAACTACCGACCTATATCAGTATTATCAAATATCTCAAAAATTTTTGAAAAGGTAGCAAAAAAGCAACTGCTAAAATTTATTGAAACTAATAATATATTGAGTGACCAACAATTTGGATTTCGCGAAAAAATAAGCACACAGGACGCAATTATAGATTTAACAACAAAAATACATCAAGCACTAGACAAAGGCAAAAAATCTCTTGCAATATTCATAGACCTAAAGAAAGCCTTTGACAGCATAAGTCACAAAAAATTACTCTACAAGCTTAACAAAATAGGAATTATAGATAATGCCAAAATGTGGATAGAAAGTTTCCTGAACTCTAGAAGTCAATATGTAAAAATAAATAACACTCTTAGTGAACCGAACACAAGTGACTTTGGAATACCACAAGGCACCATATTGGGCCCTCTTCTATTCATATTATATGTTAATAATATCTTTAAATTACCATTAACAGGAAAACTCATTTCATATGCAGATGATACTGCAATTATATTTCAAGCGAATTCATTGAATGAACTTGAAATAATTGCTAACAATGATATCAATACGTTAAAAGAATGGTTTGATAAAAACTTATTAACATTAAATATTGAAAAAACATATTATATAATTTTTAGTATAAACAAAATAAACCCTTTTATTACATTAAATATTAAAATACATTCAAAAAAATGCATATCAAAAAAATCTACTTGCCAAAATAATGACTGTTTATCCATAGGAAATAAAAATGAAATTAAATATTTAGGTGTAATAATAGATAGTCAACTTAAGTGGAAAACTCACATAAACAATATCATAAATAGATTAAGAAAACTCATTTACATATTTATTAGTCTAAGAAATATACTTAACTTAAAAATTCTTAAAAATATTTACTACGCTCTAGCCCATTCAATAATACAGTATGGTATCGTTGCGTGGGGGGGAGCTTACAAATCATCACTTTTACCGCTGGAAATCACTCAAAGGTTGTTAATAAAAATTTTAATAAAAAAACCATCAGACTACCCAACCTTACAACTTTTCCAAGATTTTCAAGTCCCATCACTAAAAAATACATATACGAAAAATACGCTACTTCAAATCCACAAAGATCTGTATAAGAAGTCACACCATGCCATGGTTCGTGTCGAGAGCAATAGGCAAAATACAATGGGTCGCTTATGGACTCCATTAATGCATACCAGTTTTGCACAACACTATTACACGTACACTGGAGTGGTATGGTTTAATAAATTAACGACTGAGATGAGATTAGAACCGGATTTTAATAAATTTAAAAATAAAATTAACCTCACTACAATAAATAATTTAACGAATTAGAATGAAGATGATATCTCACTAAATTATTTTATAAATTATTATATAAAAAAACTAAAATCTCTTCACTTTATATGTTTTTATGATTATTTTTTTCTTCTATTTACATATGTATGTTAAGTTTTTATTATTTTCCCTTTACACACGAGTTTTAGACTCTTGTAAAGGTAAACATGTTAATTTTTATTGAAATATGTTCTTACTATGTAAATTTAAACATTATACTGTATTTTATAAAATAAATAAAAATATTTAAAAAAAAAAAATATCACTTTCCATGGCTTATAACTTTTAAAATATATGTTAAATCATAGGGGGGTTGATTTATCCGGTCACCAATCAAAGCCACTCGTCCTGAGGCAATATTTATGTTAACAAAACCAATCCACATATGCGACTTTCTATTTTCTCTATTTCTCGATCTATTTTCACAAAATGAACCACCCAATATCAACATAGGCCCTTACAGCTACCTATCAATTTACGCCCACTGTGGTTTCATAGCACCATATACGTTTGTCGACTCAAAATCTAAAATTTACTCAGATATTTTATTTATTCAGGGTTATTCCTTCGTATTCCTTCAGTGTTGTGACACTTTACAACGCTGAAACCGCACCTTCAGGGAAGATATAATTAACAAAGAATAGAGTATTGTTGTGATAGACAATGGCTGGCTGTCAAATTTATCACTTGTTTCGGGTCTTCAGGTTACGTCACGAGCTCACGAGCGGCTGAATGCATTTTTATTTTCGAAAACTTTCTGTATGAGCCAACCTAATAAAATACTTTTTCTACGAACCTTAAAGAACAACAACATGATGTTATAGTACACAATACTAATATTATTGGAATGAACCCACGAGATCGGGTTTTTGGAAATTACAACAATAATTGTCTATGACTTTACTGTCTATGCTTAACTGATATATTTTTTGACACATGCGTTCTTTAACGTCCATTGTTTAATCCAGTCACCCGCGCAGTTTAACGCAAAATCCCATACTTGTGATAGTTATTAAGTATAGTTACGATAGTTGATATAATTTAGTGATAATTTTTAATTTCATTGCTATTTATTTTGGTAGCGACCACTGTTCTTATATCATGCTCAAATGTCTAAAACTATCTAGTTTAACTTACGCCAATCGGTACCCAAAACGGAACGGTAATTCTTATTTAAATATAAATATATCCGACCATTAACGACGACTTTTTCAACCGTTTTCAAATATTTTAACTTCAAGGTCAAGGTACACACGTAATTATATCTTAATTTCCAATAATGTGTTATGAATACTATTTCTTTGTTTTTACAGAATATTACAAGCCAAACCAAATTTTCACAGCAGATACAAAGTAGGGTTCCGTCACAACTATGTTCTTTTTCATGTATATTTGTTTGGCTGAAACAAATTACCAAACGCTACAACAGCAGTGCCATGGATCTAGCAAATCAAGAGACTGTTTCCATTAAGACGGAATCAGGGCCCCAGGAAGAAGGCGGATATGAAATACCGTATACAGACATAAATTTCGATCTTCCAGATACAAAAAAGGAATGTTTGCAATATGCTGAAAGTACTCAGACAGACGGTTAGTTGCATTGCATACGTTTAAAATGTAGAATGTTAAATTCGGATATTCGGAATCCATGTCCGTTCCGAAATGTCGGGCAAACAGGACGTATTTACTTTAAAATAAATCTTTGCTATAACTGCTAAACTACAAAACTCTTTTAGCTCAATTATTGCTCACAATGAACCCTCATCTTTTTTGACATATATTCGTCTCTATTAACTAAATATTTACGAAAGAAAATATCATTCCATTGACCTATAATAATAAAACCGTGCTCTGAAGATAGTCAAGAGTAAACGTTTTCCTTCTTAAAACATCGGTCCTTGAAGTGACATCTGGCATCTTTATTATTTCCTTTATTAAGCTAAAGGTCTGTTCACCTTATTCTTGCTCCTGTGTGGTCAATCAATGTTATCTTTTGTCGTTAATATTTTACTTAAATTTACAATTTTTAATATATTAATTAAAAATAAGGTTTTTTTTGTACATTGACGGTTAATATACTTTGTTGTATTGTCGTTCAGGTTGCTTTAATTTGGAGTCTGTTACCATCAAGGCGGAGCTTGGACCCCGAGAAGAAGATGAAGGGGGATTTCCATATACGGAAATTGACATAGACCTGCCGGATGTTAAAAAGGAGTGCTTAGAACGCTTTGAAAGAATTGTCAAGACAACAGGTAAAATGTTTTTTCATTCTTAGTAGTCCAGTTTATCTAGGCAAAAAACAGGAATGCTGATGTTTTCTGGTAAAAAGTACCTCCAAAGGAAGTTCTAAGCCATTATGTCTCCGAAACTAAAACATGTGAAAATATTAATTCCAATGTGGAACTCCTTATGAAACTACCTACAAATAAATGTAAGATTATGGTTTAAAAAAATTACTTGATTTTAAATAATTTTTTGAAGCTTCAATTTTTTCATTTATTTTATGGTCAAAGAAAAACTGCTCCAAACGTAAAATTAGCTATTATTACTTTAACATTTCTAAGGCAGTTAGAAAATAAATTAAGTTTACTGGAAGACTGCCTTTGTGACAAAAGATGCTTTTTATGTTATGCTCTTGAATTTCGCAAAACATAAATACGCGAATGGATTATAAAAGTGAAATCTAAATGGTCGAGTGTGTTTGATTTGGTTGCTGCAGAAGTGATTTCGTAGTATATACTAATAGTTTACAATTCACAAATAAAGGGAAATAATATTAAACATTTGTCGCACTGATTTCCCGTATTCACATAAATTCCTGAAAAAAAAAACCGAGCAGTATTGGAGAGTTCTGTTATATGCGGCCTCTGAAATGGTTTATCCTGCAGCAACACGTCTGAAAATACTGATGAGATATTTGAAGATGAATGTGATGCCCGGTGAATGAATATTTTCTGTAGCTAAAAACTATTATCTATTAAAAGTCTTTGTTAGAATAATAATTTTTAATTCTTCACATTATATTGCAAACACTATTTATTAATAAAAATTGTTTTATATAGTAAATCTATTTAAAACTCGGCGTTTCAATTCAAAAGTATAAATAAGTGCAAGGCACAAATTAGTCACCTGTTCCTGTGGGAACCTTTTTTTTTACTTGTACGTGAGTTCTTTTCTAACACGAAATTAATAAGTCACATGAAGCTTACTAATTATCCTTTTTTTTCAAAATTTCGTCAGATATGAAGACACAATCAACTGAAACCACGGAGTGCCACATGCTGACTCACTGTGGCAAAAAACTTTTTTCATGTTCTGAGTGCAATTATACGTCTAATCTCAAGAACCTTCTGACGAGGCACATGTTGACCCACATCGGTGAAAAACCTTTTTCATGTTCTGTATGCAACTATTCATTCGCTCGAAAGTATTATTTGACGAGACACATGATGACTCACAGTGGAGAAAAATGTTTTAAATGTTCCGAATGTAACTATTCATTCGCTCGAAAGGGAAATTTGACGAGACACATACTGACTCACACTGGAGAAAAACCTTTTTTGTGTTCTTTGTGCAATAACTCATTTTCACAAAAGGAACATTTGATTAGCCACATGCTGACTCACACTGGAGAAAAACCTTTTTCATGTTTGGAGTGCAACTATTCATGTTCTCTAAAAGGCTCTCTAAAGATACACATGCTGACTCACACTGGAGAAAAACCTTTTTCATGTTTTTTGTGCAAAAGCTCATTTTTTCGAAAGGGAAATTTGACGAGACACATGCTGACTCACACTGAAAAAAAACCTTTTTCATGTTCTTTGTGCAATAACTCATTTTCACAAAAGGGACATTTGATAAGCCACATGCTGACTCACACTGGAGAAAAACCTTTTTAATGTTTGGAGTGCAACTATTCATGTTCTCTAAAAGGCTCTCTAAAGATACACATGCTGACTCACACTGAAGAAAAACCTTTTTCATGTTCTTTGTGCAATAACTCATTTTGACAAAAGGGACATTTGATAAGCCAAATGCTGACTCACACTGGAAAAAAAGCTTTTTCATGTTCTTTGTGCAATAGATCATTTTTTCGAAAGGGAAATTTGACGAGACATATGCTGACTCACATTGGCGAAAACACTTTTTCGTATTCCAAATAATTTTGCAATTTTTAAGTGCAACTATACATGTTCTCAATAGAAATTTTTGACGTACCACGTGTTCTTAGTGCGATGATTCATATTCTCAAAAGGGAAATTAGTCGAGATACATACTGACTCACAGTAGAGAAAAAAGTTTTAATTTATTAAAGTTCAACTCGTCATTTATTCGAAAGAAAGAATCACGCGCGTTTTCACTGTCCAGAAAGACCTTTTTCATGTTTCAAGTCATATCTGAAGTGGCACATGCTGACTCATACTGGAGAAAAAACTTTATATGTTCCGAGTGTAACTATTCATGTTTTCGAATTGAAAATATGAAGAAACACTTACCGACTCATAGTGGAGAAAAACCTTTTTCATTTTGCAAATGCAACCACTCATGTCGTCAAAAGCTAGGTTTAACGAGCCACATGCTGACTCACAGTGAAGACATTTTAAATGTTCGGAGTGCAACAATTAACGTTCTCGAAAGTGTTATTGGCCTGATCTGTTTTGTGCCGAACAGAACTATTCATCTCCTTAAAAGGGAAGTATCACGGTGTAAAAACTTTATAAATGTTCCATGTTTAGTTGTTTCATGATCTTTGTTAATTTCATCGAAATATATATAATACGAGACATTTGCTGACTCACCGTCGATAATAAACAATTCAAGTTTTTTTTATTTTCTTATTATTCTTACAAAGATCATTCCAATACTGCAGTAACATTTTTAAAAATAAGAAACCGATCAACATCACGTGGCAACTTAGAAATCCCATAATTTTAAATGAATGCTTCTCAACACCATTATACTTATTAAGGTTTAATTTTGTTTAGTGCACTCCCACATAAAATCAAAATTATAAAGTCATTAAATTATTGAATGTGAATCTTATATTTGATATCAAAATACCGTTGTAAAATTGTTCCTACTACCTCCTACATATGAATTGTAAGTTCCTCCTGTCCTAAAATGAGTTCTGTTACTCATCGGGATTGCTCTAGCAAGAAATAAACACAATAAAAAAAAAATAAATCACAAATAAAACAACTACCTGATTAACCCAATGATAATTGTAAGATTTAATTTCATATAACGATTTTTTAAGTATCTTTTGATCAAATGTTCATATTGATCAAATGCAAATTTTAATATTTCATACTTAGTAATAATAAATTATTTTATTTCATCATAAATTAACCAAAAAAAATTGTATAAATATATTTTTCTTTTTCTAACATATCCTCTTGAAATATTATATCGGAATTCTAACTAACCAATAGCTTATTGTCGCAATTTATTATGTACCTTCTCTTGCAATATTATCAGCTCTGCTTTATTCCAACTGAATAGAATAATTTTATGTACTTATCACCTACTTATTAATCAAAATTCAATAATATTGTTTTTATTTAACAACATCCATATTCTTAAATTTATTTTAATTTACTGTGTATCTAATTTAGTAACTGCTATATTGGTCTATGGTACCTAGTTGCTTAAATATGTTACCTGCTGAAATAAAAAAAAAATACAAATGTAAAAACAAATATTATGTTGAAAAATTGGCTCGCTGAAAGAAATAGTTTGTATTAGACTCTAATACAAACTTTAGGTAGATACTATCACTGTTGTGTATATGTTTTTATATATTAAAAAAATGTTATTTTTATTCTTATCACTGTTGTCATTAAGTAAAATAAGTTTTTATCTTTTTTTTAATATTTTTTATGTGAAAAGTTGCCATCGATTTATTTATTTACTGTAATATGTATTTTTGTCTTGCTTTCTTTAAATAAAATAAAAAAAAAACTTTACTTTTAGTTTCATGCTATATTAATTTCTTTTATCTTACTTTATAAATAAAAACTTTCTTTCTTTTCTCTACCTTATGTATACTGTAATGGCACTACTCCCCAAATCAAATACGAGAAACTTTTTTTTCTCTATTGAATTGGTTAGTAACTTTAAAAAGAAAACATTTTACTGTGATTAGTTTTTAAAACCACATGCTTTTCTTCTGTAAATCTGTAATATGTATGTATTTCAAATAAAAAAATAAAAATACTTAAGCAACTACAACCTGATGAAACATTATGCATAATCAAAGTGAGAAAAATTTCAAATTTTTTATGTTTGGTAACTAATTATTCATGTTCTTATAGGGATGTTAACATTAAAACCTTCATGACCTATGCTTTTCTTACCACTTTCAGTCATTACTGTATTTGTGTACAATTTATTATATTGTCTAATATAGTGTTTGTGTGACGTTTTTATAAATATTGTGTTCGTGTGTACTGGTACATTTTGTATTTTGTAGTTTAAAAGTCATATGTTTTTCGTATATTCATACAATTTTCTAATTTTTAATAAGTTCATTTCTTTGGATAGTATTTTCTTGTTGGCATATAGTTAATGAGTTTTATTAATAATTTTATTATGTATTATTTGCTAATCGGTAAGGTTAGTTATGTGTGTGTTTCTTCATATTCATATCAGTTAATTTGGGTGGGACTGTATTAAGCTAAAGTATAAGCCCATCTTTACTTCTGTTGGTAGAAGATTAGAGATTCTACCAAATACATCAATTAGTTGAATGATTTTTTCTTTCAACTTTTCTATGTGCTGTTTAAAGGTCAAGTGTTTGTCACTTTGTAGGCCCAGTTATATTTCACATCTGGAATATGTAGGTTTCTTTCTTTTGTTTGTAATTGTTTATGTAACGACGTCATTCTTTTTGGTGACCTTAAGATCATTTTACCGTTTTTTTTTTTTAAATTAACCGTTAGGATATTTCTAATAAGCCAGTTTTTCAATATATTAAGATCGATTTAAGATTGTTCTAATAAAATTTCACAGTTTTTGTTTCCGTAAAATATATATAAGATAAGAAGATATCGCCATTTAGTCAATTGACAAATATCAGTTTTGTAAATTTGGAATATGAGTGCTCCCAGTAAGGATCCTTGAAGATCTCCATAGTTTTTGCTCTCGAGTTATCTCCCATGCCAACATATTATTTTCTGTTATTTAAAAACAATTAATAAAAATAAAAACTCTTTATACACATATTGTAAGTAAGTCTCATGCCCAGGTTTCGGGTAGGTATAAAGTAAAGGGAAAGATAATCTCAATCACCTATTCTGCTGTTTTTCTCAACATACTCAAGTATCTGGTTCACCTGATCAACGCAATATAGTCGGGCGTCCGCGATGTCTTCTACCATTCACCTTCGCGTTATATTTTATTTTATTACGAAGATCATCCAAGTTTCGAAGTTGGCGCACCTGGTGTTTAACAGTAAGTGTATTTGGTCCCGCATGTTTGTCGGCCATTGTTTTTAGTCACGGTAAACTCTTCAGTTAGAGATGTCATCGTGCGCTCCCGCCACCTCACATCCGTGTAAGATCCGCGTGAAATTCTGGATCACTTTGCGCAGAAGGGCGAAGCTTTTTTGTACTATATCTTGACGGAGGATGAGACGTGGATGTGTTATAACACTCCAGAATCTAAAATACAATCACTTCAGTGACGTCATGCATCTTCCCCAGCCATCAAAAAGTTCAAGACGACCCATTCAGCCAGAAAAGTCGATGGGTGGGAAACGTTTTTCGATTGTCTTTAAAAAACTTTTATAGGGCTTCTTCACACTATCAGCTTAATGTGATTAATTGTGACCTCAGAACGGGGTACCCCGGTAAGGTCTTATTTTTTTCAAGCATTTTAAAAAATCATTAAAAAAACGTTCGAACTTTTTAAGAGTTTAATTGGGTTATTAAAGATATCAATTTAATTATTAATGGCATGAATATTTTTTTTGTAGATACCTGTGTGTGTTTCTAGTGTTGCATACGAATATTAATAAATTAATGTTTTTACTTTTTTATACTAACGTCTAACAATTATTATTATTTTTATTATTTTTTTTTTTCATATGAAGCGGTTACTTTGTGATGTGACATTATAATTAAAAATTAAACAATAACTTTGTAAACATCACTTATAGGTTAATACTTGATGCCGACCGGGTTTCGCTACAACCGTAGCTTCATCAGGGCTGTATACTACTAAACATCTAAAAATTAAATTAACATGTGTTGATATCTGAGTACTCAGATTGTTCCCTATTGACAAAGAGCACTCGCCTCTCAATCTCCCACCTATCCCTACCTCTTCCACTGTAGCTCAGACTGTCCACCTACCGTGATATCAACATATGTTAATTTAATTTTTAGATGTTTAGTAGTATACAGCCCTGATGAAGCTACGGTTGTAACGAAACCCGGTTGGCATCAAGTATTTACCTATAAGTGATGTTTACAAAGTTATTGCTTAATTTAAAATTATTTTATTTTTTATTTATTTATTTATTAAAATTAAATGTGTGAAGATTCAAAATGTGGCTTAGAAAAGAATAAAATGGTTTTCAGAATGACGTTTTAAAATACTGTTACCTTTTCTGTCTAAGAATCGTTGATTCTTTTTTTAAATCATATCAACTTCTATTATATTCAGTGAATATTGGATTTATTTTAGTTAAACTGATGTATTGACGATATTTAGAAATAAGTCATTTTTTTGTAACAAATATTTAATATATCTCAGTTAATTTGTAAAACAGACAGTCGTTAGCGAATAATTTGAATTGAACTCCTTCAAATAAAGAAACTGTCATCCACAAGCATTTTTCGCTTTAATTTTTATTTCTTTCCCACAAACTTAAGCTTTAATGTTGTCGACTACACGATCTCTCTACAGATCTCCCTTACCAGCATTGTTAGTAATAAACGGGGTTAGAAAGAAGAAAAAAAACGGGCTTTATTGTTGACGCAACTATTAATCTTCCCGTAACATTGTCCTTGCAATTTTTCTCATCCTATTTTACCTACCTGTCATTATCTGACTGTACCCACGTGTTTGCGTGAAATTCTACATCGATAAAACTGACCGTAAAATCAGTTTATTGATGAAGCCTGTTTGATTTACATCTCTTTGTGATCAGTGCTTTGTATTGATATCAACTCGGGGTAGAAGGCTGTGCAGTGAACATATTCGGTTCCCTCAGTGTGTTTCTTATCCAACCTGGATGTTATGGACGCTTGTGTGTAAAAATCTCCGATCTCCTGTGAGTGAAACGAACCATCAACATCGTTGAAGAACATCAAAGGGGTGAGTCGGTTTCCTTCCTTACTCCATGTTCACCATCTCAAACTATAGTTGTGTCAACTCGAAAGTTCACATATATTGTTTACAGTCCACTCTTGATTCCCTATTGCAATAACATTTATATTGAATTATTATTTTTTGGTAAACTAATGTTTAAGACAAGATTTTTTATGCATAGCACAAAGGGTAAAAATTATTTTACAAGCAATAATTATTCGCCTGAAACACTCATCCACATTGAAAAATCTCCT
This sequence comes from Hesperophylax consimilis, assembly GCF_061612785.1. Lineage (NCBI taxonomy): Eukaryota > Metazoa > Arthropoda > Insecta > Trichoptera > Limnephilidae > Hesperophylax > Hesperophylax consimilis. Next base: position 26,777,310 of record NC_142852.1, on the reverse strand, counting down.
GATTAAAGATACATGACGCCAACGGGACTCGAACCCGTGTCCCTTCGATTTCCGGTCGACAGCTCTGACCACTGAGCTATGGCGGCTTATCTCGTATCCGCGAAATAATTCAATATATACTACTGTTTCATTCAACAATTACTGCTTGTTACATTTTTTCACCTGAAAACAACCAACTTTATTTTATATGAGAATGGCATTGTAAGTGCTAACTCTCTTACTAGATGGCGTCGAGACAAATTGTCTACATTTTAGGTGAAATACTAGAACTTTTCAAATATTAATTATTATTTTTTGGTAAACTAATGTTAAGACAAGATTTTTTATGCATAGCACAAAGGGTAACAATTATTTTATCAAAATACCGTTGTAAAATTGTTCCTACTACCTTCTACATATGAATTGTAAGTTCCTCCTGTCCTAAAATGAGTTCTGTTACTCATCGGGATTGCTCTAGCAAGAAATAAACACAATAAAAATAAAAAAAATTTACAAGAAATAATTATTCGCCTGAAACACTCATCCACATTGAAAAATCTCCTGATAAAAGATACGTGACGCCAACGGGACTCAGTCAATGATGGGGATACATTATAAAACCGATGTTACACCATTAGCAACACAATGAAATAAATGACATTCCACCAAATTCGCAAATTATTCTAGTATACGAACATCTTTACTTGAAATACCGTATCAGCCATTACCTCAACACAATTATAAATAATCTATTACATTTTTTTTAATCTAAAACTCACTCATTCGAAAAATTAACCTCAGTCTATCATTCTTTCAAACAAATCTATTTCCGATAAAACAAGTCTAATCCATGTTGAAATTAATAAATCTAATTATTAAATCAATATTAAAAATGCCGAAGGATCATCTAACAAACCTAACTTTTGAAAATTTAAAGTATTAAAATTTTATGATCTAGTTCGGAAGAACATCAACATCAAAAATCTGTTAGTGAAAAAATAAGAAAATACACAGATTTAGGAAATGAATTAAAAAAGAATTTGGCATTCTCAGACTATAAAAATATTACCATTCGTTATTTCGGCTACTGGCATTATAACTAGCTCTCTCATTAAAAATTTAGGCGTATTAGATCTATCAAAAAAAATATATATAAAAAGATACAAAAGTCGGTCATTTTGAATACATGTAGGATTACAAAAGATTTTTAAAATATTTATGTTGAGGGATCAGTAGGATTTATAGGCCCTGTTAGAAGTTCTACCGAGCCGAACCCTCTGATATGAAAATATCTGGAGTCGGTGAATTATTTTCCCATTTGATCTCTGGTGAGTTGACGTGTTGTTCTTGTATTGTTTTGTATTTATTTTGCTTATATAATGCACTTACATAAAGTTGATTGACTAGATAATCATTTGCGGAAAAGTGTGTGGAAGGGTTTAGTTTTTCCTATGGGGAAGATTTAACCCGGACAACTAAATCGGAAGCATAAAAAAAAAGAAATAATAATGCAATCATAGTTTAACTGAAAGTCGCACACGACAAAACATGTATTCCCAACACATCATTTGCGTGACATTAGCAGAATATCTAGGGATAAAAAAAAATCACAAAAACTTCAAAAAATGACTTGAATTGAATGCCTGAATTTATTTTGAAGATTAAACCTAAGGTATTTCGAATGTCGAATTTAAATATTATTTCTGCTAGGTATAGTTCTTGACATAATATCAGTTCCAATATTGAAAATGACACTTAGATTCAAAACAAATCCGAATTCATTGAAGCAGAGCTACTGTCGCCCACAGAAAAACCTTCAGCAAAAAAAAAAAATTGTTTTTTTTTTGTATTATCCTTAATCGATTAATCTGATCCAAATTAAAGATAAAAGCAAAACATATCACTTGTTAAACCATCACTTTTTTGTCACGCATGTAGATAATCCTATTCGTATGATGTTTTTTATTCAACATTGTTTTAAGCATATTATTTGAGACATGTTGTATTTAGTACACACCACAGTATTACAAGAATGCGTTAATGATGTTCTTCTCAGTTTTTTCTTCTCCAATAGAGATTTTTGTCAGATTTAGCACGACGAGATATTTTTTATTTGCGATGAATCAACAGGTGATTTGTCAAATATGACTTTCTTGAATAAGAATAGTAGCACTCGGAACACGCGAAAGCTTTTTTTCCACTGTGATCCACCATGTGAAATTTTAATTCGCACTTTTTGGAACATAACTAGTTGCATTTGGGACAGGAGAATGGTTTTGTTTACCACAAGTCAACATGTGTCTGGTTTCGTTGGAGAAATCCAGGTACTCTTTCTTAATATTCCGGAGGTCTATTATTCAAATGATGATACTCGTACGTTTGGAAACCTCTTGTTTTTAGTAAAGTTACGTAAGTCTCTTAACCCTAGAAGCCTAATCTATTTTATAGGTACATAAAGCCTTAACATACGTCTCAGAGGCGTGCACATGTAAATGACAGCCTGTAGGCCAAAATATACCTACTTGTGCCCTATTCTTTGTTGGAAAGTTAAGGTTGGTATACAAACTAATAATAAAACACAGTTTTATCAATGAAAACTACTATCACAGGTATTTAATACAACGAATCAAATCATTATGCTTATATTCAAACAAAAAAATCATCTTTTTAAAAATCAACTTGAACATATGTTTTTTTCAAATAAACTTATATTTTTTTAACATTAATTTCTTATTCATAGGGCAAACATTAAAAGTAATTATGCTTTTAATTACTATATTTAATTTTAGAGCAATCTACATAGACATCAACTTTGTGCTCAGAAAATACTGACTTTTTGCGTTTACAGCACACTAATTTTGACATTCTATTTTTTTTAGCAGCAAAATGCTCAGTATTTATGTTTGTTTGGGCTCTGGTTCTCGTGCCTGAAGTTTATTACCTGAATCAGTAGGTTTTGCGAGAATTTGGCTTGTATTTTGTCGTTTTGTCTATATAAGTCGGAGTTTCAAGTTTCATCTCCATCCAAGGCTTAACCGAATCTGTGCTGAGTTGTTTAATGAATTCTCTTTTGTTTGATGGTTTATTTGATCATTTTGTGGCCATAAATTACAGTAGAATTGACAAAATCCATGTTCAAGATGCCATAGAATACAGTCATTGACCATCTATTATTTTTGCGGCTGCACCACATTGAGGAGCACATTTGATCAAATTTATCTACTCCTCCTTTTGTTTGGTTCTAGAAATGAATCATGTCTGGTTTGCCACTTGAATTATTAATTATCGCATTTTCATCACAAGATAAAAGGTAAACCATATTTGCAGGTGGTTTGTACGATAGAAGTGTCACAGGGCCATCAAAACAAAACGTAGAATTGCTAACAGGTCGAGATCTCGAGTTCTTCAATCTTCGTGAATTTCCCGCTTATTTGATTGAATAGTGCCTAGTAGATTTAATTTGTAATTTGAGCTGGTCCTCGAGAGGTGCGGACTTCATTCATAGCTGAAGTTCTGTGAGATGATTGACCCCTATGTGTTGACCAAACATCCCGCGTCCATTCTTACCGCGAAGAGTATTTCAAGGAACACGATAATTTTGCCCTGAGTTGGCAGATTGCAAAGCATGAGCAGCATCAAATGCTAGGTCAGCTTTTGAAATTTTGAGTCGGCTTCTTCAGTGGGAGCAGATTCTTGTAAAGGGAAAGCCTCTTCAGTTACATAGTTATTCTCATCTTCGCTTTGAATGTCGTCCAAACTGGCTATCCTGTCTTCAGGAGCTGATTCTCCCAGAGAAAGACTATCTTCTTAGTCTAAGATTTTCAAAATATCGTTACTGTTTAATATATTAGACCATGACATATTGTTATCTGAAACAATGCCAAAATAAACATAAAATGGATGAAAAATTAACGAAAGTAAAAACATATAATCTTAGTTAAAAGTTACACAAAGCCTAAACATACGCCTCGCAGGCGTACTATACCTCAAAAACTCAAAAATGGCTGGAGTTACCTTAGTGATACAGATACCATCGGCGAGCTCCTGTTGGCCACTAAGTTGGTTAAAGAGCACGAGGCGCTAACTTCAACCGTTAAAAAGAGAAATTGAATTTAAGATTGTGTGTACGCCTCGCAGGCGTAGATAAGGCTTCTAGGGTTAATACGGTGAAATGCGGCTACTTTGATGGATATTAATTTTAATTTAAAAACAACTTGGAAATCGATAAAACAAATGGTTGGAAAATGAAACTTAAAGATGACACAATTATTGCTTATCGAATAAGACCTCACCTTGACGTTGGTAGATTTAAATTTATAAAAAATTGGGATGTTAAACCCTTTGTGCCTCTATTGACAGCTAGGTCAAAGATTAGTGCATTACTAGACGTTTAGTTTCGACATTTGCATTATCGTAGGTACTTGTTTACTTTTGGATCAAGGTAGAAATATAAACCCACTTATTTCGCCAGAAATGTTTATTGCAGAAGAGACATAAAAATGATAAATCAACCTATTTATAACCTTTAACAGGGAAGAATCTATGGCGACATCTATGAAAAACTATCCTAACATAAACATCAACTTATTTATTAACTTTTAACAGTCTGTTGGAAAGGTGAGTATCTACATATAGCGACATCTATGCAAAGCTACACTGAACTCTATTTTCTAACATAAACTCCCCCCGAAAAAAGGATTGGAGGTCATTTTTTCTGAAACAAACCCCAAAACATAAGAATGAAAATTAAGCAGCTAAATATCTACATATATGCCAAAATTAATTTGGAAGAAACAATAATAGTAATTATTAACTATAACTGTTAATACAAAAAAAAATTGATTAACAATAAATATTTGAAATAATAGGTAACCTATTTCTAAGCATAAGTTTAAACATAAGACTACTCTAAAAACGAAATGACAATTTCAAACTAACTAAAATTATACAAATTAATTATGAGATTAAAATTATTACTTTCGTTCAAATCAAATTCATGCAATTCACTAAGCTATTCTATACTATAATTTAACAACTAAGATAATTCCAATAACCTTGTTCTAACAGAAATCATAACAATAATCAAACATAAAACAAATAATATAGACAACACAACATGGAGCGCTGGTTTCCTGGTCATCCTTCTTAAGGGTTTGTGTTTTTCTATAGTTCATTACCACATTTATAATTAGTTTCTTCAGATGTATTTGTGTAGTTTGAAATTACATATAGCCAGCAGGCTATCTCGGTTTATACGCGTTCATTTTTTTTTCTTAGTATATACGGATCTACAATCCTTTTTTTATTTTGTACATTTTTTATCAAACTCGCAAGTTTTATTGTTATCCACTTTTTTATGCACTGTTTTTACCTTTTATTTATTATTATTTCTTCCTTATCTTCTTTTAATTTATTATTATTATTTTTTTATTTATGATAATACACAAAAATTTTATATTGTTTTTATCACGAAACTTTTTATATTGTTTTGCACAAAACCTTTTTTTTTTATTTTGCGCTTACTCAGCGTCTGGTCCGTTGGGTGGGGGTGTCGACATTTTCAGCTCCTCGTTGTCATCTATTGGCAACAGACAGATCTTTGAAATGGCCCTCTGGATGATGCCTTTCGACGTGATGATGGTCGCCACGCGAACTCTTCCATCAGCGCCAGGATGAACGGCGCTCACACGTCCCAGCCTCCAGTAGCAAGAAGGGACGTTGTCCTCCTTTATCACGACCATGTCGCCAGACCGCATCTGCCTTTGATTCCTATTGGTCCATTTGCTTCTGGTTTGAAGTTCTGCTAGGTATTCCTTCCGCCACCTCGACCAAAAAAATTGTACAATCTGGATTAGTTTTTGGTAATTGTTTAATCGATTGAATGTGATATGTTCCAAATTTTGTTCTGGAATCGCCGCCAAACTAGTTCCTATTAGAAAGTGACCAGGAGTCAAGGGATTAAGGTCATAAGGATCATTTGATAAGGGAGACAGTGGCCTGGAGTTTAAGCAAGATTCAATTTGACACAACACCGTATTAATCTCTTCATAAGTTAATGAAGCGATACTGGTTATTCTTTTTAAGTGATGCTTAACTGACTTTATCCCAGCCTCCCAGAGCCCCCCAAAGTTCGGCGCACGAGCTGGTATAAATTGCCATTGTATTCCTAATGTGGATAAATAATTATCAATTTTATCATTAGACATATTTAAAAAATTATAAATTTCTCTTAGTTCATTATTAGCCGCTTTAAAATTGGTTGCATTGTCCGAGAACATTTTGCTTGGTCTACCACGACGCGAGATAAACCGTTTCAAAGAGTTTAAAAAACTCTCTGCGCTCAAGGACAGCACAGCTTCTAAGTGCACGGCTTTAGTGACCATGCATACGAACAAGCAAATATATGATTTAACGCTATGTGATTTTCTATGAATACCCGACTTTATTAATATTGGTCCACAGTAGTCCACTCATGTTATCTGAAATGGCCTACATTCAGTTATTCTTTCAGCTGGCAGGTCGGCCATCAACTGCTGTTCGGATTTGGGATTACATCTATAACAAATTATACATTTTTTAATTATTTTTTTTACAACATTCCTTCCCTTAATCGGCCAAAATTTCATTCTAATCAACGCCAATAATGACTGCGTTCCCGAGTGTAAGTTCAAGTAATGATAGTGTTTTACAATTAGCTCTGTTAATTTATGATGCGAAGGTAACAAAATTGGGTGCTGCTGGCCTAAGGATCTAATGACTTTAGTGCACTATTCCTAGGTATATTACCTCCATTATTTAAAGCTCGAATTTCGTCTCTGAAACAGTATGATTGCGCCCGAGATATTAATTTGTTTACTGAATTTTCCAACTCACTAACTGTCAATTTACTATAGCGGCGCTGCGAAGGGTTTCTACAATTAAAAATAAATCTATTAATGTATGCTGTTACTCTCTGTAATTTGGAAAAATTGGAATATCTATCAAAAATGTCCCAGTCCTGTTTCACAGCAGACAACAGTGCCGAGCTTGTTTTGATCTCTGGTGGATCAATACAAAATGAGTTGGAATTTGGCCAGCACGCTGAATCCAACGTCAGACAATCTGGACCATGCCACCAAATGCTGGAAATTAATAACTGTGAAACGCCGATTCCTCTGGAAAGCACGTCTGCTGCATTGTCTTCCGACCGTACATGGTTCCATTGCTCCGGCTGACTGGTTTCCTGGATTTCCGCCACTCTATTAGCAACGAAAGTGTTCCATCTTACCGGCTGATCCCTGATCCAGCACAGTACTATTTGGGAATCACACCAGTATGTAGTAGGTATATCCGGAGTACATAGAGCATCTTTAATGTAATTCACTAGTCTTGTCAGTAATACGGCTCCACATAATTCTAACTTGGGTAGAGAAACACTTTTCAAAGGCGCTACCCGTGATTTGGACATTATCAACTTGGAGTACTTCTTACCCAATTTGTCAGTAGACACCATATAAACACAGGACGAATATGCCTTTTCTGAGGCGTCACAAAATCCATGTAGCTGTAAATTTACATGATCTTGACATATTATCTTTCTACCTATTCTTAAATTATTTAATTGAGGCAGTTCATTCACATATACTTCCCATGTCTTCAACATATCATATGGAATAGGCTCATCCCATTGAAGCTTTGCCTGCCACAATTTTTGCATCAATAATTTAGCAATAACAGTAACAGGACCTATTAATCCTAACGGGTCAAATATGGACGCAATGCATGACAGTATTTGTCGTTTGCTATTAATTGGATTTTTTAATAACTTCACTGTGTATAAGAAATTATCCTGCTGATTGTTCCAAGACAGGCCTAATATTTTGTTGTCATTTGAATCTGTGCTAATAATCATATCTGACATGCTTTTTTCCTTCGAACATAACGAGGGCAAAATCGACCGCCATTTCCTTAAGTTCATCCCAGCGGATGCCATGGTTGATATTAGTTGTTCTTTAATTATTAAACAGTTTTCTTCAGTTTCATCTCAAGTAATTAAATCATCCACATAAAAATTATTCTTTAAAATCTGACTGACCTTGTGGTTTGATGATATATTTTCATTTCCCAGCTGCTGGAGGCATCTAGTTGCCAAAAATGATGACGGCCCCAGACCGTAGGTAACGGTGTTAAGTCGATAATGCTGAATTTCCTCCTCCGGGAAATTTTTCCATACTATTCGCTGTAGATCTCTGTCTTCGGGTCGCACCAATATTTGCCTGTACATTTTCTCAATGTCGGCTGTTATCGCGTACTGGTGTTTTCTGAAACATATCAATTGTGCGGCTAAATCTTTCTGTAAAACAGGTCCTATCATGAGAGCATCGTTTAACGATATACCATTGGATGATTTTGCTGAACCGTCAAATACCACTCGAGTCTTAGTGGTAGTGCTCGATTCTTTCAATACTGCATGATGTGGCAAATAAAAATAACAATCTTCATTAGAAGGTGCTTCGCACCGGGTCATGTGACCCAAGTCTATATATTCCTGCATGAATTCCTTATATTTTTTCATCAGGTCAGGATTTGAAGAAAATTTCCTTTTCAAATTGCAAAGTCTTTTTTCCGCCATGGGCAGCGTTTCTCCCAACTGTTTAACACAGGGGCGCTGTGGTAAGCTTACCATGAAACGACCATTGTTATTCCTTTTATAAGTGTCCTTGAAAATCTCCTCGCACGCTCGCTCCTCATGGCTCCGGTGCTTCACCGGTTGGAATTCTTCTAATTTCCAGAAGTTTTCAATCTGTTTATGGATTATATTTAATGATAGTTGACAAGATTTTACTGGCCTTTTTATTTTTGTTGTGACGATGGGTCTTGACACCAGCCATCCGAATTCAGTTCTCTGTAATATGGGTCCTGAGTCTCCATTTCGAAGTTGATCTTGCTTCATAATTTCCCAAAAGGTTTCCGCTCCGAGTAGCATATCTATGGAGCTTGTTTCATAGAAGGCAGGATCCGCTAACTGAAGACCATCAGGTATGTTGGCATCCTTTTTCTGTAAAGAAATTTGCGGCAGATGACTTGTTACTTCTTTCAAAACGAGACATTCTATGTCTCTTTCATACGGTGAATAGTTCGAGAAAATTCTTAAATTTATGCTATTTTTAATATTCAATATTTTGTTTTGGATTCCGGTAATCGGTATGTTTGCCCTTTTGGGTTTTAATTGCAACCTTGTTGCAAATTCTTCTGTTATAAAATTGGACTGAGAACCACTATCCAATAAAACTCTAGCCTTAATCAAATTTCCGTTATTATTCAACACTTTAATAACGGCGGTAGATAACAAAACAAAACTATTAGATATTTTCGTAGAGTGATTTGTAACTAAAGGTTCATTATTTGATGTTGATGGTGAATCCTTATCCTGAGACTTCGAATTATCTGTTTCCTTTTTTAAATGCAACAAAGTATTGTGCGAGTTATTTTCGCATATACGACAATTGTATTTACTTTTACATTCTTTTAGCTTGTGACCCAAGCACAAACATTTCAAACACGCATTTACTTGACGTATCTTTATAATTCTATCCTTAGTATTTAATATTAAATTTTTTTACAATTATAAACCTTATGATCGCCTTTGCAAATAATACATTTTGTCATTTGAGGCGTTAAAGAAATCATAGCTTCTTTTCGGTATTTGAAAGGAAAAGTTTTATTTTGATTAAATTTTCCTTCAGTAATCCCAGCAAATTCTAAAATCTGAACTCGATCTGATAAATATTTTATAAACTCTTTATATGTGGGTAGATTATCTTTTGTGGCAAATACTTCCCAATGATGTCGAGTTTCACTATCTAGTTTTCGCGACAATAAATATATTAACATGATATCCCAATTTTCGGTGGGTATATTTAACTTATTTAACGATTTTAAATGTAATTCGGATTCATCGATAAGATTCCTTAATGCTACGGAATTTTCAAATTTTATTTCAGGCAATTTGAATAATGCTTCAACGTGCTTATGTATAATAATTTTTATATTTTGATAGCGAGAAGTTAACATCTCCCATGCAGTATGATAGTTCTCCTGGTTATTTGGAAGTGAGGTTAATAATTTAGCTGCGTCACCTTCGAGGCATGATCGCAGATAATACAATTTTTGAATAACTTCTAAAGATGGATTATTTTCAACTAAAGCAACAAAAGTATCCCGAAAATTCAACCATTTTTCGTAACTCCCATTAAATTTTGGCAACTCAAGTATAGGCAAAGGTATGTTATGTGATGTTGTATTCTGAACTTTATTTAACAATTTATCTTTAGCCTTAGCAACAAGATTATAATATAAATTTTCAAATGCTTGCCTTTCTGTTTTGGTTAATTCTTCCGGCGAAATTGCTTCTATGTTATCTTGTAATGAGTCGAAAGTGTCTAAAATTGTTTCATGTTTCTTCAATCTGACTTCAATTTCAGATTGCGACAAATTATCACCGTTTATATATTCATTGAACCTAGTTAATTTCGCCTTGCAAATTCCACGCTGGTTAATCAAAGTTTTGAGATCCATTTTTAAATATCAAGAAAGGAGGTATTCACAGAACGTATTGTCAAATGATAATCACTTGTAATCAATCACTACACGTGCACTGTCCTTGATCACAGAACTTTACTAATTAACCGATAAACAATGAATTTTATCTGAATTTTATAAATGCAACAGCTCGATGGCTGTCAAAAAGAAAACAATATCACAATATTATTATTCTCTCCACAATCTCCACCGCGCATGCGTCAGCTTGCTTCGCGGCTGGGTTGGTATTTTTACCGAATCGCGGTAAATTTCGAAATTTAAACTTACGGATTTTCAAATATAACCGCTCGTAATAAATCTTTTAAGAAATTTAAAATACTTGCTTTGTATTCTAACTTCTTTTTATATTGTTGTAACAATTATTATTGCTTACTACAATTTCGATGATGGGTATGAAATCAATTCAAACAACACTTGGTAACAATCAGCCCGATTCAATTTTAAAACAAACAAAGAAATACGGCTGTGTAATAAATCATGCTCTCCTGCCTGGGAAAATAAGGTAGGTATATGGGATATGGTCACTTGCCCGTTTTTCTGAAGATCCCTTCTGATGTTGGATGTTGAAGATGTTTGCTGGTTATTTTATCATCCGCGATTCAATCGATAATACGGATGCGGCACGAAGGTCCAATGTTTAATTTTGGATCAAGGTAGAAATATAAACCCACTTATTTCGCCAGAAATGTTTATTGCAGAAGAGACATAAAAATGATAAATCAACCTATTTATAACCTTTAACAGGGAAGAATCTATGGCGACATCTATGAAAAACTATCCTAACATAAACATCAACTTATTTATTAACTTTTAACAGTCTGTTGGAAAGGTGAGTATCTACATATAGCGACATCTATGCAAAGCTACACTAAACTCTATTTTCTAACAGTACTTGAGCAACAAAAATATATTTCAGTGACTAATTTCACCCTTTTCCGATACACGCGAAACGTAAGAGTTTTTTCAAAGAATTAAAATTATGTTAGTACTATTTCGAAGTATTTTTTTACATTATACCCACAGAGGAGTATGAAGTTAATTTTTTTCCATAAGGGTCTGTCATATTTGGGGATGCTGTCTATTTTTAAGGCGAGTAAGTTCACGGAAGGAAGATGTATGAGGGATGGGTAGGAATCTAAGGATCAGTGTGTCCAGGAGCATCTCACAACTACGTTACTGACTCACCCAAAATAAACGCTGTGACATCACAACCACATCATGTTAAATAATGTCAAATGTGAATCGTAAAGTTTTACAGAGATGCAAGATAAATACTTATGAAAACGATGTTAAAAATATTGTACAGTTATTCTCAAGTATATTGTGAAAAAAAGTGTCACTTTATGGGTATTAAAAAACTAAAATGTATCGACATGCTGAAAAAAAACCGAGACTATCATTGCAATTTTTTTTATGAAAGGAATGTGTTTTCAAACTGTGAAGTTTCAAAGACTATACATTCGTTTTTAGGTTAAATATAAAGGTGTGTTTGTGTAAAGTAAAAATACATTTTCAATAAGAAAATCTATGTATTTAGAAATAAATATGTTTACTTCTAATAAACACGTCTGCAAGATTATTTTTCCTAGTTTTTGTTTTTGCAAAAAGATGCTCACTGAGTAATGGAAATGTTCTCATATATAAGATACGGGAAAAATTGGGAATTTTGCGCGGGAAGGTACGTTTGCACAAGAGTACATATTTAATATTATCATCATGTAACGGGTTGGATTATCTCTATCGCAGATATGTTATGAAAACAGTCCCCCTAGCTCTGATGATGAGAGTCTCGTCTCTGCCTGGAATAGTGACAAACCCTTACTTCAAATCAGCTTTTGGCGCTCTAATAATCAAAACGGTTCCATGATAAATCAACGTACTGACGATTTAGCACACAAGTGATATAATGTCATTAGAAACGATGAAAAAAAACCTTACCTAACCTAACCTTCTTAACCCTGTTAATAAAGTTTTAGTTTGATCACTTTCCATGGCTTTATATCGCTATTAAAAAGTGTGTTATATCGTCAGTGTGTTGATTTATCCGGTCACCAATCAAAGCCACTCGCCCTGAGGCAATATTTATGTTAACAAAACCAATCCACATAATATGCGACTTATCTATTTTCACAATATTAACCACCCAATATCAACATAGGCGCTCACAGCTACCTATCAATTGACGCCCAATGTGATTTCATAGCACCATATACGTTTGTCGAATCAAAATCTAAAATTTACTTATAGATATTTTATTTATTCAGGGTTATTCCTTCGTATTCCTTCAGTGTTGTGACACTTTACAACACTGAAACCGCACCTTCAGGGAAGATATAATTAACAAAGAATAGAGTATTGTTGTGGTAGACAATGGCTGGCTGTCAAATTTATCACTTGTTTCGGATCTTCAGGTTACGTCACGAGCTCACGAGCGGCTGTATGCATTTTTATTTTCGAAAACTGCCTGTATGAGCCAACCTTGTTTTCTACAAACCTTGAAGAACAACAACATGATGTTATAGTACACAAGACTAATTTTATTGGAATGAATCGGCGAGATCGGGATTTTGAAATTATTATTTTTTTATTTTATTTATTTATTTATTTAACGCCCAGGGGCCTTAGCATGAGAATCGATCGAACTTAACGATATCGGATTGCTAAGCGTATCTACCGACCATTTTATAACGACTTCCCTAGCATGAGAACGCTATTGATATCTCTAACGACATCGTTAAGGCAATAAATACAAATCGATATACGCTGGCAATACTGGGACGGAATTCTCTATGAATTGAATAGACGTCAAAGTCAGATTTCAAGCGTGACCATTTTAAACGCCGTGTTTTTTTTAATATTTTACGATGTCGCAAGCAATGGTAGCTGGGTAAGTTATTTATTTATCTTTTTATGTGAAAGAATTTCCATTATTATCAAAGAGATATACTTACATTCTATTGTGTCAAAATTTTGAAGTTATTTTTACTAATATTTCAATCATACGCAGTATTTTAAGATATTCAAAATGCTGATATTATGATTTCAGGAAGAGAGTAAGGTCGACGACCAGTCAAATGGATTTTCTAACCAGCTATATGGCTGACCATTCGGAGTTCGCCGCTGGAAGGTTTGTGGGACCTCGGGGTTCCCAAAAAAATAAGGAAATGTGGCGGAATTTGGCGGAACAACTGGCAGAATTGGGTCCTGCTAAGTCAGCCGAGCAGTGGAAAACAGTGAGTATTTGTACCTACCTATACAAACTGGTTGCAGCAAACTTTGCTGACCTTCTAATATAATCTATCATCGAGACACTTGATATAAGACCGTAAATCACTTTTAACCTGACATTATTTTTACATTTTACAGACATGGCGTGACTTAAAATGTAAGTCGCGCGCCCAAAATGCCGATGCCAAGCGAGCTGCCCTCACGACTGGAAACACTGCCGAGATACCGGTGTTAACTGACCTGACACAGAAGGTCATCAACATCATCGGCAGAGCCAGTTCTGAGGGCAGCGGACTTCTAGAAAGCTGTATAGGAGATGGACCTGAACTCATAATACAGGATGTTGAGGTCACTAATGTCTTAAAATGTTAATATAATATATTCTGTCAAAATTTAGTTGATCTTTCATTATCAATGAAAATTATTTGTGTGTTTTACAGTATTCCGATGAAGTTGGAGAAGGGCCCACAGATTTACAGACGGCGCAGTTAGCTTCCCCTTCTCGCCCGAGCAAGAAGAGGAAGCTAACTGACAAGCCAGATGTGGGGGTTCGGATGGTGATGGCGCAGGAGGCTAGTAACAAATCGTCCAAGGAGCTTGTGGGAGCTATTGATAAATTCTCCAATATTTTTAAGGTATTTCCTATTTCCCTTCGAATCACTCCCAAATACAGCGCTACACGTGTAAGTTGCCAGATTAAAATATAAAGAAATAGCGTCAATTCATGTTTAGGCCACCGCCAACTTATAAGTGTGGCACTGTACTTTTAAATTAGAATTAAATCTTAGTAGAACAAAATAAAATGCCCAGCTTTGACTTATTTCATTTATTTATTGTACTATTCCCAATGTACTATTTTTCCATTTTGCGCGGTGGAGTTTTTATTGTTCTGTTTGTTTAGATATTCTTTGTGTTAAAAAAAATTAATAAACATGTAAAATCCAGCTTGGCGAGAAATTCAAAATGAATAAATTAATTTATAATCTTCCTTTTAGTATGTCGACTACCTATTGTTATTTAAAATAAATTAATGAGTTGTTATTTATCATTTCAGAGTTCAATGGATCGATTTGCTGACATTTTTGAGGTATTTCCTGTTCCGTTTTGTAATTATTTGTCAGGGCACCCCGAGACCGGGCAAGATACAGTGTCTACATAGACATGGTGCTTTTCTGGTCTCGTCTCACTGGCACTAATAACTAATTTACTATAGAAGGTAAATTAAGTAAGTAAATTAATGAATTATCATCTCTTGTTTCAGAGATACACGGCAGTGGAACGTGAAAGGGTTTGTTTACTCCAACGACAGTTGGCGAGGTATTTATTTGTTATACATCTATACAGGCTTTTAAAAACATTTAATGTACAAAACTGAACAAATTAAATTAAATATTGCATTATTTAATATGTCACTTGAGAGATTGCAAAGTATGTTCACAAGGGATGGAACACGATTATTAAAAATTGTCCTTGGAGAGGCAAGCAGTCCAGCTAGGAGGTACGATGAAAGTAGAATGAATGAGATCTCTAATAAAACATTTCTAATTCTAGACAAACTCAACCATCGAATCAACCGTCAACATCATTTGCCAACTCGCCCAACTATACGTTGCAGTTGGAGTCGGAGGATGAATACGATTAGTTTTTATAATTTTCAAAATAATAAGTTTTTTGTATACTTTGTGTGTTAAATTTTTATTTTTATTAACGTTTTGTATGTTCATAATTTTTATGTTTCTTGTGAAAAAGTGATACTCAACAACAAATGTCATTTTTTTACAATTTAGATACATACACTATTTTAAAGTACTTGATGTGTAATATTGCATGCAGCAATTTGCATATACATATACTTGATTAGTAGCAGTTCTTCAAACTCTCGCAACGTCTCTGTGAGGCGTGAATTGTTTTTACAATGTAGGTACATACAATACAATGTTTTAAAGTACTATTGAAGTTCTTTTTGTGAAATATTGCATGCAGCGCTTTGCATATATGTATATTTGATTAGAAGCATTTCTTCAAACTCTTGCAATGTCTCTGTGAGGCGTGAATTGTTTTTACAATGTAGGTACATACAATACAATGTTTTAAAGTACTATTGAAGTTCTTTTTGTGAAATATTGCATGCAGCGCTTTGCATATATGAATATGTACTTGATTAGTAGCAGTTCTTCAAACTCTCGCAACGTCTCTGTGAGGCGTGAATTGTTTTTACAATGTAGGTACATACAATACAATGTTTTAAAGTACTATTGAAGTTCTTTTTGTGAAATATTGCATGCAGCGCTTTGCATATATGAATATGTACTTGATTAGTAGCAGTTCTTCAAACTCTCGCAACGTCTCTGTGAGGCGTGAATTGTTTTTACAATGTAGGTACATACAATACAATGTTTTAAAGTACTATTGAAGTTCTTTTTGAGAAATATTGCATGCAGCGCTTTGCATATATGTATACTTGATTAGTAGCAGTTCTTCAAACTCTTGCAATGTCTCTATGAGGCGTGAATTGTTTTTACAATGTAGGTACATACGATACAATGTTTGAACATGATGAAGCACTATAAGTCAGTTTCCTTGTTTAATATATTATCATTCGTGGGAGAAGTACTTTCGCACTAGTTCGTCTCTCACTCTGCGGGCTGCAACAACCCTGCTGACATCTTCAGGCTGGTGCAGCAGCTCAACCTCTCTTAACTCTACATTATCATTATAATAGTCTGTTAATCTGAAAATAGAGAACAATTTATTAATATTTTGTACTGTTGCCTTACTTTTTTAAATGCATATAGTTCAACAAGGAAACTGACTTATAGTGCTTCATCATGTTGTATAGTATAGCACAAGTAATAATTATTTGACCAGCAGCATCGGGCTCATAATGGAGAACTCTGTCTTTCCTGAGGCAACGGAATATAGCCTTCCATGCCCCAAATAGGCGTTCTACGGAACATCTCGCCTCACAGTGCGCCTTTGTGTATCTGTATTGGGCACTCCCCTCGACTGCATTCAATATTGGTGTCATCAGATAAGGCTCGAGTGTATATCCAATCGCCTGATTGAAACAAAACACCCATTATAATAGGTACATATAACTACTAAGTTATGATTTTTTTGCCTTTTTTTAAAATGAGTTGTTGAAATACATACCTAGCAAGAAATATGTCCCAATTCTCTGATTGTATAGTCTGTTCATTTCAGTTTTGACTAAACTATTATTCCAAATGAATTGGTCATGGACAGTACCTGGGAAGCGTGTGTTGATGCTCAATATTTTCAACGTAGCATCGCAGACCTGTTTATCAAACATAAAAAACCTTCAATAAAATTTGAAAACAACAATCCGGCTGTTTTATTTCTGAAAAAATATTTACCACTTGAACATTCAGCGAATAAAATCCTTTGTGGTTTTTGTACTGCTCCTCGTGTCTGGAAGGGGTGACGATGGCGATGTGGGTGCAATCGATGCATCCCAGAACATGTGGAAAGTTTAATTTTTCCCTAAAACTACTCTCTACTTGCTTGCGGGCTTCATTTGTAGCCGGAAAATGTATCCATCTTCTGTACAGATGTTCTAAAACTGCTTTCATAAACAGTTTTATGCACTTGCTAACGGTAGTTTGCCCTATCGCCAAGAAGTGATCTTGGCCTACTCCACGTTGGTAGCTCCCTGTAGCAAAGAAGCTGATGGGTGCGAGTACCTGTCAACATCATAAATAATACAACTAATTAATAAACTTCACTTTTGATCATTTTAATCACTTTATTGTGAAAAATTATCATCAGCAATCGAAACAAATTTATTTATTTCACGTGGTCGTTCCAGTGGTGGATAGATTTATATTGTGTTTTTGTTTTACTAAGATATCAATAATATTTAATACTCTCACTTTAATGCATACTGGAAGTCCTAATGTATTTTTTGACACTAGAAAAGGAGTTAATTGATCAATGAGATCTCTAGCCATAATGCGAGATATTCGAAACAATTGTCTGAATTCCGTCTCTGCAAGTTCGAACGGATTTAATTGATCGCGTAAACGACGCCTTTCAATCCTACGATCTTCCCTAACCTGCCTCCTTTCATTAAACCAGAAATTTTGCATAATGAACGACATTATTAAAAAAATACGTATATCGACAGCCAACCAAAGTTTTAACTGACACTCAAGACCCCACGTTATATTCGGCGGGCTTTTAGCAACCGTCGGTCGGAAGTTATCCTATCGATACATTCTCATGCTCGCAATTTTAACGATACCGTCGCTACTTTGACCATAGACAAGGAATTTTAACAATCGTCGGTTGTTATATTTTGATCGTGCTAGCATATGTCGTTAAGTGCTCATTGATGACGTATTTTAACGATATCGTATTGCTATAGGGCTATATCGACTTCTCATGCTAAGGCCCCTGTTGGACTCTAACTGCACAACAGACTGAGCCACAGCTGATGATAAAAGTATATGATTATATTTTTATTTTTTAAGCCATAGTGTTTCACTTAAGTTTCTCATTCCCAACTATCTAAAAAATTTATAGAGAATCTGGCAGTTGATTCGTGCTCCCGACAAGATAGGGTTTGCATCTGCAAACGAGATAATAACACGAGGAGTGTAATTTAGTGCCCGTTCGATGTTAATTAACACCCCGAGTCGAGCAGATATATCTTATATATCAGATGTATTAACTCACCCTTTCCAAAGGCAGACACTTCTAGGTAGAGTGGGACGTCCAGCCACAGCTCGCTATCATCACCCCACAGCGGTTCATCCCGTGATGTCCCAGGTAAGGGAGTGAAGGTAGCGGGAGATGTCATCCATAGTGGAGGAACTGGCAAAGGTAATGTTGCGGGTGTCCCTAGTGAAAAAGGACACCCGATTCTCTCCGGAGATGGAATTCTGAAAACATATACATAATTCACATTAGCGGATTATTCTCATTCACGCGTGAACTGAATCTGTAAAAAGCCACTAGGTAAAGTAAATAAAAAATCAACGTAGTGTCATGGACAGCTCCGATTCTACCTCATGTATACAATGCACATATAACCAACGCTAATCCAACTCACTCTCACTGTTGCAGAACACTCAGGAAAACAATAATATTGTATCATGCATATTTAAACACGTTCACTTACTTTTTTTTTGTTTTTCTTGCGGGCGCAGTGGGGAGAAGGATCCGCGCCGCCTGCTTCTGGAACTTTCTGCATTCAAATTCCAGTTGGAAGGAAGCAGACTGGGCCCGTACTGCCTTTTGGGCCCTGGCGCGATCTTCTCTCACTATTAGTAAAGCTGGATCACTGTTAAAATATTTAAAAAAATGTATGATAGCACAACACAGATCCACAATAAAAGAGTGACTTTAAAAATATTAAAATATACTAACACTCCATACCGAGCTGTAGCTACAGCTCCTCGCCTACGTCCACGACCTCGCCCTCGTTCTGCAGCTAGTGCTGATACTGGAGCGGCACCAGCGGCTGGCCCAATCCCTCGTCTCCCTCTGCCTCTCATCAGTCCACTATATATTTTATATTCAAAATAATTAATGTAAATACTTATATTTTGTAAAATACATTCAAACCTTCAAATTTGAAATAAATTAATTAATCATAAAACGAAATCATCGAAAACGTATTGTGTAGTGGGACCTTTATTCCAGAAATGGCCTGATATTACGAATTTATATTCATAAATTGCTACAGATTTCAAATGAAAGTTACTTGTTTAAAAAACACCCAATCTATATAAAATTTATATTTTTCTCTTTGTTACAAATCACTATAATGGAATAACTTTATTTCCAATGCACACGTGAATTAATTAAATCGATTTTTGTAAAAACAAAACACATTCTGTAATGGCGTCACAAAAATTCACATTTGGTTTTAGAAATGTATTAAAAACAATATTTTTTATATAATAGAGTTGAAAACACGTTAAATAGTTAAACAAATGATTAGCAGATATACTGGTACAATAATATTAAATTAAAATGATATATTTACGACATTTCAATGATTTATATATCTGACAGTTGTAAAACACACGCGAAAAAAACACAGAGAATTTCTGAATAAAAGATGCAACTTGAAATTTCCATAGAAGACGAATTAATCCTAGGATTTGCGACATCTATGTTTTAACGGATAAAGCATTTCAATAGCTTCGAATTTAGTGCAAAATAAAAGACGCGAGAAGGGCTAAAATTTTAAAATAAATATTTTTCTGAATCACGAGATAATTTGAAATTTTTTTCAATAAAGCAATCGGAGGCATTTAAATTGGCGCATTTATATTACCAAAAGCAATCCATTGGAACACATGTGACAAAATAGTAAAACTGCCTGTGTAAACCTTTTAATTTGTAATCTTCTCCATGATATATTGGTGTATAACCGTTTCATGGAGAACATGAAAGAAAAAAAAAATAATAAATAAATACCGTTTTGGACAACACAAATTTTTTTAGAAGGAAATGTGGTGGGAACATGTGAGAATACGCAACTTCCCATCCCTTACAAACACATTTTCAACATTCTTATCTATTGAATTTTACTGTGCTGCCAATGGTAGATGTCAGCACAGTACCATGGCCGGAAATATGATTCCCAGGGCCTCAACACTGCAAAATAGAAGGTGTGAAGCATATTTCCCTGTGCCCTTCAGGAAATCAGATATTTTTTTGTTGAAAATATTATTTTCTATTTTTTACTGCTTACCAAACCAATAATTACTGTTTTTGTAGGGTTCTGTTATTTTTATTTATAGTAAAACATTCTGGCTTGTTTTCAGATTCTGAAACAAGTGAAGGCAGCCCTTCAAGCCACAAGCCCACCTAAATGTGTGCTACGTTATTACGTCTCGGCAACCGGAGAAGCTAGCCACAACCACAGCAGAGACGCGGCCAAGATGACCCAAGAAATTCATCCTTACCTGATACAGGAGATTAACAGGCTTGTTGAAGCTGGAGTTTCCTCAGTACGAGATGTGTCTCTATTGTTGGAGCAATTTATTAAACATAAATTTCAGGATGAGGCAGAACCTGATCGGCTCAATGCAGGGTTTATCTGTCATGTTTTTAAAGGGGTTTGTTCCCTCAATGTTTATACATATTTCCTTTGTGTGGTGTAATGTATTATTTTCCATTAATAAAATAATATCAAATATGTATCAATGAATTGCCCAACTTCCTTCATTGCTCACTTATCCTTCTACATGCTATATGGCATCCAAATTTTCACATAGTCTCCAAATAATTCTAGTTTTACTTTCCCATAGGTGTACTGTTTTGTAATGTAAAAAGATGAGATACTTTGAGTATATATAGGCCTAGTACGAATCTGTACAAAAGTAGAACATAGGGGACCTACCACAAGTCTTCTATTGTCTAAAAGTTAATTATATTTGCAGGAATTAAAATGTGGTTGCCATACCAAACAGTCTTTATTAAGGTTTTGGAATCGACTTTGTGATATTGGCCCTATAGTAACGTAATCTAACCAAATGAAATCAAGGTGCAAGAATCGTATGAAACGAAAGATGAAAATTAGCTATCGGCTGCTCGGCAATATTCGGAAATGCTCGGCCGTGACGTCACTAAAAAAATCTGAACGGAGAACCAATTTCAAATAAAGCGCCGAAACACTTCACTTCGGTTATGCTCGGATATGTTGGCCACGCCCCCAGTCGACTAGTCGCTGTGCATATAGTGACTCCCCGACGAGATCGGGTTTTTGGAAATTACAACAATAATTGTCTATGACTTTACTGTCTATGTGTAACTCATATATTTTTTGACACATGCTTTCTTTAACGTCCATTGTTTCATCCAGTCACGCGCCCTGTTTAACGCATAATCCCATACTTGTGATAGTTGTTAAGTATCGTTAAGATAGTTGATATTAGTTAGTGATCATTTTTATTTTCATTGCTATTCATTTTGGTAGCGACCACTGTTCTTATGTCATGCTCAAATGTCTAAAACTATCTAGTTTAACTTACGCAAATCGGTACCCAAAGCGGAACGGTAATTCCTATTTAAATATTAATATATCTGACCATTAACGACGACTTTTTCAACCGTTTTCAGTTGTTTTAACTTCAAGGTCAAGGTACACACGTAATTATATTCTAATTTCCTATAATGTGATATGAATACTATTTCTTTGTTTTTACAGAATATTACAAGCCAAACCAAATTTTCAAATCAGATACAAAGTAGGGTTCCGTCACAACTATGTTCTTTTACAGGTATATTTGTTTGGCTGGAACAAATTACCAAACGCTACAACAGCAGTGCCATGGATCTACCAAATCAAGAAACTGTTTCCATCAAGACGGAACCAGCGCCCCAGGAAGATGGCAGAGATGAAATACCGTATACAGATATAAATTTCGATCTTCCAGATATAAAGAAGGAATGTTTGCAATATGCGGAGAGTACTCAGACAGACGGTTAGTTGCATTGCATGCGTGTAAAATTAAGAATATTAAATTCGGATATTCGGAATCCATGTCCGTTTCGAAATGTCGTGCAAACAGGACAATTTACTTTAAAATAAATCTTTGCTATAACTGCTAAACTACAAAACTCTTTAAGCTCAAGTATTGCTCACAATAAACCCTCATCTGTTTTTGACATAAATTCGTGTCTATTAACTAAATATTTATGAAAGAAAATATCATTCCATTGACTTATAATAATAAAACCGTGTTCTGAAGGTTGTCAAGAGTAAATGTTTTCCTTCTTGAAACATCGGTCCTTGAAGTAACATCTGGCATCTTTATTATTTCCTATATAAAGCTTAAAGTCTTTTCACCTTATTCTTGCTCCTGTGTGGTCAATCAATGTTAACTTTTGTCGTAAATATTTGACTTTAATTTAATTTTTTAAAATTTTAATTGAAAACAAGCTTTTTGTGTAGATTTACGGTTAAAATACTTTGTTGTATTGTCTTTCAGGTTGCTTTAATATAGAGTCTGTTACCATCAAGGCGGAGCTTGGACCCCGAGAAGAAAATAAAGGGGTGTTTCCAAATACAAAGCTTGGACCCCGAGAAGAAGTTGAAGGGGGATTTCCATATACGGAAATTGACATAGACCTGCCGGATGTTAAAGTGGAGTGTTTAGAACGCTTTAAAAGAACTGTCCAGACAGCAGGTAAAATGTTTTTTTCCCTCTTAGTAGTCCAGTTAATCTAGACAAAAATCCTGAATGCTGATTTTTTCAGGTGGTAAGTACCTACCAAGGGAGTTCTAAGCCATTTTGTCTCCGAACCTAGAACATGTGAAAAAATTAATTCCAAAATGGAACTCCTTATAAAACTACCTACAAATAATTGTGAGATTGTGGTTTAAAAAAATTATTTGATATTTATATATTTTTTTGAAACTATAATAATTTCTTTTACTTTAAGGTAAACGACAAAGTATCCAAACATAGTATTTGCCATTATTATTGCTACATTTATAAGGCAGTTAGAAAATATCTTAAATTTTCTGGAAGACTGAATTTGTGAAAAAATATGTTTTCGTTATAAAGCTTATGAATATCGCCAAACATAAATACACGAATGGAGCGCAAAAGTGAAATCTAAATGGTCGAATGTGTTTGATTTGGTTGCTGCAGAAGTAATTTCGTAGAAAATACTGACAGCTTATAATACAGAAATAATAATAAACATTTGTCGCACTGATTTCCCGTATTCACATAAATTCCTAAAAAAAAACAACCGAGCAGTATTGCAGTGTTCTGTTAAATGCGGCCTCTGAAATGGTTTATCCTGCAGCAACACGTCTGAAAATACTGCTGAGATATTTGAAGATGAATGTGATGCCCGCTGAATGAATATTTTCTGTAGCTAAAAACTATGATCTAAGAAAAGTCTTTGTTAGAATAATAATTTTTAATTGTTAACATTACATTGCAATCACTATTTATTAATAAATTGTTTTATGAAGTTAATCTTTTTAAAAGTCGGGGTTTCAATTCAAAAGTTTAAATAAGTACTAGGCACAAATAAGTCACCTGTTCCTGTGGGAACCTATTTTTTTACTTTTACGTGAATTCTTTTCTGAAACGAAACTAATAACTCACATGAAGCTTACTATTAATCCTTTTTTTTTCAAAATTATCATTAGATCTGAAGACACAATCAACTGAAACCACGGAGTGCCACATGCTGACTCACAGTGGCAAAAAACCTTTTTCATGTTCTGAGTGCAGTTATACATCTAATCTTAAGTACCTACTGACTAGGCACATGTTGACCCACATCGGTGAAAAACCCTTTTCATGTTCTGTGTGCAACCATTCATTCGCTCGAAAGAATTATTTGACGAGCCACATGCTGACTCACAGTGGAGAAAAATGTTTTAAATGTTCCGAGTGCAACTATTCATCTTTCCAAAAGAAATATTTAACGAGCCACATGCTGACTCATACTGGAAAAAAATGTTTTAAATGTCCCGAGTGCAACTATTCATCTTTCTATAAGAAACATTTAACGATCCACATTCTTACTCACACTGGAGAAAAACCGTTTTCATGTTTGAAGTGCAACTATTCATGTTCTCAAAAAGGCTCTCTTAAGATACACATGCTGACTCACACTGGAGAAAAACCTTTTTCATGTTTGGAGTGCAACTATTCATGTTCTCGAAAAATCTATCTAAAGAGACACATGCTGACTCACACTGGAGAAAAACTTTTTTGTTCTTTGTGCAATAGCTCATTTTTTCAAAAGGGAAATTTGACGAGACATATGCTGACTCATATTGGAGAAAAACCTTTTTCATGTTCTTTGTGCAATAACTCATTTTCGCAAAAGGTACATTTGATAAGCCACATGCTGACTCACTCTGGAAAAAAACCTTTTTCATGTTCTTTGTGCAATAACTCATTTTCGCTAAAGGCACATTTGATAAGCCACATGCTGACTCACTCTGGAAAAAAAGCTTTTTTATGTTCTTTGTGCAAAAGCTCATTTTTTATAAAGGGTAATTTGACGAGACATATGCTGACTCACACTGGAGAAAAACCGTTTTCATGTTTGAAGTGCAACTATTCATGTTCTCAAAAAGGCTCTCTTAAGATACACATGCTGACTCACACTGGAGAAAAACCTTTTTCATGTTTGGAGTGCAACTATTCATGTTCTCGAAAAATCTATCTAAAGAGACACATGCTGACTCACACTGGAGAAAAACTTTTTTGTTCTTTGTGCAATAGCTCATTTTTTCAAAAGGGAAATTTGACGAGACATATGCTGACTCATATTGGAGAAAAACCTTTTTCATGTTCTTTGTGCAATAACTCATTTTCGCAAAAGGTACATTTGATAAGCCACATGCTGACTCACTCTGGAAATAAACCTTTTTCATGTTCTTTGTGCAATAACTCATTTTCGCTAAAGGCACATTTGATAAGCCACATGCTGACTCACTCTGGAAAAAAAGCTTTTTCATGTTCTTTGTGCAATAACTCATTTTTTATAAAGGGAAATTTTACGAGACATATGCTGACTCACACTGGAGAAAAACCTTTTTCATGTTCTTTGTGCAATAACTCATTTTCACAAAAGGTACATTTGATAAGCCACATGCTGACTCACACTGGTAAAAAACCTTTTTCATGTTCTTAGTGCAATAGCTCATTTTTTCAAAAGGGAAAATTGACGACACATATGCTGACTCACAGTGGTGAAAACTCTTTTTCGTTTTCCAAATAATTCTTTTAAGTGCAATTATACATATACTCAAAAGAAATACTTGACGTGCCACGTGCTGATTCACGCGGGATCATTCCAATACTACAGTAACATTCCCACAAATTAGAAATCGATCAAGATCACGTGGCAACTTAGAAATCCCATAATTTAAAATTAGTGCTTCTTAACACCATTACACTTATCAACGTTTAATTTTTTTTAGTGCACTCCCACATAAAATCAAAATTACAAAGTAAAACAACTTCTTTATCAACCCAAAGATAATTGTAATATTTATTTTCATATAACGATTTTTTACGTATCTTTTTTATTAAATGTTCGTATTGATAAAATGCAAATTTTAATATTTCAAACTTTGTAATATTAAATTATTTCATTTTATCATTAATTAACAAAAAAAAATATTTATATATACATAAATATATTTTTCTTTTTTTTAACATATCCTCTTGAAATATTGTATCAGAATTCTAACAAACCAATAGCTTATTGTCGCAATTTATTATGTACCTACTCTTGCAATATTATCAGCTCTGCTTTATTCCAACTGAATAGAATAACTCCATGTACTTACCACCTACCACCTACTTATTAATCAAAATTTAATAATATTATATTTATTTTACAACATCCATATTCATAAATTTATTTACATTTCCTGTGTATCTAATTTGGTAACTGCTATATTGGTCTATTTCATTACCTACACTTTTGTTTTCATACTATTTTTTTCTTATTTTATAAATAGAATCTTTCTTTCTTTTCTTTACCTTATGTATATTGTAATGGCACTACTCTCCAACTCAAATACGAGAAACATTTTACTGTGATTAGTTTTTAGAACCATATTCTTTTCTTCTGTAAATCTGTAATATGTATATATTTTAAATGAAATAATGTTTTAGAAACCACACACTTATGAAACACGTGCTGAATCATATTGAAGAAATTTTTTTATGATTGGTAACTATTGTGTTACTAATTATTCATGTTCTTATAGGGATGTTAATATTAAAACACTCATCACCTGTGCTTCTCTTACCTCTTTCAGTCATTACTGTATTTGTGAAAAACTTACTATATTGTCCAATATAGTGTTCGTGTTCTTGTAACGTTTTTATAAATATTGTATTCGTGTGTACTGGTACATTTTGTATTTAATAGTTTAAAAGTCATATGTTTCTCGTTTATTCATACAATTTTCTAATTTTTAATTAGTTAATTTCTTTGTATGGTATTTTCGCGGGGGCATGTGTGTTATAGTTAATGAATTTTATTAATAATTTTATTATGTATTATTTGCTAATTGGTAAGGTTAGTAATGTGTGTGTTTCTTCATATTTATATCAGATAATTTGGGTGAGACTGTATTAAGTTAATGTATAAGCCCATCTTTACTTCTGTTGGTAGAAGGTTAGAGATTCTACCAAATACATCAATCAGTTGAATGATTTTTTCTTTCAACCTTTCTATGTGCTGTTTAAAGGTCAAGTGTTTGTCAGTTTGTAGCCCCATTTATATTTCACATCTGGATTATGTAGGTTTCTTTTTTTTTTGTAATTGTTTATGTTACGACGTCATTCTTTTTGGTGACCTTAAGGTCAGTTTACCGTTTTTTTTAGAAATTAACCGGTAGGATATTTTTAATAAGACAGTTTTTCAATATATTAAGATCGACTTAAGATTGTTCTAGTAAAATTTTACAGTTTTTGCTTTCGTAAAATATCGCAGTTTCATCTGCGTATAATAGGCCAGTGCAATTAGCGCCAAAAAGGGGGTCGCGATCGAAGTAATTCCGGTAGTCCCAATTTTTTTATATGTTATATAAACTGATACCCTGATGTAAAATCTGAGTTTCCGACCTTGGCGCACCTGTACTCGCGCCGCCATTTTGAAAAAACTGGCCGAAATCGGGCCAAAATCTTGTTTTTCCCAAATACCTCATTTCCAATGCAAATTTCGGCTAAAGTATCTTAACAAGTATAATAGAACATAAAATAACCTACAACTTTTGTAAAATAAATTTCTTCTATCTCTAATAGGTACCGAGGTAGAAAGTCGTAAAGGTGCGTATATTTTTGAAAAAACAAGTTTTTTGCGCGACTAGGTTTGGTTTTTTATAAATACCTCGTTTCCAGTGGAATTTCATGAAAATTTTATTGTTACCAAGTATGTAGAACATAAAATTTCAAAACAAGCTGTGCAGTTTTTATGTTTATATAGTTTTTTTTTACCGATATAAAGAATATACAAATCTAGGTAGGTACGCACAGAAAATCTATCACGGTTTATTATCACGTTATTAGATTTTTGTTTGCATTTTTAAATACATACATCTATAAATTTACTAGAGGGCACTTCGGTATGGGGGGGGCTACCCCCCCACCCTTCTACTCCTCCCCACCGGTTCCCTTCAGTTGCCGTGTGTCACGTCTTGAGCCTGGAGCGGAGCTTCACAGCGTCAGTGTCACAGCAGCGTTCATAAATTTTGGTCAGGGATTTGGTCTGACATGACCATCGACTAAACTCTGATGAAATCGATGAAAACATCTGGATGTTTGACCCAAGGACGGGGAATCACAGACAGTTCCATCCTTCGTTGGACTGCTGGATTCGTTTATCTGCATAACATTTGTGAGAGTATCGAGTCATTCTGTGGGATTGAATCATGAACGTTAGAGCAACATGTAGAGATGAGGCCTACAAGAATTAAGAGGGATGATTGAGACGTTCAAACTCTCATTGATTGGTTTGCTTGCCATGAACCATTTCCTAAAACAAACGTGATTATGTCTATTAGCAGTGGCACAATCGGGGATAGCAAAGTCACTTGTCACATGGCTGAAAAGATGGGGAAATTTGCTATGTCTAAAGTTATCAACCAGAACTTTGGAAACTACAAACTAAAACCTACACTTAAAACGTAATGATGCGATAGTTTCTCTTGCGGCGGTGACCAGCAGTGTCAAAAATCAGGATGTGACTATGGCAATAGATCCATTAATGCTATTCCATCGTATGTGTATTGCCGAAAAGTCTGAAAGTGAACTTAAAGAATAATTTCAATATGAACTCTCTCCTGTACCATTGTCTCTATTCTCAGAGGAAGGCATGCGCAAAGGAACGAAGTCTATATTTTATTCATCATTCAACCCTCTACCAAATAATACAGAACTGGAAAGCAGTAAAATACACGTAATTGATGGAGGATATTTACTGCACAAAGTTGTATGGGGTCGTGCTCAACTTTTTTCAGTAATTTTCCAGCAATATGTCAGGTATGTACAAAATCATTATGGATCCAATGGAGTAGTGGTATTCGATGGATACCCAGATTCTATGGAAAAGATAAGCACTAAAGGGGTGGAAAGAGCACGGCGTGCCAGAGTTACAACTTCTGCTGAAGTTTTGTTTTTTGAAAGCATGCACCCACAAGTGCCACAGGAAAAGTTTCTGGGAAATGAGAAGAACAAGTCTCGTTTTATTTCCCTACTCAGAACCTCATTTGCACGATCCCACATAACGACAATACAAGCTGAAGAGGATGCTGACGTTCTCATAGTGAACACAGCAAATTCGTTGTCATCTCAACATGATGTAGTCATAATCGTTGGTCAGGATATTGATCTGCTGGTACTCCTCACAGCTCTCTCACCTCACAACGTATATTACCAAAAAGTTGGAAAAGGTAAATCACCTAACGCGTTGTACTCGAACAAATGTTTTAAACACATTGAAATAGTTGAAAACATTGTATTCCTTCATGCCATAAGTGGTTGCGATACAACTGGAGCTCCGTTCGGTCAAGGCAAACACAAATTTTGTAATATTCTTCTCAAGAACCACTCAGTGAATTAACTTGTTCGTGTATTTCAAGACCCAAAAGCAAAGACAGAAACTTGGCTGCCGAACAACTATTTGCACTTTTGTATGGCGGCAACGAGAAATCAAATTTAGAAAATTTAAGGTACCTACATCATTTTTGTAAAAGGAGTAAAAAAGAACAAATTCAATTTATCCAGGCTACCACCCACCAAAGATGCAGTCCAGCAACACGCTTCAAGAACATACTTGCAAGTGCAGACTTGGCTTGGTCACGATAAAGATCCGACTGAATGGGGGTGGAAAAAGGATGCTGTTGGGTTACTTACTCCAGTAACAATGTTGAAGGAAGCTGCACCTCAGGCCTTGCTGAACTTCATATCATGTCAATGCAAAAAAGGTTGCGCTGGAAAGTGCACCTGCAGAAAGTCGGGTTTGAAATGATCCCTACTCTGCATTCATTGCAATGGCAACTCCTGCGAGAATACTGTAGAAGCCTTCGTTGATGACGATGACGAGGAATATGATGACCCAGTCGCCACAAATTTAGGTGATAAAACAGATGAAGAAGCTATTCAGGGCCAGAAGTAAGAAACTATAGTTAAGGGCTCGTACTTCTGTCTAAACTGATCTACCATTAATTTTATTTTTTGTTATGCTGACAACTTAACTAATAAAGAAAATAATGTCAATAAATGTTAATTTTACGAAAATACCAATTTTTTATCTTTTTTATGTACCTTATCATCTTAATTGTATTAATAATCATAAATGTATGTTGTGATTACGTTGATAGGCATGTCAGACCAAGCTGCGAGCACAAATGTAGTGGCTTGGCCTATTTTAGTGGTCTTCCCATTGGGAATGTATGGCGACCGATTTGCTGAAATAGTCTATCTACTATATTTATAGCTAGGTCTGACACAGGCATGACGATTGTTGTCAACGTATATGTTCTTAGAACAATAATTGTTAAATAATAATAATAATAATAATAAATTCTTTATTCCAGGATGTGGGGAGGTTAGTGCAATCCCACACATCCCATAGAGGATATAAGTACAAATAATATTTACATAAAGTAACATAAATAAAATAAATAAAAAGAGATTAAAAAATTAAAAATTAAATAGAAAATGAAATTAAGTTAAAGCAGAGAAGCACGGGAATCCATCGGATCTAAGATTGTGGGAGCAAGTATCTTTCTCCAATGGTCTTCAATGCTCGATCCTGTAGTCAGACGGGATTCTATGATAATAGTGTTTCTGGAATGGTTTATCCTTTCCCTCAGTCCTGCAATCCTGGTTCTTAACAGGGCTGTAAATCCTGGAACTCGCCCTTCTGTTAACATCGAGGAGACACTGCAGTGCCTGGGGAGTCCGAACATCAATCGGTAAGCGTTATTATATTGAACCCGAAGCCTTTCCATTGTTCTTTTCTTGAAATTAGCCCAGAGCTCGCATGTGTACAGGGTGGTGCAAAAGGCTAAGAAGAGCGTCCTTTTCACTCGTGGACTACAGAGCCGAAATCTTCTACTGAGCATGTTACATTTTATACTCAGTACACGCCTCTGCCTGTCAATATCTTCATCATCCGTTAACTTGTTGTTGATGATATGTCCTAGATATTTTGTGGTTTCTACTGTTTTCAGAATCTCACCATTCAAAAAGACTGGGGGAATGTTTTTTGGGCCTTCCCCGTGTTTTATGACCAACAGTGCTGTTTTTTTCGCATTATAGATCATGTTGGTTTCGTGAGCAAATTCCTCACAGATTTTCAGGAGAATTCTTAATCCCCGTATTGACGGTGCCATCAGAACCATATCATCTGCGTA
The DNA here is from genome assembly GCF_061612785.1 of Hesperophylax consimilis. Lineage (NCBI taxonomy): Eukaryota > Metazoa > Arthropoda > Insecta > Trichoptera > Limnephilidae > Hesperophylax > Hesperophylax consimilis. Next base: position 26,746,130 of record NC_142852.1, on the reverse strand, counting down.
GCTCATATTGTTAACACATAGACCTCCGATGTGGCAGCCCACTCCAGCATTGTTTAACCTGTGGGTTAATTCGTCCATGTATAAGTTGAACAATACTGGGGACATACATCCACCCTGTCTGACCCCGCTTTTCAAGAAATAGGGTTCTGAGAATCCATCTTTCCACTTTACAAGGTTTTCCTGTTGACGATGCCATGATTCGAGAATTTTTACCACTTTCCATGGTATCCCTCTTTCCTTTAGTTTTTTCCATAGTAGGGGGTGGGAAACTCTGTCGAATGCCTTACTAAGATCCAAAAAGCATGCGTAAGTTGTTGTTTTTCTTTTCCTGTAGTATTCCAGCGTCCGTTTTACGCAGAATATGGCTGAGTCCGTGGAGCATTCTGTTTTGAAACCCATCTGATTGTCTTTCGTTTTCAATTGGGGTCCGACTTGGTCTAAGAGAACTCGTTCAAATATTCTGGCGGTCGCTGTGGCGATGGATATCGGTCTGTAATTTTCCTGTAGAGTTATGTCTGTCAGTTTAGATTTTACTATCGGTATAATAATTGTCTTTGTCATGTCTTTGGGTAGATAACCACTCTTTATGATATCGGTAAACAATGTTGCCAGTAGTTTCAGAATCGCTACCCCTGCATGTTTGACGTGTTCGATACTTAAGCCGTCATGTCCTGCTGATGTTCCGGATTTCATGTTTTTAATGGCGGTTTTCACCATGTTTGCAGTGACTATGGGGTCAATATCATCATAGGCGTTCAAATGCGTTTCGTTTGAGGAGATGGTCGGCGTAGTAGTCGCGAAATGTTTTTTGAAAATATTGGCAATTACTTCAGGATTTGTTTCTCCGTTTATGTTGCACGAAACTTTGGAACGCATGTTCAACATTTTATTAGACTTGTTCCAAAATGATTTGAAGTCCCGATTATCTAAGTCCGCTGCTATTTTATCCATCTGGAGTTGTGTCGAATTCTTTTGGCATTGTTTTAGAGCTGTTTTGAAGGCGGCACGCTTTGTCCTTCTATCCTCCGCGATGGGACCATTGTGCGGTCTCCCATTATCAATCCAGGTGAGCATCGCTTGTCTTGATTTTTCGTATTTGTCTGCGACAAATTCATTCCATCCACAAACTTGCTTATATTTTGGTGTAGTAGTATTTCTAAATATATTAGCGGCACTGTATCGTAATGCTTGTACTATACATCCGTAGAGGTGTTTTATTCTGGCACGTTCAGGGTTGCCACCGTCCTCAAGAGATGTATTTTTTGGGTTGATTTTAGCTAGATAAGTTTGCGAACATGAGTTGTAAATTCCGATATCACGTATATTTTTCGGATTCCATAATGCTGGATCCCTTAATATAGATGAAAATACTTCCGATGTTACTATTCCATTCGTATTTAAAGTTATTTCGAGGGGTCGGTGGTCAGTCCAATCAACATCGTAATGTATTTTCATATCGATAATTTGTTTGTAAATATTTTTTGTAACTAGACAGTGGTCTAACCACCTGGTAGTACTATGCGCGTCACTGACGTATGTGTAAGAATTCTCAGGTAAAATTTCGGTGTCGGCACAAATGTATTCGAATTCTCGACAAAAAGATTTTAGCTCTATTCCAAAGAGTGAGTCGGGATTAGCGTTGAAGTCTCCGATAATAATTGAATTGATATAATCTTTGTCATCAATGATCGTTTGTAAGGAGGCCAGGCAGTTGGTAAACTCCACAAAGTTGTCAGTTAAGCAAGTCGGCATATAGATCGTGAAGATGGTTAAATTTTCAGTATTTAGACTCACCTCGATTCCGGCCATACGACAATTGTCCATCGGGATTGTGGTAACCCTTAAGTTTTGCTTGTAAATTATCCCCACTCCTCCGTACGGCCGACCTAGTAGGGGACCGTTAGCTATATTGACGGCAGAGGTGCCCAAGCTATTGAAATGCGGGTGAATATTAGATAAAAATTCAATCTCGGTTGGGAGTAGCCATGTTTCTTGGACTAGTATAATGTCATATGATTCGCAGAGATCGTGAATAAATTTTTCGGAGCTACGGACCGATCTGCAGTTAATCGAAATAATTCTTAATTTATCGGTTGTCATTTTGATTTTTGGTTGATGTACGCGATTCTATATATTTACGGAATACAATTCCTTCCGGCCATAGTTCTTCCACCAGGTATTTCGGCCCTTCAGTTGCTTTTACAGAAAGTTTAAAGGTGTTAAATGGGGTGGGACGGTAAGGCTTAATTTTTTCGATCTTGGTATTTTCGAGACCATTATCTGCAAGGTAGGTCTTTACGTCGTCCTCGGTAGTTTCCAATGTAAACCGTGAAATATAAATTGACGTAATTAAATCTGCCGACTTCAGTGTCGTTGAGGTTGCTTTTCCTCTCAAGTTGCGTTTGGGTTTTCTAGTTACTAATGTAAATCCTCTCTCATCTTCCGCAGGAGGCCGAGGCCGTGGACCGCGGTCACGCGATACCTGTTTATTATTTTGTTTTAAAGCATGTGCGAAGTTCATTCCCGGCTGCACTGGACTATTTGTAGTGTGTTCGTTCATTGTCTTTGTGTGTGTGGTTGACACTGCATTACTAGAACCAGTCGATAAGCAGGATGCGCCGCCCGTCGGTATTTGTTTACTATCTGGAAATTGTGACTTAATAATTACTTCCGAATTCCCAGTTAAGTCACTTTGTTTGTTTGGTACCTGAATATTTGCAATTTGTTCTCTTATAAGTGCCAGTTCTTGTTTTATGTCTTCATTTTTTGTGGTCGATGAATCTTTTAGTTCGGTTTTTATATGAGTTATTTCCGTTTTCAGTGCATTGAGTTCCTTAAGGAGCTTGGACACATCTATGCTGTCGAAGTTGATGGGAGGCAATTTATGCAATTGTTTAGCAGCGAACACTGGTAGCTTATCAGGATCGGTCTCCTTCAATGCTTTCAGGATGTCCTGGAGGTCTCGGCTGATTCTGCCATCTCCTTTCCGCAAAGTACGTTTATCCGGAAGCTTTTCAAACAGGATAGTTTTCGCCTCCTTTATTTCCTCAAGAAAAATAAAATCAAGGAATGCCAAGTTTAAAACACCTAACCTCTGTTTCAATTTTTGGCCTGGTTTTGGTGGATTAGAGTTTGGTTACGTAATAGAAAAAATATAAATTATATACCTATTTCTTTAACAAAATTTTATTTTCTACAAAATTTTTATCAATAAATTTTTCACAAAATTGTACTGGAAACGAGGTATTTATAAAAAACCAAACCTAGTCGCGCAAAAAACTTGTTTTTCAAAAATATACGCACCTTTACGACTTTCTACCTCGGTACCTATTAGAGATAGAAGAAATTTATTTTACAAAAGTTGTAGGTTATTTTATGTTCTATTATACTTGTTAAGATACTTTAGCCGAAATTTGCATTGGAAATGAGATATTTGGGAAAAACTAGATTTTGGCCCGATTTCGGCCAGTTTTTTCAAAATGGCGGCCCGAGCACAGGTTCGCCAAGGTCGGAAACTCAGATTTTACATCAGGGGATCAGTTTATAAATATAACATATAAAAAAATTGGGACTACCGGAATTACTTCGATCGCGAATCGCTAATTGCACTGGCCTATAAGAAGATATCCCCATTTAGTCAATTGACTAATATCATATTTGTTTATTTGGAATATGAGTGGCCCCAGTAAGGATCCTTGAGGAACTCCATAGTTTTTACTCTCTAATTATCTCCGATGCTTACATATTATTTTCTGTTATTTTAAAACAATTTATAAAAATAAAAACTCTTTATACACATATTATGGTAAGTAAGTCTCATGCCCAGGTTTCGGGTAGGTATATAGTAAAGGAAAAGATAATCTCAAACATCTATTCTGCTGTTTTTCTCAACATACTCAAGTATCTGGTTCACCTAATCGACGCAATATAGTCGGGCGTCCCCGATTTCTTCTACCATTCACCTTCGCGTTATATTTTATTTTATTACGAAGATCATCCAAGTTTCGAAGTTGGCGCACCTGGTGTTTAACAGTACCTAAGTGTGTTTGGTCCCGCATGTTTGTCGGCCATTGTTTTCAGTCACAGTAAATTCTTCCGATAGAGATGTCATCGTGCGCTCCCGCCACCTCACGTCCGTATAAGATCCGCGTGAAATTCTGGATCATTTTGCACAGAAGGGCGAAGCTTTTCTGGACTATATCTTGACGGGGGATGAGACGTGGATGTGCTACTAAACTCCAGAATCTAAAATACAATCACTTCACTGACGTCATGCATCTTCCCCAGCCATCAAAAAGTTCAAGACAACCCATTCAGCCAGAAAAGTCGACGGGTGGGAAACGTTTTTGAATCGTCTTTAAAATACCTTTACAGGGCTTCATCACATTATCAGCTTGATGTGATTAATTGTGACCTCAGAACGGGGTACCCCGGTAAGGTCACATTTTTTTCAAGCATTGTAAAAAATCAATAAAAAAACGTTCGACTTTTTTAAGTGTTTAATTGGGTAATTAAAGATGTCAATTTAATTATTAATGCCATGAATATTTTTTTTTGTATATAACTGTGTGTGTTTCTAGTGTTGCATACGAATATTAATAAATTAATGTTTTTACTTTTTTATCCTAACGTCTAACAATTATTTTATTTTTGTATTATTTTTTATTTATTCATTTATTAAAATTAAATGTGTGAAGATGCAAAATTTGGTCTAGCAAAGAATAAAATGGTTTTCAGAATAACGGTTTAAAATCCTGTAACCTTTTGTGTATAAGAATCGTTGATTCTTTTTTTAAATTATATCTACATATATTGTATTCAGTGAATATTGGATTTATTTTAGTTAAACTGATATATTGACGATTGTTAATATTTAGAAATAAGTCTTTTATTTGTAACAAATATTCAATATATCTAAGTTTATTTGTAAAACAGACAGTCGTCAGCGAATTTTACTTGAACTCCTTCAAATAAAGAAACTGTAATCCACAAGCATTTTTCGCTTTAATTTTTTATTTCTTTCCCACAAACTTAATTCTCTTTTACCTATGTTTTCCACTACACGATCTCTCTACAGATCTCCCTTACCAGCATTGTTAGTAATAAACGGGGTTAGAAAGAAGAAAAAAGGGTTTTACGTTGACGCAAGTATTAATCTTCCTGTAACATTGTCCTTGCAATTTTTCTCATCCTATTTTACCTACCTGTCATTATCTGATTGTACCCACGTGTTTGCGTGAAATTCTACAGCAATAAAACTGACTGTAAAATCAGTTTATTGATGAAGCCTGTTTGATTAACATCTATTTGTGATCAGTGCTTTTTATTTATATCAACTCTGGGTAGAAGGCTGTGCAGTGAACATATTCGGTTCACTCAGTGTGTTTCTTATCCAACCTGGATTTTATGGACGCATCTGTGTGCAAATCTCCCATCTCCTGTGAGTGAAACCAACCATCAACATCGTTGAAGAACATCAAAGGGGTAAGTCGGATTCCTTCCTTACTCCATGTTCACTATCTCCAACCATAGTTGTGTCAACTCGAAAGTTCACAATTATTGTTTACAGTCCACTCTTGATTCCCTATTGTAATAACATTTATATTCGAATATTGAAGTTTACCAAAGGACAATCAAAATGTACACCTTTATGTAATCAAAGGTTCCGACCTTTTGTAATAATTTTTGAATAAGACGAAAAAAAGTGATGTGGTGACTATCCTTAAAATACATTTGAATAATCAAATAGAGTATTTTTTTCGGTACTCGTAATTTATATTCCGTTTTTACACAATTTAACTTAATTTAAAAAAAATGTAATTGCACTAAAAAAAAGTATTTAAAAATTCTATGTTTTTGTCTAAATGTTTAGAAAAAAAGTTTTTTTTTGTTTTCTTTTTTAGTTTTAGAATAAAGTTGAATTTAAAAATAATAAGAGAGTTATGCACAAATTACAGATAGAAGAGTAAATCATTTGGATGTGAATATTCCTGTTAAATTAGTAACAGATGGAACCATGAACGGAGTTGCAGCAACACTTTTACATGTGTTTAATAATGAGAATGAAAGACCAATAGGTTTCGCTAGTTGTATTGTAAGTAAGGCAGAATATAATAATTCTATTCCGGACATTGAGTAAACGGCGATTATTTTCGGAGTAAAGAAATTATATCAATATTTATGCCGTAGGTAGAGAATTTATTTTATCAGTCGATAATCAACCGTTAGTAAGGATTTTTGGTAACGATAAACATGATCCAAAGATTGCGGCATCAAGATTGCAACATTACATAAATTTTCAGACCTTTTAAATAGATGTCCGATTGATAATAATCTTTCTGATGATAAATTGGAATCAGGTCATATAATTATATAATAAATTATTTCGAAAATAATGGGTCAAATTTGTCATTAGAATTAATAAAAAGCGAAACTGAGAAAGACAATGTATTGAGTCAAATCAAAAGTCATCTTATCGAAGGTTGGTCGAAAAAGATACAGGATGATATTTTAAAAAAAAGGTTTTGAGACAAAAGATTACAGTTGTTTTTAACTAACGGATGTATTATATGTCAACATAGAGTTGTTATTCCAGAATAATTAAAAGAAGAGGTTTTGTAAATGTTGTTTGTTGGCAAATATCACTTAACGCACACACGAAAACCAAGATATGAGTTAAATGTGTGAGGATGTTCACAGATCAGAGAAAGCATTTAACATCATCTCTCGCATAAAACTAATAAGATAATATTAATAACTTCATAACATAGACAGTTTAGCAAAACACTACTTTCCACAATATATCAAGAGATATCCGAAAAAGGAATACCACAAGGTACGGTTCTCGGTCCAATATAATTCAGAATATATTATATATGAATTATATCGGACCGAGCACTGATTGATATGTTAACAGTCTCTCCGTTATTTCATGGTAGTATCACCTCTTATGTAGACGAAAGATATGGTATGTACTCATTAAATCAGTCAATGATGGGGATACATTATAAAACCGATGTTACACCATTAGCAACACAATGAAATAAATGACATTCCAACAAATTCGCAAATTATTCTAGAATACGAACATCTTTACTTGAAATACCGTATCAGCCATTACCTCAACACAATTATAAATAATCTATTACATTTTTTTAAATCTAAATCTCTCTCATTCGAAAAATTAACCTCAGTCTATCATTCTATCAAACAAATCTATTTCCGATAAAACGAGTCTAATCCATGTTGAAATTAATAAATCTAATTATTAAATCAATATTAAAAATGCTGAAGGATCATCTAATAAACCTAAATTTTGAAAATTTAAAGTTTTAAAATTTTGTGATCTAGTCCGGAAGAACATAATAATTGAAATAATAATGCAATCGTAGTTTAACTGAAAGTCGCACACGACAAAGCATGTATTCCCAACACATCATTTGCGTGACATTAGCACAATATCTAGGGATAAAAAACTTCACACAACCTGAAAATATCGGAACAATACTACAAATGTCCAGTAAAAGCAATTAAACACCGAGTGAATATAAGAAAAAGTGAGTTAACTTGATTCAAAACAATTTACCTTCTCACCAAAATTATAAAAAGTATTTATCAACCAAAATTATCCTAAATTTGCACACAACAATAAAATGTGCATATTTACTTACAAACCTTAAAAAAGATCGAATAACTAAAATCATTCTGATGCTCACTGCTTTTATAAACACAAGCGTAGACTCTTAAGAAATGACTTGAATTGGATGCCTGAAATTAATCGTGAAGATTAAACCTGAGACGTATCAACAAATAAAATACGTATTTCGAATATCTAATTTAAATATTATTTCTACTAGGTATAGTTCTTGACATATCAGTTCCAATATTGAAAATGACACTTAGATTCAAAACAAATTCGAGTTCATTGAAGCAGAGCTACTGTCGCCCACAGAAAAACATTCAGCAAAAAAAATAAAAAATAAATTGTCAGATTTACTAGAGCACGACGAGATATTTTTTATTTGCGATGAATAAACAGGTGCTTTGTTAAATATTACTTTCTTGAATAAGAATAGTAGCACTCGGAACACGCGAAAGCTTTTTTTCCACTGTGATCCACCATGTGAAATTTTAATTCGCACTTTTTGGAACATAAATAGTTGCAGTGGGGACAGGAGAATGGTTTTTTTACCACAAGTCAACATGTGTCTGGTCAGTTTCGTTGGATTAATCCAGGTACACTTTCTTAATATTCCGGAGGTCTATGTCCTTAACTGTATCCGGCATTTCACATCCGTCGATTTCTCCAGTTCCTGGCTCCATCTTGAAGTTGTTTCTGTAATTGCTAGATAGATCTATGGCACTGCTATGATAACATTTAAATAATGCTGCGATTCTCGCTCACATACTTCTAGTCGCCTGAAAATAACACCTGAAAAATAAACAATTAAATTAGAAAAGCTCTAAGCTCTCTTGTGAGACTGAAGGACGCCGACAAAGATAAAAGACAGAACATGTGAGATAAGCACGGATATGGTATTTCAGATATGATATCTTAACAATATTTGAGACTTTCCAATCAAGGCATTGATTCAAATGATGATACCTTCGTTTAGAAACCTCTTGTTTTTAGTAACGTTAAATAAGTCTCTTAATACGGTGAAATGCGGCTACTTTGATGGATTTTGATTTTATTTTAACAACAACATTGAAATCGACAAAACAAATGGTTGGAAAATGAAACTTGAAGATGACAAAATTATTGCTTATCGAATAAGACCTCACCTTGATGTTTGTAGATTTAAATTTATAAAAAATAGGGCTGTTAAACACTTTGTGCCTCTTTTGAGGGAGTCGCTATATGCACAGCGACTAGTCGACTGGGGGCGTGGCCAACATATCCGAGCATAACCGAAGTGAAGTGTTTCGGCGCTTTATTTGAAATTGGTTCTCCGTTCAGATTTTTTAGTGACGTCACGGCCAAGCATTTCCGAATATTGCCGAGCAGCCGATTGCTAATTTTCATCTTTCGTTTCATACGATTCTTGCACCTTGATTTCATTTAGTTAGATTACGTTACTATAGGGCCAATATCACAAGTCGATTCCAAAACGTTAATAAAGACTGTTTGGTATGGCAACCACATTCTAATTCCTGCAAATATAATTAACTTTTGGACAATAGAAGACTTGTGGTAGGCCCTATGTTCAACTTTTGTACAGATTCGTACTAGGCCTATATATACTCAAAGTATCTCATTTTTTTACATTACAAAACAGTACACATATGGGAAAGTAAAACTAGCATTATTTGGAGACTATGTGAAAATTTGGATGCCATATAGCATGTTGAAGGATAAGTGAGTAATGAAGGAAGTTTGGCAATTCATTGATACATATTTGATATTATTTTATTAATGGAAAATAATACATTACACCACACAAAGGAAATATAAACATTGATGGAACAAACCCCTTTAAAAACATTACAGATAAACCCTGCATTGAGCCGAACAGGTTCTGCCTCATCAACTCTAGCTTCAACAAGCCTGTTAATCTCCTGTATCAGGTCAGGATGAATTTCTTGGGTCATCTTGGCCGCGTCTCTGCTGTGGTTGTGGCTCGCTTCTCCGGTTGCCGAGACGTAATAACGTAGCACACATTTAGGTGGGCTGGTGGATTGAAGGGCTGCCTTCACTTGTTTCAGAATCTGAAAACAAGCCACAATGTTTTACTATAAATAAAAATAACAGAACCCTACAAAAACAGTAATTATTGGTTTGGTAAGCAGTAAAAAATATAAAATAATATTTTCAACAACAAAAATATCTGATTTCCTGAAGGGCACAGGGAAATATGCTTCAAACCTTCTATTTTGCAGTGTTGAGGCCCTGGGAATCATATTTCCGGCCATGGTACTGTGCTGACATCTACCATTGGCAGCACAGTAAAATTCAATAGATAAGAATGTTGAAAATGTGCTTAACCCTAGATTCATAACCTTATCTAAGAGGAACATTATTCATGAACATTCGTCTCACAGACGACTAAATTTAAGTGACGAGTTTTGGGGTACTTGTAAATAAAATAAATAAATTAAGTATGGCACTCTTTAATATGTTTAATTAGGTAACAAAAAAAATAATAAACGAATTAAAATTAAATTTCATCGGTACATTCCACACACATGCGGCCGCAATGGTCCATGCACATATACTTTTTGCATTGCTTGCATTGGAACCTTGTCATATGCCGTTTTTTATAATCACAATAACCACAAACCTTTTTTTGAGTACCACTTAGACCAGGTGTGGCAATGGAAGGCATTTCATCTAAAACTTCGGCGATTTTCCTTTTTAGGCATCTCTTCAAAGTTTGCATTTTGTGTCTTTTACGTAACCATGTCGTTATAACTGTCGGAATCTGTCGTTACCATTTCATCTAATTCCACATGATCTTCGACATCACTGATTTTTACGTCCTTTTGCTGACTGGTAAAATCATCAACACCAGAATCAGATAAACGATTCAAATAGTCATCAATTTGCCGATCATCCATTCTAAAATAAAATAAAAATATTTGATGTAAAATACACACAATAATACATTTTTAACGATAAAATAAGATGTAACTATAAATAATAACTCATATAGAATAATATCATATACCTACTTTTACTCTGTATAACCAGAACTCATCAAAAACAATATTTTCAAAATAATTTGCAGTCTCGTCAAAAGTTACACTATTCATAAACATTCGTCTCTCAGACGTTCAAAGGTCTATAACTTGTCCACAAGACTTCACTGCGAGGCAAGCACACCCGCGTTACTAATGAACAAGCGATCTAGGAAGGTACTTGAGAGGTCATCATTCTATCTCTTTCACCCGAGACACTAGAAACAAATTTACGTTTTGTGCGGTCTGTGGGACAAATGGTTATGAATCTAGGGTTAAGTAAGGGATGGGAAGTTGCGTATTCTCACATGTTCCCACCACATTTCCTTCTAAAAGAATGTGTGTTGTCCAAAACGGTATTTATTATTATTATTTTTTTCTTTCATGTTCTCCATGAAACGGTTATACACCAATATATCATGGAGAAGATTACAAATTAAAAGGTTTACACAGGCAGTTTTACTATTTTGTCACATGTGTTCCACTGGATTGCTTTTGGTAATATAAATGCGCCAATTTAAATGCCTCCGATTGCTTTATTGAAAAAAATTTCAAATTATCTCGTGATTCAGAAAAATATTTATTTTAAAATTTTAGGCCTTCTCGCGTCTTTTATTTTGCACTAAATTCGAAGCTATTTTTTTTTTTTTTTTTAATTCCTTTATTTTTCCCAATTTTTACATTAATTACACACAATATTATATAAATCAATACGAATAATGGGAACCCACTAAGGAGCAGCCTGTGCGTGGGTAATATATTTAAATTATTATTTTATTGTACCTAGAAATAAACAAATTATGGGCATATAAAATAAAAACAAGATTACATTTTGTCTAAGCGGTTTGTACAAAAAGTATTTATAATAGTGTATAATGAAGTTACAAGTGTTTAGTGTAATATATGGTGAATATAAATATTGTTTAATATTGTAAATATTAATTTTAATATTTTAATATATATTTACAATATTATTTAATATTGTAAATATTTCTTCCTTAAAGTATTGAAATGCTTTAAGGAAGAATGAATGTATTTAAAAAGAAATGTTATATTTATTGTAAAAATATGTAAAATTACAAAATGAAATATGATCTTTTTTATATTAGTTTATATTCAAATGTATAAACTAACTCAATAAATAATAAAAAAAATAAATAAATAAAATAAAATAAATAAACATAATAATTATATTTACGAGTTTTAACAGTTTAGCTGTACAAAAACGTAAGTAATTATTAATTATCTATTAAATTTGTAATTTTTTTTTTTTCATATCTTATTTCAGTGAATAGTTTTTCCATATTGAGTCCAATGTTCTGTTTTTTCAGTATGGCTAGGTCTTCAGACACGTCCCCAAGAAAATTTCCGGAAGTGAAGACACTATTGTTAAACAGTCAACATTTCCAAAGGGAAATAGCAGCCAATACAGGTATTTTAAAGTCTGTGGTTAACAGGATAAATTAGAAAATCAATCGAAACCTGCCCCTTGAATTGGATCACAATGGGAAAAGTGGCAGAAAACGAATCACTACACCTCGTAATGACCGCAAAATCAAAGACTTCTGTCTCCAAAACCGCAAAAGAGTGTGGCTCGTCAGACCTCGATGATTAACAAAGAAGATGTGGGACTACTTTAACTCATCCCACATATGATAACACTAAAATAATTACTCCGCCGCCTGAAGCCCCGGGAGAGCTAGGCACGGACGGGAACGCAACTCTCTGTCATTCTAGTTTCAACTTTCGACCAGACCACCACTCCACTACCACCGTCTCTGCGTTCGCATAACTTGTAAATTCATTTTCGCAAATAAATTCAACAAAGATCGCAGACCTTTATCTTTCAATCATCCGAATTCCTTGAACACTAATTTACGATACCGGCAGCCATCCTAAATTACCATCCACACATCGCTATCATACTGGCGACTCAACGCTGCCACACTGGTGATCCCGACGTTCACGCTGCCACACTGGTGACCCTCGACATTTCTGGTGATAATAATATTTAGTGGACACGGTAGGTCGAACGTTGAAGCTGGAATCCTGGACAATCGAGTAAGTAACTTCCAATCTCATTACTTTCAATCTCATTTTCAACATTTTCAAGTCCAGTATATTTATTAGAGTCTGATTGCCGAATTATAAAGCGCATTTCAAAAAAAAACATTATTGTCCCACCAATTCTAATATTTAAGTATATCAAATATACCCACTAATCTGAACCGAAAAACTCGTATATTCGAATAGTATAGTGCCAAAAAATCTCAATTTCAGTGAAACACCGCACCAGCAGCCGCAGACCAAGCATCAAATTCACCGCAGAACGCAACAATTTCTGCAGACCAACATCAATTTCATCGCAGATCAAGGATCTACCGGATTTACTACGCAGGCAGAACTCCAGTTCCGGACCTCGTAACATCCACCACAAATCAATGCCCAGTAATCAACACCAAGTAACGAACCATAATTAATCCTACATACAGTGATTTTACAGCTAAATTTCCGAATACGAACATTCTAAAATAACTTTAAAAAAAAAAATTTTTGCAAGTGTACAATATTGTTACATGTTTATTAAATTAAGTGACCAGACAAGTTGAACTCGTCACAGTACATTCACATTATTTACATTGTATGCACTCTAGATTAAGGGATTTTTGAAATTTTCGGATACCATCAATCTAACATTTTTGAATTTTTAATTTTTTTTTCAAAACCTAAATTTACTGTCGTGATTGCTTTTGTTTCCTTGCTATTTTTACACATACATCTGCCTATATTATACTGCCTATTGCTTGCCGTATTATCAAAACAATATGTCATTCGAGAATAACCAGACATCGAACGAAATCCACGGTAATAATTCCACAATGGACACAACAATAAACTCTGTCTCGGTTAAACTACCCGCGTGCTGGCGCGACAACATTGCACTTTGGTTCGCACAAGCTGAAAGCCAATTTTCTAACTCAAGACTAAGGGATGACCTCACCAAATACAACATTATTGTTGCCGCTTCGGATATGGAGACCCTCAGGACCGTAAGCGACATCGTCATCAATCCTCCTGCAGCAGACAAGTACACTCATCTCAAATCAGCACTCATCGAGAGGTTACAAGATTCGGAGGAAAAGCGACTCACTCGTCTTCTAACCGGACTACAGCTCGAGGACAGGAAACCTTCTGGACTGCTTCGACTAATCCATGAACTCGCTGGTCCCGGGCTATCGGAGAGCCCAATCGTACGCGTACTTTGGCTGCAAAGACTCCCGCAACACATTCAGGCCATTCTTACCGCACTACCCGACGACAATCTGTTGCAACTAGCATCCGCAGCAGATAAAATCTCGGAAGTTTATCAAAAATCTGAATGTGAAACTATGGACAATAAACATTATAATGGCATCCCGAACTCGAATCCAAACATCAGTGCTATATTACAAAACTTACAAGAACAAATTTCGGCACTCACTCTAGAAGTCAGCCGACTTAAAACAACTCGGAGAGATGATCATGGACAGGCAAACATTAATTTCGAAAACCGAAATCCCAGCACCCGCCGCGAATGGCGTCATCCATCGACATCATACCCAAATTCCGCGCACCGACCTCGTTCCAGGTCACGTGGTAGACCGTTACACACGAAAAAAGTGGGTGTGTCAAGCCTACGCAAGACAGAAGTGAAACTTCTTTTGTTAAACCGTATGAACCACAATCAATTACGTATTTCACTCGTATTACACTCACGACGCAGTATACTAACCAAGCAGCTGATGCTTGGCGTGGCGCAGTTCGCTGGTGTCTGAGAGAGAGGAAAGAAGAGAAGAGAGAGAACGTTCGTGAGCGGCTCCCCCACCTCAACAAGCGCATATGGTGAGAGAGGGACAGTGAACGGTGAGCGGTGGTGGGGGTACCCGCATTTTCGTGTCGATCCTGACTCGGTTTTACTCCGTCCATCGAAAATCCATTACGCGCCTAAAGAAGTTTCACTTCAATATAATATATTTTTAAAAATAATGTACAATGTACAGAAATAGAATCCCACACAAGATCGCGTAGTGCGCTCTAGCGAACGGATATTTTATCAGAGGGAGATAGTTTTAATTTTTTTTTCTGTAAATTATTACATATTATCAAAATAAATAAATTAATTAAATAAATGTAATACAATTATCATAATATACGGATTAGATAATAATTTTAATCCAACACAATAACGCAAAGCGCGCTCTAGCGGAGTAATGTTTTATCACAGTGAGATAAGTGTTTTTATTATTTTGCAATATTATTTTCTTTTAAAAAATGTTCTGACCTACTAAAAAATAAGATATTGAATGAAAAAGGCGTTAAAAACAAAAAAATAATGTGCGATGGCCGAGAATCGAACTCGGATCAACTGCTTGGAAGGCAACTATGCTGACCATTACACCACCAACGCCAGTTGTCGGGATGAGCTAAGAAGCATTTATATGTTACTTCAAAACTTTGACTAGATCAAATGAACTTTAATCGGTGGTGGGGGTACCCGCATTTTCGTTTCGATCGTGACTCGGTTTTACTCCGTCCCCGAAAATTCATTACGCACCTAAAGAAGTTTCACTTCAATAATACAACACACGGCTACTGCAGTTACCATGCAAAATTCGGTAACAAATCACATAATTGCACCAAACCATGTACCTTTATTAATAATAAGTCAAGAAACGACAATGGAAAACCCGCAGTAGAAACGTGCGATTTTCCTCAAAAAACTTGTCGTCTCTTCATTCACGAACTTGTGACGCGACAGAAATTTTTAATTGACACTGGTGCTGACGTTTCTGTTCTCCCAAGATCAAGCTGGAACACGACCAATACGGTCACCACAGATACATGCCCCACCACATTATACAGTGCTAGTGGGAAACATATAAAAACATACGGTACAAAAACCATAAATCTCCAATTTGGCCTCCGCCGCGATATGAAGTGGAAGTTCATCATCGCAGACGTCTCGAAAGCCATTTTAGGAGCAGATTTCTTACACTTCTTCAACTTAAGCGTCAACTTGAAGAAAGGAACCCTAACGGACCAGTCAACAGGATTGCAGATTAGAGGAGCTTCGCTGCAAGGACCCTCATCTGGCATTTCAACGCTGTCTACAAGTCAAAAATACCGGGACATCCTACAAAAATACCTAACACTGACCCGACCCAACATCAAGAGTCAAGACGTTCCGAGTCACAACGTCACTCACGTCATAGAAACCAAGGGACCGCCGGTAACTGAACGAGCCCGCAGGATGGCACCAGCACTGCTTGAAGCCGCAAAGAAGGAATTTAGATTTATGATGGAGCAAGGGATTTGCAGGCCGTCCAAAAGTAGCTGGGCGAGCCCACTACACATGGTGAAAAAATCCAACGGGGAATGGCGCCCTTGCGGCGATTATAGGCGTTTAAACGCAATAACAACGCCAGATAAATTTCCGATACCACAGCTCCACGACTTCGCACACAAATTAAATAAGGCGAAAATTTTCTCTACAATTGACCTAGTGCGCGCCTACAATCAAATCCCAGTCGACGAGGCGGACATACCGAAAACCGCAATAATAACACCGTTTGGCTTATACGAATTTACATCGATGCAGTTCGGACTATCTAACGCAGCCCAAACCTTCCAAAGATTTATGCACGCTGTAACAAGAGATTTAGAATCATGTTTCGTGTATATAGATGACATTTTAATTGTATCGGAAAACGAGCAAGAACATCTAAAACATTTAGATGCCCTTTTCCAACGCCTCACAGAAAACAACCTGATAATAAACCTCAACAAATGCAAATTTGGTCTACCAGCCGTTGATTTTCTAGGACACACAATATCACCGGACGGTATCACTCCCATCAAGGAGAAGGTGAAAACGATTGAAGATTTTCCACTTCCCAAAACAATGCAAGGTTTAAGACGTTTTCTTGGAATATTGAACTATTACAGGAGATTTTTGAAGAACTCAATCAGCACCCAGATTAAACTCTTCAACTTCACAGCAGGCTACAGGAAAAATGACAAAAGAACTCTCACTTGGACTCCGGAATTGACAGCCGCGTTTGAGGAATGCAAAAATCAGCTGGCAAATGCCACCCTCCTCGCGCACCCGGATCCCCAGGCGAAAATCGCCATAATGGTCGACGCGTCTGATTTGGCAATCGGCGCATCCCTCCAACAGTTCAAAGGTGATGCATGGCAACCTTTAGGATTTTTCTCCCGTAAATTTACACCCGCTCAATGTAAATATAGCACTTTCGACCGGGAGTTAACAGCATTATTCGAAGCAATCAAATATTTTAGAAATGAAATAGAGAGTAGAAATTTCACAGTCTACACCGATCACAAACCGATTAGGTTTGCGTTCAGCAAGAAACGCGCTTCAAGCTCACCGCGACAAGAAAGACAACTAGATTTCATTTCACAGTTCACCACCGACGTTAAACACATCTCCGGTCATCTCAACACCGTAGCAGATACGCTGTCTCGAATAGAAGAGATAAACAGCCCCTCTGCTATTGATTACAGACGTATGGGGATAGAGCAGAGTCACGACGACGATCTTATTAAGGCGCATGAGGACTCCTCCCTTGTCTTGCGGAAAATGATAATTCCCGACACGGACGAATTATTATGGTGCGACATCTCCACCGGTCGTGTGAGACCCTTTGTTCCTCGAGACATGAGAGAACAAGTAATAGCCAACGTACACAACGTATGCCACCCAGGCGCCTCCGGCACCTCCAACAGCATACGTCAGAAATTCGTCTGGCCCAAGATGGCAAAGGAAATCAAAACCTTCGTCAAACAGTGTGTCGCTTGCCAGAAAGCCAAAGTATCACGACACACAACTGCACCCACAGCGACATTTATCCTGCCCGAGGATCGATTCAGAAACGTCCACATTGACTTGGTCGGCCCTCTACCAGCTTGCAATGAGTACAAATACCTCCTAACAATGATTGACAGGTACACTCGCTGGCCAGAAGCAGTGCCATTAAAAGATATGTCCGCAGAAAACGTAGCTACAGCCTTAATGTCACAATGGATAGCTCGACACGGCGTTCCAGACACAATCACCACAGACCAAGGACGACAATTTGAATCCTGTCTTTTTAGGAGCCTCACTCAGAAATTCGGTATCAAACATAACCGAACCACCGCCTACCACCCGCAATCTAACGGAATTATTGAAAGGTGGCACAGGACCCTTAAAGCATCTCTGATGGCGCGTGATAACTCGGACTGGTTGGAAAATCTCCCGATCATCCTACTCGGTTTGAGATCAACAGTCCGCGAAGACATAAAATGCTCACCCGCCGAAATCACGTACGGAAGAACACTTAGGCTACCATCTGAATTCTTCACCACAACCCACCGCGAAGAACCCGACACCTACGTCAGACGCCTACAAAAAAGGTTTGATGAGATGAAACCCACTCCCGCTAGTAACCACAGCGCTAGAAAATTTTTCATCCACAAGGATTTACCGCATTCATCACACGTTTTTCTACGCACCGACGCCGTAAGGAAACCACTTCAAAACCCCTACGAAGGACCTTTCGAAGTCAAAGAACGTGACGATAAAACTTATGTTATCATGGTCAACGGTAAACCAAAAAGAGTCTCAATAGATCGACTGAAACCTGCATTCTTTCAAAGCACAGAAGAAATTCCATCAAGAGGAACCGTCACACAGCCTCCAATAACAAAAATGACAACTCGATCCGGAAGACATGTTCATTTCCCGGACAGATATCAAGCGCAGTAATAATTTGGCAATATCATAAAGCACATCAATTAGCAAAAAAACTCACCAGAAACCTTAGATTGACGTATCCATAAATTTCATAAATTAATTGTAACTATCATATCGCAAATGTCAGACAATCTAATAAATTACTGTTACTAAAACAAAAAAAAAACAATATAAAATTTACTATCAATAATACGCATATATAAGCATCCTACAATAAAATTTTTATTATGTAAATATTCACAATACTATGTACTACGTCAAAAGTGCATTAATAAAAACAACGATAGAACTGTCATAACAAGCTATTTTAAATCATCGTAAACAATCATAGTATACACAGGTAGCTCACTACTACGCTAAGTACATTGCGACTAGCGCTCGCCGTTCATCAATAATTATGTTTACCTGTATATCATTCATGTTACCTATTTACTACGGCGAATAAAAATTCGTACGGCCACAGTTACTATGCAACGGCGGCATGGAGCCACTATTATTATTACTTACCATTGTTATTACTTTCCTGTCGCTAACCGAGCGCAATATTATCACAACATTATGTACCTTAGATTATAAATGGACTTGTGTTTTTGTAAATTATTATTGACATTGTAAAATATTCATTGTTGTAATTATGTACTATATGCCTTTGTATCGCGTAGAGACGCTGGGGGGGAGGTATGTGGGACTACTTTAACTCATCCCACATATGATAACACTAAAATAATTACTCCACCGCCTGAAGCCCCGGGAGAGCTAGGCACGGACGGGAACGCAACTCTCTTTCATTCTAGTTTCAACTTTCGACCAGACCACCACTCCACTACCACCGTCTCTGCGTTCGCATAACTTGTAAATTCATTTTCGCAAATAAATTCAACAAAGATCGCAGACCTTTATCTTTCAATCATCCGAATTCCTTGAACACTAATTTACGATACCGGCAGCCATCGTAAATTACCATCCACACATCGCTATCATACTGGCGACTCAACGCTGCCACACTGGTGATCCCGACGTTCACGCTGCCACAAAGATATCGAAGTCTCCCAAAGGAGAGTCCAGAGGAGATTGGTTGAGGAGAACCTCATTAGTCATCGGCCAGCTAAAAAACCTCTCCTCACAGTAGATATGAGGAAAAAACTACTGGAATGGGCCAACGCACACCAAAACATGACTATAGAGACCTGGAATATGGTAATTAACATTTTTGGGCTTTTTAAGCTTTAAAAAAATTCCATTAGTTTGATTATGGCCTTTTTTTAGGTGTGCTTCTCTGACGAGTCCATATTCCAAATTTTGTTGGACAAATCATCGTTCGTTCGACGACGCCCAGCAGAGAAATTTCATCCGGACTACCTTGTAGAGACGATCAAACACCCTACCAGTATCATGGTGTGGTCAGTCATCTCTTCCAAAGGGATGGGACGCCTCCACGTCGTGCAAGGGACTATGAGGCAGGATCAGTACAAACAAATACTGGAAAATCGATTACTGCCTCAAGTCGGAGAATGGTTCCCTGGTGACCAGAAATACGTCTTTATGCACAACTTCGCACCCTGTCATAAAGCCAGGACTGTCACTGCATTCCTGGCTGAAAAAAATGTGCAGGTTTTACCTTGGCCGGGGAATTCCCCTAACATGAAACCTATTGAAAACCTGTTCACCAAGAGGAAGATTGCCAAGGAGGTGATCACAACGAAGCAGCAGCTCATCGAAACCCTCATCCGGGTGTGGCATCATTGTCCTGACCTAAATATTACTGAAAAATTGTGCATTGAGAGTATTCCACGGCGTGTACAAGCTGTTATTAAAGGCGAAATTACGAAATATTAACTTTTTGTTCGATAATATTTAAAAATAATAAAAATAAAAAAAATAATTGCAGATTATGGACAAAAACGATTTTTAAATTTTCAAAATTCAATATCCTTGTTAATAAATAATAATAACCGCAACTAAAATCATAAACATCTGTGTTTTATGAACACAAAGTGTGAAAAATACATTTTCCGTAGGTGTCCCTATTAATATGGCAACCCACTGTACATGAGGTAGAATCGGAGCTGTCCATGACACTACGTTGATTTTTTATTTACTTTACCTAGTGGCTTTTTACAGATTCAGTTCACGCGTGAATGAGAATAATCCGCTAATGTGAATTATGTATATGTTTTCAGAATTCCATCTCCGGAGAGAATCGGGTGTCCTTTTTCACTAGGGACACCCGCAACATTACCTTTGCCAGTTCCTCCACTATGGATGACATCTCCCGCTACCTTCACTCCCTTACCTGGGACATCACGGGATGAACCACTGTGGGGTGATGATAGCGAGCTGTGGCTGGACGTCCCACTCTACCTAGAAGTGTCTGCCTTTGGAAAGGGTGAGTTAATATATCTGATATATAAGATATATCTGCTCGACTCGGGGTGTTAATTAACATCGAACGGGCACTAAATTACACGCCAATCTCGTTTGCAGATGCAAACCCTATCTTGTCGGGAGCACGAATCAACTGCCAGATTCTCCATAAATTTTTTAGATAGTTGGGAATGAGAAACTTAAGTGAAACACTATGGCTTAAAAAATAAAAATATAATCATATACTTTTATCATCAGCTGTGGCTCAGTCTGTTGTGCAGTTAGAGTCCAACAGGTGGCGCTATTTTGAAAAAAAAACGCTTTTTTTTCTTCATAAAACCTACTTGTCACAGGTGACATCTATATAATATAGTATATAAAAGCACATGCGTATTCGAATTTATCGTTGTGCCAAAATTGAATAACAATCAATGAAGAACTTTTGTAGATTTAGGATTTTGAACAAAAGAACAGTTTCATTTATGTAGATTGATTACACGTATAATTAATAAACCGTAATTCAAAAACGATTAGAACAGTGAGACACTGAAACGTACTTAAACCGCTACCTCACGGGTTGACCGGTCGAATGCTTTAAGAATTCCGACAATTTTGTGTTGTGCTGCGTATATTCGTACACGGGTTTTGTGTTTTGGAAACCTTCCTACCGGATACGTACCGTAATTGAAAAATAGATGCATTAAATTAATTTGTGATTTTTGTTGTTTCAGAAACTGACATGGAGAAGGAAGAAGCGAGCGACGTGGACGCAGCAGCTCGCTATCAAGAAAAGTCGGTACTTAGGAACCGTGAGTTAAAAAACTAAATAACTAACCATCTAATTCACCATACCATTTCCCCACAGGGGTAGGCAGAAATTATGGACCGCTAAACAACTCCGTCTTGGCAGACATACTCTTTGCTTTATTCACATGCATACATCGTCTCATACATACACTGATGTTATTCTAACCCTTGAAATTACCCGCCTCAAGTATTTGATTCGTTTGATCGTGCTATTAGTTTATTTTTTAAACGTCGTACCAGAGGCGGTCCATAATTGAAATACAGACCCATTAAATTAATTAAATTGATTTCTGTTGTTTCAGAAACGGACATGAAGGATAGCCGCGCAAGCGACGTGGACGACGAAGCGATCGACGTGGACGATGAAGCAAGCGACGTCGACCACGTAGTGAGCAACGAGGATACTTTATGCATGTTACCAGAACCATCTCAAATTTTTAGCAATGCACTTCACCCCGCTTTGGCCATAGAACTTAGGAGACAATACCAGGATGATAGGCAGGCAATGCGATCGATTCTGCCGCCTGATGGTTACTCTTTCGATTGGTCCAGTGATTTCTCGCGTTTTAATGGGATAAGGGAGACATTTACAGGTACGCCAGGACCAACTTTCAATACCAACGAAATGGGCAAACCTGTGGATGCCTTTCTTAAAATCTTCGACGCAGATTTCGTTGAAATGATCGCGAGAGAGACCAACAGGTATGCAAATCAACGCATTGCGAAGGCACAATTCTTGGCTATTCACTTGTGTTTGGTGACCAGATCTTTCCGCGTTATTTCCAGGATCTTTACGCATATTTACATCTCATTAAAATGTTGTTACGACAAAGCGCTCAATTGTTCGATTTTGGGGTCCTTTTGGAGAAGGTTTGGTGGACGTTTAATATGTATATTTCAATTCTGATCATTGAAATATACATATTGAGAAATGCATAGGTATTCTCGTTTTTCCTGTATATTGTACACATAATTTTTTTGTTTTTGTCTTTTTATATATGTTTTGTCAATTTATCTATATCTATTAAAGTGGCTATTTTAAATCTAGTCACCAAACTTAATTAAACCATTTCAAGCAATGTTAAATTTTGAATGGTGGTCTGTCACCAGGGCGATACTGAGAGTATCACTCTGCAACGAGGCATAACGAAACTATATATTGATTTGTTTAAATTATATGAAACCAATATAAATTTAATTAATTTTTATTGCAAGTAATAAATAAATAAATTGTTTGTTCTATAATTTATTTCCCTCCCAACATTTTTTTTTGAAAACCCAACTTTTAGGTATAAAAATCATTCTGTTTTTAATTACCGTTCTAAGCTCCTACAAGTTTGACATGAAAGGTTTCATCACCATCATCAACTTTGCTAGGTTAATTCACCCGGTGTGAACTGAGCTTAAACGCTGTCAAATCACGTATTCTGAAGGAAAAAATTCAAAATAACCCGGAATTTAAGCAATTTACAAAGTAGGTATTTTCTGAAAGATTAGTATGTATATCTTATTAAAAACCTTGTTTCTTGTTTTACTATCCAATATAAAAACATGGTCAAAATATCCAGTATTAGATCTCAATTATATAAAAACGGCGCTTCGATTTTGACATTGTAAAATAGACTGTCTGTATTATACTATTCAATAAGTTAAAAAAGGCAAAAATTGTAATAATTGTTAATGGTAATTGTAGACAATGACATTATCTTTCTAATTTTATACAATTTCAGTGTGTTAAATGTACTAAATATAGCAATTTAGTTCTTTACATTTGGACAGTCCGTGATCAAATTCATTAAAAAAAATTTAACCCACGATCTCTGAAAGGTTGTTTACGGTTAAAATCAAGTCTTTTTTTCCATAGACATGTATCATTTATTATCAAGTAAAACACAGACAACATACACAAATATAAAATATTTAATGTTGTCTCGAAAAAGTACCTGTCACAGCAGTTTCGAAGTAAAAAATACGCAGGATTCACGCGATTATAAACTTTACGATTTTTTTCTATAAATCCTACAAAAATGAAACAAACAACAAAATACAGGTTAACTTATTGGCTATATAACACTATAATAAGTTTGTATGACTTCATGTAAAAGTTCTAAGTTATGTTGTTTTTAATGTTGGCGAAAAATTAAAAAAAATTATCGTCTGGATATCTCGAGCAATCGAGGCAAAATTATTTATTTCGCGTGGTCGCTCCAGTGGTTAGTAGGGGTGAACGAATTATATTTGTTTGTTCATTAACCCATTACCTCCATGATTTTATTTTTATTTTTATAAACTTGAATCATCATTATAACCCGATAGTATAGACTTAAAGGAGAGCCCAAAATCAGTTTTATAATTTTCCGCCCGCCCACCCTCTCACCGGAGCGTCTAGAAAATTGATGCCTAAACGCAACGCTTGGAGGTCACCCCCCTCAGCAAAATTTACGTCAACTATGGGTAAAATGCAGTAAACTGTATGATTTATATTGATAATTTAAAATAAATTATTGCCATTATTTATAATTCAATGAAAATACAATTTGTTAATGGAAAATACGCAAAATAACAAAAAAACCAATATTAGAAAAAACCTTCTAGAATGAGGAAAACTAACCAAATTATTTTCTAAGTGATACCGTTCGAAGCAGTCAAAATGAAGGGCGCGGTTGCAGGCCCGGCATCGATAGACTGCTGGATTTTTTTTTACATAGAGCACAACGAATTCGAGATTCGCCACGATATGTCAAATGAAATTTATTGTTTTGGTGTTTAATTTGTAGAACTCCATTTAATTTTAAATAAAATCATATAAATAAGTCGTCGCCGTGTGGACATATCCACAGTTTGATAATGGCCTCAAAAGCTGTCACATTAAAAACTGTAAAAATAACAGAAATACTTGCGGAACTTAATAATTATTACAACATTATTAAATTTGATTTATCTTAAATTTATTTAAAAAAATCAAATGAAATTCTTGCATTCGACGCACACGATTCTCATCTTCTGCGTCATGGCCTTCTTCCTTCACACGAGAATCTCCAAATTCGGCATTGACCTGATTTGGAAAAGACAATAAAAGAGTACGGGTAACCTCCACACGGAATGCCTTCTGGGAAGGTTTTCTCTGTCGCCTAGTCATCTGGTTTCCCATATCATGCTCGTACTTCCTAAAGAAGCATATCAACTTCCATCCATTTAAAATAGTGCTGCTCAGGCAAGATGCAAATAAAGGCCAGTACCACTTCTTTATCATCTTCTACTTTATCATGGAGGTCTACCCCACCCATTCCCAAATTATAATTTCGTGTTGGCAAGCTGGGCAACCGATTTTTTTTGCATGCTTCCTTCAAAACTTTGCCTTTTTTGTCTTTCTTCAATTTCTGCCAACTCTGCACTTGACTTACTGGCTCCATTCGATCATAGTTCGTGGCCACTGTTACTTCACGGTTGTTCTAACCAACGGCATACGAGGATTTGGCTTTCTACGTCTACCACGCATCAAATTCACCTGCTAGGTAAATGTTCGCTATGCGCAAGGGAAATATAGAAGAAAATGTTACCTTTAGGCAATTTTCCTGTCTAATTTAGGCAACTTTCCTGTCTTCAACTTGCCTGAAGCTTCAAGGTTAGGGAAGCGAACTGGCTTACATATGCCAGTAGCGCACATTCTCTTATACTTCAGGATACACATCAAATGGTGAGATGTGAAGAAATTGTCCATAAATAACTCATGGCGTGCGGGGAACTCTATATATTCCATCATAGACAGTACGAAGGATAATCTTTGACCTAATACGGGGTCATATGTATCAGATGCTCAGGAATATGGCATTGCTTGGAAACAGGTAGCCTTCGGAGGAAGCAAGACACCAAATCTCGTAGCCAACTTTGATTGGCTTATTCTTAATGCACATCTTGCAATAATGTCGACCGAAATATGGCACCATTTGCTCGTCGATGGAAAGTTTGTGTGCAAAAACATCAAATACAAATAAAGATGGAAAGTTAGTCATTATCATACCTTAGCCATTCTGTCGGTTATATCTAGATTGTTGTTATCGCAAAAATGTATATAGCGCTTTATAAGCTCGAAATGTGGACGTTGGTTCCTTTTTTGATGACGCTTACACCCAAGGTCGGGTCAGACGAATAATAATCTGTGGTAGATGGCAATGTATTGTAGCCGGTCAACACAGAAACCAAGAAAACGCTTCAATTCGTATATATCTTACTGGAATTCGGTATTGGTTTTAAATCGAGCGTATTTGATCATCCTCTCAAGAATAAACTGAATCACTTCGTCATCAAAGAATAATGAAAACACTTGAAAAGCATTATAAGACTTCAGCTTTTCGTACGTATCTTTATGCACCACATTCAGCGGTTCAGGAACGCAACAGTTTACTGTAGTTTTAATTTTTTGGCTGGTGCATTTGAAATAGATATTCGCAAGGTATTACGACTCGCACCAGAGGATGAGGCTGATTCCAGTCAAGTCGTGATATGCCATCAAATCATCGTCAATCAGTTCTTCGTCCGTCTGTTCATTAACATTCTCTGTTTAAAAATATCCAAAAACTGCAGACTAACTATTATTTTTTAATAAAAATCACCCATAAAAACACAACAAAACCGTATTATTTGAAGGCAAGCTAACCAAAAACATATGAAAACACTGTCACAGCTAACCTCCAAACGTTGCGCGCAGGCATCACCTGATTTCAGTGACATCCAGCGGTCATCTTATGCATATAATACTTTGTTGAAACAGTGTTGTCGACTATTTCATCTTTTGATAACAATATGTGATTCACACATGTTTTATTTTTTTCAGTTTTAAATTATTTTTTTTAAATGGGTCTTTTCAGGGCTTTAGTAAAAAAAATATTAAAAATAGAATAATTAATAAAATTTATTAAATTGCGTTAATTATTGAAAGCTAACATACCAATCTGTAAAATGCAGCATAACAACTTGGTGGGATTTAGCTTTGTTCACAGTGAAAAAAAATCATGCTTTTCATCTATTTTTTTGATGCCTATAGACATCGTCATGGAGGTAATGGGTTAATTAGAATAGCTTTCGGATTATTAGAGTTTTTGTTAATTTCTAACTGCTCTAAAAGATTCAGTTTACGGCCTTTATTTTGTACATGTAACGGAGTTGGTTTATTATTATCACTAAGTGAGTGATTTTCATCTAGGAGATGTTTGGCAAATTGTGATTGTATTTTTTTATTATTTTTAAATGATCTTATTTGTTCTTTGAACCTAGTATTAAAGGACCGGCCAGTTTATCCAACATAAACGGCGTTGCATTCGTCACACTGAAAAAAAATTTAAACATTCATTTCATAAAAAAATTGCAATGATACTCTCGCTTACTTTTTTTCACAAAAAATTGCGAATAACTGTTCAATATTTTTAACATCGTTATCATAAGTATTTATCTTGCATCTCTGTAAAACTTTACGATTCACATTTGACATTATTTAACATGATGTGGTTGTGATGTCACAGCGTTTATATTGGGTGAGTCAGTGACGCAGTTGTGAGATGCTCCTAGACACACTGATCCTTAGATTCTCACCCATCCCTCATACATCTTCCTTCCCCGAACTTCCTCTCCTCAAAAATACACAGCATCCCCAAATATGACAGACATTTATGGAAAAAAAATAACTTCATACTCCTTTGTGGGTATAATGTAAAAAAAAACTATGTAATAGTACTGACATAATTTTAATTCTTTGTAAAAACCCTTACGTTTCGCGTGTATCGGAAAGTGGTGAAATTAGCCACTGAAATATATTTTAGTTGCTCCAGTACCTACAATAATGCAAATGTCGAAACTAAAGATCTAGCAATGCACTTATCTTTGACCTAGCTGTCAAAAGAGGAACAAAGCGTTTAACAGCCCTATTTTTTATAAATTTAAATCTACCAACATCAAGGTGAGGTCTTATTCGATAAGCAATAATTGTGTCATCTTCAAGTTTCATTTTCCAACCATTTGTTTTATCGATATCCAAGTTGTTGTTAAAATAAAATCAAAATCCATCAAAGTAGCCGCATTTCACCGTATTAAGAGACTTACGTAACGTTACTAAAAACAAGAGGTTTCTAAACGTATCATCATTTGAATTAATGCTTTGATTGGAAAGTCTCAAATATTGTTAAGATATCATATCTGAAATACCATATCCGAGCTTATCTCACGTGTTCTGTCTTTTATCCTTGTCGGCGTCCTTCAGTCGCACAAGAGAGCTTAGAGCTTTTCTAATTTAATTGTTTATTTTTCAGGTGTTATTTTCAGGCGAATAGAAGTATGTAAGCAAGAATCGTAGCATTATTTGAATGTTATCATAGCAGTGCCATAGATCTTTCTAGCAATTACAGAAACGGCATCAAGATGGAGCCAGGAACTGGAGAAATAGACGGATGTGAAATGCCGGATACAGATAAGGACATAGACCTCCGGAATATTAAGAAAGAGTACCTACCTGGATTTCTCCAACGAAACTGACCAGAGACATGTTGACTTGTGGTAAATAACCATTCTCCTGTCCCAACTGCAACTAGTTATGTTCCAAAAAGTGCGAATTAAAATTTCACATGGTGGATCACAGTGAAAAAAAAGCTCTCGCGTGTTCCGAGTGCTACTATTCTTGTTCATGAAAGTAATATTTAACAAAGCACCTGTTTATTCATCGCAAATAAAAAATATCTCGTCGTGCTCTAGTAAATCTGACAAAAAAAACTTTTTTTATTGCTGAAGGTTTTTCTGTGGGCGACATTACCTCTGCTTCAATGAAAAAGTGATGGTTTTACAAGTGATAAATTTTGGTCTTATCTTTAATTTGCATCAGATTTATCGATTAAGGATAATATAAAAAAAAAAAACAAAAAAAAAAATTGCTGAAGGTTTTTCTGTGGGCGACAGTAGCTCTGCTTCAATGAAATCGGATTTTTTTTTAATCTAAGTGTCATTTTCAATATTGGAACTGATATGTCAAGAACTCTACCTAGCAGAAATAATATTTAAATTCGATATTCGAAATACGTATTTTATTTGTTGATACGTCTTAGGTTTAATCTTCACGATTAATTTCAGGCATCCAATTCAATTCATTTTCATTTTTTAAAAGTCTACGCTTGTGTTTATAAAAGGAATGAGCATCAGAATGATTATAGTTATTTGATCTGGGTTTGAAAGTAAATATGCACATTTTATTGTTGTATGGAAATTTAGGATAATTTTGGTTGATTATTATGTTTTATAATTTTGGTAAGAAAGTAAATTGTTTTGAATCAAGTTAACGCACTTTTGCTTACATTGACTCGGTGTTTAATTGCTTTTACTGGGCATTTGTAGTATTGTTCCGATATTTTCAGGTTGTGTGAAGTTTTTTTATCCCTAGATATTGAGCTAATGTCACGCAAATGATGTTTTTTTTTTTTTTTTTTATAGTGAATACCTCACAAGAGTCCCAACTGCTCCCGTCTGGAGCCAGTGAGACTATGGCATCCCCAATTGGGGGATGTTGTGAGGTTGAAGGTAAGTGGGGAAGGGAAAGAGGAAGGTGGGGAAGTACCTGGCTATTCAGATCTAGTCACTAAACACGGCTAAAGCCATTTGGAGCAACGTTTCAATTCTGAACGGTGGTCTTACACCAGGGCGATACTGGTAGTATCTTCCACTCTGGAACGTGCCGCAAATATACTATATATTATTTTAATTAATTAATTGTGAAATAACACAAATTAATCAAATAAAATTTATTTGCGCACGCCGGGTTCGAACCCGCGACCTTCGGAATGGCAGTCCAATGCGTTACCACTGGACTATGCCGGCCGTCTGTGTTGGGAATACATGTTTTGTGATGTGTTGGGAATACATGTTTTGTCGTGTGCGACTTTCAGTTAAACTACGATTGCATTATTATTTTAATAATTATGTACTTTCGGACTAGATCATAAAATTTTAATACTTTAAATTTTCAAAATTTAGGTTTGTTAGATGTTCCTTCAGCATTTTTAATATTGATTTAATAATTAGATTTATTAATTTCAACATGGATTAGACTTGTTTTATCGGAAATAGATTTGTTTGATAGAATGATAGACTGAGGTTAATTTTTCGAGTGATAGAGTTTTAGACTAAAAAAACTGTAATAGATTATTTATAATTGTGTTGAGGTAATGGCTGATACGGTATATCAAGTAAAGATGTTCGTATACTAGAATAATTTGCGAATTCGGTGGAATATAATTTATTTCATTGTGTTGCTAATAGTGTAACATCGGTTTTACAATGTATCCCCATCATTGACGGATTAAATGAGTACCTACCATATCTATCGTCTACATAAGAGGCGATACTACCATGAAATAACGGAAAGACTGTTAACATATCAATCAGTGCTCGCTCCGATATAATTCATATATAATATATTCTGAATTATATCGGACCGAGAACCGTACCTTGTGGTATTCCTTTTTCGGATATCTCTTGATATATTGTGGAAAGTAGTGTTTTGCTAAACTGTCTATGTTATGAAGTTATTAATATAATCTTATAAGTTTTATGCGAGAGATGATGTTAAATGCTTTTCTCTGATCTGTGAACATCCTCACACATTTAACTCATGTCTTGGTTTTCGTGTGTGCGTTAAGTGATATTTGCCAACAAACAACATTTACAAAACCTCTTCTTTTAATAATTCTGGAATAACAACTCTATGTTGACATATAATACATCCGTTAGTTAAAAATAACTCTAATCTTTTGTCTCAAAACCCTTTCTTTTTAAATATCATCCTGTATCTTTTTCGACCAACCTTCGATAAGATGACTTTTGATTTGACTCAATACATTGTCTTTCTCAGTTTCGCTTTTTATTAATTCTAATGACAAATTTGACCCATTATTTTCGAAATAATTTACTATATAACTATATGACCTGATTCCAATTTATCATCAGAAGGATTATTATCAATCGGTCATGTACCTACTTAAAAGCTCTGAAAAGTTATGTAATGTTGCAATCTTGATGCCGCCATCCTTGGATGTTTTATCGTTACCAAAAATCCTAACTAACGGTTGATTATCCACTGATAAAATAAATTCTCTACGGTATAAATATTGATAAAATTTCTTTACCCCGAAAATAATCGCCGTTTTCTCAATGTCCGGATAGAATAATTATATTCTGCCTTACTTAAAATACAACTAGCGAAATCTATAGGTCTTTCATTCTCATTATTAAACACATGTAAAAGGGTTGCTGCAACTCCGTTTAGGGTTCCATCAATCTGTTACTAATTTAACAGGAATATTTACATCAAAATTATTGAATATTCTAACTGTTGTTAGCATTTTTGAAATTGTCTCATAACTCTCGTATTTTTTATTCCAACTTAATTCTCAAACTAAATCAGAAAAAAAAAAAACTATTTTTTTTTACATTTTGAAATAAAAATAATTTTTTAAATACATTTTTTGGTGCATACACAAACTTTTTTTTAAAAATGGTTCGGCTTAAGTTTAAAATACACATTTTATTACACAAATGTATTTTAAGGATTATCACCACCTCACTTTTTTTGTATTATTAAATAATTATTACAAAAGGTCGGAACCTTTGGTTACAAAGAGGTGTATTTGCGTTTTGATTATTTTGTGGTAAACTTCTATATTCGAATAAAGATTGTTTTTTTTCTTCTTTCTTACCCCGTTTATTACTAACAATGCTGGTAAGGGAGATCTGTACAGAGATAGCGAAAAATGCTTGTGGATGACAGTTTCTTTATTTAAAGGAGTCCATTTCAAATTATTCGCTGATGACTGTCTGTTTTACAAATTAACTTAGATCTATTAAATAGTTGTTACAAATAAATGACTTATTTCTAAATATTACCAATCGTCAATATATCAGTTTAACTAAAATAAATCCAATATTCACTGAATATAATGTAAGTTGATATAATTAAAAAAAAAGAATCAACGATTCTTAGACAGAAAAGGTAACAGTATTTTAAAACGTTATTCTGAAAACCATTTTATTCTTTTCTAGGCCACATTTTGCATCTTCACACATTTAAGTTTAATAAATAAATAAATAAAAAATAATGCAAAAATAAAATAATATATAGACGTTAGGATAAAAAAGTAAAAACATTAATTTATTAATATTCGTATGCAACACTAGAAACACACACAGTTATATACAAAAAAAATATTCATGGCATTAATAATTAAATTGACATCTTTAATTACCCAATTAAACACTTAAAAAAGTCGAACGTTTTTTTATTGATTTTTTACAATGCTTGAAAAAAATGTGACCTTACCGGGGTACCCCGTTCTGAGGTCACAATTAATCACATTAAGCTGATAATGTGATGAAGCCCTATAAAAGTTTTTTAAAGAGAATCGAAAAATGTTTCCCACCCGTCGACTTTTCTGGCTGAATGGGTCGTCTTGAACTTTCTGATGGCTGGGGGAGATGCATGACGTCACTGAAGTGATTGTATTTTAGATTCTGGAGTGTAGTAGCACATCCACGTCTCATCCCCCGTCAAGATATAGTACAAAAAAGCTTCGCCCTTCTGCGCAAAGTGATCCAGAATTTCACGCGGATCTTACACGGATGTGAGGTGGCGGGAGCGCACGATGACATCTCTATCGGAAGAGTTTACTGTGACTGGAAACAATGGCCGACAAACATGCGGGACCAAACACACTTACTGTTAAACACCAGGTGCGCCAACTTCGAAACTTGGATGATCTTCGTTATAAAATAAAATATAACGCGAAGGTGAATGGTAGAAGACATCGCGGACGCCCGACTATATTGCGTTGATCAGGTGAATCAGATACTTGAGTATGTTGAGAAAAACAGCAGAATAGGTGTTTGAGATTATCTTTCCCTTTACTATATACCTACCCGAAACCTGGGCATGAGACTTACTTACAATATGTGTATAAAGAGTTTTTATTTTTATAAATTGTTTTTAATTAACAGAAAATAATATGTTAGCATGGGAGATAATTCGAGAGCAAAAACTATGGAGTTCCTCAAGGATCCTTACTGGGGCCACTCATATTCCAAATGAACAAAAATGATATTAGTCAATTGACTAAATGGCGAAATCTTCTTGTACGCAGATGACACTCCGATATTTCAGGAAAGCAAAAACTGTGAAATTTTATTAGAACAACCTTAAATCGATCTTAATATATTGAAAAACTGGCTTATTAAAAATATCCTAACGGTTAATTTCTAAAAAAAAACGGTAAAATGACCTTAAGGTCACCAAAAAGATTGACGTCGTTACATAAACAATTAAAAACAAAAGAAAGAAACCTACATATTCCTGATGTGAAATATAACTTGGGCTACAAACTGACAAACACTTGACCTTTAAACAGCACATAGAAAAGTTGAAAGAAAAAAATCATTCAACTAATTGATGTATTTGGGAGAATCTCTAATCTTCTACTAAAATAAGTAAAGATAGGCTTATGAATATGAAGAAACACACACATTACTAACCTAAACGATTAGCAAATAATTCAGAATAAAATTATTAATAAAACTCATTAACTATAACTTAGATGCCAACACGAAAACTCTATCCAAAGAAATTATCTAATTTAAAATAAGAAAATTGTATGAATATACGAGAAACATATGACTTTTAAACTACAAAATACAAAATTTACCAGTACACACGAACACAATATTTATAAACACGTCACACGAACACTATATTTGACAATATAGTAAATTGTACACCAATACAGTTATGACTGAAAGTGGTAAGAAAAGCATAGGTCATGAGGGTTTGAATATTAACATCCCTATCAGTACATGAATAATTAGTAACATATTAGTTACCAAACATAAAAAAATTTGAAAATTTTCTTCACTTTGATTCAGCATGTGTTTCATCAGGTTGTAGTTGCTCAAACTTTTTTTTATTTGAAATACAAAAATATAACAGATTTACAGAAGAAAGGCCATACATACATATTACAGATTTACAGAAGAAAAGCATGTTGTTTTGAAAACTAATCACAATAAAACGTTTTCTTTTTAACATAACTACCCAATTCAATAGAGAAAAAAGTTTCTCGTATTTGAGTTGGGGAGTAGTGCCATTACATTATACATAAGGTAGAGAAAAGAAAGAATGTTTTTATTTATAAAGTAAGAAAAAAACAAATTAATATAGCGTGAAAACAAAAGTATAGATAGTAAAATTGACCAATATAGCAGTTACTAAATTCGATACACAGTAAATGTAAATAAATTTAAGAATATGGATGTTGTAAAATAAAAATAATATTTTTAAATTTCGATTAATAAGTAGGTGGTAAGTACATAAAGTTATTCCATAAAGTTGGAATAAAGAAGAGCTGATAATATTGCAAGAGTAGGTACATAATAAATTGCGACAATAAGCTATTGGTTAGTTAGAATTCTGATATAATATTTTAAGAGGATATGTTAAAAAAATATATAATTTAAAATAAATATATATTTATAAACATAATATGTAATTTTTGTTAATTAATGATGAAATGAAATAATTTATTATCACTAAGTATGAAATATTCAAATTTGCATTTGATCAATATGAACATTTAAACAAAAGATTCGTAAAAAATCGTTATATGAAATTAAATCTTACAATTATCATTGGGTTGATCAAATAGTTGTTATATTTGTGATTTAAAAACTTTATAATTTTGATTTTATGTCGGAGTGACCTAAAAAAATTAAACCTTGATAAGTGTAATGGTGTTGAGAAGCACTCCTTTTAAATTATGGGATTTCTAAGTTGCCACGTGATCTTGATCGGTTTCTTATTTTTGGAAATGTTACTGTAGTATTGGAATGATCTTTGTGAGAATAATAAGAAAATAAAAAAACATGAAATGCTTATTATCGACGGTGAGTCAGCATATGTCTCGTCTAATATATATTTCGATAAAATAAAAAAAGGATTGTGAAAAAACTAAACATAGGACATTTATAATGTTTTTAAACCGTAATACTTCCCTTTTGAGGGATGAATTGTTCTGTTCGGCACAAAAAATATCAGGCAAATAACACTTTCGAGAACGTGAATAGTTGCACTCGGAACATTTAAAACTTCTTTCTCCACTGTGAGTCAGCATGTGGCTCGTTACAATGGCTTGAAACATGAAAAACGTCTTTCTGGACAGTGAAAACGCGCGTGATTCTTTTTTTCGAATAAATGAAGAGTTCACTTTGATTAATTAAAATTTTTTTCTCTACTGTGAGTCAGTATGTGTCTCGACAAATTTCCCTTTAGAGAGTATGAATTATTGCACAAAGAAAATGAAAAAAAAATTCTCCAGCGTGAGTCAGCAATAGGCACGTCAAATATTTCTATTGAGTACATGTATAGTTGCACTTAAAAAAATTATTTGGAACACGAAAAAGTGTTTTCGCCACTGTGAGTCAGCATATGTCTCGTCAATTTTCCCTTTTGAATAAATGAGCTATTGCACAAAGAACATAGAAAAGCTTTTTTTAGTGTGAGTCAGAATGTGGCCTATGAAATTATCCTTTCGAGAGCATGAATAGTTGCACTCGGAACATTCAAAACATTTTTCTCCACTGTGAGTCAGAATGTGGCTTATCAAATTTCTCTTTTGGGAATATGAGTTATCGCACAAAGAACATGAAAAAGGTTTTTCTCCCGTGTGAGTCAGTATGTGTATCTTTAGATAGCGTTTTTGTTAATATGAATAATTGCACTCCAAACATGAAAAAGGTTTTTTTCCAGTGTGAGTCAGCATGTGCCCATTCAAATGATACTTTCGATAGCATGAATAGTTGCACACAGAACATGAAAAAGGTTTTTCTCCAGTGTGAGTCAATATGTGGCTAATCAAATAATCCTTTCGAGAGCATGAATAGTTGCACACAGAACATGAAAAGGGTTTTTCTTCAGTGTGAGTCTGGATGTGTTTCTTTAGATAGCTTTTTCGAGAACATGAATAGTTGCAGTCCAAACATGAAAAAGGTTTTACTTCAGTGTGAGTCTGCATATGTTTCTTTAGATAGCTTTTTTGAGAACATGAATAGTTGCACTCGGAACATTCAAAACATTTTTCTCCACTGTGAGTCAGCATGTGGCTTATCAAATTTCTCTTTTGCGAATATGAGTTGTTGCACAAAGAACATGAAAAAGGTTTTTCTCCCGTGTGAGTCAGTATGTGTATCTTTAGATAGCGTTTTTGAGAACATGAATAGTTGCACTCCAAACATGAAAAGGGTTTTTCTCCAGTGTGAGTCAGCATGTGTATCTTTAGATAGCTTTTTTTAGAACATGAATAGTTGCACTCCAAACATGAAAAAGGTTTTTCTCCAGTGTGAGTCAGCATGTGGCTAATCAAATGATCCTTTCGAAAGCATGAATAGTTGCACTCCAAACATGAAAAAGGTTTTACTTTATTGTGAGTCTGCATGTGTTTCTTTAGATACCTTTTTTGAGAACATGAATAGTTGCACTCCAAACATGAAAAAGGTTTTTCTTCAGTGTGAGTCAGAATGTGTATCTTTAGATAGCCTTTTTGAGAATATGAATAGTTGCACACAGAACATGAAAAAGGTTTTTCTTCAGTGTGAGTCAGCATGCGGCACTCCATGGTTTCAGTTGATTGTGTCTTCAGATCTGACGGAATTTTGAAAAAAAAAGGATAATTAGTAAGCTTCATGTGACTTATTACTTTTGTGTCAGAAAAGAACTAACGTAAAAGTAAAAGATTAGGTTCCCACAGGAACAGGTGACTTATTTGTGACTTGTACTTATTTTTCAATTGAAACGCCGAGTTTAAAAATAGATTTACTTTATAAAACAATTTTATTAATAAATAGTGTTTGCAATGTAATGTGAAGAATTAAAAATTATTATTCTAACAAAGACTTTTCATAGATCATAGTTTTTAGCTACAGAAAATATTCATTCACCGGGCATCACATTCATCTTTAAATATCTTATGAGTATTTTCAGACGTGTTGCTGCAGGATAAACCATTTCATAGGCCGCATATAACAGAACACTCCAATTCTGCTCGGTTGTTTTTTTTTAGGAATTTATGTGAATACGGGAAATCAGTGCTACAAATGTTTATTATTATTTCCCTTTATTTGTGTATTGTAAACTGTCAGTATTTACTACGAAACTACTTCTGCAGCAACCGAATCAAACACACTCGACCACTTAGATTTCACTTTTTAGCTCCATTCGCGTATTTATGTTTTGCAATATTAATAATCTTAACATCGAAAACATCTTTTTTCACAAATTCAGTTTTCCTGAACTGCCTTAGATATGTAGTAATAATAAAAGCAAATACTATGTTTGGATACATTTTGTTGACCTTAAAATAAAAAGAAAAATAATAGCTTAAAAAAATATATTAAAATCAAATAATTTTTTTAAACCACAATTCATCAATTCATCTCACATTTATTTGTAGGTAGTTTTATAAGGAGTTCCACATTAGAATTAATATTTTCACATGTTTTAGTTTCAGAGATATAATGGCTTAGAACTTCCTTTGAAGGTACTTTTTACCAGAAAAATCAGTATTCAGGTTTTTTGGCTAGATTAACTGGACTACTAAGAATGAATAAACATTTTACCTGCTGTCTGGAAAAATCTTTCAAAGCGTTCTAAGCACTCCTTTTTAACATCCTGCAGGTCTATGTCAATTTCCGTATATGGAAATCCCCCTTCAACTTCTTCTCGGGGTCCAAGCTCCGCCTTGATGGTAACAGACTCTATATTAAAGCAACCTGAAAGACAATATAACAAAGTATATTAACCGTGAATGTACAAAAAAACATGGTTTTAATTAAAATTAAAAAATTTAAATTAAAGTCAAATATTTACGACAAAAGATAACACTGGTTGACCACACAGGAGCAATAATAAGGTGAAAAGACTTTAATCTGAATATAGGAAATAATAAAGATGCCAGATGTTACTTCAAGGACCGATGTTTCATGAAGAAAAAAACATTTACTCTTGACCACCTTCAGAACACGGTTTTATTATTATAAAACAATGGAATGATATTTTCTTTGATTGATATATTTTGTAGATAGACACGAATATATGTCAAAAACAGATGAGGGTTTATTGTGCGCAATAATTGAGATAAAGGGTTTTGTAGTTTAGCAGTTGTAGCAATGATTTATTTTAAGGTAAATACGTCCTGTTTGCACGACATTTCGAAACGGACATGGATTCCGAATATCCGAATTTAATATTCTAAATTTTATACGTATGCAATGCAACTAACCGTCTGTCTGAGTACTTTCCGCATATTGCAAACATTCCTTCTTTATATCTGGAAGATCGAAATTTATATCTGAATACGGTATTTCATCTCCGCCTTCTTCCTGGGGCCCTGGTTCCGTCTTGATGAAAACAGTCTCTTGATTTGGTAGATCCATGCCACTGCTGTGGTAGCGTTTGGTAATTTGGTCCAGCGAAACAAATATACCTGAAAAAGAATATAGTTGTGACGGAACCCTACTTTTTATCTGCTGTGAAAATTTTGTTTGGCTTGTAATATTCTGTAAAAACAAAGAAATAGTATTCATAACACATTATAGGAAATTAGAATATAATTACGTGTGTACTTTGACCGTGAAGTTGTTTTTCTGGATCTTTTGTTTTATTAAATAATAGTCATCCAGATTAAATAGATAAGGCTTTATTCTTAATAGCGTGATACAAGATTGACATTTGACTTGTTGAGTTGCCGGCTGTCGGTAAGAGATAGATCTACAGACCGGAATCACGACATAAACAGCATAATACAATAGACAATGTAATCTCGGCATAGACAATATAATATTATAAT
The DNA here is from genome assembly GCF_061612785.1 of Hesperophylax consimilis. Lineage (NCBI taxonomy): Eukaryota > Metazoa > Arthropoda > Insecta > Trichoptera > Limnephilidae > Hesperophylax > Hesperophylax consimilis. The sequence goes on along the minus strand of NC_142852.1, from coordinate 26,707,571 downwards.
AGACAATGCAACATCTTCCTTTTTAATTATTATTTTTTTTTTTATATGAGACAAATTGTTTATGACATTTATTCTAACACTGTAAAAATAAAAATAATACAACATACATAACTTATAGACATAAATTTTTTAATCAAATTCAGAAAATGTATACCTTTTTGGTTTATTTATTTGTCTTCCAGACTCTGTTTGGTGTCGGATAACTGTATCACTTGTCTCAGACACCGGGACCAAATTTTTATCTGGAGCATTGGACGAAGTTGGTAGTTGTTCGATGTCATTATCGCCATTTTGTGTTAGAATACTTTCATAGGGTGCTCGGGCCAGTTATAATTGTTGCATAGTATTTTGGTTCGGTTGTCTCCCGCCCGCGTCCCGCGCATTTTACCTACTTCAGTCAGTTGTGTTAAAATTACCGCGCCGCCCGCAAGGTTCAACCGACCTACCGCTTCCGCATAACCTATCTTGAGGTATTAAAACCACCGCGCCGCGCTGTAAACAGCAAATAATGCTATGCCGCAAAAGATCGCCGTGACGAAGTGCATAAAAAGAAATAGCAATCTCTAACGCATTGACCATTTCGCAAACCCAATATCACCATTACCTTTCCTGAACTCTCTTCCAATACTAACAATTACCCTACCGGTGATTACCGCAGAGCAAAGTGGAAGGTGCCGACAGCTTGGAGATATTGGTAAGTCAAATCAAACAAATTCACAAAATATCGCAATTACAGTCCATTCACGCCGCAACATAGGGTTTTAAATTACATCTTAAATTATCATTACTTAATCTAGATTTATCTAACATGAGATGTTTCCTATTTCTGCGGTATGTTACACCATCTAAAGTTTTAATTACATATGAACGCGGGCAGTTAGTTAATAATTTAACAACAGTTGCTGGCATCCAATGACTTTGAGGCATAGACTAAATACAAATAGACTAGCCGTGTAACCTTTGAAAAATAACCTCAACACAATTTTGGTTTGGTTCACGTGCACATTTATGAAAAGGCGTGTCGCAATGCGAAATGGGCACTGTGCATTGCGTTTTACCTTTTGTTGGTATGGAGTTAAGCTATTTTGCTTGTCAGCTATGCTGGGCAAGTTCATTTTTTCAATCACAAAAATAACATAGTTCCAAATATTTTAGATTGTGCCTATCGCGGACTCTATTTTAGAAAATGTTATCAGCTATCTGAATAAAAAAAAATATAAGTACCTTACCGATAGATTCAAGGCAACGTTTTAACAAATATCAGAAATTAATGGAAATTCACTAACGACAAGTAAATTTTCTGACGTCATCTTTCAAACTAGTCACAATTATGACGTCATGCAGTGTGTTATACGCTTTTAACGAATACATATAAACAATAGTACATGGCACGAGCTTGCCACGTGATAATTATTGAGGTTAAAATCACGCGTTCTTACTTGATGCGCGAAAAAACTTTAGAAGTATTGGTTATTTTTTAGTCTTGTCTCTATTCAGGGTTGTATGAATATTCGAAAATACGTAATGCATTGGAACGTTTGGCGCGAATATTTAAAATTGTGGGTTTATTTAAAAGTAAAGTTATACAATCAAAACTTATTTATATTACGTTTACAGTTGAATTCATTATTTTAAAATTCGTTTTGTAGAACAGGCTTTTATAAGATATTCTATCTTTTTAATAGAATTAATATATTATTTGAAAATGTAGATTGATTTACAATTAAAATACCAAAGTTCAAAAATATTAGTGTTGTGTTTACAGTATTATTGAAAGTTTATTTTATAAAATCTGATTTATTTGAGTTGTTTTCTTTCCTTTTATTATAGAATACCTATTATATGATTTTCAGAAAACGATTTTTGTACACAATATTTGTGCTGGTGTATGTTTATACATATTTTGTATTAATAGTTCTTCATTTTTGTTAATTTTATAACCTTAAATATAAAAGTTACAAATCAATGTACACCATAATATGTATGTATAGTTGTAATGTGTAAAATTTCCTAAATAAAGATATTATTATTATTTTTTATTGGAATAAATCGTTGACTTTTTTTTTACATTTACTCCACACAAGAGGCCCTGAGGATAATAATTTCCCTCAGGGCCTATGTCATCTTTGAAGATGCTGTGTGGGGGGTCTTTTTGAGGAGAGGAAGGAGTGAACATGTGTCTTGAAGAGACCCATGTTTTATGAGGGAGGAAACACAGAGGCCGGAAAATTGATCCACAGCCGAGCCGGTGAACACCGAAACGGGTCGTAGGAACGACCCGTTCTCATGCGACTAATGTTAACTGTGTACATATGTTGGGCATGCATTTGGCGTGTTTCCCGACTATGCTCCGGTGCTGAAGGGATTAATGACGCTAGTTCCTCGGAGCATCTTCCATAGAAATACCGGTAGAAGAAGCATATGCTCTAAAGATTGCAATCCGTTGGTTAAGATGGGAGAATCTATCAAACAGACCGCCCGTTTCTGCACAGAGTCGAGGGTTTTTCAGGTATTTTCGGGCTTCACACCAGAGGTGGCTGCCGAATCCAACCGTGAGGCGCCCTTGTGATTTGTACAGGGTTAGCAGTTGTGTACTATTAAAATATTTGCGGGCCCTGTACAGTACGCCCTCATTAACCTCAATTAATTGAAATATTCAGAACTGTTTTATAGTGAATTGTTTTATAGTGAATACCTCACAAGAGTCCCAACTGCTCCCGTCTGGAGCCAGTGAGACTATGGCATCCCCAATTGGGGGATGTTGTGAGGCTGCGGGTAAGTGGGGAAGGGAAAGAGGAAGGTGGGGAAGTACCTGGCTATTCAGATCTAGTCACTAAACACGGCTAAAGCCATTTGGAGCAACGTTTCAATTCTGAATGGTGGTCTTACACCAGGGCGATACTGGTAGTATCTTCCACTCTGGAACGTGCCGCAAATATACTATATATTATTTTAATTAATTAATTGTGAAATAACACAAATTAATCAAATAAAATTTATTTGCGCACGCCGGGTTCGAACCCGCGACCTTCGGAATGGCAGTCCAATGCGTTACCACTGGACTATGCCGGCTATGGATTATTATTTAAATGTGCCACAGCATTCAATGCAAACTGCGTAATCTGTAGCATCCACAGTCTTCCTTGGACGGCGATACGGTATCAATATTCCATGTGGTTTACTAATAACGTTCTGATTATAAAGATTATTACCTCTGTTTCTAATTTGCCTTGAAATCAATTCTCGCTTTCTTTTTCGTTCTCGCAGATCAGTATCCAAAATTTTATTGTATTCAATAACTTCTGCCTCTAAGGGATGTTGGGTGCTAATATGACGTGTGAAGTTCGTTACCAGTTTAGTACAATATGGACATGAGTTTTTACGGTCATGCACTCGTGCTCCTTTACTAGTAGAAATAGTGCTTCGAGTTGTAGTCGATGACACTTCGATTGCCTCCTGCTTCTCTAAATGATGTTGCTCATCATCGGCGTTGGAAATTTTCATATCTAAAAAGTAACAATACATTAATTAGCTTTCTTTAAACTTAATTAGTAAAAACTCAAATTATAAGAAAGCAGTAATTGTTGAATGAAACACTAGTATATATTGAATTATTTCGCGGATAAGCGATAAGCCGCCATAGCTCAGTGGTCAGAGCTGTCGACCGGAAATCGAGGGGACACGGGTTCGAGTCCCGTTGGCGTTATGTATCTTTTATCAGGAGATTTTTCAATGTGGATGAGTGTTTCAGGCGAATAATTATTGCTTTTAAAATAATTATAATTAAATTAAATTATTTAATCAAATGAAGACAATATTAGCATCACTCAATCTAAAATCTGAAACAGAAAAGATACGGTCACATCTGGGACTCGCACCTAGGACCTTCGGCTTTCTGGGCCGCACCTCTGACCATATAATAATCAAATTATATGTTACGTATTGATTGTTTCAAGAGTATTAAACATGTTTTCTGTAGATACCTGATTCTGTGGAAGAAGTAACGTTGTTCGGTTTGTATAGTGAATCATCATCGTCGGGCATTGGCGGACTCCTTTCTAACATTACTTCAGTTTTAGTTTTTAAATAAAGCATAATATATTATATATTTATCCAATAATAATATCTCAATGTAGTAAGTAAGTCAAGTGCACAAATGTGAAACCTAACCTAATATAATGACAAAATAACAGACTAATTACGCATTTGCAACGGAATATTAATTAGCAGCATTTATGATATTACCTATAACAATTTACTATAAGCTAAGGTAGCTCTGTAATATTTCAGATTATTACCTGAATCTGAGGAAGTTTCATGGTTAATTTCTTCGCCCAGTATGCTCTGCATATTGCTGATGATTAAACTTTGTCCTTTGGAAATTGGCGAGAATGGTGAAGACGAGATCATGTCGTTAGTACTGTTTATTGATGTACGTAAATCACTGGTTCTTGGAACATCTATAAAATATCAAGAACAAACATATGTAGGTACCTGGAGTTTTCTGTTTTGGCAAATTTTATTTAACCACAAAGGAATTTGCTTAATTTGAATATGAACAAATTAATGGGTGATTATCCGACGTGTAAACCTTCGTTTTAACTTAATTATTTTAAGAAACAACTGTTTGAAAACAAAACATGCTTTTAAATGCATATTTTAGTATCGGAATGTCTTTAGTTTGATTTGACATTTTTACCACAAGTTCTTAGGTTAGCTTGTTTGAATTTTGTTAATACATATTATCTATTATTCAAAATAATTTTACTGCTTGGGTTCTCATATTATATCATATTCTATTCTATAATAAAATACGGTAATTATTCTGTACTCATTTGATAAGCATAGATTAAAATTGTTAATTACTGTATTTTACAATTTAGGTTATTATTTAGAAATATGTAATAGCTTACCGTATTTAAAATCCATTTCGCAAAGCTGAAAGATTAAGAAAGAAGAAGAGCAAAAACTACTCAACCTGTCAACTGATTCGGGTTATACGAATATTGAATTTAATATTATCTGTTAGCCAGTAACGAGTCATTGACGGTTCCAGTAAACTAACCCGAAGCTAGCTTCAAATGGACCAATACAAACAAACCAGCCTTGTGCTAGCAAACAACATCATTCGATAATGGGCTCTAAATAATATAACTTTAGAGGTTAATTTTGCATACAATTCTTGAGCCTTATAGTTCCTTTCGAATATTGTTTAGACCAATACGCAATGTCGTACGATAATAAGCTCTAAATAATATTACTTTAGAGGCTATTTTTGCATACAATTGTTATAACAATTAATTACTTTAGAAAATTATTTGTACACCTGCGTTTGACACAAATAACGATGGCAACGTCGCTTTTTGATATCAATGAAGTTAGTTTAACATACGATAGAAATAATTAACAAAGTCAGGTTGAATATCTGAGATAAAATCGCATATAGGAGCATATCTAATGCTCACGAAAATCGTACTTGTCACATCAAATTGAGTTGAAAATGCCATTGATCTCGTCTCGCCGAGACGATTAAAATAGTATTTAAATCTCAATTTGTCGATGATCGAGTAAGTGCTCAATGATCTAGTAAGTCGAAATGATCCAATAGTTCCGGTTATTTGCAAACGCTAAGAGGTACAAAGTGCCGTATCATAAACCTATATATATATATATATATATATATATTACCATGTACCAGAATATATAGCTGACATTGAAACAATTGTTCGGGTAGATCTCTTTCTTAATCGTGTTCAGTAATTACGAAAGGAATCCCCCGTTTTCCGAGTGTTTATTGTTGTAAAGGTCATTTCAAATTTATGTGCTCGTTTTATCAACCTTAGACATGAAGAAATATTTTCAGCTTCACCACGCTATTGGTCCATTTCAAAATCTTTTTATTACAGTCCAGTAATGTCGGTACATTTACGAAATATGATATGGTCACATAAAAATCATTCGATCTGCCTTACAAGCATTGTTAGTAAAATGAACTAAACGGGGTTAGAAAGAAGAAAATAAACAAGCTTTATTGTTGACGCAACTATTAATCTTCCATTAACATTGTCCTTGCAATTTTTCTCATCCTATTTTACCTACCTGTTATTATCTGACTGTATTCACGTTTTTGCGTGACATTCTACAACAATAAAACTGACCGTAAAATCAGTTTATTGATGAAGCCTGTTTGATTTACACCTCTTTGTGATCAGTGCTTTGTATTGATATCAACTCGGGGTAAAAGGCTGTGCAGTGAACATATTCGGTCCCTCAGTGTGTTTCTTATCCAACCTGGATGTTATGGAAGCTTGTGCGTGAAATCATATCTCCTGAGAGTGAAACTAACCATCAACATCGTTGAAGAACATCAAAGGGGTAAGTCGGGTTCCTTCCTTACTCCATGTTCACCATCTCCAACCATAGTTGTGTCAACTCGAAATTTTACAATTATTGTTTACAGTCCATTCTTGATTCGCCTATTGCAATAACATTTATATTCGAATATTGAAGTTTACCAAAGAATAATCAAAATGTACACCTTTATGTAATCAAAGGTTCCGACCTTTTGTAATAATTTTTGAATAAGACGAAAAAAAGTGAGGTGGTGACTATCTTTAAAATAAATTTGAGTAATAAAATAGAGTATATTTTCGGTACCCGTAATTTATATTGCGTTTTTACACGTTTAAACTCAATTTTAAAAAAAAATTGATTTGAACTAAAAAAAGGTTTTTAAAATTTGAATGTTTATGTCTGAATGTTTAAAAATTATTTTTTTTTGTTTTCTGATTTACTTTTAGAATTGAGTTGAAATTAAAAATAACAAGAGAGTTATGCACAAATAATAAAAATACGTACAACAGATAGAAGAGTAAATCATTTTGATGTGAATATTCCTGTTAAATTAGTAACAGATGGAAGCATGAACGGAGATGCTGCAACACTTTTACATGTGTTTAATAATGAGAATGAAAGACCTATAGGTTTCGCTAGTTGTATTTTAAGTAAGGCAGAATATAATTATTCTATTCCGGACATTGAGAAAACGGCGATTATTTTCAGGGTAAAGAACTTTTATCAATATTTATACCGTAGAGCAGGGGTGCTCAAACGGTCGATCGTGAGTGCTTTTTGAGTCGATCTCGAGAAAAATTTCCCATTTTTCATGCCTTCTTTTTTTATTATTTCTTTGTAGCTTGTAGCGGACTGAGTTACTGAACGGAGTGTTCTGGAACAGCTGGCAAATTTCGTATTCGCTGTCAGCTGAGAAAGTTCCACGTGCTGAGGAGCGCGGGTATGCTCTGGACCTTTCCACTGAGTGCCGATATATATATACTGCGCCGTGGGAGCAGAATAGTGGGAGTCAGTAGTCAGTCAGTCCAAGTCAGTCCGAGTTGTAACTTGAAGGCGATACGACGTTTGTTGATAAATAATACAAAATGAGTGCGGTGAAGAGAAGTAAAACATATCATTTGAATAAGGATTGGGAGGAAGAATTCTTATTTTGTATGGTGAAGGATAAGTGCATTTGTTTCATTTGCCGTGCGTCAGTTGCAATACCTAAGCGTGGAAACTTAGAGAGGCATTATAAAACCATTCTTAAATATTATGAAAGGGATTTCCCGCCACAGAGTGAATTAAAAAAACGAATGATTTGGAAAATTAGTTTAAAAAACGAACAAACCTTGTTCACAAGACCAGCCAAACAATCAAAAGCTGCATCGATCGCGTCATATTAAATATTTCATATACTGGCGAAACACAAGAAACCACTTGAAGATGGAATGGTTGTGAAGGAAGCATTTTTTGAAGCGGGTAAAACTTTATTTGGCAATTTTAAAAATAATACAGAGATTATGTCTGCTATTAGAGAACTTCAGTTACCTCGTCTGACTGTCACAAGGCGTGTTGAAGTCATGAGCCAGGACATGGCAGATAAACTCAAAAATTATATCATGGAATGTACATACTTTTCTTTACAGTTCGACGAATCCACCGATTTGATAGACACTGCTCAACTGTGTATTTTCATTCGAATGGTATTCAATGACATGTCAGCTAAGGAAGAGTTTTTTACAATGATTCCTCTGAAAGGAAAGACCCGTGGCGAAGATATATATGACGTTTTCTTCAATTTTGTAGCAAACTATAAGCTACCAATATATAAACTAGTGTGCATTACAACCGATGGAGCACCAGCAATGACTGGAAAGAAAAATGGTTTTGTGGCATTGTGTCGAGCTAACGATGATTTCCCTTCGTTTTTCTCATTCCATTGCATTATTCATCAACATTTTTGTGTTCAAAAGTTTTAAACATGAAGGAGATTATGGATATAGCAATAAAAATTGTGAATTCCATCCGTGCCCGTAGCTTGCAACGACGGCTTTTCAAATTACAGTTAGAAGATAGTGAATCTGCTGAACACACTGATTTAGGTCTTCATACGGACGTCAGGTGGTTGAGTCGCGGAAAATTCCTAGAAAGGTTTCAAGAATTACTGCCCGAAATTATAACTTTTCTGGACGAAAGAGGTGATGACACTCAGATGCTGAAAACCGGAAAATGGCTGACTGATTTAGCTTTATTGACAGATATTACAATGCATTTAAACACCATTAACTTGGAGCTTCAAGGTAAAGGAAAAACTATTTTTGAGATGATTAGCGCAATAAACGCATTCAAAAGTAAATTGCAATTTATGATAGATCAACTGAAAAAAAAGGATCTGAAACATTTTTCGTCTTTGAAAGCAAGGATTCCTCAGTTGAATTTTGATATTTATGAGGGAGAATTTCAAATATTTTGGGAGAATTCGAAAGACGTTTTTATGATTTCAGTAAATTGGCAAATATCGCATCTTTTATGAGTTACCCTTTTTCGTGTAAAAACATTGAGGAATCTGCTACTGAAATGGCAAGTCAGTTTAACATGGACTCATCTTCTGTTGAAAATGAGGTATTGCAGATAATATCAGATATACATTTCAAAGCCACAGCATTTGATACAAAATTCTAGGATTTTATATCTGAAGATAAATATCCGAATCTAAAGCAAATTGCCCTTCTGTTGACGGCAATGTTTGGGTCAACTTACTTGTGCGAGTCTGCATTTTCTGAAATGAAGATAATAAAGTCACAATATCGCAATCGAATAACTGACGAACATATTATGTCATCGTGCTTGCGATTAGCACTCGGTAATTACGTACCATTGTATGAAAAGTATGCTGAGGACATAAAGTGCCACGCTTCAACAGTTGGTTATTATTTAGTTAAGTTTAGAAACTAGAACTCGTTTTTTTTTGTAAGAAACTTGCAATTTTGAATAAATATAAGTTTTTTAAATGACTTTTTAGTGCAGACCTCCACCTACCTTGACTAAAAAAAATGCATATTGCGAACTAATTTCTGTCGTTCCTCCAAATTCTATGTGGATTCGTGACCATGCAATTATGCAACGTCCCTATATATACACTTATACCTGCGCCACGATACAACCTACCTACATAGACGACAATCCTGCATCACACATACTTGCAGCCTCTCAGAGTCTATCGATCGGAATCTAATAATATAGAGGTAGATCGCCAGCAGTTCAAGTTTGAGCACCCCTGCTGTAGAGAATTTATTTTATCAGTGGATAATCATTATAGGGTGGATCGCCATTGTATGGAATTTTTTTATTTTTATAAATTAGTTTTCGCGGGGTGCGGAATAGATGCTCTAGGTACATACAATTAAGCATACAAAATATCAATTTAAAATTTTGATAGCAAGTACTGCCCCAAAGCAGTTGCATAATTTAAAATCTTGTAAAAAATTGTCCCTTTATAAAACAGTTTTGTGTCAATATTAATGCTTTAATTTTTACTTTTACATTTCATAATGAATAAAAATTGCCGCGCCTTAAATAATAATACTAAAAAAAATTGATAATATTTATTTTTCCGCGAAAATTTGACAAATTGCCGAGTCCACTTTCTCGCGCCTCGCTCGCGCACCGCGCATCTTTAGATCTACCGTCCATATCTCGCAGTACAGTTTCAAGTTTTACTAACGTTGATCTTCCAACTGACCAACATTACTTTGCTTCATCTACTCCTTCTTCTTATGTAATAAATCCAACAGACCGTGGACTATCTGTTGTATCCAGAACATTGGATCGATAAAGTATTTCTGATCAGGCAGGTGCTGCCATCGTCTGCGCTACATTGCAAGATATTGAATTAGTGACAACAGACAATCTTACAAACGTGATCGATTGTACTAAGATTCGACGTGCTCATGCCAAAGCTAGGACCACACTGAATGCCATCAACCAGTCCTATTTTGATTTGTGCATTTGCATATCGTTTGACGGTCAAAGGATAAAACATTAATCATGGAGGATGGATGCAGAAAAGTTGTGATAGAAGAACATATCAGTCTTTTGAAAGAACCTAGCTCACAATACATTGGTCACATGGGCGTTAAGTTCGGCGATGCTAAAACAATAGCATATTTTGTGGCAAAATCCATTGATTTAGCGTGCATCGTGGCTATCGGATGTGACGGATCAGCAGTTAATACTGGAACTAAGTCTGGCATTATTCGACTTCTTGAAGGAAAGCTCCATCATCCACTTCAGTTGTTGGTCTGTCAGTTACATTCTAAAGAGTTAAGTTTGAGACACCTTTTCGAATACCTTGATGGATTGACAACAGGTCCTAGAAGCTTTAGCGGCCAACTAGGAAAGTTACTCAAAAACTGTGAACATCTTCCTGTGATAGAATTTCAAGCAATAGAATGCAACTTATCTATGAACCTTACTTATGAAATTACAAAATCCCGTGACGACCTTAGCACAGACCAGCTTTATTTATTGGAAATGAATTCGAGACAACCAAGAGCAGACTTCAACCGGCGAGACACCTCCACGAAACCATAAAATTGTCTCGTTACCTTCCAGAGCATTTTAAAAAGGTGGTAGATCCCGTAATTCAACGCAACGGGTATTTTGGCCAAGCAAAAATATACTTATTAGTATGTTAAACGACGAACGAAGACAGATTAGAGAGTTGGCTTTCAGACGGATTCTAAGTATCCGAGAACTTACGTTGGGGTTCTCTCCAATTAGAGTATTTAAGCTACCTACTTTTAATTTCAACGCAGAAGACTATATTGACTTGATCTACTGGGAAAAACCATCAGAAGCACCTCTTACAAAACTGATATCTAGCGAGACAATAATTGATGCCATTGCAAACCACAAAATTATCGAATCCAACATTTTGTGTATGTTCCGATTGATGCCCTGTCACACGCAAGCCACGGAAAGATGCATCATAGTGGTAACGGCATTATGCTCTGCTGTTTGCGGCCCTGAAAGACGTGAAGGGTGGAAACAAAACAAGCTAAAATCTTGTCGTATTATGCCAGTATTGAATTCGAAGAAGGACTATAAAATACAATAACTTTCATGATTTTTAACTATATTTTTTAACAGTGTTTGTGATTTTTTTGTGTAGCAATGGTACTTTTATTGTTTCTTAATTAGTAGATAATATTATTAGTAAGTGGAAAGTTATTTTTTTAAATATTTTAACTACTTTTATTGAGCAAAGATTAAACCCTTCTTTTTCTAGTTTCACGCTGTTTTTTATAAATTTGAATTGACTTGGGGCAGTACTTGCACTCGAAATATCTTAATGCTGTTATAATGACTTTTAAAAGTATCCCCATAGAGCATCCATTCCACACCCCGCTGCTAAGAAAAACATAAAAACAAAAAATCGATCCACCCTATAATCAACCGTTAGTTAGGATTTTTGATAACGATAAACAGGATCCAAAGATTGCGGCATCAAGATTGCAACATTACATAACTTTTCAGACCTTTTAAGTAGATGTCCGATTGATAATAATCGTTCTGATGATAAATAGGAATCAGGTAATATAATTATATAATACATTATTTCGAAAATAATGGGTCGAATTTGTCATTAGAATTGATAAAAAGCGAAACTGAGAAAGACAATGAATTAAGTCAAATCAAAAGTCATCTTATCGAAGGTTGGTCGAAAAAGATATAAAATGATATTTAAAAAAAAAGGTTTTGAGACAAAATATTAGAGTTGTTTTTAACTAACGGATGTATTATATGTCAACATAGAGTTGTTATTCCAGAATTATTAAAAGAAGAGGTTTTGTAAATGTTGTTTGTTGGCAAATATCACTTAACGCACATACGAAAACCAAGATATCAGTGAAATGTGTGAGGATGTTCACAGATCAGAAAAAAGCATTTTACATCATCTCTCGCATAAAACTTGTTGAAATGATAACAACAATATAAGACTAGTGCTGCCATCTATGTATTTAATATGTAAACTTATATGAAATAAATGACAGTCTATTCTCCATCTTTGATCAAACAGCGTTTTATTACAGGTTATGGGCCGTTCGCTTATAAATCTTCGCGATTTTGTTTTTTTTTTTGTTTGACCAGTATAAAAAACACGATTACAAAACGCGATTGAACTGTGTCGTGACGGATTGTTATAATAAAAGTGTACAACTTTAGTATATCGCAGTTTAAAAATGTCGGCGAACTATCTTGTCAACGTACCCAAGCTAACGGGACGTGATAATTACGACATATGGTGTTTTGCGGCACAGAATTTTTTAATCCTCGAAGGCATGAAGCATTGTGTGCAGCCAGAAGTCGGGATTGAAATAAAACCTGCAGATGATGCAAAAACCAAAGCAAAATTGATTATGACAAAATCGACTCGTCTTTATATGTTCACGTAAAAGATGCTACATCCAGTAAAGAGTTATGGGATAAATTTAAAAAAATTATTCGACGACAACGGATTTTCACGGAGATTAAGTTTGCTGAGAAATTTAATTTCGATTCGCCGAGAGAATTGCAGTTCGATGACGTCTTATGTGACGCAGATTATCGATACAGCACAGAAGCTTTCAGGAACGGGATTCGAAATTACTGACACATGGACAGCATCATTGCTACTCGCTGGTTTGCCAGATCGTTTCTCGCCGATGGTTATGGCATTAGAACATTCAGGAATTCCTATAACGACAGACTCCATAAAAACAAAATTGTTAGATATGGATTCAGCAAGTCATGACGGGAGTGAAGTTAGCGGAGCTTTAGCAATTCGTTCAACTTCAAAGTACAAAGGAAAAAATAATACGAATATGTCTATGGCCAGCAAAAGTTATGTTGGCAGCAATGGCAGCACTGGCTTGTCAAAGTCAAACGTCAACAAGCATATAAAGTGCTACAGATGTAAACAAATCGGGCATTACAAGAACCAGTGTACAAATACAGAAAATAACTTGTCAAATCAGATAAATAAGGATCGAATGCAGTCTAATGCGTTTAGCGCAGTGTTCCTGAGTGGAAATTTTAACAAAGACGATTGGTATATCGACTCGGGCGCGAGTGTACATCTGACAGCAAATGAAAGTTGGATTATAAATGCGCAGTATGAACAAGAAAAAATAATTGTCGCAAACAGTGAAAAGGTGTCAGTATTGTGTTCTGGCGATGTAAAAATCATGACTAAAACAGATAATCATGAGTATGACATCATGGTGAAAAACGTATATTGTGTACCAAGTCTAACAACGAATTTATTATCTGTTAGCCAACTGATTATGAAAGGCAACCGTGGATCTTTCACTGGAAATGGTTGTTCAGTTTATAATAAAAATAACGAGTTGGTTGCTACGGCAGTGTTGGTCAATGGAGTATATAAAGTGAATTTGCTAAAACAAGACTGTTTAGCAGCATCAGTTGTGTCAGGAATGACTTGGCATCGAAGGTTAGGACACATAAACAAAGATTATTTGAATCAGATGGAAAAAGCTGTGCATGGTATGTCACTTGATAAAAAAGTTGACATAAGCAAATCTTCATGCACAACATGTTGTGAAGGCAAACAATGCCGGTTACCTTTTAAGAGCAGTGGCCAACGAAGCAGTAATCTCCTAGATATTGTGCACACAGACATATGTGGGCCTATGGAGAATGTGTCTATGGGCGGCTCGAGATACTTCTTGTTATTTGTTGATGATCATAGTAGGATGACATTTGTTTATTTCTTAAAACACAAAAATCAGGCTTTGAAGTATTTCAAGATTTTTAAAGCTCAGGTGGAAAATCAAACAAAAAAAACAATCAAAGTATTAAGGAGTGACAACGGACTGGAGTATTGCAATAAAGAATTTGATGATTTCCTGAATAGTGCCGGTGTGATTCATCAGAAAAGCAACCCTTACACCCCACAACAGAATGGATTGTGTGAACGATTTAATCGCACAATAGTTGAAAAAGCAAGATGTCTACTTTTTGATGCAAACTTAGGCAAAGAGTTCTGGGGTGAGGCCACCAATACGGCAGTGTACCTGCAGAATCGGATTGTGGCAGCGGCATTGGAAAATAAAACTCCATATGAGTTGTGGACTGGCTCCAAACCGGATATAAGTCATATCAGAGTTTTCGGTAGCACTGTGATGGTCCATGTAGCTAAAGAAAAGCGAAAGAAGTGGGATAAGAAAACAACCAAATGTATTCTCATAGGATATCCAGATAATATAAAAGGATATAGGGTCTTCAATCCAGAAACAAGGAATGTAACGACTAGTAGAGATGTGATCATCATTGAGAAGGAATCAAAATCCGAAAATTTAATAGAAGTGCAAGGTCAGAATATTGATTCAGTGGGGGATAGTAAGGAACTTGATGATACAGAACAATGTGGTCAGAATGTTGATTCAGTGGGGGATAGTAAGGAACTTGATGATACAGAACAATGTGAAATTGAACCTGTGCCTAGTCAAGAACACTCAAGTTTCATGGACAGTTTTATAGATAATGATGAAACATATGTTCCCAGTGATTATGAAGATGCAGACAGTGAGAAAGAAAGCCCGCAGTGCCGACCTAACCGGGAGAGGAAGATTCCAGAGAGGTATGGGTTATCAAATCTGTGCGTTGACAGTGAAACATATGATAATGCGGCTGGTTTGTCTCTGCATGACGCTTTAAATGGACCAGAAAAAGAACAGTGGAAGTTGGCCATAACAGAAGAGTTGCAGTGTTTCAAAGACAATGATGCGTGGGAGTTAAGTGATGATCCAAAAGATGGAAGAGTTGTACAGTGCAAGTGGGTGCTTCGTAAAAAGTATGATAGTGAAAATAAAGTCCGCTTTCGTGCACGTTTAGTGGCAAAAGGTTTTTCACAAGTTGAAGGTGTGGACTTTACAGAAACATTTTCTCCTGTAGTGAGACATACTACATTAAGATTACTTTTTGCATTGTCAGTACAACTAAATTTGAAAACAACACATCTTGATGTAACAACGGCTTTCTTGAATGGTACACTTGAGGAAACTGTTTACATGCAAATACCAAAAGGTTTTTCTGAAAAAACACAAAATGGTCAAGTACTTAAATTAAAAAAGGCCATTTACGGGCTTAAACAATCCTCAAGAGCTTGGTATAAAAAAGTAGATGAATGTTTGTTAAGCATAGGTTATATTAGATCTAAAATAGAACCATGTATGTATACAAAAATGAAAGATCAGTTTAAAACTATTGTCGCATTGTTTGTAGATGATTTTTTTGTTTTTTTCAAATGATACTAATGAAACTAAGCATTTAAAGGATGTCTTAACAAGTCATTTCAAAATAAAAGATTTAGGAGAAATAAAGAAATGTCTGGGTGTTAACATAACTGTTAACAAATCTAAGCAAACAATAATATTAAGTCAGAAAGATTATATTGATCAGCTGTTGCATAAGTTTAATATGAGCCAAAGTAAACCTGCACAGACTCCAATGGAAACAAAGTTAAATGTGTCAAAAAATGAACATTGTGTTGGTAATTTTCCATATCAACAAATAATTGGATGTCTTATGTATTTAGCGGTTCTAACCAGACCGGACATTGCATATACGGTTGGTTTTTTAAGCCAATTTAATAATTGTTATTCCAAAGAACATTGTTCTCATGTAAAAAGGTTATTGAGATACCTAAAATGTACTAAAGATTATGGTTTAAAGTATTCCGCTAGTGGAAGCTCAATATTAAAAGGGTTTGTAGATGCTGATTGGGGCGGAAACATTATAGATAGGAGGTCATACACTGGAATTTGTTTTACTTTATCTGGTTGTGTTATATCTTGGGAAACAAAAAAAACAGAATACTGTTGCACTATCTAGTAGTGAGGCTGAATATATGGCCATCACCGAAGCCTGCAAAGAAGCAATTTATTTGAGAAATTTACAATATGAAATAACTCAAAAAATGTATACTATTGATATTTTCAATGACAATCAGAGTGCGCAAAAGTTAACAGCAAATCCAGTTTTTCATAAGCGCACCAAACATATTGATATTAAATATCATTTTTGTAGAGAATGTGTAGCAAATAATATTGTAAATGTTAAGTATTTGCCAACAGCTGGAATGCCTGCTGATTTGTTCACCAAAAGTTTGGGTTCCATAAAACATTATGAATTTTTGGATAAACTAGGTGTGCAAATTGTTTAATTTAATTGTATTTATATTGTTAGTTATAGTGGGGGTGTTGAAATGATAACAACAATATAAGACTAGTGCTGCCATCTATGTATTTAATATGTAAACTTATATGAAATAAATGACAGTCTATTCTCCATCTTTGATCAAACAGCGTTTCATTACAAAACTAATAAGATACTATTAAAAACTTCATAACATAGACAGTTTAGCAAAACACTACTTTCCACAATATGTCAAGAGATATCCGAAAAAGGACTAAAACAAGGTACGGTTCTCGGTCCGATATAATTCAATATATATATAGGTATATATTTTTTTTATTATTTTAATATAGATCATAGTTACATTAATACATACATATTTTGCAAAATATAATATTTGGGTTCATAATTGGTCATGTATACCTTATCAGAAAAGAGGAGCTCTTGTGCCTGATAAGGGAGCCACGATTCTTACTTAGATTCAATGTTATAATATTATGTTATGTGTAAAATATAAATATAATGTACTGGACGGGAGTCCACACAAGACTGTAGATTTGGGCGCCGGTTCCAAACCGTGTCTTCAACCGATGAGAATGCTCCTTTACGGCCGATGATGATGATAGGAGTAATATTTGATGATGAAATCTGCCTCCCGCACCCAGGCTTGGTGAATGTTGGGCACTGGGTGTGCTGTCGTCTCTGCTCGCTTCTGGCGTTGGCGGTTTTCCAGAGGAGGGCCGGCTGGTCTTGAAGAGGTAACACCAGAAGGATTGGAGCAGAAGACTTGGCGAGGTGAGGCAGATGTTGGGCAGGAGTCACATGTAGATAATAAAAGGCTTGGTTTCGGTGGTAAAGATGAACTAATTTTATTTTATTTATGTGGCTGCTTAAATGCAATAAGCATGGCTCGCGCCCGACATTGGGCTGGGGGCCCAAAAGTGGTGGGGGATTTTACCCGCGCCAGTAATGAGTTTATATACCCCGGCAAAATGTTGCATATTCATTTTGCCGGTAGCATAGTCGAAGGTAGTCGCTTAAATTTGCGAGTTAGAAAAGATTTTGAAGGCTTACATGAATAACAATTACATAGTTTAAATGCATAGTAGTTATAAGAATGTGTATCTTGACAACTAGATTTTTTGTTTGTCAAGATACGACAAAAAATAAAAAAAAGTTTGTAAATAAATGTGTAAAAATGATCTCAAAGCGATCAAATTTGTAAACTATTGTTAAGTTGGTATTTGATCAAATTTGTAAACTATTGTTAGTTGGTATGGAAGGGAGATTATTGTAGTTTTTTATGGCTTGGTAAATATAATGGTTTTGCATTTGAGTTGTTTTAAAGATTGGCGTAATAAATTGATTTCCATTTCTTATCAGTTTGTAAAATTCTTGATATTCTGTGTTATTTTTTTCTTTACAAATTTTTATAATTGAAGTTTGCTAAAATATATCATCAATATTTGGTACTGGAAACAATTTAAAAAGCATTTGTGTTGGGAAAGTGGATTTTTTTTTAAGTATTACCTTTAAAATATTTTTTTTGCGAGACTTTTACTGAGTTTAGGTTGTTTTTATAAGATCCTCACCAACCTATGATTCCGTAAATAAGCAGAGAGTGGACAAGAGCATAATATACATTTTTTAGTATTTTCACATTTAAAATATTTCTTAACTTAACAAATATATATATACATTTCCTTATTCTCTTTACTAACTCCGTAATATGGCTTTTCCATTTCAAATTTTCATCGATGATCACACCAAGATATTTAATTTCAGAAGAAGAGTTGATTACAGTACAAATAGGATTAACTTGTTTACAGTTGACATTGTCACAATTTTCATCATGGATTATGATATTTAATTTTTGTGTTTAGGTATTTTTTGTAGTGAAAATAATACATATGTTGTTTTTTTGGCATTAAGTGTGAGTAGGTTATTATCAAACCATGATTTTAAGATATTAATACATTCATTTGCAAGTTTGTTAACTAGTTCCCATGTTTGACCTTTTATTAATAAAACAGTATCATCAGCATAAGAGATTAATTCACCTTTGATTTTCTGTTGGAAAATGTCATTTACATATATTAGAAATAGTAATGGTCCGAGGACCGTGCCTTGAGGAATGCCAAATGTACTTGTTAGTGGTGTACTAAAGGTTTGGTTTAATTTTACAATTTGAGGTCTCTCTGTTAAGTAGCTTTCTATCCATTTAAGGGCTAAGTGGTCAATGCCATTTTCTTTTAATTTTAATATAAGTCTTTCATGGGAAATGCTGTCAAATGCTTTCTTTAAGTCAATAAAAATTCCTATACATTTATTTGATTTGTCCAGGGCACTCTGAATACTAGATGAAATTTTTGCAATGGCATCTTGGGTACTTTTTCCCTCTGTGAAACCGAATTGATTTTCATTTATAATCGAGTTTTTTTTTTAAGAATGCAGTTAGTCTTTTTTTAGCAATTTTTTCAAAAATTTTCGATATATTAGATAAGAGTGAAATGGGTCTATAATTAGAAATGTCCTCCGGGCTACCAGACTTAAATATTGGAGAGATTATGGTTTTCTTATACGTGCTCGGGAAAACTTCTATCTTAAAGCTATTGTTTATAATATGAGAGATTGGTGTAGAAACATAATTTTTAATGATTTTTAGTGTATAAAGCGAGACCGTCAAATGCCGGAGCAGAACCACCTCGCATTTTTGATATATTTTGTACAATTTCAGACGGATTGGTTGGTTCGAAGAGGTCAAGTTTAGTTTCTATATTCGGAATATTTTCAATATGCATATTATTTATTTGTTTTACGGTAATTTTTTCTGCTAGACTCTTTCCGATGTTTGCAAAGAAATCGTTAAAAGCGTTTGCTCCTTTTTTAGGTTCTTCAATACAGTTAATTATGTTATTGTTTTGTATTTCACTCTTAATAGTATTACTTTTGGTTTTTTGTTTATTTTCCATGATTTCATTGATTATATTCCAAATTTTCTTACTGTCATTTTCAGAATCATCAAGTTTATTTTTATAACAATTTTCTTTCGTGTTGTTTATGAGCGTGGTTAATTTATTTTTGTATTCTCTAAAATGAACATTTAATTTAATGTCTAGTGGTTTTTTTTGTTTCTTTATAAATCCATTCTTTGTGTCTTATGGACACAACAAGCCCATGTGTTATCCACGGTTTGATTTTACGAAATTTTGCTGAATTTCCTTTTGGAAATTTTTTTTTTTAATCATTTATAAAGTTCGTTAATCTATTTTCAAATATTTTACAGCACTCGTTGACGTTATCACTTCGGAGAATATCTAACCATAATTCAGATGACAATTTATTTTTCAAAGATTCGATATTAACAACAGATATTTCTTTCTTATTATTATCAGTTTGTCCGCAATGTTGGTATATCGCCTGAGGTATTATTGAAATGTAATGTAGCAAAGTCATGTAATGGTCGGTAATTGAGGTTTTTATAATTCCCGAGTTTAAATTATTTATATCCTTGATATTTGTGAAAATGTGATCAATGCATGATGGACGTTGCCCATTGACGTTTCTGGTGTAAGAGTTTATACACGACACACAATTCAATTCTGCCATCATATTTAAGTAATTATCTTTATCGTTCGATGTATAATCGTGCGATATATTTAAATTAATGTCACCTAAAACTATTGTATTCGCGTTTCTGTAGTTTAGTAACACATGTCTTAATTCTTCTATAAACAAACAGACAGTAGACGAGTGCGTTCTGTATAGAGAGATAACATCAATTTTTTTGTTATAACACTTCATTTGTACATGTAGGCAGTTTGTTCCATTCACATTAATTTCTTCCTCGCACAATTATTTTGTACGAACATAACGATTCCACTGTTTTTGTTAATTCGGTTTGTAGTAGATACAGGTATATCCCGGTATATAGTACGCCACTTCGCCACTTGAATGTGTTTCCGTTAACACAATGCAAGCGGGCTTCCTGAGATCATTTTTTATTGTTGTCAAAAATTCATCCATGTTTCGTTCTAAACTTCTTATGTTCATGTGTAGAATTAAAGGGCTGCAATTGAGATCGTTTTGGTGGGAACGGTATTCTTGATAGCTGTCATATGTTTTTTCGTCAATATTATTTTTTTCGTCTAGTGCGTTATATAAAAAAATCTGTCATTTTTCTTCGAAATCTATTTTGTCTCTTGCTACTTTGAGCATTTTATTTTTGTAGGGACATAAGTTGCTGAAAGCTGCGAGGTCTGTTTTATTTTTCTCGCCATATTTCTTATTTTGCGATGTGCAATTTGCACAAACCGGTGTTTTTTCTCTTTCAGGGCATTTAGCAAAAGTATGATCACCCGTGCAATGCGGGCACACCGATGGATTCGTTCGATTTAGGCATCTGGAGGCTGTGTGCATGAATTTGCAGCAGTGGTAGCACTGGGTTAAAGGATCACAATCCACTATGTTAACCCTTTGGTACTGGATATTTATCTTTTCTAATGATAGCAAATTTTTTCGTGTTGTACCGCTGGTTTCCACGATATAGTTCGAGAATTTGTTTTGTTCTTCATCTTCTTGATCCCGAGTACCACGTTGGTATTTCTTAGAATGTTTGTATTTTATTTCAGTAATCAAATTTATTTTATTTTCTTCGTTTTTTGTTACAATGTCTTGAATCCCTTCGTTTTGTGTGAGTATCCCATTTACTATTTCCTCTTCCGTCAAGTTCGATTTGAGTCCTTTCAAAATTAATTTGGGTTTTTTCTTTTTTATTTCATTTATTTCCAGGTTATAATTGAGTTTTTTAATTTCCTCCGTAAGAGTGTTGGTATATTCTTTTTTTGGGCAGGATATGATTACTTGCGCTTTATTTGTTTTTCTTAATCCATTTATTCCAATTTTAAGTTGGTCTAGTTTGAAGTCTTTCTGTATCTTATCACATATTTCTGTAGCTTTTGTTGTTTTTTTAGTTGATGATATTATTATAGAGAACCTCTCTTCTTTTGAAATTTCTTTTTTATTTGCTGCTAGAACTTGCGCGTAAGATGGTATTTTATTGTTTTTTTCTACGACTTTTTCTATTTTCTTCGTAAGTTCTTCGTAATTTTCGATAATTTTTTTTTGTAGTTTGATTATTTCTTTTTGGTGTTTAATTTTTTCAGTTTTCCAAAGCTCTTCTAATATATAAACATTTTGTTCTAGGTTCGTTTTTGCCTTTGAATCTTTCACTGTTGTAATTTTTTGTATTTCTGTTTTTATATTATCAATGGCCGTGTCCATAATGTGTTAACTCGCTGGGCTCGACGCAAATCGCTAGGCGCTCGGCAGCGCTTGCAATTTTTGCGACAATACTTTACTTCGCTGCGCGCGACCGTTCACGCTGATTATAGAACTGATACCTATGAATAGAACTGATAACTGATACCCTGATAGAACTGATAACTGATACCCTGATGATATTATATATGAATTATATCGTACCGAGTACTGATTGATATGTTAACAGTCTTTCCGTTATTACATGGTAGTATCACCTCTTATGTAGGCGATAGATATTGTAGGTACCTACTCATTAAATCAGTCAATGATAGGGATACATTATAAAACCGATGTTACACCATTAGCAACACAATGAAATAAATTACATTCCACCAAATTTGCAAATAATTCTAGTATACGTTTTTAAAACCTCTTGTTTTTAGTAACGTTACGTAAGTCTCTTAATACGGTGAAATGCGGCTACTTTGATGGATTTTGATTTTATTTTAACAACAACTTGGAAATCGATAAAACAAGTGGTTGGAAAATGAAACTCTAAGATGACACCATTATTGCTTATCGAATAAGACCTGCCCTTGATGTTTGTAGACTTGAATTTATAAAAAAAAAGGGCTGTTGAACGCTTTGTGCCTCTTTTGACAGCTAGGTCAAAGACATAAATATACCACTCTCTAGATCAATATCTTCGGGCTTTTTGTATACAACAGAATTATACAGTACTTAACCACAGATATACAAGCAGTACTTACCGGGCGGAGCAAAGCAGTAGACAAGATAGAAAAAACTCAAGGCCATTTAAAAGTAAGATGCAACCATAGACAATATGACAATATAATTGCTCTCGGTCTACTCCTTTCATTCTCTAGCCAAAAAGACTATTTTAAAAATAAAAATTTCCTGGAAGCAGAAAAATGTCGAAATGTTTTCCACGGGCAAAAGTTCATCTGACTAAGAAAATAAACATTTACAGTTTATTTCCCTAAGATGAAACTTGTTAATCGGAGAAGAAGAAACCCAAAATGACGAGAAATTTGCAAAAAACACTGAAGAAAATTTCCAAACATGATTGTCCGACAGGACGACGATGAATTCCGACATTTTTCTGCCTATTTTGAACTCATGGTTGCATATGTTTAAAAATCTTTAAGATAATACAGGATAACACTAATCAATAACATGAATAAGTTGGTCAATATAGTAAATAACATTTATACGTTGTGGAGGAAGACTAATCTAAAAACTGTCAATTCACTTTAAACATGAACATAAGTAGGTAGAATGAATATATGCTTGTAACTCGCTAACACTATACTGGCTTATATTCTATTTTTATCACGAACAACTTTAACACGCAATATTTTCGACGCGAAATTACAGTATTTCGGCAGCAAATAACAACCCGCGTGTATAAATAAGAATGATTTGAAAACAGTCAAATGACGAAATTCCGTCATCTCTTTCTGTTACACGAGTCATAATGGTAGAGAGCGAGAGATCAAACCAATCCTTCTGCTCTAACCAATGAGATCTGAGCTTTTAGCCATATTATTCGTTTTCCATAAGAATATTGAGGTGGGCGTGGCGGTTTCAAATGGGTTTCAAGACCAAAGCTTAGATGCCCCTGGTCAAAGATAAGTGCATTACTAGACATTTAGTTTCGACTTTTGCATTATGGTAGGTACTGGATCAACTAAAATATATTTCAGTAACTAATTTCACCACTTTCCGATGCACGCGAAACGTAAGAATTTTGTCAAAGAATTAAAATTATTATTATTTTTTTTTTTTGGAATTATTTTTTATTTTTAATAATATGTTTACATGGTACGTAATTCATTTTACATCTTGGGTCTTTTTACTACTCTTCCATTGAAAGCATTTGCTTGTGTATGGAAGGGGAGTGTACATAAATGTTGTTGTTAGTTAGTACTTAAATAATTCATTGTACATAAATGTATGTTTGTTGTAGTATTTTTTTTATTTTTTATTTATTTATTTAATATTTATTTATTTATTTAATATCAACGGTATAAATATACCATAAACAATGATAAAATGTAACAGTTAAAATATTTTTAAAAAAGAATTACAAATATATGTGGCATTTGATTGTGAAATGACATTAGAGAGTAAGTAGGTAAGTAAGTAAACAAGAGATACAAGTACATAAGTTTGTATAGTGCAAATAAAGCAGAATTAGATTAAATTAATATTGATTGAAAAGATTTGATAGCATAGCCCTCTTGTACCTACCTTGCGTGCAGTTAAATAGATCTGCCACATCTGCGTATCTATTACTAACTTCATGCAACCTAGGTACAAGCGAGTGTTTGGAATACTCAGTCCTGATATTGTTGCATTTAAACAAAATTTTAGAACGAGTAGCTCTCGTGGGTATATGAAATTCAATGAGGTTAATTAAATCAGGACTGTCTATACTACCATTTACAATTTTGAACATAAATATTAAGTCGGATATAATTCTTCGATCTGAGAGTTTTAATAAATTTAGATTTTTCATCAAGTAATTATAATTTATATTTTCAATGGGAATACCGAGTTTAAAATTAATGTGTCTTAGGAATTTATGTTGAATTTTTTCGATTGAATCTGAATGTAATTTGTAGTGGGGGGACCAGATCGAGGAGTTATATTCGACTTGACTACGAACCAGGGATGTATACAAAATTTTTAATGTTGAAATATTCTTGAAACCTTTGGAATTTCGAAGAATGAAGCCTAGCATTTTCATTCCTTTATTATTAATATTATTTATATGCGATATGAAGTTTAATTTAGAGTCGAAAGTTATCCCCAGGTCATTAATTTCTTCGACAGAGGTAAGGATTGAGTTATTGAGTTTATATGAATGAATAATTGGTTGATTTATTCTGTAAAATTTAATTGAATAACACTTATTTATGTTCAGATGAAGTTTGTTAAGAGAACACCAATTAATTAACCTGTTCAAATTATTTTGTAGACAGATACAATCTTCAGCACTTTTGATTATTTTAAATATTTTTAAATCATCTGCGAAAAGTAATGTATTAATATCTTCATCAAATATATTTACAATATCATTTATGAACAGTAAAAATAATATTGGGCCTAAATGAGACCCCTGTGGTACACCACTGGTAGCTATAAATTAATTGGAAATGAACAAATTGATTTTTACAAGTAAAACTCTATTAGTTAGATAGCTAGCAAACCATTCTAAAAGTTTTCTGCCAATACCGAGCTTACGTAGTTTGATCAGGAGAATTTTATGGCATACTTTGTCAAAGGCCTTGATAAAGTCCGTATATATGGAATCGACTTGAGTTCTGTTAGCTAATGCGTTTGATATATAGTTTTCATATAACGAGAGATTTGTCAGAGTTGATCTACCTGACAAAAATCCGTGTTGATTCGGAACAATGAGATGGTTAATACATGGTGAAATTTTATCAAGTAATAGTTTTTCAAAAAGTTTAGGAATTACAGATAGCTTACATATTGGTCTATAGTTAGTAACATCACTTTTATTACCCTTTTTAAATATAGGAGTTAGATAACAACGTTTCCAAATATCAGGGAAGCACCCTGTGTCAAGGGATTGATTAAACAATAGAAAAATCGGCTCAGCCAGTGAAGTAATGCAATTTATCAGGATATTGGGATGTACATTATCAGGTCCAGCCTTTTTGTTAGTAATGTATTAATATCTTCATCAAATATATTTACAATATCATTTATGAACAGTAAAAATAATATTGGGCCTAAATGAGACCCCTGTGGTACACCACTGGTAGCTATAAATTGATTGGAAATGAACAAATTGATTTTTACAAGTAAAACTCTATTAGTTAGATAGCTAGCAAACCATTCTAAAAGTTTTCTGCCAATACCGAGCTTACGTAGTTTGATCAGGAGAATTTTATGGCATACTTTGTCAAAGGCCTTGATAAAGTCCGTATATATGGAATCGACTTGAGTTCTGTTAGCTAATGCGTTTGATATATAGTTTTCATATAACGAGAGATTTGTCAGAGTTGATCTACCTGACAAAAATCCGTGTTGATTCGGAACAATGAGATGGTTAATACATGGTGAAATTTTATCAAGTAATAGTTTTTCAAAAAGTTTAGGAATTACAGATAGCTTACATATTGGTCTATAGTTAGTAACATCACTTTTATTACCCTTTTTAAATATAGGAGTTAGATAACAACGTTTCCAAATATCAGGGAAGCACCCTGTGTCAAGGGATTGATTAAACAATAGAAAAATCGGCTCAGCCAGTGAAGTAATGCAATTTATCAGGATATTGGGATGTACATTATCAGGTCCAGCCTTTTTGTTTTTGTCTAAGGATTTGATTTTACTTATAACATCGTTTATGTTGATGTGTATGGCAGGGATATGTATGCTCTCGTTAAGCGACGAAGGTGGTGTATAATTGTCTGGGATATCTTCGTCATAGACGCTTTTAAAATAATCAGCAAAATAGTTAACTTTTACATTCATGTCAGTACTACTCTTTTCTTTGAAGTGCATTGAAAGGGGTAAACCTTGTTTGTTTTTTCTAAGAGAGTTAACGTGAGTGAAAAAGTTTTGTATATTAGAAGGTATAGAGTTTTCGATTCCATTTATATAATTGAAATATGAAATTCTTGATAGTTTTTTACATTGAGTTCTATAGTTGTGAAATATCTTGTAGTCGATAAGAGAGTTCGATTCTTTAAAGTTTTTGTGTGCAATTTTTTTACAGATAACTAGGTTTATTAGCTCGCCACCGAACCATTTTGGGAACTTCGCTTCCTTGAAGTGTGAAAGTGGTACAAAGCTTTCAATGGCCTTATTAATAATTTTGTAAAATAATTCAAGATTATAGTTAATAGTATTATTATGGTGAAGAAATGACCAGTCTTCATTTGCAAGATATTGATTCATGTTAGAATAGTCAGCTTTGGAGAAATTATAAGTTAGGTTAGGAAGAACAGTTGTGTCATCTGGTGAGTTATTAGTAGTGATGGTTATGCTTAGGGCGGGGTGGTGGCAGTCTAGGGGGAGAAGCTCGTCAACTGATTTAGCAATATGGACTGAGGTATCACTGCAGAATACTAAATCCAGCAGTCGATTATTGGTATTGTAGACTTGATTGACTTGATGTAGAGAGAGTAAGTTCGTCATATCTATTATTTCGCGGGCATTTTCTGGTAGGTTTAAGTTGTGATAAGAGTCCTTATTCATCCAATCAATGCAAGGGGTATTATAGTCACCAAATAAAATTGTTCTGGCATCAGGGTATTTATTTTTAAAGGTTTCGAGGTCATCTATGTGGTTTCTGTAGACTGTGATATTGGATCCAGGAGGAATGTAGACACATCCCAGTAGAATTTTGCCTGATTTAGTTTTTAGTAAAACGAATACCTGTTCCACGTCCAGATGTTTACAAATTAATCGAGTGGATGGCAGTAATTTTGTAACGGATATAAGAACTCCTCCTCCTCTGGTTTTAGTACTTGTGGCTGGATTTCTGTCAAGGCGGTAGGTGTTGTAAGATGAAAATCCAAGTTCCTCGGTGTGAATATCAGGATCAAGCCAAGTTTCGGTAAGAAGAAAAACTTCAATGTGTTGGAGTAGTGGAAGAGTAGTTTGTAGCTCTATGAGTTTGGTACGGCAGCCTCGGATATTTTGGCCGTATCCGATGATGTGTTTGAGTTTTTTGAAGTTGACCTTATTATTGTGGGCTTGTTATTCATATATTTTATTGTTAACCCAACTTCTCCTCCCTTTATCCGAGTTTCCAATTCTTTGCGGAGGTCCGACGAGAATTTTCGTTGGTTCGGTGTTTGGTCGGAAAAGATTTTAACAGTGGAGTTGGTCAGATAAAAGTTCTTTCTCCTGAGGATATTTATTGCTTCAGTGGAGTTCTTTAGAATAACCTTAACGGGCCTAGGTTTATCCGGCCTCACTGCTCCAAGGCGTAATGTGTTGATAGAGTTAATTTCAATGTTACTATCAATCTTATTCAACATATTTGTAATTTGTATTTTGTCATCTTGTATTTTTTCTATTTGGTTGAGCTTAGAGCTTTCAGGAATATTTATGATTATTAGATTATTTGCTCTTTTTTTTCTTTCTTCGAGTTCGTCGGCTGCTTCACAAGTAGATACTACTGAGTTAGGTTTATTGGATAATGCTTTAAAAGCTGACAGCTCACCCTCGAGTGCTGCCATTTTGGCAGCCATTTGAGCAATGGTTCCGAGAATAGCATTTGTTTTTGGTACCATTTTTGCAATTTGATCTTTGTTTAATTTGCTTGTTGGGTCAATTATTAATTCAGTGAGGGCCTCAACCGCGTTTCTCGCCAGATTGATGAATCCTTGGGAATCCATTTTATTAACTTAAAATTTTTTTTTTTTTTTTTGGAAAAATGGAGGATGGGTCAGCCTGTATTTAAGGTGGAGTGATTTGAAGTAGATACTAGGGACCCAGCCGCGCGGTAGTAGTTTGGGTGACAATAATACTTAATGTTTTGACTTTTAATTATATTGACAATGCTCACTCAGTTATGAATTTAGGAACCAGCAGGATTGCTCTCCGACTTCTTTAAACTTGCAGTCTCTCAATGACTCGTTAACTTGTTAGTTTCACTGTTTAAAAATACTGTAAAATATTAAATTGTGTTAAGCGTAAAATTGAGTGTGCTCTCCGTGTCACTATATAAGGTTAACTGTTGAATAACTGTATATAAGTATATAATATAAGGTTAACTGTTGGTTAACTGTTTATAGTAGTGAAGGATAATATATTAATTTAATAAATTTTAAAAAAGAAAGAAAGTTATGGAAAACTAAGGATATTTGTGAGATTCATTAAAAAGAAAGAAAGTTATGGAAAACTAAGGATATTTGTGAGATTAATTAAGTGACAGTAGTTTTTTTTTTCAGAATATTTTTAAAGTGTCTATTGACAGAGAGCAGTATTTGGGTTTTATCATTAATGCTTCTGATTTCTTCTGGTAGACGATTGAAAAAGGTTCTTCCCTGGTAAGTATAATGATGTTGTGCAAAAGACGTATTTAGTTTTGGGCATAGAAAAACATGTCTAATTCGCGTTCTGTTTTCATTTAAAAATTGATATTTATCTTTTTCTTTTATAATTTGGATTAGTGAGTTTTGAATATATAGGTCTTTAAATGTAGGTACTTGAAATTCTTCAAACAGGCGTTCTGTTGGGTAGTCAAAGGGTTTTTTTAATATAATTTTAATAATTGTTCTTTGTATAATTTCAATTGGAAGAAGGTTACATTTATATGCGGATCCCCAACTAATAATAGCGTATTGTAAAGTGGATTGAACTAAGGCATAGTAAATTATATATAGATTTTTTATCGACAGAAAGTTTCTAATTCTTAAAAATATATATATTAATTTTCTAATTTTATTTACTACTTGACATATTTGTTCCTTCCATTTCAGATTTTTATCAATAATTACTCCTAGATATTTAATTTTATTTGTTGTTTTTAGTACTGTACAGTTTGATTTGCAATAGTTTTGGCTGTGAATTTTAGTATTATTATGTATCACAATGTTAAAATTTTTAGGAGTATCATTTGTATGGATTGCAAATGGAATTACAAATGTCTTTTCATTATTAAGTGACAGTAAATTAGTGTCGAAAAAATTCTTGAGCGTGTTGATGTCTTCTGTGGCCTTTAACTCTACTTTTTCCCAAGTCTTATCACTTATTATTAATACTGTATCATCAGCGTATGACGTAATTTGACCATGTAAAGGTTGAAAAAAAATATCGTTTACATATATAGTAAATAGAATTGGTCCAAGCACTGTACCTTGGGGGATTCCAAAGCTTGTAATCTCTTGATCACTATTAACACGATTGATTTTTACTACTTGAGGACGGTTTTTTAAGTAGTCGGTGATCCATTTTATCGTGTTGCCTTTTATGCCGATATTATTCAATTTTTTTAATAGCATCTCATGGGATATGCTATCGAATGCCTTTCTAAGGTCAATAAATATACCCGCACATTTTTTACTTTTATCTAATGATTCGGAAATGTATGAAGTTACGTTAGCAATAGCATCTTGTGTGCTGAGAGATTTTATAAAGCCAAACTGGTTTTTGTGTAATATTTTATTATTATCCAGAAAATTTAGAAAATTATTATGTTAGTACTATTTCATAGTTTTTTTTAACATTATTAGAGATAAAATATGAATACTTATACGATG